>NC_134399.1:109988878-110629158 GCF_050003625.1 Haematobia irritans | reverse complement strand
CTCGCGGCTTAGTTTTGGCACAGTGGGCCCGTTGTAAAAATTTGTTGAAAATTTTGTTTTCAAATTTTCGCTTTTCACAAATACTTTTCTAATGAAGACTTTTGTGATTATGAAAGCTGAGCTCAAGCCCTTTCGAATGAGCCTAGTCTCTATATCGCACGCGGCTTAGTTTCGGCACAGTGGGCCTGTTGTAAAATTTTGTTTTCAAATTTTCGCTTTTCACAAATACTTTTCTAATGAAGACTTTTGTGATTATAAAAGCTGAGCTCAAGTCCTTTCCAAGGAGCCTAGTCTCTATATCGCACGCGGCTTAGTTTTAGCACAGTGGGCCCTTTGTAAAAATTTGTTGAAAATTTTGTTTTCAAATTTTCGCTTTTCACAAATACTTTTCTAATGAAGACTTTTGTGATTATGAAAGCTGAGCTCAAGTCCTTTCCAAGGAGCCTAGTCTCTATATCGCACGCGGCTTAGTTTTAGCACAGTGGGCCCTTTGTAAAAATTTGTTGAAAATTTTGTTTTCAAATTTTCGCTTTTCACAAATACTTTTCTAATGAAGACTTTTGTGATTATGAAAGCTAAGCTCAAGCCCTTTCCAATGAGCCTACTCTCTATATCGCACGCGGCTTAGTTTTTAAATAATAAGCCAAATACTAAAAATCCAAATTTGAAATCCTAAATTCGAATTTGAAAATATTTTTGGTGCTGGTTTGTGTCTCGGCTAAGTTTTTTGCTGCAAATTTCAAATTCGAATTTATCTTCACACACATCGAACCCACGACCTTGTGTATGCAAGGCGGGCAAGCTAACCATTGCACCACGGTGGCTCCCATCGGAAGGAAGAAGATGGAAAGATTACATCGAGGAATCACAATGGACCTATACTATTCAACACAAAATTGATGTCATCCTCTATAACCTAACCTATTATAGGTCTAACCACTGCCATGTATAGCCAATGCACAATTTTCGGTTTTATTTCCAACTTTTTTCCTATTGCCATTTTGCACGAGTACAAAGCTACCGTGGCTTTTCTCGCTCTTTTTTTTTTAATATTTAGTTCAGCTTCCTGTCCAAAATAAGGCCAATGTATTTTGCACACTCACCAAAGGGAATTTCAATACCCCCTAAGAATATGGGCTTAACCGTGGGAGTTTTTCGATATTTACAGTACATGAGTAGTTCTGTCTTTGCAGTATTTATCCCAAGACCATTCTCTTTCGCACATTTCTTAGTCATCCGAAGGGCTCTCTGTATAATATCTCTGGTTGGGGATGGGAATTTTCCCCTGACTGCAAGAACCACATCATCTGCGTATGCCACCACTTTTATTCTTCCTTTTTCTAAGGAAACCAGAAGGTTGTTTATAGAAACATTCCAAAGAAGAGGTGATAAACTCCTCCTTGGGAGTGCCTCTGTTCACATACCTTTGTATGTTTGCTTGACCTAGTGTGGCTGAAATACGTATCTTCATTAGAAGTTCGTATAACAGTCTAAGCATACCTGGTTCAACATTCAGAGTTGTCAGTCCATTTAATATCGAGCTCGGATGGACGTTAATGAATGTCCCTTCGATGTCAAGAAACGCCACGATTGTGTATTCATTGACAGAGAGTGAGCTTTCAATAAAGCTGACTAGTTCATGCAATGCAGTCTCAGTAGAACTGTCCTTCGAGTATGCATGCTGTCGTTTCGAGAGCAAACTTGAATCTATGCTAGTTCTAAGATAAATATCTATCATGCTCTCTAGAGTCTTAAGTATGAATGAGGATAAGCTGATTGGTCGGAAATCTTTGCATTAGATGCAAGGGAATCTGTTGTTGTCTTATTAAATGCGCCATAAATACACAAACAAGCAATCCTATTTATTTGACTCTTTGAAAAATGTTCGTCTTCCATTCTAATATAACATGTTCGTCGCAACCATATCAATTTCTCGAAAATTATGAACTGGATTAGATAGACATGATTATTTTTGGCGAGAAAACAATATTTTAGCGGCAAAAATGTTCCATGTCACCATCCAAAAAATACATTTTGTTCTTGAAACAGGCTTGAGGTGATCATATTCTTTCTGTGCGTGTTGAGAACAACCCTTTTTGGTAGCAACCATGTTCCTTTTATTCAACGTTAAGCATTCACGTCGTTCATTGTTGCTATGAAAATATATTATATATATTATAGTTACGTAATAAAAACGTGTACGACTATGTACGACATAATAAGTCTATATTGATAGCATAATTTATTCCTTCCGCTTGGAAAGCCCTAAATAAACAATATCATGAGGAAAAGAAAATAAACACCAACATATGCAATTGTCATCTCTAGTGTCAGTTAACAAACCCACCGTAGTGCAAATTGCCTTTGAATGTGGGTGTTTTGCTTTTTAAGATTTATGTGCCATTTTCTGTCGCGGTCTTTTCTTCCGAGTCTCTTTTCTCCCTTTTTCTCTAGGTATTTTAAACGAGACTGAGGACATATGGCCACAAAAGAATTGGTGTGACAGTATAGCTTTAAAATACACAATTTAAGTGTTAATTAATACCTACATTGCTCAATTAGCCTTATGAAAGATGAAAAGATGTGGGAAAAACAGAAACTTTGCGGTAAATCCATAAACAAATACACAACACCGTCACGAAACATAATCGAAAAATAAGTTCAAGCAACAGAACTTCAAACAAAAGGATTTTGAATGAACAAGGGAGCTGTTTGCCGGCAATGAATGAACTGTTTACTTACCTCTTTCCACAGCCTCGGAGAAAGCCTGCCGTATTGTGGCCATATTAAAGGCCGGATTGAATCTGCAATTAGCAATGAGGTGTCCGGGTGAGTCAAAGAAGGGTTAAGGACGCGTAGCCAAAACGAAAAATCATAGCCATGTGACAACATGAAAAGAGGGGTAAAAATTGTATACATTAGTAGGTTTTGGAATAGTATGATGAATAATGAAATAAACAATGGTAAAAACAATTTTGTTGACAATAATAATAATAATTTTCTACACAATCAGAAATATCACTCAAAATTTTCAAAATTACAATTTTAATTGAAGTTGAAAAAAATATCACCAAAATATTTCCAATTATTCCAATATCCAATTAGTTTTTTAGTTAATTGATTGGTACATTCAGTTATGCGATTGAAACAGTTAATTGAATCAATTAATTTCGCGATTGTATTCAACAAATATGTTTTTCTGTACACAGAAAAAAATATCACCAAAATATTTCCAATTAAAAAGTTAATTGAAGTTGAAAATTTTTTCAATTAATAAATTAATTGATACAATTAACTTTTTAATCAAGATAGAAACATTATGTTAATTAAGTCAATGATTACAATTTTTAAAATATTTAATTAAAAAAATTAATTGATACAATTAACATTTTAATCAAATTCGGAAGTCTGTTAAAAAAGTGATGATCATTTTTTAAGTTTTAATTAAAAATGTATTTCAAACAATCAATTGTTAATCCATATAGAAACTCTAAGCCCATTCAAACATTGAAAATAGTTCGTCTTTTTAATTAAAAAATTGAGTTTTGCAATCAGCATCAATTAAATTTTTAATTGAATCAATTACAAAATTAATTGAAATCAATTAATTTTTTAATCAAGAATTTTTTCTATGCTCAATTAAAAATGTGAATTAAAAATGTGATCGTTTTCGTGATTGAAGACATTTCAATTAAAAAATTAATTGGATAAATTGATTTCGTGATTCGATCAGAAAAACAATTTTTTGTGTGTATAGTTAATAAAATAACAACTTTCAGAAACATTAGATGCAGTAAAGAATTCTTCATTTTTGTTGAAAACCAGAAAGCAGTAAATGTCTACTCTATAAAAACTACTAAGAAAGCTATAATGTGGGCCTATTTGTTATTTGGCCTGTAAAACAATACATTTCTTAGACTAAAGATTTTACTAAATTTTGTACACAGCAAAAATATTACCAAAATGTTTTCAATTAAAATTTAAAAATTTTCAAATAAAAATTTAATTGACTCAACGAATTTTTTAATTAAAACAAAAATCAATCATAAATTGTATCAATTTTTTAATTGACATCGGTGTTTAAAGTCTTCATTGCTGTGATTCTGCCACAGTGGTCGGGTTTAGATTTTTAAAATTTATCTTTAGTTAAAATTTTTTTTCGAATTTGAAATGGATTCGAAATATAGCGATTATATATTGTGATAACACACTATGAGGTCTATATGTGGTACCAGTTCCATTCCACCACAGTGAGCCGCTTTAATTGATACAATTAAATTTTTAATCAAACTCGGAAGACTAAGTCAGTTAAAAAGGTAATGAAAATTTTTTAATTTTTAATTAAAAAATTATTTTAAACAATCAATCTTTTCATCAAACTAAAAACACAAAGTCAGTTAAGAAAGTAATTGAAAATATTTACGTTTTAAAATAAAAACAAGTATATACAGCACTATGTTGGGCCGGCCCGAATCTTAAATACCCACCACCATGAACCAAATATTAGGGTTTCCTTTGAAATTTCAGGAGGGCTTGAGGACTTGAGGACACTTCCCGAAGATAAATTTAAAGATTTCACCTATGAGGACTATATCAGATTCTGGATTTATAAGAACCATTTTTGTTTGAGTTTTAGAAGAATCATTAACATCTCTTGTAAGTGTGCAAGAAAATTATAAAATAACGTCTTGGTTTGAAATCTTAATTCTGTAGAAGTAAAATCTTGAAATTTTACATTGTGTTTCAAGCAATTTTCATGATCAGTGCGCCTTCTACACCCTCAAGAAGTGAATCGGTCTATATGGAGGCATTACCAAATGGACCGATAAAAACTTAATCCGATACACGTTTTTTTTTTGTTTTTGAGCCAAAAATACCAGAATATTTACAATTTCAGGCAAATCAGATAAAAACTAAGGTTTCTTAAAACCCAAGGAGTTAAATCGGGAGATCGTTCTTATGGGGGCTATACTAAAATATGGACCGATACTCACCGTTTTCGGCACACCTCTTTATGACCCGAAAATACCTCTAGATTTCAAATACGATAAAAACTTCGGATTCTAGAAGCCCAAGAAGTAAAATCGGGAAATCGGTCTATATGGGGGCTACACTAAAATATGGACCGATACTCACCATTTTCGGCACACCTCTTTATGGTACTAAAATACCTCTAGATTTCCAATTTGAGACAAATTGGATAAAAACTACGGTTTCTATAAGCCCAAGACCCCAAATCGGGAGGTCGTTTTATATGGGGACCATACCAAAACATGGACCGATACTCACAATTTTTGGCACACGTATTTGTGGTCCTACAATACCTCTAGATTTCCAATTTCAGGTAAATTGAATAAAAACTGCGGTTTCTATAAGCCCAAGAAGTAAAATCGGGAGATCGGTCTATATGGGGGCTATACCAAAATATGGACCGATACTCACAATTTTTGGCACACGTATTTGCGGTCCTACAATAACTCTAGATTTCCAATTTTAGGTAAATTGAATAAAAACTGCGGTTTCTATAAGCCCAAGAAGTAAAATCGGGAGATCGGTCTATATGGGGGCTATACCAAAACATGGACCGATACTCACCATTTTTGGCACACTTCTTTATGGTCATAAAATACCTCTAGATTTCAAATTTCAGGCAAATTGGATAAAAACTACGATTTCTATAAGCCCAAGACCCCAAATCGGGAGGTCGGTTTATATGGGGACTATATCAAAACCTGGACCGATATAGCCCATCTTCGAACTTGACCTGCCTGCAGACAAAAGACGAGTTTGTGCAAAATTTCAGCACGATTGCTTCATTATTGAAGACTGTAGCGTGATTACAACAGACAGACGGACATCGTTATATCGTCTTAGAATTTCTCCCTGATCAAGAATATATATACTTTATATAGTCGGAAATCGATATTTCGATGTGTTACAAACGGAATGACAATCTTATTGTACTCCCGTCACCATTCTATGGTGGTGGGTATAAAAATTAAAATCTGTTTACAAATTGCATAAACTGGTTTCATTCTACTCGTGGAGGGTTATATCCTCAAGTACTTGGTATATCTCCCATGCTTTTTTATGGCCAAATTGGGCCAAAAAATTAAATCTGCCTTCTCTGATGCTCACGCCCACACACGACAGAGAAATCTTATTCACGCACGATATTGTTCGATAGAACTCACACTCACGAAAAGAAAATTTGTACTCACGCATGAAAATATCGTGACTCACGAAAAATACCGTAACTCACGAAAAATATCGTGACTCACGAAAAATGTCGTGACTCACGAATAATTTTATGAGTATTTTACCTTAGCGACGTGTCTGAAAACATGAGCATGATTAAAATCGAGAGCGTTATTGCATTCTTAACATCCCAGGTGTCGCTAAAATTGTAAATAAATTCAACTCGTAAGCGTTTTATGTCCGAGGGCGGGATTATTTTCGTGAGCGTATTTTTCCTAATTTCATTATTCACGCACACTCACGAAGAAATTATATTCGTGACTGACGCACACTCACGAAGTTGTCAACAGCGTAACTCACGACTCACGCGTGAGTCACGAAAATTTTCGTGAGTCACGACAACTTCGTGTCACGTGCACACCTCTATTGTACACCCAATCTTACTCTAATATTTAGTTCTCCTACGTACATAACTGAGCTATATTTATTATTTAGCTAAGCTGTTGTACCAACTGAATATAGCTCGGTGTATGTCTCCGCTAAGATAAAGATAACTTTACTTGCGCTAAATTTTATGTTGATTGGACTAAAATTGTGACCAAAGCTTTGATTATAAAATTGTGTCTACAGGCGGATATCGCTACATCGACTCTGGAAGTGCTCCTGAGCCTATTTGCCAAAGCTCTATCTCGTCTCCTTGAGGGGTTTGCAAACAAATACACTAACTAATAAGGGCACGTCCACACAGTTGTGCAGGGTATAAAGATTACTAAATAATATTCAAAATCGACATTAAATAAAGTCAAATCGACTAATCGAATTTAAATGTTGAGCAAATTAATTAATCGATTTTAAATGCTGAACAATATTTACTGAAAATTGAATGTGCTGCAACTGCTTTTTATGCACAACAACGAGAAGTCGGAAGTTGACAATATCTATTTAATAAGCACAAAAGCGTGATTTTGAGACTTCAATAACAACTGTTTCAGTGTATTTGCAATGGTGAAAGTTCAAAATTAAATGGTTCTCCGAAATGAAATCACGAAATAATAATTATCGCAAACGTCTTAATAATTGGTCAATTGATATTTCAAATCGTTCGTTATAAAAACATTATGTATTCTATTTGATTGATTATTTTGGTTTACGTCCCAAAGTTTAAGTAATCTAATTACCTGAATACTATGATTTATTGTGCGTACGCTATATGTGTTTTATTAAACCATATCAACTTAATGTGAAGATAACACAACTTTTAATTAAACCATAAAGAATCGCCGAAAAGCTTTTCGACGGTGGAAAAACTGTCAAGGTTAGTGTGTGTGTTGTGATTTTTCTCCCAATGATTTTATAGTTTACCATCTGCTACCATAATGGTCTAGATAGTATCGAATTTGAATTTAATAAAAATGTAACATTTTCTGCATTGATTTGGCGTAAATTTTCTTAATTTCGTAAACTGCAGTTAGAAAGTACACCAGGGCATTAAATTTTCTTGGTTTTACCACGTTTATGGAAATCTCAACGTGTGAAATACAATTTAGTTCAATTTTTGCACGAGTTAGTTCATTTTTCCTATAAAACTGTTTACTTTTTTTTGGCGCAAACTACTTCCGAAAAAACTACTTCCAAAACTGGGCGGTTTAAAACCATAACATTTTGATATATGTTTTTTGTGTTTGTTTGTTTATTTTATTATTTTTGGTTATATTTTAATTATATATATTGTACACTGAAAAAACAGTGAACCCACCAGGAAAGATAACTTTCGATTAATGTTAGAAAATTTGGAACTTTTTAGAAAATTTTAACTAAACGGTATTACAAGCGCTGGCATCACTCCGATATGGCAAAAATAAGTAAATATTTTTCGACAAATTCAAGAAAATTTATTAGACATAACTAAATTTTTCAAGTAGTTAAAGAAAATTTTGTAGTTTTAAGAGAAATCTTGGAGTTCAAAATTGCAAGAATGTCTTTAGTGACATACGAAGTTCACGATGGACACATTTTTGGTAAAATTTACAAATTTAAAGAAATAATGAACTATTTTGTAAGAAATACGAAATTAGGAAATCTTTATGCTTTATTTGCGTATAACTTTTTCCCGTTTTTTTAGTTCATTTAACTAACATACGCAAAAAATTATTTGACCAAAATAAACTTTTTCCAAACATAATGATTCTATGAACTAATATAAAGTTAATATGGCTTTAGTAAAATAGAGAGTTCACTTTTTTTTGAGTGTATATAAATTATAAACAGATGATCGGACAAAGAGACGAACATCTCTAAATCGACTCAAAATTTTATTCTAGGGCGATCGGTTTACTAACTTGCGCTAAATTTTATGTCTCTGAATTGTCCTTTTTGTCAACATTTTATTTCTATAGAAAATTTTGTCAAAATTTTAATTCTATAGAATATTTTCTGAAATATTTATATCTATAGAAATTTTATCAAAATTTTGTCAAAATTTTATTTCTATACAAAATTTTTTCAAAATTTCATTTCTATAGAAAATTTTGTCGACGTTTTATTTCTATAGAAAATTTTTCAAAATTTTATTTCCATACAAAATTTTGTCAAAACTTTATTTCTATAGAAAATTTTGTCAAAATTTTATTTCTATAGAAATTTTTGTCAAAATTTTATTTCTATAGAAATTTTTGTCAAAATTTTATTTCTATAAAAATTTTGACAAAATTTTATTTCTATAGAAAATTTTGTCAAAATTTTATTTCTTGGAAAATTTTGTCAAAATTTTATTTCTGTAGAAAATTTTGTCAAAATTTTATTTCTATAGAAAATATTGTCAAAACTTTATTTCTACAGAAAATGTTGACAAAATTTTATTTCTATAGAAAATTCTACAAAATTTTATCTCTATAGAAAATTTTGTCAAACTTTTATTTCAATAAAAAATTTTGTCAAAATTTTATTTCTATAGAAAATCTTTTTCAAAATTTTATTTCTATAGAAAATTTTGTTAAAAATTTTATTTCTATTGAAAATTTTGTAAAAATTTCATTTCTATAAAAAATTTTATCAAAATTTTATTTCTATAGAAAAAGTTGTCAAAATTTTATTTCTATAGAAAATTTTTTCAAAATTTTATTTCTATAGAAAATTTTATCAAAATTTTATTTCTATAGAAAAAGTTGTCAAAATTTTAATTCTATTGAAAATTTTGTCAAAACTTTATTTCAATAGGAAATTTTGTCAAAATTTTATTTCTATGAAAATTTTATTTCAATAGAAAATTTAATCAAAATTGTATTTCTATACAAAAAGTTGTCAAAATTTTATTTCTCTAGAAAATTTTTTCAAAATTTTATTTCTATAGAAAATTTTGCCAAAATTTTATTTCTATAGAAAATTTTGTCAAAATTTTATTTCTATAGAAAAATTTTATAAAAATTTTATTTCTATAGAAAAAGTTGTCAAAATTTTATTTCTATAGAAAATTTTGTCAAAATTTTATTTCTATAGAAGATTTTTCAAAATTTTATTTCCATACAAAATTTTGTCAAAACTTTATTTCTATAGAAAATTTTGTCAAAATTTTATTTCTATAGAAATTTTTGTCAAAATTTTATTTCTATAGAAATTTTTGTCAAAATTTTATTTCTATAAAAATTTTGACAAAATTTTATTTCTATAGAAAATTTTGTCAAAATTTTATTTCTATAGAAAATTTTGTCAAAATTTTATTTCTATAGAAAATTTTATCAAAATTTTATTTCTATAGCAAATTTTTTTTTTCAAAATTTTATTTCTATAGAAAATTATGTCAAAATTTTATTTCTATAGAAAATTTTGTCAAAATTTTATTTCTATAGAAAATTTTGCCAAAATTTTATTTCTATAGAAAATTTTGTCAAAATTTTATTTCTATAGAAAAATTTTATAAAAATTTTATTTCTATAGAAAAAGTTGTCAAAATTTTATTTCTATAGAAAATTTTGTCAAAATTTTATTTCTATAGAAAATTTTGTCAAAATTTTATTTCTATAGAAAATTTTGTCAAAATTTTATTTCTATAGAAAATTTTGTCAAAATTTTATTTCTATAGAAAATTTTGTTAAAATTTTATTTCTATAGAAAATTGTTTTCAAAATTTTATTTCTATAGAAATTTGTTTTCTATAGAAAATTTTGTCAAAATTTTATTTCTTAGAAAATGTTCTCATAATTTTATTGCTATAGAAATTTTTTTTCAAAATTTTTTTTCTATAGAAAATTTTGTCTAAATTTTATTTCTATAGAAAATTTTGTCAAAATTTTATTTCTATAGAAAATTTTGTCAAAATAAAAAATATATACACAAAGCAAAAGTCAAATTAGTATAAACATCAACAAATCGTCAATATTTAAACGATTTACAATATATTCCCAGGTCCCTTCCGATTAAAATTGTGACTTCCAGTTGTTTAAGAAAAAACATTGTTGCAAATTTGGGCCTTACAAATTGTAATGGAAGATCGTTTATATCTAAATATAATTCAACCCTGAAAAAATACTAACTACCAAATAATAGGTTACTATTGGAAATCTTGTTTACGTTCGCAACAAATGTGTGGGATACGTGGTAGTACTCATGAAAATCTCATGCATGGTGACTTAAACCGGCCATTGATGGTAAGCAGTTGTTCACCTCAACTTTTTACCCAGTTTTTGCTGGGAATATAGCTCATCTTCGAAGTAGATCAAATTGAAGACAAAATTCAATCAATTAGAATTTCGCCGTAATCAAGAATAGATTATATGGTCGGAAATCAACGTTGTAATGGTTAGAAACGGAATGACATAGATATTTTAGTCTCCTACGTTTACAGGTTGAATTTATTACATAATAGTGTTCTAATTTGCACCTGTTGAGAATAAACCTGTTGAATTCATTTATTTTGACCACAAATATATGAATCTATTTTAGATGTATTTATTAATAATTTATCATTATTTGTTTCTATACAATTTATATACATAAAGAAAATTAAATAATTAGAACATTACCCATGCTCGGAATTCATGTTGAGCTGCTGCTTGTTTCTTTACAATTCTTATTTGCAATCCAATTCTGATGATGGAACTTACGAACAGCAATACTGATAAATCGGCAAAGACGACGACCACAATGTAGATGACGATGATTAAATTAACAATGAACGCGAATGGTTGGCCGGTTGGTTGATCGGTGTTTATTGCTAAAATGATTCACTTTGAACTATTTACGTTTAGGTGGTTTTGCCACTTTCCAGGCGGCTTGAATTCTGATTTTGTTTTTGTTAGATTTGTTTTAATTTTGTTATTTATTTGTAATGCTTCTCTGTGTAACGAGGTGCAGCAATAACAGCAACAATAATGAGTAGTAGTACACATAAGCCTTTCTAAATTATCGGGAGCTGCACACCAACAACTGAGTAAAGCAAAAACACAAATATCAAAATTGATTCGAGATGATATTCGATGCGATTTGAGGCAAATAGGGTATGTTTGTTCCAAAACTGATTGTATTAGTAATATTTTTGTGATTGAATATTATGCCACACATTCAAATGATTTTTCCAACATTTAATTAATAATTTATATCATTAATTAAATTTTTAATTTAAACATTTTGCAACAGTACATTTTCATTTTCATAGAGATACAGATTAATTTAAATATTAGACTCTCAACCTATATATACATAATCAAAACAAAAAAAAACATGCCTTAGGGTTGACCTGCAATATGGACAGAACTCTAAACGAAATTTAATACTTCAACTTCCACGAAAACTACGAAGACGAAATATCATAAACACTTTTTTGTATTGATAAGAAACATTTCGGAAATTACAATATGAGCCGTGACCTAAAGGAAATGAAATATGCCAACATTGCACCAATCTGCAGAGAAAAAATCTTATTAGCCAAATTCGCCACCTTAAGTCCATTTTAATCCACTTTGGAACAATAGGTACCAATATGAAGTATCATCGATGCTGCTTGTGCACACAGATCCAATCACGAATATGCATTTTGGTTGACCGAAATCAAGGTAACATTTACAGTGTAAGGTGTAGTAAACTTGGATATTGCCATTCGATAAGCATTTATCTGTAAATTTCCAAATTAATTGAAATGGGCTATATTTAAATTCCATGCACTTTATAAATGTTTCTTAATAGCATATGGAATTTTATATTTTATATCCAAAGTACTTTTGCATTGAATGTTTGGCAAATACCTCTAATGGATATCTAATCAATAAAATCATCTTATCCTCATCAAAGTCTTGGATATAATTTGAAAATTTGTGGCCTTTGTGTGCATACTATATGTCATGATTGTACATATATACACTCACTCATTCATGGCTTAATGATTCTCGTTTGTGGCTAATGGAAATAAGAACGTTTATTAAAAACCCCTTAATGTATGGCTCGAGCTTCTCGTCAACTTATCATGCACTCGAAACCGATTTTCTTCTTGAGTTGTTAATACTGTATTAACAATTACAACTAATACATTCATAAGGAATATATAGAACAAAAAGTGTAGGCACGCATACGTTTGTAGCCCCAGTATTCAATTCCATGTGAATACTGGTAGAGGTCAAAATATTTGAGACTGTTTTATATTTACATGTTGTTTTATTGGTATTTCTCTTTTTTAGCCATAAGTGTAGAGTACAAGAAAGAAAAGGTGGGACAAAAATACGCGAGACTAAACAAATTAAACTTTAGTAAGTGATAAATTATTCCATACATGTTCGAACACTTTTCATAGCACACATTTTTCCGTTTCCACCCGCGTATTTGTCATCAGTATTATTTACTTATTTAACTCTTCTTCCGCCGTTTATTAGCCGTGATGTGACAATTATTAACTACTGACTTCAGCTACGTCCACCTAAAGATACTCTATCTACTCACTCTCCCGTATTTTCCATTCATATTATGGTCAAAACGATACAACAACAAAACTTTGACAGATACATTTGTGGAGAGTTCTCTCAGAGCAGAATGCACAAGCCATGTTGCCAGACGAAGGAAATATATGCACTCAATGTTATTGGCCAAAACAACCAAAAATAAATGAATAACTAATAAACACAAGGATGGGAATTTTCAAATGCAACATCCAAGTAAGCTCAATTATCGACATAGACTTTTATACCTTTTCAAATTAGGTTATTAAGTAATAATGGGTTTATAGAAAGATTATTGCGAATCTATTTTATATAGCGTGGATACCCAGGGATATTTTCGCTTTCGTTTTCCGGGGAATAAACCTAATCTAACCTAACCTAAGTAAAGAGGGATATATAAAATAATTTGTTTCTTGGTATTTGGCTTAGCTAAAAGAAACTATGAAATAAAATAATTTTAGTAAAAGCTTTCAATTACTTTTAAAATTAGATTCTACTATTTATGGTACCACGTAGTAGTAAGTTATAATCGCGATAATTCCCCAAACCGACATTACGACTAGTAGACTGAGAGAGCCTTTATAGACAACGCGTCAATTTAAGTGTCTGCCTTTTGAAATCTCAACAATTTCTTAAATTGAATTCAAGAGTGTTTCTTTGAATAAAGGTTTGAAACCGTGTTGAATATAAACATTTATTCGTTGTTGTGTTTATTGGGTAAAATTTGTTGCAAAAAATCCCTAATTTTTGTAAATTAGACAAAGTAGTTCTAGGTTGCAGGTTCAGTAGGATCAATATTTCACTAAACCTAGAGACCGGCGGTAAAAATATAACCGCATTTATTGATAGGAACATAGATTTTGTAATTTGGACTCCCCATGTAAGTAAAAACAATTGATTTAATTTTTGTATGCATATAAAGAATGATATTCCCATATATTAAGAGATTAAAGTAGCAGACTGTAATTTCAAGGTCAGTAAGACATTCGTATCATGTGATACAAGAGTTGGTGAGTTTCTCACTTATCGTTGTCTTAAGATAATCGAGTTTCCGTATCCCATACCCATTCCATGTTATGTTCTTGCCTTAGCATTTCCACAGTAAAAAACTGATATTAATGCCTATAATCCACATTTTTTCTTTAAAATTTAAAAATTTAATTTCATTAGTGCAACACTTTTTATTGAGAAATAAAAAAGGTAACGCCCACTAAAAGGATCTAAGCCACCGTTGAGAAAAGGTTTATGATATTCGGACGAAACTGTGATTGAACCCATTACCGGTGGTATGCAAGCAGATGTACTAAACGCGATAGGCTCTTAAGCGTATTATATCGCGTAAATACATTCATTTTTTGTTTAAAAAGGGTAAACGCATAATTGGGATTTTGGACAAGAAACATGAACATAGTAAACTGTAGATTTGATCACGGCACGAGATAATTTTCGTAATAATTCTATTCCAAAAATGGACACATATAATTATAGATTATATTTTCTGCAACTCAGAAACGCATTTGGTATCCGCCCCGGAATTTAATACCGATCATCTGGCATCACCGATTTGCTAAAAAAATATTGTATCGTATCTCTACAGATGACAAACATTAAAATCACAATGTAAACAAGATATGCCCAAAAAAGCAAAGAAATTATTGAAGCCAATGTTATTTTAATTTCAGCAATTAGTCATGATCTTCTATTAAATCATAAGCAACCCTAAAGTAAACAGATTCAATGCAATTCAAACTAAAACTATCTGAACAATGCAATTGGAGACTTGCCTTTACAATTAAGATGACATTGGAGAGGTACAGAACAACATACAAAAAATATAAAGGAAACAATAACAATAGGCAAAGATAAATGGTGGAAAGAAGAACAGTCAAATCAACAAAAAAAAAAAACGACAAAAATTGGTCAAGTGTGAAATAGCATGGTTTATATGTCCTTTGCGCAAGTAAAATTGTATTTTTTAGGCGTATGGAACTTGTAAATTATTTATGTAGCAGATAGGAAATATACAAGTCATTAAACGCGGGGCATTAAATAGATAGCCACACACAGGCTACCCTGA
This sequence comes from Haematobia irritans, assembly GCF_050003625.1. Lineage (NCBI taxonomy): Eukaryota > Metazoa > Arthropoda > Insecta > Diptera > Muscidae > Haematobia > Haematobia irritans. Next base: position 110,613,963 of record NC_134399.1, on the reverse strand, counting down.
AAACAAGAAACCTTAATTATTTTCGCAAAATTTTATACGACAGGTGTTCAACGAAAAAAAGATGTCTATGTTATGGAATGTATACAGAGGGAATAAATAAAATCCATTAATGTAACAGCAGTTGTTGGTTAGAACGCAAGTAACCCATATAACACGCTACATTTTATCAACATATTTTCTTTACGAGAAAACATTTACTTCACTGATATGGAATTAGAATATTTTGTATTCATATAATCTCCAAATTAATATGAGTATTTCATTACACTTCAGTCAATCATATTTCAGCTTCCGATTTGGTATTTCCCGTCACTTTGCACACAATTCACACTTCGTTTTTGTTACCCGTTTTCTTGTTAGCCAACCTTTTTTAACAACGCGACAATTTCATATACTCCCCCTCTCTTCTTTTTGCCTTGATTCAATCAATTTTCCAATTCGTCACTTTTATCATTTGCGGAGGGTTAAAACATTTTTTCTATGAAAACGCTTGTTTGCATTGGTTTTTACATGAACTGACTTGCACTTTTACATATGTTTTAAACAAAATAAAAGTAAATAAATGGTGCAATTGGGAGTTAAACTTTACGACAATTTTTTCTTAGCAGCACAGTAAAAATCTATGTGTCAAACTGAAAATATGGCCAGATTGATTTGTTTTTGCCGTAGGAAATAACTACGATTAGACAAAACGTACTGTCTTTATCGGAAAGCATGGCGTTACTGGTTTCTATAGCAAATAACGAACAACAGTGTTCAGGGTGCCCAAATTTGCAAAAGCTATAATGAATACCATTGTAAATTTATTGAAAGAAATAAATTAAACTTTATATCACAAAAGGAATGTTCTCTTATGCTTCCTTAGAATTACATAAATAGCATTGTACAATAATGACCTTTTCGTTTCTCATCTTGTTATTACTAAGTTTGTGTTTCACATGTGGAAACTAAAAGTATAAAATAATAAGAGTAACAATACGACTTCCCTTCGCAAACCTAACATAACTCGGAGGAAATGGTCCAATGCATCAATTCGAAAAGTTTTCTTCTTTCAAAACAACATAGCTATACTTAGTTCTATAAAGAAATGCTTGAAGACAGTGATCCAAAGCACTAGGTTTCCTTTCTTCAAAACAATATACAATCGGTTATAACAAACTCTCAGGGACCGGTATGTTAAAAAATTTTTGGTTTTGCTTTTATTTCCATGCCATTAATAACACTAGTTTACAAAACAATTTTTTTTTCATGTACATTTGATGAGATGTGACTTCCCAGCAAAAAAAAATTGGAAGTTCTTCCAAAGGCACAACTTTAAAAGCACTTCCAGAAGATGTACTATCAATGATGTTCTTTATTTTAACTACACAGAAACTTCTTTTCATTCCATTTTTATAACATGCTTTTTTCATATTTTTAATTGGTAATTTTAACTTTTTTTATTTCAAATAGGTCAAAAACAGTTTAAGAATGCATAAAATGATACAAATTATTGAAATTTTGTCGAAAAAAAATGCTAAATCCGATCTGAAAAAATTGTGAATTTTTGAAAATATTTGAAGTCAACGTTTCAGACAAGCGTTAGAATCCATTAAAAATTATAACAAATTATAAAAATTATTTATTTGACAAAATATCACAGAATTTTTTAATTTATATCAGTGCACCGGCTGTTGAAATGGAGGACTTCTGTTCTATGACAAGCTCATGTTAAATTAATCGCTTCTGCGTCAATTTTGCACCACTTCCGGATCCAAAAAGAAAATTTTCATTACTTTTTCGGCGATGCTTTTTTTGCAGGTTTTTTTATGTATTTTGATCTGCTGAATTCGAAAAAAATTTAAAAAAAAATATATGGAACAGTTTTTTAGATATAGTTTTTCACTCTTTTTTCACTAAACAAATTATATCTCGATTAAGAATTGTTCGATTATATCGTTGTTGGTACGTAAATGAAAGGTATTGAGATTACGAATAATCGTGTATAATTGGATCTGTGATAAGGGGTTCAAAAAATATCGATGCAAAAAGGGCAAATTTTCAAAAAAATTGTGTTTTACAATGACTCTGCCGCCAGATAAGTATAAACCATTGAAAAAAAAAAAAAAACAAATATATACGGCAGTAAGTTCGGCCAGGCGGAATCTTATATACCCTCCACCATGGATTGCGTAGAAACTTCTACTAAAGACTGTCATCCACAATAGAATTACTTGGGTTGTGGTAATACTATATATGATTACGGACAGATATGTACCAATTTTGGCATGGTTGTTAAGGACCATATACTAACACCACGTACCAAATTTCAACCGGATCGGATGAATTTTGCTTCTCTAAAAGGCTCCGGAGGTCAAATCTGGAGACCAGATTATTTGGGGGCTATATATAATTATGGACCGATATGGACTAATTTTTGCGTGGTGTTTAGTGTCTATATAGTTACAAAAAACACAAAATTTCAACTGAATCGGATGAAATTTGCTCCTCCAAGTGACTTCAAATCCAAATCTGGGGATCGGTTTATATGGGGGTTATATATGATTATCGACCGATATGGACCAATTTTGGCATAGTTGTTAAAGACCGTATACCAACACCACTTACCAAATTTCAACCAGATCGGATGAATTTTGCTTCTCCAAACGGCTCCGGAGGTCAAATCTGGGGCCCGTTTTATATGGGGGCTACATATATTTATGGACCGATACGGACCAATTTTTGCGTGGTTATTAGAGACTATATAATTACACCACGTACTAAATTTCAACCGGATCGGATGAAATTTGCTCCTCCAAGTGGCTCCGGAGGTCAAATCTGGGGATCGGTTATATGGGGGCTATATATAATTATAGACTGATATGAACCAATTCCTGCATGGTTGTTAGAGACCATATATTAACACCATGTACCAAATTTCAGCAGGATCGGATGAAATTTGCTTCTCTTAGAGGCTCCGCAAGCCAAATCTGGGGATCGATTTCTATGGGGTCTATATATAATTATGGACCGATGTGGACCAATTTTTGCATGGTGATTAGAGACCATATACATACAATATTTTCTAAATTTCAGCCGGATCGGATGAAATTTGGTTTTCTTAGAGGATACGCAAGCCAAATCTGGGGATCGGTTTATATTGGCCGATATGGCCCAATATTTGTACGTTTGTTAGAGACCATATACTAACACCATGTACCAAATTTAAGCAAGATCGGATGAAATATGCTTCATTTAGAGGCTCCGCAAGCCAAATCTGGGGGGTCCCTTTATATGGGGGCTATACGTAAAAGTGGACCGATATGGCCCATTTGCAATACCATCTGACCTACATTAATAACAACTACTTGTGCCAAGTTTTAAGTCGATAGCTTGTTTCGTTCGGAAGTTAGCGTGATTTCAACAGACGGACGGACGGACATGCTTAGATCGACTCAGAATTTCACCATGACCCAGAATATATATACTTTATAGGGTCTTAGAGCAATATTTCGATGTGTTACAAACGGAATGACAAAGTAAATATACCCCCCATCCTATGGTGGAGGGTATAACAAAAAATGTTTATCATCATGTTCGTAAAGATGATACTTTAACATAAGAAATAAGACCAACTAGATGAAAATCGACCGAAAAATGAAAAAGTTATAAGCAATTGATTTGGACTTATATGGTTTCAAAAGCCAGAGTTTTGCCCTGACTTACTTCAAATTTCCTCCAAGTCGCCCGACTAGACCAAATAATATATCACAACCCACACTACATATACCACATATCTTGGCGAGATCTAACCAATATCCTTGTAAAATCGCCACTGCTGAGTAGCAAAAATTGTAAATATTACTCTAATTGTCCTATATCTCGAATACATATGTATCGCCTGAAAAATCATAAATCTCTTTTGTACAATTGCATTAACATTTCTCTCGCTTTATATTTCCCATATTTTTTACTAACATTGTGTTTCATCCTAGGGTGTTAGCCGATTTAAATTTTAATTCTAGAGTTTTTGTAGAAGTACAAAAAATTGTTTCTGGAAATGCAAAGTTTTATATAGCTCCCAGCAAATTTTAAGTAGTTGAGATGGTAACACAAATGTTTGTCTACATAAATAGTGGTGAAGGGTATAATATAGTCGGCTCCGCCCGACTTTAGACTTTACTTACTTGTCTGTTTTTAAAAAGTTTGTAAAAGATTAAATCGATTTTCAAAATCCATTACAAACGTTTTTACTCTTTTAATATGTGTTAAATTGTATACGTTGGTTCCTACTGAGATATCAGTATCAAATATAGACAAATACTTATTTTGAAGATTTTTTTATTTCAAACGTCAATACATAGGAAGCCTAATAAGGCCTATAATACATGTATTGTAAGATTAACTACTACGACTAAGTTGTAGTATAACTAATTTAATGGTAAATTTCTTATCAATGATAAATACATTACAATTAAAACTTGGTCCCCCAACCACAAAGTATTGCAAAATTAAATAATATAAATTTTGGAAGTTTTTTGAAATTAATTTTACTTTGACGAATCTATCATAATTTCTACGTGAATAGCTTTTCTTGTATCGCAAAAGGATAATAAAAATTTGATAAATGTAATATGTGCCCTAAATTTAATTTTATAGAGCCTTGATTTCAAGCTAGGTAGCTGTCTTTTTTTTTAGAAGCCACATCTTTGGCTTGGAATCAATACCTATATCCTTAATGGAAGGTCTAAATCTAGGTCAAAGTGTAGAAAGGAATAATTACATAAATTGCATTGCGAAAACCACAAGAAAAATAATTTTGTTATTAATAAAAAAATACACACATATCAATATTTGCGGCTTGAAGATCGAACAGACCTGTTACAATTTTTATATTTGTCTTACCTTCTATTATTATCCGGTGGTAGTACGCTCCAATCCTGCTCATAGTATGGGTACATTTTGAGTAATGAAACAATTAAGCAACCAACAACACTTTTTTTTTAATTTTTATTATGAACAATTTTCGAAAGAAAAGAATGGTGACCCCTTTTAACACATAATATTTGTATTTAGTATAAATTTTCGTTGTTATTTACACCATATCACACTACCAACACAATAGAGTTTTTTAGGTTTGTATGAAGTATTCTTCTGATAACAATGTGCGTTCTTTTGTTATCTTATTTTCGTCTAAAAACACTTCGTCATTTTCCACTGTTTGATTTTGAATGCAATTTTAAAGAAATTTCTTTTTCATGAATTGTTTCATTTAGCACATGTGCTTTAGAAACGACTTTAATTCTAACTGCTGTTTTAATTTTCAAACCGAATCGCGATCGATTTATATTTGATGAAGAACTTTACGCTCCACGTAACGGAATACCTATGAAATATTTTGAAAAAAAAAAGACTCGCTACGCACGGTTCCTTATCTTTTGGATGTCTAATAATATAGAGCAAGCATTGTGTGGGAAGTGTGAGAGATATATATATAAACGAACACAGTTATATTACGCTACTGGCGAGCTAGTTGCAGCAAGTGGTGATACAGTGCTTACTAAAAAACTGCAATGGACATTTAGAATAGGTTTTTATAAAATTTTTATAATCAACTTTTTATTAATTTCATAATTGATTGCATTAAATTATGGCTTTTATTTATTTATTTTTTGTTTTTTTCTTGACACAAAATTTGAAGTAGCATGGAGAAACTGAGGTGATGTTCGCTTTTCTTGGCTTCAGTGCATCCAGTTATCGTGCTGCTGGTTTTATGCTTTTCAGCATGTTGGTTTTGCTTCGGCTTCAGTGCATCCGCTTATCGTGCTGCTGGTTTTATGCTTTTCAGCATGTTGGCTTTGCTTCGGCTTCAGTTGTTGTTATTGTAACAGTTTTTAATGTAGTTTCATCCATTTTGTTATATACTTGTGTAGTTCAGCTGGTAGCCAGATCAAGGAACTCTTCGACAAGGATGGGGTGTGTCCAGAGTGATCTGGTAGTGAGACGGGTAGGCTTAGCTGGGCAAGCAAAAATGTGACGAGTGTGGGAGGTCTCTCTCCTCCGGTGCTATGGGCGGCGGTCGGACTCCAAGAACAGGATTAACCTTGTAGCTTCTCACCACTTCAGCTACAGTATCCTCATGAATCCTGTTCAGATCTGTCTGGTATGCTGTCTGATATAGAGGCTCTCTTTTGTAACGCTGGATCTCGGGCTCTAGAAGGTGAAGATCAACCCTTACATTCCTCGGTGGAGGTTGTCTATCCACAAGATGGTGATTCGGATGACAACTTCGATGGCAACCCAAGAGGTACTGCTTTGACAACATGTAGTTGTGTCGACGCACTGGTGATCCAGGGGTGTACTGCGGAGACATCCTGTTGCGATTCTAAGGCCAGCGTTCTGTATGTTATTCTACTGCGTATCGCTCGTTTGAGGTGTCCACACTAGCGCTGCATAGTATACCACTGACCGGCCAATTGCCTTATATGTAGTTAACAAGGTTTCTTTGTCCGCACCCCAAGTGCTGCCGGCAAGCGACTTGAGGACCTTGTTTCTACCGTGGAGCTTATCACAAATTTCAGTGGCATGGGCGGACGACTTAAAAAGGCTGTCGAATGTGACCCCGAGAATCTTGGGGTAATTTGTTGTCGGAATTGTTTCGCCATCGACCCTAGACATTCAATTGCCTGCGTACTTCCGCCGTCCATATAGTGAATAGTGTGGCTGAGGATTTGGTGGGAGATATCCTCAAATTTCGCAAATGTCATCAACAATGGGCCCGGATGCCATGATTGTGCAATCGTTCGCATAAGACACAATCTCGATGCCGTCAGGAGGGGGTGGAATCGAGGACAGGTAGAGGTTAAACAGTGCCGGAGATATCACCCCGCCCTGGGGAACTCCCTGTTTAACTCTACGGGGTTTTGACTTCCTGTCCCTGATTTCCACGTACGACTGGCGTCCAAACATATAATTCAGAACCCAACGCTTCGGATTCAATGAATCCGATTATCGTGCTGCTGGTTTTTAAGCTTTTCAGCACAACGTTTTGTTTTTATTGTTTCTGTTTTTCACGATTTTGTCCGACACTTTCGCGGAACAATATGTCAAACGTCACGCTCAGGTCCTTAGTGTTTTTCAAATCAGTACTGACTCGTAAAGATGTGGGGGCATTGTAATGAAGATTGCTCACAGCATGGTATGCACTCAAAACAAGTCTTCCAGACATGCTGGTTTCCCAAGTCTACACATCGCAACAACTTTACCCATCATCCAGATGGTCGGAATTTCGAAAATGTTGATGGAAATTTTGAAAATAAGAGTCAGAACTATTCTACCATTTTCTGCAATGAGATTTATCATCTTCGTAGTCAGATCATATGGGTTAATTTGTATTCAATTTTTCGCGGCATAAATTCGTCTGGGGTAAACCGTCCTTACTGACGGCCATAGTAGGCTGGAATTCATATTTTTCTTGCGCGATCAACAAATGTAGGGTTTGTCCTTTCATTTACACTTACCACTATTTTGGCTTGTGTTGTGAAAAATCGGTCAATCTCATTTTCAAGAGTTTAAATTCGGGGATCTGCCTGGGTTATTCTTTGATCCCTTCCTTCCCTCCAAATGTAATGTCTTTCAAAGAACCGCCAGTTTCTATAAAGCATTTTTATGCATTTGTTCTACCTATGGTCATAGGTAGGTATTCATATAGCGGCATTTCCAAAGAGACTGCCAAACCCTTGTCATTTACTATTTTTAAGTTTTGCTCTTTTATTGTTTATATAAATGCATTAAACTATTGCGAAAAGCATCAAATCACTTTTTATTTTTTTTTTGCTTAAATGTAAAATGTAATTACATTGGTTATTGGCGTATTTTTTGCGTTATTATTTTGTCGATTTCGTCGAGAATCGCTGATATCGCATAGTAGTTATTAAGTGGGTTATTCATTCTATGGCATTATATATTGTTTTGGTTGGGTAATTTCTTGCGACTCAGTGTAAATAACTGAAGACTTGTTATCGGAGAAAACGACTGCTTGGTTTAGTAATCATGTTAAGTAAGATAAGGATTGCTTTAATTATAATAGGTGAGTAAACTAGAGTAACGAAATGAGAGACCGAAAAACCATTGAAAATTGACATATTTTCTAGCAATTGAAGTTTGTTAAGTAAATATTCTCATTTTTTCCCAGAACGTGAGTTAAGTTAAATGTTACGATTATTGTGTATTAGGGTATATCAGATATTTTATATAATCATCAAAAATACATTTCGGAATGTAGGTTGTCTGTTTAAGCATTTTTACCTGGTTGGCTTTAGTAGAGATTTTTTTCTTAGTTTTTGTTTACTTAACATCGTTTACATTGAATAGTATTATACACTATAAATATCATATATAAATAAATATAATTTATATTTGTATTTACAAACAAAAGAAGTAATTTTTTTATAAGTAAAAATAAATCTGGAATAAAATCACTGTTTTCGATAAAGGCTTTCTATATGAATTTAGCGAGTATGTATCGCATTCGATATACACAACATCGAATACACCACTTATCAACTATCAGTCGTTAACACGAGGTGGCCGAACTATAGAATGCCGTTTTATAGCATCCACTAACCATTTGATGCCTTCATCAACTCCTTCGCTACCAAAAGGAAAGTATTTGTAAGGATAAAATTTGCATTTGATTGACAAATATACTTACCCCGTTAATGCTGAAACTGGTATAGTTAGACAATCTCTACGACCAATAAAACCACCGGCTTGTTGGAATACTGGTTTGATATCTCGAACACCCATAACATCTGGTAAATCTTGCTTATTTGCCAATATCAGCAAAGGAACACCAGATAATAGTTCATTTTTTATCATTTTGTCTAAAAAAATACAATAAGTATATATATCATATTGATTTGACTATACTTCGCTAGTATAGTCAAATCAATATGATTTTTGGTTAGCCCTAACCTACAAAAGATGAATAATTTAATTGATCGAAGTTTGTTGTACTAAGTTTTGGTTTATTGAAATGAGTACCAAATGATTTTAAATATATTAATTGAATGTGTATAGTACAAAGTATAGTTTTCGGAATTCATTTGACAAAAACTAGCTCACTACCTTGTCACTTGAAAATCTTTTAAAAAAGGCATTACAAAAAAGGTTTCGGAAAGTTGGAGAACAAAAAATGGAGATTGCAAAAATATTAGGCAATAGTTGAAGCCAGTTGTAAAAAGCACTACTGCACAAATTATGTTTGTTTTTAGCACAAAAAATGCTTTTGTATTGTATTGTCTCATCCCTAACGTTGTGTTAGCAGATGTTGCTATGTTATGTTACTATGAGTAGTTTTTAATTCTTTAATTCATTTGTTTTCTTATTTTTTTATTTCGTTATATATTTTTTAAATTATGTTTGTTAAGATAATGTATTGAGTCTCTTTACTAGCTTTTTATGTTAGTGATGTTGACCTAAGCATGGAGTAGTTTTATATTCATGCGGTTTTTTAATTTTTTTATTGTTTTATAAAATGTATTTTTTTTAATTTTAATATTTTTTGTTAGTCGCTTTAATTATTGTGTATTCGTTTGTTTCAAATTCTGTTAGTTAGTTAAATTTATTAATAAATTTGAAACGGTCGACGAAAAAGGCTCGGCGTACACAGAAAAAAATTTACGAAAATTTTTCCAATTAAAGTCATAATTGAGTTTTAAAAAATATTCAATTAAAAATTTAATTGATTCAACAATTCTTTTAATTGAAACAAGAATTAATAGTAATAATTAAAAAAATTGACCAATTAATTTTTTAATTGGATCAATTAATTGTTTAATTAACTTTCAATTAATTATTTAATTGATACTATCATTTCTTTGATTGAAGACATTTCAATTAAAACAAGTATATACGGCCGTAAGTTCGGCCAGGCCGAAGCTTATGTACCCTCCACCATGGATTGCGTAGAAACTTATACTGTCATCCACAATCAAATTACTTGGATTGCGGTAACACTTGCCAATGGCAAGGTATCGTAAAACTTCCTAACACCGTAATATATACCACATAGTCCATACGTGGTATATATTAAACTAAAAAAGACTGATTACATACGTATATAAATAAGTTTAAAGTTTCTATAGAAATAACATTTTGACAAAATAAAATTTTGACAACATTTTCTATAGAAGTAAAATTTGGAAAAAATTTTCTATAGAAATAAAATTTTGACAAAATTTTCTATAAAAATAAAATTTTGACAAAATTTTCTATAAAAATAAAATTTTGACAAAATTTTCTATAGAAATAAAATTTTGACAAAATTTTCTATAGAAATAAAATTTTGACAAATTTTTCTATAGAAATAATATTTTGACAATGTTTTCTATAAAAATAAAATTTTGGTAGATTATTTTTGGCTCGAGTGGCAACCATGATTATGAACCGATATGGACCAATATTTGTGTGATTGTGGATCGGCTATATATAACTATAGACCGATATGGACCAATTATGACATTGTTATAAGCAGGGCTGTGGAGTCGAGCCAATTTTGCTCGACTCCGACTCCGACTCCAGCATTTTTCATCAGCTCGACTCCGACTCCGACTCCGGAGTCGACTCCGGGTAATATAACTAAATCTCATTTTAGTACCACTAATTTGTAGTTCTATTGAGGGGATATATATGGGGTATATATATGGATTGATATAAAGTATCGTATTTATTTATGTGTGCAAGAAAGGTCTTAATTTCGCATTTATACCAATTAAACTCTTTATTTCAAATTTAGGGCAATGTTTAATAAATAAAATAATGATATAAATACCCATCATAATATGAGAAGATACCGACAGTATATGTATTTGTGGACGAAAATTATTATAAAGGGTTATATTCCCATATGCATGAATTTGAATCTGAATCGATTTAGACAAAATTGTATATACTTCTAGAAAATCTCTGTACCTAAAATTTAAATCTAACGTTATGGGACGTAACACAATTATAGCAAAAAATAAAAATGCAAAGAAAGTCTAAAGTCGGGCGGGCCGATTGTAACATACTCTGCACAACTTTGTATTTAGATCAACATTTTGATAAAATCTGAAATCAGACTTCTACAAAATCTCGTGCAATATTTGGGAAACATTCATAATTTTTTATATAGCAAAATTTGAGTCACTTCTACCAGTTTTCGACTTAGCAGTGAGTATCAGTAAGAAACAAATTTGAGAAAATTTGCTACATAAATAAAATTTTGACAAATTGTTTTATAGAAATAAAATTTTGAAAAAAAATATAAATAGAAATTTTGGAAAAATTTTTGTGTAGTAAATAAAAGTTTGCAAAATTTTCTATAGAAACAAAATTTGAACTAAATTCTCTATATAAATAAATGTTTGAGAAAATTTTCTATATAAATAAATTTTTACCAAAATTTCTATAAAAAGACTATAGTAAACAAATTTTGACAAAATTTTCTATAGAAATAAAATTTTGAAAAAAATATCAATAGAAATTTTTGGAAAATTTTTTGTGTAGTAAATAAAATTTTGCAAAATTTTCTAAAGAAATAAAATGCTGCAAAATTTTCTATAGAAAGAAAATTTAGACTACATTTTCTATAAAAATAAAATGTTGACTAAATTTTCTATCGACATAAAATGTTGTATAAATTTTGTATAAAAAAATCTATAGTAACAAAATTTTGGCACAATTTTCTATGGAAAAAAATTTGAAAAAATTATTAATAGAAATTTTGGAAAATTTTTTGTGTAAATAAAATTTTGCACAATTTTCTATAGAAGCAAAATTTTGGCTAAATTTTCTATAGAAATAAATTTTTGACAAAATTTTCTACATAAAAATATTTTTATACCCACCACCATAGAATGGTGGCAGGGGTATAATAAGTTTGTCATGTCGAAGATGAGCTAGATCGGTCCAGGTTTTGATATAGCTCCCATATCAACCGATCGCCCGATTTGGGGTCTTGGGCTTATAAAAACCGTAGTTTTTATCCAATTTGCCAGAAATTGGAAACCTAGAGGTATTCTAGGGCTATAAGGAGGAGTGCTGAAAATGGTGATTATCGGACCATGTTTTAATATAGCTCCCATATAGACAGAACTCCCGATTTTATTTCTTGAGCTTCTAGAATCCGTAGTTTTTATCCAATTTGTCTGAAGTTGGAAATCTAGAGGTATTATAGGACCATTACAAGGCGTGCCGAAGATGGTCACTATCGGACTTATCGGAAGTTTTGATATAGCCCCCTTTTAGACCGATGTTACGAGTTTACTTCTTGGACTTCTACAATCCGTAGTTTTTATCCAATTTGCCTGAAATTTGAAATCTGGAGGTATTCTAGGACCATTAAGAGGTGTGCCGAATATATTGTGTATCGGTCCAGTTTTTTATATAGTCCCCTTATAAACCGGCCCTCCGTTTTGGGGTCTATATTCTAGAACTACAATAGATGTGCTGAATACTGTACGTATCCTTCCATGTTTTTGGCGTAGCCCCATTAGTCCGATTGACCAAAATAGACCCAAAAAATTATTGAAGTTGGTCCGATGGTCAGACCAAATGGAATTTTTCTGCAGAAATAACATTTGGACAAAAATTTCTATAGAAATAAAATTTTAACAAAATTTTCATAGAAATAAAATTTTAACAAATTTTTCATAGAAATAAAATTTTAACAAAATTTTGTATAGATATAAGCTTCTTAAAAAATTTTGGGATACAATATTATGCAAAAATTTTGTACAAATTTCTGCTAAATATGTAATAGAAATAAAATTTTGGCTAAATTTTTTACAGAAATTAAATTTTGGCTAAATTTTCAATAGAATTAAACTTTGGCTACATTTTCTATAGAAATTAAATTTTGGCTAAAATGAAATCTATTGAAATAAAATTTGGACCAAATTTTCTATAGAAATAAAACATGGACAAAATTTTCGATAGAAATACAATGAGGTCAACATTTTATATAGAAATAAAATTTTGAAAAAATTTTCTTTCGAAGAAAAATTTTAGAAAAATTGTAACTTTTAAATTATTTTAATTTAAATTAGAAAACTGGTCCCCTGGTACGAATTTTGGAAAAATTTGGTCCAAAATAAAAATTCGTTGTTGCAACGCTGGTAAGGCCTCCATATAGACCGATTTCAGATATTGATGGTACAGAAGGTGCATTTACCATAAATGTAAATTTGCCAGATATTACTTCTCGTAATCATAAAACAGTTGGTGTACTATAGATTTTAGATTTCAAATCAAGGTATTTTTTCTTAATTTTCTTGCACATTTACAGGATATGTTTATGATTCCTTTAAAACTCAAACAAAAATAGTTCTTATAAATCCGGAATCTGATAGGTAAAATCTTTGCATTTATTTTCGGGATGCGAACTGGTTAAACTGATCTGTCATCAAACCCCCATGAAATTTTCTAAGGAAATTAGTATATTTGATTCATGGTGGTGGGTATTTATGATTTGGCCCGGACGAACATACTGCTGTATATACTTGTTTTATTTTTTATTTTCTATAGAAATAAATGTTGACTTAATTTTCTATAGGAAAAAAATTTTCTATAGTAATAATATTTCGAATAATTTTTTTATAGAAATTAAATTTTGACAAAACATTCCATATAAATACAATAGTGACAAAATTTTCTATAAAAAACAGCTTTGACAATTTTTTCTGTCATATGTGTGTAGGTATATAGATTAAAATTAAAAACAATAAATTCGAATTATTGTTCGAATTATTTCAAATAAATTGATATGGGGATTAAAATGGATCGATCCAGCCCATTTGCTAGTCTAACATTCTAGGAAACATAAAATGATAGCCGTAATTGGAAGTTGATTTTTATTTCCAATCGTGGTGTACATTGATCGAATGCATAACGCATTGGAAACTAATTTGCGTAAAAACTTTTTTAGTTACAAAAATGTGAAGTGTTTTAAAAAATTTGGTTTAGCCGGAGTCGGAGTCGAGCAAAATTTTTACGACTCCGACTCCGACTCCAGCCAAATCTTCAGACTCCGACTCCAAGACTCCGACTCCACAGCCCTGGTTATAAGCGGCCTTATACTAACACCACGTTGCAAATTTCAACCGGATCGGATGAATTTTGCTCCTCCAAGAGGCTCCGGAGATCAAATCTGGGGAACGGTTTATATAGGGGCTATATATAATCATGGACCGATATGGACCACTTTTGGCATGGTTGTTAGAGACAATATACTAAAACCACGCAAGCCAAATCGGGGGATCGCTTTATATGGGGGCTATATGTAATTACAACCCGATATGGGCCAATTTTTGCATGGTTATTAGAGACCATATACTAACACCATGTACCAAATTTCAGCCGGATCGGATGAAATTTGGTTCTCTTAGAAGCTTCGCAAGCCAAATCGGGGGATCGGTTTATATGGGGGCTATATGTAATTACAACCCGATATGGACCAATTTTTGCATGGTTATTAGAGACCCTATACTAACACCATGTACCAAATTTCAGCCGGATCGGATGAAATTGGGTCTCTTAGAAGCTTTGCAAGCCAAATCGGGGGATCGGTTTATATGGGGGCTATATGTAATTATGGACCGATATGGACCAATTTTTTCATGGTTGTTAGAGACCATATACTAACACCATGTACCAAATTTCAGCCGGATCGGATGAAATTTGCTTCTCTTAGAGCAATCGCAAGCCAAATTTGGGGGTCCGTTTATATGGGGGCTATACGTAAAAGTGGACCGATATGGACCAATTTTTGCACGGTTGTTAGAGACCATATACTAACACTATGTACCAAATTTCAGACGGATCGGATGAAATTTGTTTCTCTTAGAGCAATCGCAAGCCAAATTTGGGGGTCCGTTTATATGGGGGCTATACGTAAAAGTGGACCGATATGGCCCATTTGCAATACCATCCGACCTACATCAATAACAACTACTTGTGCCAAGTTTCAAGTCGATAGCTTGTTTCGTTCGGAAGTTAGCGTGACTTCAACAGACGGACGGACGGACATGCTCAGATCGACTCAGAATTTCACCACGACACAGAATATATATTCTTTATGGGGTCTTAGAGTAATATTGCGATGTGTTACAAACGGAATGACAAAGTTAATATACCCCCATCCTATGGTGGAGGGTATAAAAATTAATTGGATCAATTAATTCCATGATTGAATCAAAAAAAAAATTTTGTGTTTATTTAGGCCCATTCCTGGCTTGCGCCTTTTTGAGATGACCGACGCTTTGGTATTTGTGATTGCCAAACTCAATCTCCAAAATTCCCTACAAGGCAAGTCCAACGGATTGAAATCCGGAAATCAGTTTACTGAAAAGCCAGAAATCTCGCCAAACAGTGGTTGTGTAATGTCATTGACTGAATTTTAGGTGATATGCGACGGTCCATTATCGTAGAACAAAAACAAGTGCTATTGGCATCTTTTTACGAACAGCTTCGTACACACGACTCATAACACTGAAATAGTTGGTGTGAAAAGAAATTTAAATTATGACGCGAAATCAGATGTAACCATTCTAATTTTTTTCGCTTCAGCAGGATACATAGTTCAATAGTCAACTGCAACATATGGACACAGCATATGGACACAGTATAGTTCTCAATAAATTTGCCAAACACAGTGGATTTAAATCTGTCAAAACTCTTTTGCCCGGAAATTAGAAAATTCCCAATAACGAACCTCAATGTAAACAGTCTTAAATTACTATACCGTTGGTTCCAAACTGTATAATAACTGTTGTGTGAGTTGGAATACTCCAGCAAATGGTATAAATGCAGTCAATTGCATTATACCATTGAATTCGGGTCTACGACCCGAGGTGGATGTAGGATTTTCAACCCTGTCCAAGGACTGCAAACCCCCATTTGGTATATCCCAGCAAAAAAAAATTGGAAGTTCTTCTAAAGGCACAACTTTAAAAGCACTTCCAAAAATGTCTTCCCAAAGATGTTCTTTATTTTAATTTCACAAGAAGTTCTTTTCATTAATTTTTTTATAAACCGCTTTTTAATATTTTTAATGGGTAATTTTAACTTGTTTTGTTTCAAATAGGTTAAAAACTGAGCAAGAATACATAATTAAAATGGGACAAATTATTTAAATTTTGTCGAAAAAAACCAATTGCGAACGATTCAGACGTTTCAGACGTAAGAAATCATTAAAAATCATAAAAATATGCAAAAATTTATTTGATAAAATCGCACAAAATTTTTTGATTCCCATCCCAACACTGAATTCGGATCACACTTTAAGAGGTGATGCAAATTCAGTGCAACAGCTGATGAAATTGTGGACATCCGTCCTATGACAATGCATCGCTTCTGCGCCAATTTGGCACTAATTTCAGATCCAAAAAGAGCATTTTGTATTACTTTTTTCGCGACGCTTTTTTTGCTGGGATGTTTATTTCCTGAAAAACTCGAAAATACAACCAACTCCAAAGGTCTACAACAACAATGCAGTCAACCTGCAAAATTAGCGAATATCCTCAAGGCGTAACTCCTGATGTCCGGCAAAAAGCTATTTAAAAATTAAAAAAGACTGGATTGATGTTAGGGACATATAGATTTATCTTTTGAACACACAAAATGTCATGAGTTATGGACAATTTTATCCATACGATAAGAAGTCTCCTTTTCTTCATACGATCATCATTGGATATGGACCTCAGTTTTGTGATTAGTACTCACCAAAAATAACTTTAGATTCATCCATTCTATCTCTATCATTGGAGTCTATCACATAAATTACAGCATGCGATTCCTGATAGTATTTATCCCAAAGAGATTGCAATTCATGTTGACCACCCAAATCCCAAAAATTTAAACGGACACCTTGTACATCAATCGTGCCAATATTTAAACCAACTGTTGTAGTAATTTTTGATGGATTCATGCCTTTGTAATTTTTTGTGAATTTTGTTTTTGCGGCCTCTAGATACGTCTGTAAATTAAATGAATAATTTTATTTAAATCTTTTAAATTATTGACCATCTCAATTTGCTCACTGTTTTGCCCGCATTGTCCAGACCCAATATAACAACACAATATTCATCCTTTTGTGTTAAATATTTGTAGAAACCATGCAGCAGTGTATACATGTCAAGTATTTTATTAAATTATATCTATGTATAAAATTATTTGTTTGTAATATTAAATAGTATTTTGGACAACAATTAGAAATGGACGAAAACAAATATTACACGTAAAAACCGGAGATATGTGAACAAGGATGCCAGATTTTTGTGTTTTTCGATTTCTTTTAGTTCGTAAAATATATAATGCAATAAATACTTGAAACTTTGGTTTATACATAATAGCCATCAGTGAGCTTTAATTATTTGTGTTGTAAAATACATATTGGTAACTAATAAATTAAATATTTTAAATAATTTTTTTTCTATCAATTTTCTGCCCATTGTTTACCTTAGCAACACTGCTTATCACACATATGGTCGACTAATACTCAATTACTTAAAATCTCGTAATGTTACGATAACGCATCATAGTTGATACGTAATGGCGTATAAATTTAGTTGCCAATTTGGGATGGCAACGTTCAAAACGTTTTTTTATTTCAAAATAATGTCTAGATTAGTAAACCAAAAACTTAATTTACTGGAAGAAATTCCATGTTGGATTTCTATTGATGATGTCGATAATGTTTTTTCAAATGTTCTCCAATTAGAAGAGAATGAAAAATCAGCATTTCCACTCAACAAACGTGGACCATTCACCGATAAAAATTTTATGGTGATATACATATATATGGCCACTTAAAACACGGCACAATTTCGGTCTCATTTGGATTATTCAGGCCATTGTGACACCACAGCAGTCAACTTCTCTCTTATGTGCTGCCCGATTCGATGTTTTGCTGAATGACAAATTACATTGAAACCGCTTAGAGATGTTTTTAATACACTCAGTAATGTCACCAGAATTACTTGTGTGTGGTGG
This sequence comes from Haematobia irritans, assembly GCF_050003625.1. Lineage (NCBI taxonomy): Eukaryota > Metazoa > Arthropoda > Insecta > Diptera > Muscidae > Haematobia > Haematobia irritans. The sequence goes on along the minus strand of NC_134399.1, from coordinate 110,595,951 downwards.
AAACTGAGGTTGAACCCATGACCCTTTGTATGTAAGGGGGAAAACTAACCTTGTCATTGAGCTTAACATGGAATCGGGCAGCATTCAGTGATAAGAGAGAAGTTCACCAATGTGGTATCACAATGGACTGAATAGTCTAAGTGGGCCTGATACATCGGGCTGCCACCTAACCTAACCTACATTTTCAGAGAGATTGGATAAAAACTACGGATTCTAGAAGCCCAAGAAGTAAAGTCGGGGATCGGTCTATATGGGGGCTACACCAAAACATGGACCGATAGGCACCATTTTCGGCACATATTGTGATGGTTCTCAAATGCCTATAGATTTCCAATTTCAGGCAAATTGGATAAAAACTACGGATTCTAAAAGCCCAAGAAGTAAAGTCGGGAGATCAGTCTATATGAGGGCTACACCAAAACATGGACCGATAAACCCCATTAGCGACATACCTATTTGTGATCTTAGAATACCTCTAGATTTTCAATTTCAAGCAAATCGGATAGAAAATATAGTTTCTAGACTCCCAAAAAGTAAAATCAGGAGGTCGGCCTATATGGGGGCTATACCGAAACATGGACCGATACACCAATTTCGGCACATATATTTGGGGTCATAAAATACTTCTAGATTTCAAATTTCAGATAAATCGGGTAGTAAATACAGTTTCTAGAAGCCAAAGAAATAAAATCTGGAGATCGGTCCATATGGAGGCTATACCAATACATGGACCGATACGAACCATTTTCGACACACCTTGTATGGTCCCAAAATACCTCTAGATTTCTAATTTCAGGCAAATCGGATAGAAAATATAGATTCTAGACGACCAAGAAGTAAAGTCGGCACACCTCGTTATGGTCCCAAAATACCTCTAGATTTCCAATTTCAGGCAAACCGGATAGAAAATATAGTTTCTAGACGCCCAATAAGTAAAATCGGTAGATCGGTCTATTTGGGGGCTATACCAAAACATGAACCGATAGGCACAATTTTCGGCATGCCTTTTTATGGTCCTAAAATACCTTTAGATTTCCAATTTTAGGCAAAACTACGGTTTTTGTAAGCCCAAGATCCCAAATCGAGAGGTCGGTTTATATGGGGATTATATCGAAACTTGGACCGATATAGCCCATCTTCGACCTTGACCTGCCTGCAAACAAAAAACGAATCTGTGCGAAATTTCAGAACGATAGCGCCATTATTGAAGGCTGTAGCATGATTACAACAGATAGACTCAAATGCATATATCGTCTTAGAATTTCTCCCTGATCAAGAATATATATACTTTATATAGTCGGAAATCGATATTTCGATGTGTTACAAACGAAATGACAAACTTATTATACCCCCATCACCATTCTATGGTGGTGTGTAGAAAAAGTCTGGTAATTATTGAAAAATTATGAAGGTAATTATTTGAAATTAGTAGAAGCTTGCCAGTTGGTGTAAGGCCTTGGGAAAATGTGATCATCGAAAATTGTCAATTTCGGGCAAAGATTTTCAAATCGATATATTTTAGTAAATGATTGTGGAGGAAACAAATATGGTAAAAAAAAAAAAAACAAAAATATAGTGTTAAGATATTCACAAAACTTGCAGAAAAAATTTATCCATTTTTTGATTTATTTACTATATAATTTTTGCTTGAAGATTTGAAGGTGAACTCACTTTGCGGCGAATAGGTCCTAATGACCCTGAACTTGTAGGTCAGACTTTTTTAATTCACCCTACTGTGTACCGCTGTAAAAAAAAAAATGGCGATCAGTTTAGAATCCATGAAGATTTATTTACACTTATGAAGAACAAACAATAATTTATATGAATTTATTTTTATTAATTTTCCATGAATTTCATAATAAAAATTAATAAGAAAATAAAATTTGTTGTTTACATTCTCTTTCATCAAATAATGTTTATTTTACAAAATACTCATATATTATGTTTTTCTTTCAATAATTATATTAATTTTTTAATAAATTTTGTCGTAAATAATAACTGATGACATTTTAACATACTTTGTTTCTATTAAAAAAAAAATAGGAATGTTGAAAAAACATTTAAAATTACAAATAAAAGATATAAAAAAATATATATAAAATGACGAATGCAACAAAATTCGAAATTACAGGACTTATATTTCATTTCTGTGTAAAATATTGAAAACCATAGGTTTTTAACTATAAATTTAAGCTATTTGAAAAAAAAAAAAAAAAAACAAAAGATTGTCGAAAAAAAAACAAAACATCTAAAACAATAGTGTAATAGTAGTAGTAGTATGTGTAGTAGTTGTAGTAGTAGATTTCTGAGGTGGTGGTGTTTGCGTTTGTATGCGTGTGTTGTTTGCATAAATAAGTACAATTACATACAATTTCATACATATAATAAATATAAACAATTTATTTTATTTATGTTGTGGTGATTTGCTGTTTTGTTTGTAGTATACTGTAGATACAAAGTAGATATAAACTGAGATAACAATGTAAAATGATACATTCTTTGTTTCCAACAAGATACATATTTAATTATAATAATAATAATAAATTGGTAAACATTTAAGCAAATTGCAAAATTTTTTCATTTGTTTTTTTTTTTTTTTTTTTGTATTATATTTAAATTTTATTGCCTTTTTTCAAATCGACAACACAAAACAGTATTTGATATATCTATAGATAATGAAGATTTAAAAAACACAAAATCGTGCTGTTTTCTATTTTAATATTCTTTGTGGTGGTGGTGGTGGGATGCTAGAAGGCAGCGACACACACTTTGGAAGGGCAATGGGAATAGTTAGCTATCAACTCTGGCTGGCTTAAATTTTGAAAATGTTTTTGTTTTTAACTATTAGAAGAATTTTGCACTAATTATTTACTTTCAACTAAAAAATGAACAACTTATATAGTTTAAATATCTTTGCGGTTTTTGTTTTGCTGGAGTTTTCTTTTTTTTTATATAATTTTATATTTTCTCATATGTATATATTTTGTTTTAAATTTATTTATTTGTTGTAATGGGTTTATGTATATATGTATATATCGTAACTGCATTTATTATATAATTCGTATTGTGTCCTCTTCGAATGTTTATTTTTGTTTCGGTTGATTTCTGATCTTTAGCATTTTAATTTACTAATAAACTCAGATTTTACTTGATTTTATGTTGTTTATTTCCTTTACACACATGCTCTTTTGTCTTAAATTTAAAATTGCACCCAATTTGCATTTGACGAACTCTGTTGTTGATTTTGAGCAGGCGCAGATCTAAAAACATTAAAAAAATATTTTGTGATAATATACTTATTAAAGGCTTCGAATTGCTTAAATAAAGTTTAAGCAAATATTGAATACAAAAAAAAGTTATAAAGTGTTTCTCACACTGAATAAAAAAAAATTGTTGACATAAAACCTGTTAATTATAAACGCATTGGTAAAATGTAATGGTTAGGTTCTGTTTTATTTCAAAGATACATATATCAACGAGGATTTTCAAAAAACTTTGAAGGATAGTTCAGAAAAAAAAAACAAAATATAAAAAAAACATATTTCAAGGGCAAAAAAGTGTCCGTAAATGTTTCATTTCAACTTAGTGTAGGAGTCATTCATTGTCATGTTGAAAGTTATAAAACTAGTTATTTGGAACTTTCATTTAATTTTTTTAAATAAATTTATGTACGTTATTTTGTCCATTGTGTTTTAACGAAAATGATATTGCCCATCCCTGAGGATGCCACCCTATTTTACAGTTGGGGCCAAATTTTTCGGATCTATTTCAGTATTCGGCTTTCTCCATACCATTCTGCGTCCATCTGATCCAAATACATTAAATTTGAGTAACCACCCGTGACCATAGGTTAGGGTATTTTACAGTTGGGGCCAAATTTTTCGGATCTATTACAGAATTCGGCTTTCTCCATACCATTCTGCGTCCATCTGATCCAAATACATTAAATTTGAGTAACCACCCGTGACCATATGTTAGGTTAGGTTAGGTGGCAGCCCGATGTATCAGGCTCACTTAGACTATTCAGTCCATTGTGATACCACATTGGTGAACTTCTCTCTTATCACTGAGTGCTGCCCGATTCCATGTTAAGCTCAATGACCCGTGACCATGATCATGACTTTAGCCCTTCAACACTTTTTCTTTCGGAGCAATTGGCACACAAAATATACCAAAATACCGAGAAGGTGTTGGTACCTTATCTACACTAATGTAAAAAATTTCAACTAAATCGAAGCAAAAAATTGGCCTCTGTGGTCATATGAGTGTAAATCGGGCGAACGATATATATGGAGCTATATCTAACTCTGAACCCATTTCAATAAAATTTGGCACACTTGACTTGATAGTACTAATTGTTCTTCTTGTGCAAAATTTGAAGCAAATTAGGGTAAAACTCTGGCTTCTATCTTTCGCCCGATATGCACTTATATGGCCCGAAAGATATATATGGTAGCTATATCTAAATCTGAACCGATTTCTTACAAAATCTATAGGGTTATATTCCGGGCCAAAACACACACTTGTGCCAAATTTGAAGTCGATTGGACTACAACTGCGACCTAGACTTTGATCACAAAAATGTGTTCACAGACAGACGGATATGGCTATATCGACTCAGGAGCCCACCCTGAGCATTTTTGCCAAAGACACCATGTGTCTATCTCGTCTCCTTCTGTGTGTTGCAAACTAGAGGTGTGTTTAGAGTTTACTCACGCTCACGCACACTCACGACTGAAAAATCATACTCACGCACGATATTTTTTGGTAGGACTCACGCACACTCACGAAAAGAAAATTTGTACTCACGCACGAAAGCGTCGTGACTCACGAAAAATATCGTGACTCACGAATAATTTTATGATTAATTTACCTTACCGAAGTGTCTGAAAACATGAGCATTATTAAAATCGAGAGTGTTATTAAACTCTTAACAACTCAGGTGTCACTAAAATTGTAATTGAATTTAACTCTTAAGCGTTTTATGTTGGTGATCAGGAATATTTTCGTGAGTGTAATTCGTTACTCACGCACACTCACGAAGATATTATTTTCGTGACTCATGCTCACGCACGACATTTTGGTTTGTTAATCACGCTCACGCACACTCACGCTGTTGTCATGAGCGTGACTCACGCACGAATCACGAAAATTTTCGTGAGTCACGACAATTTCGCGTCACGTGCACACCTCTATTGCAAACATATGCATTAACTTATAATACCCTGTTCCACAGTGTGGCGCAGGGTAAAAAAATCTACAAAAAAAAAATACCACCAATATGTTTTTTTTTATATCAAAACATCTTAATTTAGTCTATAAAAATATTAAATTAAAAAACTAATTGTCTCATTTTTTTTTAAATTAATTTAATCAATGACATTTTTAATTTGATCTATAAAATTTTGTGAGTGTATTCAAAAATATTTATTTCTGTCTAGTCTCTTCTTCTCTTATTCAAAATTTGCACTGTCATTAGTACATAAATACAAGTTTTTTTTACTTACCCAGCAGATGTATACTCTGACCACTCTGTTGCATTACCAGAAACCCTATGGGCAGGGGAAGTTCCAGGACTCTGACGCACTGTACCTGCAGCAGATGGTGGTGGAGCTATTTTACCTAAACCTCCAGGTGGTGGTGGCAATATTCCGGAACCAGGTTTAGCTTTTGTACGACTAGGTCCATCTGAACCATCCTTTTTCTGTAAAATCATAAAATTGGAATGAGCGCTAGAAATGTCTAATGTATTGAAAATTAAATTAATATATTTGTGTATTAGGATTTCTATACGTCGATAAAATCTGAATTTGTTGTGCAAAAATTGCATAATCAAATTGTTTGAGGTTTTACTTTAATGATATCTCTATTGAAAAAATAAGGAAAGTCAAAAGACGGGCAGGACCCACCACATCGTAGAACAACACAGACGTTCCAATACAAAATCATCCAAGAAAAAATATGGGAGATATGTGCACCTGAATCAGAAAGAAATTCACCACTTTGGTATCACAGAGGAATGAATTATCTAAGTAAACCGGAAATAACGAGCAGTATACATGACCTAACTACCCAGCAAAAAAAGCGTCGCCAAAAAAGTAGTGAAAATGTTCTTTATGGATCCGGAAGTGGTGCAAAATTGGCGCAGAAGCGATGATTTTAACATGGGTTTTACCCCATTGAAACAATAGCACTTTAAATTTCCCATTAAAAATGTGAAAAATGCAAGTTATAAAAAATTGACTCAAATGAACTTCCTGTGCAGTTCAAATAAAGAACATATTTGGGAGGACATTTTCGGAAGTGCTATTAAAGCTGTGCCTTTAGAAGAACTTCCATTTTTTTTTTTTTTGCTGGGTACATCTGGATCCATTTTTGCTCAATTTTTTCAATACCACTTTTTTCTGCTTTGTAATTAGATTTGTATTGGTAGCAGAGATGGTCCGAATGGCAATTTTTTAGGTTTTCGACAATCAAAAAGTTGTAAACTTCGAGAATGTCATATACCTGCATAAAACGTAAAAATAGTAGTCATAAAATTCTTAAATTCGATTTTAAATTATTTTTTTTTTAATATTCGTACGAATTTGTAAATTTTTTATATTTGTATTTTGAAACTTTTTTTTTGGAAAATTTTAATTTTTATAATAGAACATATACTTGAAAAATGTTTGAATTCAACTCGTATTCAAATTTTTTAAACATGGTCGAACATAAGGACCGTGAAATGCGTAACGCCAAGTTCGCCGTTGTAGGTTTCAATAAAGTCGGGTCTGGGCAAGCTTTAATTTTTTCTTGCTCTTTTTTCTCAGATTCATACATTTTCATTCATTAAAAAAATTAAATTTATATATGTCAAAAATGAAATGTTTTTTTACATAGATTTACGACGTTTTCGACGTATAGTAAAATGCGTCGTAAATGTATGTCAACTACGTCGGAGTTTTCAGAAGCTTTTTTAACCGTGTCAACATGGTGATAAAATTATTTTCAATGAAATAACAATTCATATTACGACTAAAACCAGTAATAATAACAAATGGTTGCAAATTTCAACAACGAAAACTTGCAATCTTGAATTGTGCATCATACCGTTATTCTCATATTAATTTTAATGGTTTCTCCTTCCTTGAAGCCCAAATCCAACTCTTGTTTCGGTTGAGTTTTTTCCTTTTCTATTTGTTCTTGGTTTTTCACCCATTTGAAATGGTCTTGTAAAGCAACATTCAAATCGAACGAATCTGAACGATCACCAAAACCTAAGCCAAGAAATGCGGAACGACCTGTAAAATGGGAGATTTAGAGCAATCATAATTAAACAATTTTTATATTTTACGTCTTACCATTATCATCTTGAACTCTTATAACGAAATAGCGAGAACTATCTGAAACGGATTCAATGGCTACGCCAGGATATGTGTCTATTGGGCAATTAGCGAAAAGAGCACCACTTGTTTTATCCTCCAGTTTTAGATTTAATGCTGTACCCTTAGCAGCTAAACGCATGCGGCCAGTCCAGGTGGGTTCCCCAAGATTCCAATCAGCAGCTCTGAAATAATTTTAATGAAAGCATAGATAAATAAAAACTGAAAGTACAACACAGAGAAAAATAGTTTTGCCTGTATATATAATATGAACAATATGCAGCTTTTAAACACTGTAGGTTTTAACCTAATTCGGACACGCTAAAGCACTTACCCTCCACCGTGAGTCATTAGACTCTGCTAGTCTAATGACTCAATCAGAATCAAATTTTGTAACAAAATTGGCCTACCTTTGTACACACAAAAAATTTTTTTCTGATTCAATCACGAAATTAATTGATCCAATTAATTTTTTAATTGAAATGTCTTCAATCACAGAAATGACAGTATCAATTAAAAAATTAATTGACAGTCAATTAAAAAATTAGTTGATCCAATTAAAAAATTAATTGATACTATTAATTTGTGTGATTGATTTTTGTTTCAATTAAAAAATTTGTTAAATCAATTAAATTTTTAATTGAATATTTTTTAAAACTCAATTAAGATTTTAATTGGAAAAATTTTTGTGAATTTTTTTTCTGTGTATATATTAGTTTTTTAAGGGATCGGTTGATATAGGGCAACTATTTAAAAAATATCGAAATTTCAGCATTATATATATGTAAAATAAAGACGGCCGATATATAAGAATATCATTCTTTGATAAGAGAGAAGTTCACCACTTGTTTTATCACAATAACAGCCCAAAGCTATAAGCTGTCATAATAACTATATCCGCCCTAACGTAATGGGTCTTAAATAAAACCAGATTTCAAATTTCGAAGAGCGGAAGCAATATAAAAAAAATGGGGAGCAATATTATAAAGAATTAAAATTTCGTGAAAGTCGACTTTCGAAAACAGCTTCGAAGTTAGCTGACATAAATCGCAAATATCAAATTTTCGTATATGTAAAATAAGCAATTTGTGTAAAATGAGTAAAATTACGCTCTAGATTTAAGATCGGTGTTAGCATCTATGGGGACTGTATTTAAAAATAAACTAACCGATACTTAATTTTATAGTCATAAACAGAAGATTTTAGAAAATAGGTGAAACGACTTCGTTTCTTTTTGCCATTTCAACAGCGGTTCCACTGAAATTGCATCACTTCTTAAGGTTTGATCCGAATTCATTGTTTTGGATGTGAATCAAATAATTTTGTGATATATTGCAAAATAAATAATTTTTAAAATTGTTTATAATGTTTGTTGTTGTTGTAGCAGCTTGGAGAAGCTGATGTGATAATTCTTAAGTTCATGTTGATTTTACTCCGGATTCATCGCAGCCTATTTTCACAGGCTGCTATGGCACTACTGGTTAATGCTATTTATAGCTTCGTTGTTGGTGTCAGTGAAGTTTTATATCTTCCCTCTTTTTCAGTCTTGCTTTATTTATAGAATTCGACCGGTTGTAAAATTTATCAACAGACACTCGAACAAGTGACGAATGCAATAATTTACCCACGCAAATTATTTTTGACAGTGCCACCTTCGTCATGCAAGACTAACGCTCTTTCACTGTGCTATCAAAGGCCAATTTTATGATTTTTATTTATAGCTGGACGAGAGAAAAGATGACGCTTGTCATGTGGCCCCTTGGTTGCAGATGGACACACATCAGCTACGCTGCTACCTATTACTAAGAGATAGGAATTGAGGCGGCTGCACTTGCTTGAATCTTGAGCCTAAACTACCCTTTTCTACCGTGGGTGGTCTTTTTCCTCCGGTCCTATAGGCGGTGGTCGGACTCCGAGAACAGCATAAACATTGTAGCTTCTCACCGCTTCAGCTACAGTATCCTCATGAATCCTGTTCAGACCTGCCTCTTTTGTAGCGCTGGGTGTCGCGCTGTAGATGATGTAGTTCTACCCTTAACATTCCTAGGTGGTGTTTGTTTATACATAAGATGGTGGTTTGGATGATTACTGCGATAACAATCCAGGAGATGCTGCTTTGACAACATGTAGTTGTGTTTACGCACAGGGATTCCTGGTTGGTGTTTGTTTATCCATAAGATGGTGGTTTGCATGATTACTGCGATAACAATTCAGGAGATACTGCTTTGTGTTTACGCACAGGGATGAGCTTTGTCTCCACATAAAGGTGATCAAGTGGTGTGCTGCCGAGGCATCCTGTCGCAGTTCTAAGGGCAGCGTTCTGCCAAGTATGTATGTTATTCCACTGCGTATCACTTGTCTGACGTGTCCACACTGGCACTGTATAGTTTACCACTGACCGGCCAAACTTTCTTTGTCCGCACCGCAAGTGCTTCCGGAAAGTGACTTGAGGACCTTTTTTTGTACCGCGGACTTATCACAAATTGTAGTGGCATGGGCAGACGACTTGAAAAGGCTGCCGAATGGGAGTCCAAGAATATTGGGGTTATTTATGGTCGGAATCTTTTCGCCATCGACATTAATGTACTTTTACCAGTTTGTCCCAATTTTTAAATTTTCATATACAGTGAAATCTTGGACGATATGGAAACCTATCAAAAGTCGACAATATTTGGTGGGTATTTTGCCTTTTAACATATTAAAAATAACCTCTTATAACTGGACAATTCTCAAATGTGGACAAAATTTATGCGTGTCTACTTTTGTGATGTTTCTTTGTAATTTAGGGAGATCTATGCTCTCTTGATATTTAATATTGCGAATAATCTACTTATTCCAAGAGTTTTTCCTTTCTGTTGTGATTCGGATGTTCAAATGAAACAACAGGTTCTTAAGAGTTTGTCCCAGACTGATTGATGATGATCTGTTTATGGTGTACTGCTGCAAAGATGTCCCAAGGCATAAATTTACCGTCAATGACAAACTCATGTTAAAGTAACCGGTCTCTTCCATAGGTTTTGAGTAGAACAGGGTCTGGTCCATACACACCATGGACTAATCCTGTACCGGTCCTGGAGTTGATCTTTTTTCCATAGGGTATATATTTGTTGTTAATTTTGAGACTTATATAACAAATTGAGTTCACACAGTTCTACTAACTGCCAAACATATAAATGATGGTCATTGTATATCGAAAATGAATGTATGTATGAATTTTACAAATTAAAAAAAAAAACAAAAATCATAAAGTTCCCAGGCCTATACTATCCTCCATTGATCCTTATTGATAGTTTCTATTTCTATTTAGTTCACCAAATAATTTAACAAGGTAATTTTCAATCGTCATATGTATGCATATACCTTCACATGAAATATTCCTTATAATAAATCGAAAAAAACCATTAGGATGACGAATCTCATATTTGGGAATTACAAAAGATAACGCGATGAAACGAAGACCAAAAATCAATTGTTATTGAACTTCAACGGGTATGCAACAACAACAACAACCGCATCATAAGAAAAGAGGAATCAAAGATACAGAAGAAACAATTTGCAACCTTGTAAAATTAAACCAAAAAAAAAACTGCAACATGAAAACCATACACACGTAAGTATGCACACAAACATAATACAACTTATAAACAATTACGAGTGAAAATACACCACAAACAATACGTGTTCCCCCATCCTCCTACACCCGTCCTTAATAAATCATATCTTGTACCAGAATAAAAAAAAAAGAAATGAGGGCGTTTTTATTATCAACATTTTCCACAAAAACTTTTAAAATGTATTACGTTCCATTAGCTATAAATATGTAAGGATGCTTTGATACGCAACGGCATTTGTGTATATGTTGCCAATTTTCTTTTCGCAAATCTTCCAATTAGAAAAAAAATATATGTTTACCTGTAACCACGATTATTTGCTCTGGGTGGAATTTTATATATGAATACTTCAGGTTTAACGAGGAGAACACTTTCATATTCCATTTTATTTTAGTTTTCTAAAGTTTTATACGAAGACAGTAATGGAGAAAATTCCAATTAACTTTATTGTTTTTCTCCTTTGACTTAAAGAATTGAAGTGTTGGAAAATTTAGTATCAGAGTATGTCAAAGTCGATTGCATCGATTATTTTCTGTGTTGCCACATCGAAATAATCGATAGGGGTTCCCATGGAGGAAGATAATATTATAGGCCCTACACCCTATACTCACAATCCATAGTTTTCGAAATAGGAAATTTCATTTTAGGCAGGTCGAACACAAATATCTATGAAAAGTCTTCGCCAGCATATAGATTTTTCGATTCTAAACACTCGAAAACAACAATATGTTCATTTAATATTTTCTCTTACTATTTTTACCAAAAATGCAAAAATTTCATGAAAAATTGCTGAAATTAACAAATAACCCCCAAACAACCCGATTTTTGGGATCGATATCTCGAAAACTAGGCTTTTCCGACAATTTTTTTACTTAAAATTTTCTCTTTAAAACGCATTATCCTACCCCCAATTTTTTTTGTTTATTTTTAACCACTTTTGCTAAATTTAGATATCTTATACGAACGTTTTCGAGAAGTGCCGTCAAATTCAAAAAATGTTGGCAATAGGGCTGTCATCCGGGATAAATCCCGTCCGGAACCCCGGGGTTTTTTTTTGAATCCCGCGATTTTTCTGGATCTCGAAAAAATAATTCCAATTTTTAAAATTTTGGGTTTTTATGATTATTTATGAATAAATTGGAGTCCTCACTCTATGTAAACGGCCCTTAGATATCATACCCGAGAAATTGAGTTAATAAACATTTATGGTACACCCCTGCCAACATTTTTTGAATTTGACGGCGCTTCTGAGAATCCCCACCACGTCGAAAACAATCGTATACGACATCCAAAACTCGTCGGAAAAGCCACGCCAAGTTACTAAAAAAAGGTTTGGCATGAGTGCAATTATTAGGTGCCTTTTTTAATAAATTTAGTACGATGCCAATAAGAGCCCCTTCAAACAATCAGAAAAAGTGCATTTTAAGATATTTGTAAAAGAATCATTGTGGTCAAGTAAAACACGATTATTTAGATGTTTAATTTTACTAAACATTTATAAATTCTCATAAATATAACATTTATACGACTATCACATCACATTTAACATATTTTTATGCATTAATAACATATTGATGTTGAGTTACAAGTTGCAAGTTACATATTGTAGCGTCTATCAGCCAGCGCTTTTATTCCCAATGGAGGCAGCGTGTCTGGAAAAATATTTTAAAAGCTTTATTCCATTTGGAAAGTCAAAAATTGTTCACCAATATACCTTTCACAATTTTAAGCGAAATAACTATGTTTTCAGCACTTCACTTCACTTATGCGCTTTACTGACTATCAGTTATTCCGGACGGAATGTCGGTGTTTTTAAAGAATCTTACATTAGGTCTGTTCGCGTACTTTTCCAATAAAAAATATCCAGTAAAAACTAGCAAGAGAGTAAGAGTGTATTTTACACTCTTTGCTTAAAGTTGCTGAAAAGTACACGAACGGTATCCAGTAACTATTTGCACATTGAAAATTTCAGCTGCTAAAACATTGAAAACAAAAAACGAATCCTGTGTATTTAACTTCCAATCGTAGTTGCCGAACATGTACATTGTATTGGTACTCTGTTTGTTATCAATAACCAGCTGGCAACGTATGCTATGGTTTGCAAGATTTTACTGGGAAAAAAATCTCTAGCAAAAACTTGCAATTTCTCTATCTCATAACTGTCAAATGTAGTCTCTCTACGGCTCTCTTTTGCTGGCGTTTTGGTGTAAACGAACGACTTCCAGTAAAAATTTCTAATAATTATCAAAAATTATCGGGTTCTCGAACGGAGCTATTGTGTCGGATCGATACGACTTGTCGACGATGACTAAATAATCGGTAAATGTGTTATCGATCCCATAAACATGCAGCAGTATCGATTATGCCTTCGGACTTAACTTATAATGTGCACAATATATGGGATATGTTCGACACGAGAACTGTCGTCCGGACCCTGCCAACATTTTTTGAATTTGGGAACGCTTCTGAGAATCCCCACTACGTCGAAAACAGTCGTATACGATATCCAAAACTCCTCGGAAAAGCGCCGTCACTATTGAGAAGTTGTACCACGCCAAGTTACTACAAAAAAGTGTCGCATGAGTGCAATTATTAGGAGCCCTTCTGGATACATTTAGAAGGACGCCAATAAGAGCCCCTTCAAACAATCAGACAAAGTGCATTTTAAGATAGTTGTAAAAGAATCATTGTGGTCAAGTAAAACACGATTGTTTAGATGTTTATTAATTTTATGAAACATTTATAAATTCTCATAAATATAACATTTATAAGACTATCACATCACATTTAACACATTTTTATGCATTAATAAGAGATTGATGTTGAGTTACAAGTTGTAAGCTAAATGTTGTAGCGTCTATCAGCCAGTACTTTTATTCCCAATGGAGGCAGCGTGTCTGGAAAAATATTTGAAAAACTATCACTTTATTCCATTTGGAAAGTCAAAAATTGTTCACCAATTTACTTTTCACAATTTTAACCGTAATAACTATGTTTTCAGCACTTTATTTTCGTTTTCATTGAAATAAATCATAATAAGCCAGTTGCGCTTGGTGTTTCACAAAATATAAAATGGCTCTTGTAACAATAGTGATGGCAAAATACTCTCATGCGAATAGTGATGGCAAAATACTATCACAGTTGGCGATTGTTGCAGTGTCACTTACGAGTCTGTGGTGGCGATGAGGATGAAATGGAACATTGAAATGCTGGCAGGGGAATAACTGATAGTCTGTAAAGCCCATTACGAGTCTGTGGTAGCGATGAGGATGAAATGGGACTTTGAAATGCTGGTAGGGGATCACGTTTATCTGATTTGGATACCTTGATATTTTTACTTAAATCGAAGTACAAAAGGATTATCACAAGTATGCGAAAATATGCCTAATCTAACATAATCCTTAAAATGTTATGGTGTTTTTTTAATAAAATTGAATTTAACTAATTTGGTTTAATGTACAACAATTTTTGGTGCTGTTGATTGTTATTACTTAAAATATTTAAAGAATTCGGAAAAAATCCCGGGATTTTTTGAAATACCGAATCCCGGGATTTTTAATAATCGATCTCGAATGACAGCCCAAGTTGGCGGGAGCGTGTAAAAGTTAAGGGCACCTTATACGGTCGGATAAAACCTGCGACACAACACGTTGCGGCGACAAATCCGCTAGTATAAGGCCATGTTCGCGTGTTTCGGGGACGTGTTGGCATAAAATCAAAACAACTTTGATTTTTTCCGGTTGGGAGGCACAAATCTTCACGTGTAAGGGGATGTTCGCCAAACATTAGCAAAAACACATTTATTTTCATAATTAAAACAAGCATTTCTGCAATTAAATTAATGAGGGATCGCTAATTCAGCTTAGAATTTTTATTATTTCTTCCATTTTTACTAAAAAATGGCTTTACACATAACTTTTCGTCCATCTTCATTGTTTGTGTTTATGCTTCTTCTTATTTCTTCATGTTATCATAATTGTTCGTGTAGTGTGAGGGTAAAGCTTGAACGAACACACAACAAATAGGCGAACCTCTGTCGTAGTGTTTATCCGACCGTCTAAGGTCCGCTTTATTTCCGTTCGAACGTACCATTGTTTGTATTACGTACACCGGACTAACTCTATAATTTGTTTAAGCAATTTTATCGTGTGATGTCTCCCAATGAGACATACACGTTGTTTCTTTTTTCATTGCAAAACGCGAGCGAGAATTATTAACAAAACAAATTGAAAACAATTATTAGTGGAAATGCCTCCGGATGGAAATTTAACCTCGGATAGTGACATTGAAAGTGTCCTATCAATGCAAGTGGGGAATACAAAACCTAGGCGGAGAAGTACTGGTGAAAAATATTTGTGTTCCATTGAAGGGTGTAATCAAACCTTCAAGCGTTTGGATCACTTGGACCGACATGAATACAAACACACCGGTATAGTAAGTAATTCCAGATTTATTAGAAAATTCTTTATAATTTATGATTGACTTTGTAGAAAAAACATGCTTGTCACTATGAAGGATGCAGCAAAATCTATTCCATCTTGACTCATTTGAAACGCCACATACGTACAACACATGAAAGACCAAAGGATGTGCCGAACAAAACAATCCCATGTGAAGTGGATACATGTGACAAACTCTTCACAAGTCTTACTAATATGCTACGACACATACGAGAAGTACATGAGAATCCCAAGGTCTATAAATGCCAGTACTGTGAAGAAAAATTTAGTCAAAAATTGAAAATGCGTCGCCACGAAATAAGTAAACACACTAAGGTATTCCCCCATACGTGCGACAAATGTTCCAAAGGATTTTACCAGGAATGGCAATGGCGGAAACACATTGATGTGTGTAAAGTTTATCCTTGCTTGGTGTGTCATAAAAAATTCGAAAAATGGACAGTGTTTTTAAAACATTGTAAAGATACACAGCACGGATGCAAATACTACAAGTGCGAATATTGCGAAAGTGCATATGTTAAGCCCAGTGATTTGCAGAAGCATGTGGCAGCTAAACATATTTCGGATGCAAGTGGGGAATACAAATGCCATCATGAAGGCTGTTCACGAACGTATGCTTACGAACGAAATTTACGCCAACATATTTTGATAGCCCATGAGGGAAAGAAATTTGAGTGTACTGAAACTAATTGTGGAAAGGTTTTTAGTTCATTACAAAATCTCCAGAAACACGTGAAAAGAGATCATGTTCCAGATAAGCCATCTGGCTCTAGAACTAAGAAGAAAGAAACAAAATCCCTGAAGCGTAAAAAACGAAAGGATGCAGGTACACCGAAAGTTTCGAATCTTGCAAAATTAACAGGCATAGCTGTAGATACAAAAACTAATAAGAAATTAAAAAAGAGAGACTCGGAAGCTTTACAGACAGTAGTCAAGCAATTGTCCAAAGATAATCATTTGGACGAATCTCTATCAGAGATGGATACAAGTTTCAATGGCGAGGCGACACAAAAAAAGGATAAATCGGAGGAGCACCAGAACAGCGACAACGATAAGGAATTAGATAAAAACGACTGCACTGCAATGGACATAGACGAAAAGCAACAGGATAATTCAAACGTAGATGCAAATATAAAGAAAACTGAAAAAATATTACAACAAAGCGACTTGACTAAAAAATCGACTAATGAGAAAAGTACTTCTCAAGACATAATTAAAGACGATAAGTAATTGGACAATGTAGTTGAAGTTGCTTTAACAGAAGTTATTTCTTAACTAACATTTTGTATTAAATTTACACAAATGTGTGTAAAAACTTACTATAAATGTATATATAACATCACATTAAATTTATCAAGTAATCCAATGAATTATTTTTGTTTTCATTAATTTTATCTATTGACGAACAATTTTTTGTTTCAGGAATAAATATAGTTTCTTTGTATATAAAGTTCGCAGTTATTTGTTTCACTATGGAACTTGAAGCTGCCATATTACATTTCATTACATTTCAAACACTCGTATTCCCTAAGTTTCTTTCAATGGTTGTTACCAAGTAGGACGAGGCACGGTCATATGGCGGCAAGTGGGGAAATCTGTCTCGCCCATTCCAAGGATTGTAATCAGAAGCAAAAAGTCGACATTTCTATCTTTTGACTTTTTTAAACATTGAAAACCCAATTTTTCGATATCGTCTACACCTACTCTCACAAAGTTACCATAGAAATGTTTACATCATATTCAGCTTTTAATCGAATGTCGACCCTAAGAGTTTTCGTCAAAAGTCGTTTAGTGACGATTGGCGTCGATTTTCACAAAAAGGATGTCCGTTGTCGCTGATAATTGGGCAGCACTTTGATAAGAAAGATGATGCAGTCCTTTTGGACAAGTCCACAAACATTTCTTTTAAAGCACATCCCGTGATCCCATATCAATTTTTTTCAACTTCCGATGCAATCCTTTTGGAAAAGTCTTAGAAAGTAAGGAATTTGGCCGTTTTAAGTGAAAATTTAAGTATTGGACAACAAAAAATAGAAAATAAAAATCATCCCCGCTGGGATTTGCACCTTTTGAGAAGGTTTTGCAAATTACGATTTTTAATTTTTTGTTGATTTTTATTGGAAAAAAAATTTATACAAAAATATTTGACGAAAAAATAAAATTAAAACGATGTATAACGTAAAAAAATAATTTTTTAGAAAAATATTTATTAAAAAATTTGCCGCTGGTGAGATTTGAACAAGTGTTCTTTATTTTTTCATTCATAATAATAAAGAACATCTCAGGATGTAGTTAGAATGTCATGACGTTGTGTCATATTATGTTCATATATATAGAATAGACGTTTTGATGCATCGTGTTCAATGGCGTTGTGGCTGAGTGTACTAAGGCGTTCTGTTATGGTAACAACAGACCCAGGTTCAACCCCTGGTGAAAGCGAAGAAATTTTTCAATTTCTAAAAATTATATAACAAAATAAAAGTTTAACAAAAAATACTGATACAAATAAAAAGAGAAATTGGGAAAGAAAATATAGTTTTTTAAATTTCTTCATCCAAATGAACTTCCAGGCACAACTTCAAAAGCAATGCAAAGGATCTAAAAATGGAGTACTTCCCTCCTATGACAAGCCCATGTAAAATTAATTGGATATGATCCAAGTTTGCACTACTTCCGGATCACAAATTGGGGATCCAAACTACTTTTTTGGAAGCTCATTTTTGCTGGGTGGTGGAATGGCAATGGATTGCCTATCTTCTTTCCCAGTAGGCAGTCCATTGTCATAATATCGTTCGGGTATCCCAATAGAGTTGTTGACTCCCTTCCTGACCATTCTCAGTTCCACAATCCTATGTTCTAGCCATTCCAGTCACTCATCCCGCACGAACTCTATCCTTGGATTCATTAAGATTTCTTTCTGAATTATTACCAATTTTGTTTCTTCTAACTTTAAATTTTACAATCCCGTCATTTGGGGAAGGATTGGATTCACGTACATATAGGAATCAATTGATATATATTATAATATTACTAGTTTCCAATTAGACAGACATATATACCACATATTAGAAAATGGAAGATAAATTCTTCGAAAATTCAAAAAAAAAAAAAAATGGTTCTTCTCAACATTTGCACGGTTTTAATAGGAGCCTCCGTGGCGTAGCGGACATATGCACAAAAAAGGATATTTAATAAAATTCAAATATTTTACTTTCCTACTTACCATAACGATGTATTTTCCATAAAATGAAACTTTTACTATTTGAATCAAAAAATTCACTAAATTATTTAATTGATTATGGAACACTCGTAGTTGGTAGTTCTACAATGAATTAATGACTTTACGCATACGCATTTGTTCCAACCATTTTTCGAATTGTTCCGAGGGTGTCTGTGGATTTGGTAAGTAATAGTTCTTTGGTGGTTCGCCTTCTTCCAAACGCAAAAAGTAGTGACAGTATTTATATTCGACAAGACCAAAGCGACCACGACCATGACGTCGGAATCCTTTCACAACTCGTCCTTTACCAACAAAAGATTCAGCTGGGGAAGACAACATGTTAGAAACCATAATTAAAACAAGAAAATCTAAGAATACTTACCAACCCACAGATTGCTTTTATATTCAACATTGTGTCTCTTTTGAGCCATTTCAATGGCCTCTTGTATAACCTCTTTAACATCAGTTGCACCTTTTTTCAATACAAATTGCAATTGTTTTAGAGCCTCATCGACTGACATGCCACGGACAAAGGATGCTATATACCACATTTTATCTGGACTATATTTAATATTGGTCCGCATGTGGCAAACATACTAGAAATGGAATACATTTCAAACATGCTTCGGATAGATGCTGTAGAGGTTTGATTTTAAAACTTACCGCTTTTCTAGGCTCTTCGTCGGGTTTCTGTGGCGGATGGACAACTTTATTGTATTGTAACCATTTTTGTGGCCCCGTATTATGTTTATTGTATCGTGCCTGTGATGTGCTACTTGAATGTATACCGGCCAAAGAAGTCACCGCTGGCGATACTAAACCCAAAATTTGGTTATTGCATTTCAACAAATTTATCTGTCCTATGTTTAGTCTACATAATTGTTTTGTCAAATTATTCATTATGATAAGTTATATGTTTATGTTTTTAGTTATGAATTGGAAGCAAAAAATTTATTACTGCATAACCAAAAATCTAGGTGAAATTTGGCAGTGAAAGGGTGGATGGATGCTAAAACAGATGTTATTACGATAACGCAAACGATTCTTGTTATCGATGTGTCATCGATTACAGAGGTCTTTAACCCATTGAATACTAACTGTTTTTGTGAAAACACGTATTTAATTGTCTGTTAACATTTTATTTATTCACATTTGTACGTAACATAATGGAGTAATGTGGTCTAACGAAACATGCATGAGGCATGTCGTTCCAATTTTTATATCCTCCACCATAGGAATTCTTATACCCTCCATCATAGCCGTAAATTTCATACAATTTGGCTGAACTTCTCAAACCTAGAGTTATTTTAGATTCCTAAAGGTGGAAAATTCTACCAAAAATCTACCAAATTTAAAAAAATCGTATTTTATCATCAAAATTGTATTTCTCTAGAAATTTTATGAAAATGCTTATTGTTCTAGAAAATTTGGCAAAATTTTATTTCTCTAGAAAATTTTAGTAAAAATATTATTTCTCTAGAAAATTTAATCAAAATTTTATTGTTCTAGAAAATTTGGCAACATTTTATTTCTATAGAAAATTTGCAAAATTTTATTTCTCTAGAAAAATGTGTCCAAATTGTACTTTTAGAGAAAATCTTTTTTTCTTTTATTTCTATAGAAAATTTTACCAAAATTTTATTTTACTAGAAAATTTTGCAAAAATTTTATTTCTATAGAAGATGTTGTCCAAATTTTATTTCTCTAGAAAATTTTGTCCAAACTTATTTCTATAGAATATTTTGTCAAAATTTTATTTCTATAGAAAATTTTACAAAAATTTTATTTCTATAGAAAATTTTGCCAAAATTTTATTTCTATAGAAAATTTTGCCAAAATTTTCTTTCTATAGAAGATTTTGCCAAAATTTTATTTCTCTAGAGAATTTTAGTAAAAATTTTATTTCTCTAGAGAATTTTAGTAAAAATTTTATTTATCTAGAGAATTTTAGCAGAAATTTTATTTCTCTAGAAAATTATGTCCAAATTTTATTTCTATAGAAAATTTTGCAACAATTATATTTTGTCAAAAATTTTTCCAAAGTTTTATTTCCCTAGAAAATTCTGTCAAAATTTTATTTCTCTAGAAAATTCTGTTAAAATTTTATTTCTCTAGAAAATTTTGGCAAAATCTTATTTCTCTAGAAAATTTTGCCAAAATTTTATTTCTCTAGAAAATTTTTTATTTTATTTCTCTGGAAAATTTTAGTAAAACTTTCTGTAGAAAATTTAATCCAAATTTTATTTCTCTAAAAAATGTTCGCATTTTATTTCTTTAGAAAATTTTGTCAACATTTTATTTCTATAGTAAATTTTGCCAAAACTTTATTTCTATAGAAAATTTTGTCAAAATTTTATTTCTATAGAAAATTTTATCAAAATTTTATTTATATACAAAATTGAAGTATCTCTTAGGTGGAGAGGAAAATTTTATTTCTCTAGAAAATTTTACCAAAAATTTTATTTCTCTAGAAAATTTTGCCTAAATTTTATATCTCTAGAAAATTTTGTCAAAATCTGTTTAGAATTTATTTCGGCATAAGTCGGCTATCATACAAAACCTTTTTTTCGGGAGGTTCAAGTGTGGTTCATTGTTGGGTTTAATGAACTGCCTGAATTTATTCTGATAATTGGTTGATAGTTTTGCTGCAAGTAGAGGATGCTGAAGAGGAATGTGGTAATTCCGAAACGTGCGTCCATCCAACCATCTTGCAGTCTATAGGGCTTTGCCCAAATAAATTTGACAAACATTCTTTTCCTCTGTTGGTTAAGCTACACTTGTAGTTTAGTCAATGCATGGTTTTAAGCTGAAATCAAAAAACAACAACAATGCTTAAAGAACAAAATCAACAATAACAAAACAAATTTTATTTCTATAGAAAATTTTGCCACAATTTTATTTATATACAAATAAAATTTTGCAAAATTATATTTCTATAGAAATTTTTGCCAAAATTTTATTTCTATAGAAAATTTTGCCAAAATTGTAGTACCTCTTAGTTGGAGAGGAAAATTTTATTCCTTTAGAAAATTTTTCCAAAATTTTATTTCCCTAGAAAATTCTGTCAAAATTTTATTTCTCTAGAAAATTTTGCCAAAATTTAATTTCTATACAAAATTGAAGTACCTCTTAGTTGGAGAGGAAAATTTTATTTCTATCGAAAATTTTGCCAAAAATTTATTTCCCTAGAAAATTCTGTCAAAATTTTATTTCTCTAGAAATTTTGTTAAAATTTTATTTCTCTAGAAAATGTTGGGAAAATTTTATTTCTCTAGAAAATCTTTTATTTTCTTTCTCTAGAAAATTTGAAAACTTTTATTTCTCTAGACAATTTTAGTAAAAATTTTATTTCTGTAGAAAATTTTATCCAAATTTTATTTTTCTAAAAAATGTCCGAATTTTATTTCTCTAGAAAATTTTGTCAAAATTTTATGTCTCTAGAAAATCTTTTATTTTCTTTCTCTAGAAAATTTGCAAACTTTTATTTCTCTAGATAATTTTGCCAAAATTTTATTTCTATAGAAAGTTTTGCAAAATTTTATTTCTGTAGAAAGTTTTGCCAAAATTTTATTTCTTTAGAAAATGTTACCAAATATTATTTCTCTAAACAGTTTTATCAAAATTTTATTGTTCTAGAAAATTTTGTCAAAATTTTATTTCTCTAGAAAATTTTGTCAAAATTTTATTTCTCTAGTAAATTTTGTCAAAATTTTATTTCTATAAAAAATTTTGTCCAAATTTTATTTCTATAGAAAATTTTGCCACAATTTTATTTATATACAAATAAAATTTTGCAAAATTATATTTCTATAGAAATTTTTGCCAAAATTTTATTTCTATAGAAATTTTGCCAAAATTTTATTTCTATAGAAAATTTTGCCACCATTTTATTTATCTACAAATAAAATTTTGCAAAAGTTTATTTCTATCGAAAATTTTGCCAAAATTTTATTTCTAT
The DNA here is from genome assembly GCF_050003625.1 of Haematobia irritans. Classification (NCBI taxonomy): domain Eukaryota; kingdom Metazoa; phylum Arthropoda; class Insecta; order Diptera; family Muscidae; genus Haematobia; species Haematobia irritans. The sequence goes on along the minus strand of NC_134399.1, from coordinate 110,573,338 downwards.
AGAAAATTTTTTCAAAATTTTATTTCTATACAAAATTGAAGTACCTCTTAGTTGGAGAGGAAAATTTTGTTGATTTTGCAAAATCCACCAAAACATCAAGAATTCTACCAAACTACCAAACAGTAAAAACTCTTGCTGTTTTGGTAGATTTCTACCAACTATGACAACTGTGCTCCCAATAGGACTCATATATCTTGGCCTCCAAAACCGCGTGGCATTTTACAATTTTTATTGTTGTGGACTTACAAATATGGTTTATATCGGTGCATAGCTAATACCAATATAGCTCCCATATATAACGGTCAACCAAATTTAAATTTTATTTCTTGAGCACCAATTTTAAATTTTTTCTTATATTTGCAATGTGTTTTATCATAAATATTCGAAATACAGTTTCTAAGACAACATAGAATCCGCATTTTAATACTATTTCCTTCAAATTACATAGTGACTATGGCTAATATCGGCGTTTGTCGATCGACATAACCCCTCTATAGACCGATATCTCCCATGCACACACCAGTGCTAAAAATAATCCATAAAGGTCTATAACCAGATCCTTTATAAATTTATACAAATTTTTCCTCCATGTGCTTCTTTAAATTTTTTTCCAATTTAATTTCTTTGCCATCAGAATTCATAAACCAGAACTGGAGGACATATTCATAAACCAGAACTGGGGGATATATTTCTCCAATCCATCTGCCCTTTTTATATTAAATCTCTCTGCAAACATTTTTTGAATTTGACGGCACTTCTGAGAATCCCCACCACGTCGAAAATAGTCGTCACTATTGTGGAGTTGGACCACGCCAAGTTACTACAAAAAAGTATCGCATGAGTGCAATTATAAGGTGCCTTTTTTGATAAATTTGGAATGACGCCAATAAGAGTGCATTTAAAGATAGTTGTTATATATATATATATATATATATATATATATATATATATATATATATATATATATATATATATATATATATATATATATATATATATATATATATATATATATATATATATATATATATATATATATATATATATATATATATATATATATATATATATATATATATATATATATATATATATATATATATATATATATATATATATATATAATCATTGTAATCAAGTAAAATACGATTATTTATATTTTATTGATTTGAATAAAAATTTATAAATTATTCCAAGTATAACATTCATACGAATAAAACACATTGAACATAATGCCTTAAAAAAAGGAATTATGTTGATTTATAAGTTGCAATTCTGCTATATTCGGCTGATGCCCCAGCGTCTATCAGTGTTTATTTTTGATGGAGGCAGCATGTCTGTAAAAAGTATCACTTTATTCCATTTAGAAGGTCGAAAAATTTTCATCAATATATCTTTCACAATTTTAACCGTAATAACTATGTTTTCAGCACTTCCTTTTCGCTTTTATTTAAATAAATTATAATAAGCTAGTTGCACTTGGTGTTTCACAAAATATAAAATGACTCTTGTAACAATAGTGATGGCAAAATACTTTCATGTACATTTCGTGATACGTTTCCCCATCAAAGTTGGCGAGTGTTGTAGTGTTAGTTACGAGTCTGTGGTTGCGATGAGGATGAAATGGAACTTTGAAATACTGACAGGGGTATTGATTGCGAAACATTTAATACTTCTAAATTAATTGATTAAAAAAATAACCATAAAAAACCAACAGGTTTTCAGAATATAACGACATATGAAAATTTTGCGATTTCGAATATCCAAATTGTACACCTGTACAATTTCGATTTTTTGTTAAATGAATAAAATCCGCAATAAAATAATCGATAAATCATCGGGGATGAAAACCCCCATTGCTGACTGTTGCAGAAAAACAAATACAGTGTGGCAACACCTTCAAAACAACTATCGTTAATATTTTTGTCTATATCCTCTTTACCGTTATTCTGGCCAACTGACATATTGTCTCCTGTTTCCTTTGCAAAACTCACTACCAAACAGTAAAGAGCACATTTGTGTATTAAAGTATTTTTGTATAGCAAAGAAGAAAAAGTTCCGTGGCATTTCGATTGAGTGAAAACGAAAGAAATACAAGTACCCCCAGAGCATATAAATAAACATTCACAAGTTTTTTTGTAAACACCATCCAGAACGATTGCAAAATAAGAAAATCCGAAAAATTCCATGTTTTGTAGTTAACACAATTTTTTTTATATAATCCATAGGTATTAGAAGAAAATCTAAGGAAACAAGTGTAGGAAAATATATAACCAAAAAAAAAAAAAACATGTCCTAAACATCATAAGAGTGTGTGTGTCTGTGTAGTTGTTTGGTTTTTGGAAGAGAAAAAATATTGTGCGAAAATAGCATAGTGAAAACTATAAAATTGTACAACAACAAAATTGTTTATATTATTGCAAAATAAGAATAGTAACAAATACACACAATAATAATGAGTGATTCGCGAGCTAGTGCTAGACGCCTCACCTCCTCTCCTTCAGCAAAATCTGATACCGGAAATCGTAGCAGCAGTAGTTCTAACTTGAAAGATGCAACTAAAACGAAATTAGCACCCAATCAAGAATCGGATAAGGAGGCTACAACGGATACCAAACAGATTTCGGCAAACGAAGTAAGTTCACCAAGAAGTCTTGATTTCTTATTTTTCATAAGTTTATTTTGTTTGTTGAAATTATATAACTTTGTTAGAAGTTTGCCATTCATTACTCTTTTGTGTCCGCAAAGTAACAAAGGCCATAACCACCACTATCCCCCCAACATATAACAACCACCATTGGGCCTTTATCCACCACTGCGTTAGCTAACACTCCTTTCTCATCAACGAATATGGCAAAAGTTCCCTGCATGCATATAACGAGGGGGTTGTGATAAATGAGGGCAAACTAAATATAGAATAGCTCAAGGTAAACACATAGTATCCATTATGACGCACCCTTTGCTGGGCAAATACGAATATGTATTTCAATACCTAAAATCGATTAATATATCGATGATATCGATTTGGAAAAAATCACATGTTTTCTTAATCGTTTTTGTGGTGAATTTATTTGATATCGATGGTATTTGAATTTTCTAACGGTCTGGAGTCAATCACAGAATGTTGAGTCTCGTCGAGCTTCAATCAGGGTTGCATTTTGGTACCATCGGACCAAATTTGGTCCAACAATTATTAATTTTTAAATTTGGTCGGACCAAATGGAATTTGTTTGATTTTGGTCCATTTTCGTCAAATCGGTAATTTTTTCAAAATTTTCTATAGAAATAAAATTTTGACATAATTTTCTGTAGAAATAAAATGTTGACAAAAATTTCTATAAAAATAAAATAATTTTTTATAGAAATAAAATTTTACCAAAATTTTGTACAGAAATAAACCTAAAAAAAATTGTATTGTTACAAAATTATACAAATATTTTGTATAGAAATAAAATTTTGGCTAATATTTCTATAAAAAATAAAATTTTGCCTAAATTTTCTATAGAAATGAAATTTTGTTAAAATTTCCTAAAGAAATGAAATTTTGACAAAATTTTCTATAGAAATGAAATTTTGGCAAAATTTTCTATAAAAATAAATATAAAAATTTGTTAAAATTCTATAGAAATGAAATTTGGACAAAATTTTCTATAGAAATGAAATTTTGACAACATTTTCTATAGAAATGAAATTTTGGCAAAATTTTCTGTAAAAATAAATATAAAAATTTGATAAAATTTTCTATCGAAGTAAACTTTTGTAAAATTTTTAACTTTTAAATTATACTTTTTTTAATTTGGAAAAATGGTCGGCTGGTACGAATTTTGGTCCAATTTTGGAAAAGTGTTGGTCCAAAATAAAATTTAATTGTGGCAACGGTGGTTTCATTCCCAAACTGGAGTAACACTCCAAAATATTTTTGTCAATGGTTTTTATTGCTGGCGATAATTCTATTTCAGCCTTTTAAAAACTTTTTTTATGAGGAATACCTAACCCTTTTTATATAACCCCGTTTTTTATACCCTCCACCATAGGATGGGGGTATATTAATTTTATCATTCCGTTTGTAACACATCAAACTATTGCTCTAAGACCCCATAAAGTATATTCTGGGTCGTGGTGAAATTCTGAGTCGATCTGAGCATGTCCGTCCGTCCGTCTGTTGAAATCACGCTAACTTCCGAACGAAACAAGCTATCGACTTGAAACTTGGCACAAGTAGTTGTTATTGATGTAGGTCGGATGGTATTGCAAATGGGCCATATCGGTCCACTTTTACGTATAGCCCCCATATAAACGGACCTCCAAATTTGGCTTGCAGACCCTCTAAGAGAAGCAAATCTCATCCGATCCGGCTGAAATTTTGTAATATTGATTTTAGACCCCAAAAATATATACCGATCGACTCAGAATCATCTTCTGAGTCGATCTAGCCCTTGGGGTCCGTCCGTCCATGTATTTGTTTTTCGTAGGATTCCGGTCGCAATTACTAACCAATTTCAATGAAATTTGGTGTATGGCGCTTTTTTGGCACAAGGGCGAACGCTATTGAATTTGGAAAAATTCAATAGTGATAGATATAGCTCCCATATATAGGTATCGCCCGATTTCGACAAATGGGGTCACGTTGCGCGTTTTTACAAACGGATCGTCACCAAATTTGGCAAAAAGTAATCTTCTTCATCACCCTTCAAGTCTGCGAAATTTCATCCAAATCGGTTCAGATTTAGCTATAGCTCTCATATATAACGGGTTGGCTGATAAGTCCGCGGTCTGACACATAGATGACGTCGCTAGTATTAAATGCATATTTTTTATATAGTACCAACCTTCAAATGATTCGTGTCAAAATTTGACGTTTGTAAGTCAATTAGTTTGTGAGATTGAGCGTCTTTTGTGAAGCAACTTTTGTTATTGTGAAAAAAAAAAAATGGAAAAAACGGAATTTCGTGTTTTGATAAAATACTGTTTTCTGAAGGGTGGAAGCAAAAACTTGGCTTGATAATGAGTTTCCGGACTCTGCCCCAGGGAAATCAGCAATAATTGATTGGTATGCAAAATTCAAGCGTGGTGAAATGAGCACGGAGGACGGTGAACGCAGTGGACGCCCGAAAGAGGTGACCGTAAAATGAAGTTGATCGAGATAGCAGAGGCCTTAAAGATGTCAAAGGAATGTGTTGGTCATATCATTCATCAATATTTGGATATGCGCAAGCTCTGTGCAAAATGGGTGCCGCGCGAGCTCACAATTGACCAAAAACAACAACGTGTTGATGATTCTGAGCGGTGTTTGCAGTTGTTAACTCGTAATACACCCGAGTTTTTCCGTCGATATGTGACAATGGATGAAACATGGCTCCATCACTACACTCCTGAGTGCAATCGACAGTCGGCTGAGTGGACAGCGACCGGTGAACCGCGTCCGAAGCGTGGAAAGACTCAAAGGTCCGCTGGCAAAGTAATGGCCTCTGTTTTTTGGGATACGCATGGAATAATTTTCATCGATTATCTTGAGAAGGGAAAAACCATCAACAGTGACATTATATGGCGTTATTGGAGCGTTTCAAGGTCGAAATCGCGGCAAAACGGCCCCATATGAAGAGGAAAACAGTGTTGTTCCACCAAGACAACGCACCGTGCCACAAGTCATTGAGAACGATGGCAAAAATGCATGAATTGGGCTTCGAATTGCTTCCCCACCCACCGTATTCTCCAGATCTGGCCCCCAGCGACTTTTTCTTGTTCTCAGACCTCAAAAGGATGCTCGCAGGGAAAAAATTTGGCTGCAATGAAGAGGTGATCGCCGAAACTGAGGCCTATTTTGAGGCAAAACCGAAGGAGTACTACCAAAAGGTATCAAAAAATTGGAAGGTCGTTATAATCGTTGTATCGCTCTTGAAGGGAACTATGTTGAATAATTAAAACGAATTTTGACAAAAAAAATGTGGTTTTCTTTGTTAGACCGGGGACTTATCAGCCAACCTGTTATGTATCGTCCGATTTTCCCAAATTTGGCCATAAAACCTTATTTATCAACCGATCTTAATCAAAGTTGGCTTACTTTAATCTTCTATAGTACCAACAATATGTGAAAAAAATTATTTAAATCCGTTCAGATTTAGCTATAGCTCCCATATATATGTACCGACCGATTTTTCTAAATTTAGCTATAAAACCCTTATTTATCAACCGATAGTATTCAAAGTTGGCTAAATATAATCTTCTATAGCACTAACTATATGTGCAAAATTTCATTGATATCGGTTCAGATTTAGATATAGCTTCCATATATATGGGAACCCTTATTTATTAGCTTACCTTACACAAAGTTGGTTAGATCAAGTCCTCTATAGTACTAACTGTATGTGCAAAATTTCATCGAAATCGGTTCAGATGTAGATATAGCTCCTATATATGTATATGTATCGCCCGATTTTGTAAATTTTGCCCCTAAAAAACTTATGTTTGAATATAGTGACTTCATTTCTTAACTGATCTTACTCAAATTTAGCACAAGGTTACCTTCTGTGGTTTCAATTAAATCTGGAAAATATAATCTAAATGGGTTCAGATTTAGATATAGCTCCCATATTATACATCGCTCGATTTTCCCAAATTTGGCCATAAAACTCTTATTAATTAACCAATGCTACTCAAGTTTCAAATTTTTATGTACTATCCGATCGTATTTAGACTTACATGTAACTCTTACATAATAATGTTGGCCGATTTTCCCGAATTTTGATTTATTACCCCCATTAATTGAGCGATTTCCTCTTTTTTATACCCTGCGCCACACTGTGGAACAGGGTATTATAAGTTAGTGCATATGTTTGCAACATCCAGAAGGAGACGAGATAGACACATGGTGTCTTTGGCAAAAATGCTCAGGGTGGGCTCCTGAGACAATATAGCCATGTCCGTCTGTCCGTGAACACATTTTTGTAATCAAAGTCTAGGTCGCAGTTTTAGTCCAATCGACTTCAAATTTGGCACAAGTATGTGTTTTGGGTCTGAATAGAACCCTATTGATTTTGGAAGAAATCGGTTTAGATTTAGATATAGCTCCCATATATATATTTCGCCCGATATGGACTTATATGGCCCCAGAAGCCAGGGTTTTACCCTAATTTGCTTAAAATTTTGCACAAGAAGAACAATTAGTACTATAGTCAAGTGTGCCAAATTTGGTTGAAATCGGTTCAGATTTAGATATAGCTCCCATATATATCTTTCGCCCGATATGGACTAATACGGTCCCAAAAGCCAGAGTTTTACCCCAATTTGGTTGAAATTTTGCACTAGGAGTATAATTAGTAGTGTAGTCAAGTGTGCCAAATTTTATTGAAATCGGTTCAGATTTAGATATAGCTCCCATATATGTATATCGTTCGCCCGATTTACACTCATTTGACCACAGTGGCCAATCTTTTACTCCGATTTAATTGAAATTTTGCCCAGGGAGTAGAATTAGCATTGTAGCTATGCGTGCCAAAGTTGGTTGAAATCGGTTCAGATTTAGATATAGCTCCCATATATATCGTTCGCCCGATTTACACTCATATGACCACAGAGGCCAATTTTTCCGATTTAGATGAAATTTTGCACAGGGAGTAGAATTAGCATTGTAGCTATGTGTGCCAAATTTGGTTGAAATCGGTTCAGATTTAGATATAGTTTATATAGTTTTTCTGATATCGACAAAATTGGTCAAAATACCAACATTTTCCTTGTAATATCGCCACTGCTTAGTCGAAAAGTTGTAAAAATGACTCTAATTTTCCTAAACTTCTAATACATATATATCGAGCGATAAATCATACATAAAGTTTTGCGAAGTTTCCTTAAAATTGCTTCAGATTTAAATGTTTCCCATATTTTTATACCCACCACCATAGAATGGTGACGGGGTTATAATAAGTTTGTCATTCCGTTTGTAACACATCGAAATATCGATTTCCGACTATATAAAGTATATATATTCTTGATCAGGGAGAAATTGTAAGACGATATAACGATGTCCGTCTGTCCGTCTGTCTGTCTGTCTGTCTGTCTGTCTGTTGTAATCACGCTACAGTCTTCAATAATGAAGCAATCGTGCTGAAATTTTGCACAAACTCGTCTTTTGTCTGCAGGCAGGTCAAGTTCGAAGATGGGCTATATCGGTCCAGGTTTTGATATCGTCCCGATATAAACCGACCTCCCGATTTGGGGTCTTGGGCTTATAGAAATCGTAGTTTTTATTCAATTTGCCTGAAATTTTAAATATAGAGGTATTTTATGACCATAAAGAGGTGTGCCAAAAATGGTGAGTATCGGTCTATGTTTTGGTATAGCCCCCATATAGACCGATCTCCCGATTTTACTTCTTTGGCTTATAGAAACCGCAGTTTTTATTCAATTGACCTTAAATTGGAAATCTAGAGGTATTGTGGGACCACAAATACGTGTGCCAAAAATTGTGAGTATCGGTCCATATTTTGGTATAGCCCCCACATAGACCGATCTCCCGATTTTACTTCTTGGGCTTATAGAAACCGCAGTTTTTATTCAATTTACCTGAAATTGGAAATCTAGAGGTATTGTAGGACAACAAATACGTGTGCCAAAAATTGTGAGTATCGGTCCATGTTTTGGTATGGTCCCCATATAAAACGACCTCCCGATTTGGGGTCTTGGGCTTATAGAAACCGTAGTTTTTATCCAATTTGTCTGAAATTGGAAATCTAGAGGTATTTTAGGACCATAAAGAGGTGTGCCGAAAATGGTGAGTACCAGTCCATATTTTGGTATAGCCCCCATATAGACCGATTTCCAGATTTTACTTCTTGGGCTTCTAGAATCCGAAGTTATTATCCTATTTGCCTGAAATTGGAAATCTAGAGGTATTTTCGGGTCATAAAGAGGTGTGCCGAAAACGGTGAGTATCGGTCCATATTTTAGTATAGCCCCCATAAGAACGATCTCCCGATTTAACTCCTTGGGTTTCTAGAAACCGTAGTTTTTATCTGATTTGCCTGAAATTGTAAATATTCTGGTATTTTAGGCTCACAAAAACGTGTATCGGATTAAGTTTTTTATCGGTCCATTTGGTAATGCCTCCATATAGACCGACTTCACTTCTTGAGGGTGTAGAAGGCGCACTGATCATGAAAATTGCTTGAAACTCAATGTAAAATTTCCAGATTTTACTTCTACAAATTTAAGATTTCAAATCAAGACGTTATTTTATAATAGTCTTGCACACTTACAAGAGATGTTAATGATTCCTCTAAAACTCAAACAAAAATGGTTCTAATAAATCCAGAATCTGATATAGTCCTCATAGGTGAAATCTTTAAATTTATCTTCGGGAAGTGTCCTCAAGTCCTCAAGCCCTCCTGAAATTTCAAAGGAAACCCTAATATTTGGTTCATGGTGGTGGGTATTTAAGATTCGGCCCGGCCGAACTTAGTGCTGTATATACTTGTTTTTACTAACATTGTGCTCCACCCTAGTGCATTAGCCGACTTAAATTTTGAGTCTATAGATTTTGTAGAAGTCTATCAAATTCTATCCAGATAAATGTATCTATTTGGGACAAACCTTTATATATAGCCCCCAACACATTTGACGGATGGTATCAAAAATTTAGATCTACAAGGTGGTGCAGGGTATAATATAGTCGGCCCCGTCTGACTTTAGACTTTCCTTACTTGTTTATTTATTTTATTTATTTATTTATTTATTGACAATTAACTTAAGATTAAAATTTTAAGCTAATTGAAAACGAGGAGCTATAGCTTCGTAGGCTTTAAGCTCATTTTAGATTATGTCATTTGTTGGATTACAAGTTGGTTGGTTCTATTATATTATATAATTTATTTTTTATAAAGTGTTTCATATGCAAACTCGACTAAAATATTATTACTCTGCATGTAAACTAAATGTTTTGGTACAAATTAGCAATTTTTAAAAATCTTATAATTTCATGTATATTATTTTCTGTGGGGTTAGATATTAGAAGTATTGGGTCAGATTCATCGAAAACTTGACGTCTGGCTGTTCGAGTTTCATAGCATTCAGACAGTATATGCTGAACATTCTTATTAATTTCATCGGGACAATTGCAAGTTGGTAAATTTTGTATTTTTAATATGTGTTGATGAGTGATTTTGGTATGACCTAGTCTTAGTCTGGTTATTTTGATCACATCTAATCTTTTGAATTTTCCTATTAATAATGGACTCAATATTAGTTATATACTAACTAATATTGCGTCCAGTAGGTTCAAAATCAACTACAGCTACACGGATGAAAAAGACTGTTTTTCATATGTTTGGCTATAAACATTATATGTTTGGAACACAAATTTTTAAACACAATATTTTTGAGTGCAAGCATATAATGTTCATAAACTAGCATAACATGTTTGGGACATATATGTTAATATGTTAGAACATATTATGTTTGGGACATAAAATGTTTGTAAATATAATATGCTTGGATGCAAACATATATTAATTTAGAAATAGCCTATAAACATATATGTGTTTAGTAGCTTGGAGCCATTAGCGTAGTCAGACAATTTTCCTAGGGGGGGCTATAGCCCCCCTAGCTAAAAATTTATAGACTGAACTTATAGGTTCAATTATTGCTTTTATTTCATAAAAAAAGAATACAAAAATAGACATCAAAATAATATATAATAAAGCAACTAGAAGTAGTTCCACACTTTTCCCAGCAAAAAAAAAATTGGGATTTGTTTTAAAGGCACAACTTTAAAAGCACTTCCAAAAATGTCCTCACAAAGAAGTTAATTATAAAGGGTGATTTGTTAAGAGCTTGATAACTTTTTAAAAAAAAAAAACGCATAAAATTTGCAAAATCTCATCGGTTCTTTATTTGAAACGTTAGATTGGTCCATGACATTTACTTTTTGAAGATAATTTCATTTAAATGTTGACCGCGGCTGCGTCTTAGGTGGTCCATTCGGAAAGTCCAATTTTGGGCAACTTTTTCGAGCATTTCGGCCGGAATAGCCCGAATTTCTTCGGAAATGTTGTCTTCCAAAGCTGGAATAGTTGCTGGCTTATTTCTGTAGACTTTAGACTTGACGTAGCCCCACAAAAAATAGTCTAAAAGCGTCAAATCGCATGATCTTGGTGGCCAACTTACCGGTCCATTTCTTGAGATGAATTGTTCTCCGAAGTTTTCCCTCAAAATGGCCATAGAATCGCGAGCTGTGTGGCATGTAGCGCCATCTTGTTGAAACCACATGTCAACCAAGTTCAGTTCTTCCATTTTTGGCAACAAAAAGTTTGTTAGCATCGAACGATAGCGATCGCCATTCACCATAACGTTGCGTCCAACAGCATCTTTGAAAAAATACGGTCCAATGATTCCACCAGCGTACAAACCACACCAAACAGTGCATTTTTCGGGATGCATGGGCAGTTCTTGAACGGCTTCTGGTTGCTCTTCACTCCAAATGCGGCAATTTTGCTTATTTACGTAGCCATTCAACCAGAAATGAGCCTCATCGCTGAACAAAATTTGTCGATAAAAAAGCGGATTTTCTGCCAACTTTTCTAGGGCCCATTCACTGAAAATTCGACGTTGTGGCAGATCGTAAGTCTATTCATGATGAAATGTCAAAGCATACTGAGCATCTTTCTCTTTGACACCATGTCTGAAATCCCACGTGATCTGTCAAATACTAATGCATGAAAATCCTAACCTCAAAAGAATCACCCTTTATTAACTACATATGAAGTTTTTTACTTCAGTTTTTTCATATTTTAATGCGTAATTTTTGTTTTCTTTTTTCAAATAGTTTAAAAAAAGAGTAAGAATAAATAAAATGGTAAAAATTATTCAAATTTTGCCACAAAAATGCTAAATCCATTATAGAAAAATCAATAATTTTTGAAAATATTCAAACAAGCGTTAGAATGCATTAAAAATCATAAAAAAATATAAAAATTATTATAAATTAATGTTTCTTGAAGCTCGAGGTCTTTATAAATATTTATATAATTCTAACAAAAGGTCGACCAAAAATCAAATAAAAATTATTTATTTGGACCCAAAAAGAACATTTTCACTTCTTTTTTGGCGACGCTTTTTTGCAGCATTATTAAGATATTAATTTATGGAAGAATAGTTTTAATACCAATTACTATTTTTTAATTAAGATGACTAAACCAGACTAAACAATATAATAAAGGAGCTTTACAACCTGTTTCTGTATGTCGACTAAAATGGAAACAAACAGCAGAATTTATAACCAAAAACAGCTGTTTCTATGCATTTCAGTCGATCGATTGAACTCGTTCGACATACAGAAACATGCTGTTAGTTAGTCAACTAAACCATAAGTTCAATCACAGCTCTATTTCATAAATATCAGACTTCAAACATTGCCATCGGCAACTGCTACCACAACCCAAGTAATTCGATTGTGCATGAAAGTCTTTAGCGGAACTTTGTGCGGTTGTATATACTTGTTTAATTTTTATAAAAATGTAAAATCGTAAATAGGTTTTCAAATTCTGGGGGGGGCTAAATTTTTTCTGGGGGGGTCTAAGCCCCCTCCCCAGAGGCCTTCCTACGCTTATGCTTGGAGCGCTATTTAACAGGGAGCGATATTGAATTAAGTTGGTGGTTGCTGCTTGTTATTACAAAATTAACATTTTATTTTTCCTTGGGCAATTGATCAGCTACTTCTTTGATCCTTACAAACTGTGTGGTCCGCTGTTCGAATCCCCGTCCGGCAAAAGGTAAAATTAAAATAAAATAAAATCATACAATTGAATAATTTCTTCTACAAAGTTTGTATTACAGAAAAAGGTGCTAAGAACTAACAAATCTCGTGGAAGTGAGAAAGATGTGGGGGAATATACAATTGGGCAGAAACAACATTTTGAGCATTCAGGTCGAAAACCTATGTTGTTAGCACCTATATTACCTGTTTATTTTCATAATTCATTATGATTGTAAATATATAAATAAATAAATAAAATTTTGAGCAATATTGTTTGGGAGAATTTTTTTAAGCATATAATATTTTTGGGTGCAAAATGCTTCCAAACATATTATATGTTCACATAATAACATATTGTTTTTTGGAACAAACATATTATATGTTCACATAATAACATATTGTTTTTTGGAAGACAACATTATTGAATTTGGATGCAAAAATACAAAATGTTTGGAACTTAGACTACCCAAACATATATTGTTTAGACCAATATGCTTTCAAACATATTATATATTGGTAGAGATCAAACATATAAATGTTTGGGCAATACCCAAAAATATATATGCTTGAAGCAAAATATGTTTGGGAGTATATGTTACAGAAGCGATTTTTTGTGAGCGTGTACAACTATCTATAATATCAGACATCTCTGCTCAGATTGTGGCAAAACTCCCATAAAAATTACTCCTTAATGTTCTTAAATATGGAAATGCGGTTTATCGCTCAAACCAATACCAATGTTACCCCACAAATGCTTATGTTTACTAATTCAGTAGGGGTGGTTTAGGGTATGATATAGTCGGCCCCGCCCGACTTTCTACGTTACTTACTTGTTTTTAGTGTGTTTGGATTGTATTAAGTCATTGTGAATAAAACCTTATTACTATTCCTTTGGCTTAATTACCTAACCTCGTTCTTTGCAACACTTCATAATTCTTGTTTCCACCGTTGATTCTTCATTTTGGCCAACCTCTACACTCACGCATAAAAGCCATTTTACTTTCATTCATTCAAAATTACGTAGCCGTGGGACCATCTATCTACTCTCTTACATTAAGTATCACCCCTTTTTAACGACTTGCATGATTCTTTTTGCTTTATATGTGTTTCGCATTTTCCAAAGTTTTCTTTTGTTCTTGAGTATCCTTTTCCCCACCACAACCAACAAACATCGTCATCGTGGTCACAATCATCATCATCATCGTCATCATTGTGTGAACTCTTCTTTCTTGCGGCCATTTAAGCTGTGCCACGCAAACCCTCACACCCACACACACATATGTAATTTTCGTATTTCCGTTTATATTGGCGGGCTTTTCCGTTTCCGTTTGTTCTTTCAGTTTTAAGATTTCTATATTTTTTTGTTTAAACATTTATTGTTACCGCATTTTTGTATTGTCTATATGCTCACGTATCCACGTAAGCATACTTGAGCTGTACTGTGGCTTACATGTGTGTAGCTATGGCATATTTTTCTCATTGATTTTCCACTGTTTTCTTTCATTTCGCATCCTTCAGTCTATTTGTTATCTGAACTGGTTAAATGCATCTTGAGCCAGTGGAAGAAGGGATTTAAATTTGAATGAGGACTCTTAGCGTGAATGGTATGGTACTTAGGTTATTTCTTATAATGTGGGTCATGGCTATACATACGAGTGTGTTAAATGGGCCAGAGAGGTGGATTTTTTTTTTTGGAAATTTCATTACTGGATATTGTGAAAGGGAATCAATGTATGTTCAATTAATCCTTTCAAATTTTAAAAGTATTGATGACATTAGGGTCTTACAAGAGGTGAAGTAAATTGAAGAATCCGACTTATATGGACGCTATATACACTCAAATAAAAGTTTCTTTGAATCCAAAGATGTTAGCCGTCGACATTTTAAACCCAGCAAAAAATACTTCAGCAGTAAAAATTTAGTTGCGCCTTTTTGTATACAATAAAGTATGAAGTGCATCCACACTGCGTGTACCGGTGGCTATAAAGTAAACGAGTAATCAAACTAGTTTATGATCATTCGTTTACGTTATTGCAACCCAGCAAAAAAAAGGAAGTTTTTCTGAAGGCACAACTTTAAAATCACTTTCAAAAATGTCCTCCCAAAGATGTTCTTTATTTTAATTGCACACATAAAAAATTTTACAAATTATTTATTCGTCAAAATATTTTTATTTTATTTATTTCGATTTTTTTTAATTGTAATTGCACACATAAAAAATTGTACAAATTATTTATTCGTCAAAATATTTTTATTTTATTTATTTTAATTTTTTTTATTCACATCCAAATCACTGGATTCGCATCACACCTTAGGTTAGGTTAGGTTAAAGTGGCAGCCCGATTAAATTTCAGGCTCACTTAGACTATTCAGTCCATTGTGATACCACATTTAACTAAAAGTACCTATTACATATGGGCACTTCTAGTCTTCACCACTGAACCTTCTCTATTATTTTCTTTTGTGGAACCAACCAGATTGCTCCAAAAACATTAACAAACTGCTTAAGTTAACGTTTTCCAGGTCAGCCAGTAATCTAAAGCTATATGCTCCTAAAATTCGCTTACGCCTTACACAAAAAGCAGGACACTCACACAAGAGGTGTTTAATTGATTCCTTTTCCTCCACGTCATGACAGCTTATACAATAGTCATTATACTTCGCACCTATAGTTTTTGCAAATTCGCCTATCAGGCAGCGACCCGTTATAGCAGATATTAGGAGTGCTATCTGACGCCTTGAGAACACTAGCATATCTAGTGTGCGGTTTAAGTTTAAATGGGGCCATATTTGCTTGGTGTCGTTACAACCCTTGCAATTTTCCCATCGAATATTGGCCATCATAACAGCCTTCGCACGCAGTAAGAGCTTGCAGGTGGCCAGAGGCATACCAACAGATTCTAGTTCCCCTGGAATATGTAAGGTAGTTCCTAGCCTTGCTAAAACATCTGCTTCACAGTTCTCCGGTATGTTCCTATGGCCAGGCACCCATATTAGGTGAATATTGTACTGCTCAGCCATCTCGTTGAGAGATTTGCGGCAGTCTATGGCCGTTTTTGAGTTAAGGAACACAGAGTTTTGTAAGCAGTTGGTACTGCCTCTCTCCCTTACAATCCTGCTGAAATAGTGCTCCATTTTTTGAGCACTCAAATCATCAAATCGATGTTTTGAGTGCTCAAAAATGCAGTTGTTTGAAGACTGCTCCGTCTTCGGCCAGTTCTCCTTGGAAGATAACTGGCATACAAATTACGATTGCGACATGTCCCGTTTTCCCGAAAAAACAGGCGATCATTTGCTTGGAAGTGCTTCGTGCACGGCGTTGTCATAACGAAATTTTATTTTGGACAAAAATAATTCCAAATTTGGACCACAAAACAAATATTGTTAGTTGCCCGTGATACGTAATAGGTCATCGCCATATCCATTCAACTATCGTAGAAAAAATTGTGTACACCGATCTAAGTATTGATATAGCGCCATATTAACAAAGCTTCGCATTTATTGCACCCGGGAGCCATCGTGGTGTAATGGTTAGCATGTCCGCCTTGCATACACCAGGTCCTGGGTTCGATTCCTGCTCCGACCGAACACCAAAAAGTTTTTCAGTGGTGGATTATCCCACCTCAGTAATGCTGGTGACATTTCTGAGTGTTTCAAAGCTTCTCTAAGAGGTTTCACTGCAATTGGACAGCACTGTGGTATCACAATGAAATGAATAGTCTAAGTGACTAACTTAACAAAGCTTCGCATAGCTGATCATATGGAAATTTGTCAAGACATATAAGACAAAGCATCCTCTTGCAACATTGATCACAGAAGGTGAACCAATATCTATTGCCATCGTCGAGCTCTCAAAATCAGTTGCAAAAGCCATTTTCCAAGTGTTGCACAAAAAAGTCAGCAGCCAACTATGACGCATTTTATTCACAGACCACCTCGAATTCGTAAAGTTGATCAAATTGACAATCTTGATTTGGAAATGGTAGCCAAAGGGCACCACTTGTTGCGAATAGTGGATGAAGTGTCGTTTCAAAAGTACATGACCGCCGTGCCCCACTGTCCCACAAGATATAATTTACCCTCAAGGAAAACTTTAAACAAATATATAAAGCAGTAAGTTCGGCAAGGCCGAATCTTATGTACCCTCCACCATGGATTGTATAGAAACTTGTACCAAGGACTGTCAACTGCAATCGAATTACTTGGGTTGCGATAACACTTGCCGATGACAAGGTATCTTAAAACTTCTTAACACCGTCTTCTCAATTATAAGTTACTCCATACGGGGTATATATTAAACAAAAACAAGTATATACGGCCGTAAGTTCGGACAGGCCGAAGCTTATGTACCCTCCACCATGGATTGCGTAGAAACTTCTACGAAAGAATGTCATCCACAATTGAATTACTTGGGTTGTGGTATCTTAAAACTTCTTAACATCGTTTTCTAAATTGTGAGTTAGTCCATACGTGATATATATTAGACAAAAAAGGTATGTATAGGTAAGTCTACAAATAATTACGAATCGATATGGACTTTTTGCACTATACGCAGAGAGCCAGAATTGAAATATGGGAGTCGCTTATGTGGGGGCTATGTACAATTATGAACTTGATATGGACCAATTTTTGTGTGATTGGGGATCGATTTATCTGAGGGCTATATATAACTGTAGACCTAGTTAGGCATGGTTGTTAACGGCCATATACTAGCACAATGTACCAAATTTAAACTGACTCGGATGAATTTTGCTCTTCCAAGAGGCTCCAAAACCAAATCTCGGGATCGGTTTATATGGGGGCTATATATGATTATGGACTGATATGGACAACTTTTGGCATAGTTGTTAAATATCATATACTAACATCACGTACCAAATTTCAACCGAATCGAATGAATTTTGCTCCAAGGGGCTCCGGAGTTCAAATCTGGGGATCGGTTTATATGGGGCCTATATATAATTATGGACCGATTTCGACCAATTTTTGCATGGGTGTTTGAGGCCATATATTAACACCACGTACCGAATTTGAACTGAATCAGATGAATTTTGGTCTTCCAAGAGGCTCCGGAGGTCAAATCTGGTGATCGGTTTATATGGAGGCTATATATAATTATGGACCGATCTTGACCAATTTTTGCATGGCCATTAGAGACCATATACTAACACCATGTACCGGATCGGGTGAATTTTGCTCTTCCAAGGGGCTCCGGAGGTCAAATCTGGGGATCGGTTTATATGGGGGCTACATATAATTATGGACCGATATAGACCAATTCCTGCATGGTTGTTAGAGACCATATACTAACACCACGTACCAAATTTCAACCGAATCGCATGAATTTTGCTCATCCATGAGGCTCCGGAGGTCAAATCTGGGGTTCGGTTTATATGGGGGATATATATAATTATGGACCAATGTGGACCAATTCCGGCATGGTTATTAGAGACCATATACTAACACCATGTACCAAATTTCAGCTCTTAGAAGCCCCGGAGTTCAAATCGGGGGATCGGTTTATATGGGGGCTATATATAATTATGGACCGATCTGGACCAATTTTTGCGTAGTTGTTAGAGACCATATACCTACACCATGTACCAAATTTCAGCCGGATCGGATGAAATTTGCTTCTCTTGGGGACTCCGCAAGCCAAATCAGGGGATCGGTTTATATGGGGGCTATATATAATTATGAACCGATGTGGACCAATATTTGCATGGTTGTTTGTTAGAGACCACAGATTTGGCTCCGCAAGCCAAATCTGAGCGTCGGATTATATGGGGGCTATACGTAAAAGTGGACCGATATGGCCCATTTGCAATACCATCCGACCTACATATTAATATTATGTGGTAAAAATTTGGAAGGTGAACATTGAAAATGCTCTATAAAAATACAGATCTATATACTTTAACATGGCTATTGTCAGTTCAGATTCAGGACAATCTATAGGGCATTAGCGTAGCTAGACAATTTTCCTAGGGGGGGCTATAGCCCCCCTAGCTAAAAATTTATAGACTGAACTTATAGGTTCAATTAATGTTTTATTTCATAAAATTGAATAAAAAATTAGACATCAAAATAACTCGACAATTAATTTATAATAAAGCAACTAAAAGTAGTTCCACACTTCCCAGCAAAAAAAAAATGTGAGTTGTTCTAAAGGCACAACTTTAAAAGTACTTCCAAAAATGTCCTCAATTATTTTAACTACACAGGAAGTTTTTTTACTTCATTTTTTTTCATATTTTAATGTGTAATTTGTTGTTTCTTTTTTTCAAATAGTTTAAAAAAAAGAGTAAGAATAAATAAATTGGTACAAATCATTCAAATTTTGCCACAAAACTGCTAAATCCATTATAGAAAAATCGATAATTTTGGAAATTATTCGAGGAAAAACGTTTCAAACAAGCGTCAGAATGCATTAAAAATCATAAAAAAATATAAAAATTATTTATTTGGGAAAATATCACAAAATTTTTTAATTCACATTCACTTTCACAACACTGAATTCGGATCTCACCTTAAGAAGTGATGCAAATTCATTGCAACGGCTGTTGAAACGGTGGACATTTGTCCTATGACAAGCTCATATTACATTCATTGCTTCTCCGCCAATTTTGAACCACTTCTAGACCCAAAAAGAAAATTTTTACTACTTTTTTGGCGACGCTTTTTTGCAGCATTATTAAGATATTAATTTATGACAGAATAGTTTTAATATCAATTACTATTTTTTTAATTAAATTGACTAAACTAAATCAATCATAAGTTCAACCACAGCTTTATTTCATAAATATCTGACTTCAAACATTGCCATCGACAACTGCTACCACAACCCAAGTAATTCGATTGTTCATGAAAGTCTTTAGCGGAACTTTGTGCGATTGTATATACTTGTTTAATTTTTATAAAAATTAAAAAACTATTGACATTTATTGAAAAATGGAAAATCATAAAAAGAGTTTCAAATTCTGGGGGGGAGGGGGGCTAAAATTTTTCTGGGGGGGTCTAAGCCCCCTCCCCAGAGGTCTTCCTACGCTTATGCTATAGGGAAGACTAAAATATTTTGGTGCGCTAATATAAATTCAAATTATCTGCTTCAATAAATGATTCAAATAGGAAAATCACAGATATGACATGTAAATGATATATCTGTGAATGTGGTGGGCGATTATAAAATGAACTGAACTAGTGAACTAACTGAAAGAATTAGTTCAGTGATCTGAAGTGAGCGGTCACTTCAATGAACGAAATTGCCCAACACTAGAGAAAAAACAAGTAAGGAAAGTCTAAAGTCGGGCGGGGCCGACTATATTATACCCTGCACCACTTTCGATACCATATTACATCCGTCAAATGTGTTGGGGTCTATATTTATATAAAGGTTTGTCCCAAATACATACATTTAAATATCACTCGGTCTGGACAGAATTTGATAGACTTCCACAAAATCTATAGACTCAAAATTTAAGTCGGCTAATGCACTAGGGTGGAACACAATGTTAGTAAAAAAATATGGGAAACGTTTAAATCTGAAGCAATTTTAAGGAAACTTCGAAAAAGTTTATTTATGATTTATCGCTCGATATATATGTATTAGAAGTTTAGGAAAGTTAGAGTCATTTTTACAACTTTTCGACTAAGCAGTGGCGATTTTACAAGGAAAATGTTGGTATTTTGACCATTTTTGTCGAAATCAGAAAAACATATATATGGGAGCTATATCTAAATCTGAACCGATTTCAACCAAATTTGGCGCGCATAGCAACAATGCTAATTCCACTCCCTGTACAAAATTTCAACTAAATCGGACCAAAAAATTGGCCTCTGTGGTCATATGAGTGTAAATCGGCCTAAAGCTATATATTGGAGCTATATCTAAATCTGAACCGATTTCAACCAAATTTGGCGCGCATAGCAACAATGCTAATTCTACTCCCTGTGCAAAATTTCAACTACATCGGAGCAAAAAATTAGCCTCTGTGGTCATATGAGTGTAAATCGGGCGAAAGCTATATATGGGAGCTATATCTAAATCTGAACCGATTTCAACCAAATTTGGCGTGCATAGCTACAATGCTAATTCTACTCCCTGTGCAAAATTTCAACCAAATTGGGGTAAAACTCTGGCTTCTGGGACCGTATTAGTCCATATCGGGCGAAAGATATATATGGGGGCTATATCTAAATCTGAACCGATTTCTTCCAAAATCAATAGGGATCTATTCTGAGCCAAAACACATACTTGTGCCAAATTTGAAGTCGATTGGACTAAAACTGCGACCTAGACTTTGATTACAAAAATGTGTTCACGGACAGACGGACATCGCTATATCGACTCAAGAGCCCACCCTGAGCATTTTTGCCAAAGACACCATGTGTCTATCTCGTCTCCTTCAGGGTGTTGCAAACATATGCACTAACTTTTAATACCCTGTTCCACAGTGTGGAGCAGGGTATAAATATGGGAAACGTTTAAATCTGAAGCAATTTTAAGGAAACTTCGAAAAAGTTTATTTATGATTTATCGCTCGATATATATGTATTAGAAGTTTAGGAAAGTTAGAGTCATTTTTACAACTTTTCGACTAAGCAGTGGCGATTTTACAAGGAAAATGTTGGTATTTTGACCATTTTTGTCGAAATCAGAAAAACATATATATGGGAGCTATATCTAAATCTGAACCGATTTCAACCAAATTTGGCGCGCATAGCAACAATGCTAATTCCACTCCCTGTACAAAATTTCAACTAAATCGGACCAAAAAATTGGCCTCTGTGGTCATATGAGTGTAAATCGGCCTAAAGCTATATATTGGAGCTATATCTAAATCTGAACCGATTTCAACCAAATTTGGCGCGCATAGCAACAATGCTAATTCTACTCCCTGTGCAAAATTTCAACTACATCGGAGCAAAAAATTAGCCTCTGTGGTCATATGAGTGTAAATCGGGCGAAAGCTATATATGGGAGCTATATCTAAATCTGAACCGATTTCAACCAAATTTGGCGTGCATAGCTACAATGCTAATTCTACTCCCTGTGCAAAATTTCAACCAAATTGGGGTAAAACTCTGGCTTCTGGGACCGTATTAGTCCATATCGGGCGAAAGATATATATGGGGGCTATATCTAAATCTGAACCGATTTCTTCCAAAATCAATAGGGATCTATTCTGAGCCAAAACACTTACTTGTGCCAAATTTGAAGTCGATTGGACTAAAACTGCGACCTAGACTTTGATTACAAAAATGTGTTCACGGACAGACGGACATCGCTATATCGACTCAAGAGCCCACCCTGAGCATTTTTGCCAAAGACACCATGTGTCTATCTCGTCTCCTTCAGGGTGTTGCAAACATATGCACTAACTTATAATACCCTGTTCCACAGTGTGGAGCAGGGTATAACAACTGATTTTGGATGACCTTCATGAAATTCATCTTGCAGTAAACTACGACCTCGGTTGAATCCTCGGTTGTACTCTGGTCGTTAACGGTGCTTCATCGCCAAAAATTGAAATAAGTTCTACGATGCACTGTATTTTAGTTAATCCATGTCGAAAGATGTAAAAATTAATCGTACGAAAAATTTTTTCATTGGTTGGATTGCTACACAAGGGTTGTCCAATTCAAACCGATTTAGAAATATGGATTTAAAAGGTAAGCTCCTCTCCCGAGTTAAAGAAAAAATACTTTGCGCCGGAACGAAATTCCCTTTTGTTATGAAGTTTTCGGTTACAAGAACAAATACAGCCGAATTTATTTGAAGCGATGTAATGATTGTTTCTAAACAATTTTAATTGCTTCTAAAGCATTTTTTTATAGAAATTTTCGCATTCCTCAGAAAACACTTGTTACATTGCGATATTAACAGTGTTTTTAATGAAATGAGTTTTGTTTTAAACTTTTCGATGTATTAGATAGATTTTGAATTCATGTCATTTTATCAAATTGCCAATCTTCTTCTTACAGCCCTTCATAGAAACAACACCATGCACATTTTCAGCGGACACATCAAACGATCTTCCCTTTGCCGTACATTATTTCACTAGTTTTCATCGGATTTGTGTGGTAACAGCTCTCTTACCATTGGTCACCTTATTTACATGTTTCGTCACAGCCTATGTCTTCCAATATGATGACGTACATGAAACACATTGTCGCGTAAGTAGTATCATAGAAAAAGCAAACATCAAATAGATTCTAAAATAATCTGCAAAATTTCCAGGTTTACAATATTGTACCCTCAATAAGTGCAATTACCGGTGTTAGTCCCCAACGTTATTTTTGGCGTTTTAGCATTGCCTTACATCTGGGTCCACGTTTACCCATCGCATTCATCTATAAAAACTATTACAAAAGCATGTTGGCCAAATTGAAAAAGGAGAGACCTGAAAAAGTGGGCAACATGGAAGCGGTTGTTACTCTGATACTAATATTGAATTGTATAGAAATCGCATCGTTGGGTGGTGTCACATATATTTCAAATCGTGAAAATTATCGTAAGCTTTTGGTTTTGAAAGATGTGCGAGTTCCATATCTAATCGTTTTCCATTTCAGCCATGCATGAGAAGATATTTATTACCTTTATGATATGTTCACTATGCCATATGTTGGCCACCATTAAACTGAATGGTGTCATTCACGAAGATCACACCGAATTGTCACAAAAACAGCGAGACTCAATAAAATGGAAGAAGATCTTGTTTGCCATGTCGATATTGAGTACTATTGGATTGTTGATATTCTTTGCGAAACATCGTTTCTATTGTCATGTGTTGGGTAAGTAGTATACATTACCTTGTGGTAGTATTTTCAGTAATTGGATGAAATTAGTAAAAGATTAGATTCAGCTATGTGATACAGCAACCTTATCCAATTATTCAAGTACCCGAAATTTCTCAGGCCCTGATTTCTTAGCAGCGCACTTAAGGGGTTGTCTTATAACGGAATGGGGTTGCTGGCACGAGCTGTTACCATCTACATGATATTTGTTTTATTGACAGCCTCCTCTATAATTGAAGCCAGCTGATATCAAATAGTTCATTACATTGTTTAGAAGCCGCTAATAACCTGAGGATACATCAGCTGTATTCAGATCGAAAAACTCTATGACTGAGATGAGATACGCCCAGAGTTTGGCTGGGCAACGAAAAGGTGACGCGTGTCATATGGCCCTTAATTACAAATGGTACACACGTCAACTGCTGTCAATCGCTGATAGTTAGGTGCAATTGGCTGATCTTAGTCTGCCGTGGGAGGTCTTCTTCCTCCCGTGGTAGAGAACCGGATTAACCTTGTAGCTTGGGAGCCACCGTGGTGCAATAGTTAGCATGCCCTCTTTGCATACACAAGGTTGTGGGTTCGATTCCTGCTTCGACCGAACATCAAAAAGTTTTCAGCGGTGGATTGTCCCACCTCAGTAATGCTGGTGTGATTTCTGAGTGTTTCAAAGCTTCTCTAAGTGGTTTCACTGCAATGTGGAATGCCGTTTGGACTCGGCTGTAAAAACGAGGTCCCTTGTCATTGAGTTTAACATGGAATCAGTCAGCACTCAGTGATAAGAGAGAAGTTCATCACTGTGGTATCACAATGGACTGAATAGTCTAAGTGATCTTGATACATGGGGTTGCCACCTAACCTAACCTTGTAGTTCTCACCGTTTCAGTTACAGTATCCTCATGAATCCTCTTGATACCTTTCTGGTAAGCTGCCTTGTCTGGAGGCTCTCTTTTGTAACGATTGATCTCGTGCTTTCGAAGGCGAAGATCACATCTTACATTCCTGAGGGTGGTTGGCTATCCACAGATGGTGATTTGGATGGCTACTGTGATAACAACCCAGGAGATACTGCTTTGATAGCATGCTCCACATAAGGAGATTCAGGGGTAGACATCCTGTCGCAATTCCGAAAGCAGAGTTACTCTACTGGGTTCCCTTGTTTGAGGTGTCCACACTGCTGCAACATACTTTACCACTGACCGGCCAACTGGCATGTAGTATGCAGTCAAGAACCTTTCGTTGTCCGCAAAGCGTCCTTTTTTCTGAATGTTATCCCGAGAATCTTGGAGTGGTTTGTGGTCGGAATTTTCACGCCGTTGACTCTGACATTCAACTTTCTGCGTCCTCTGTCGTCCCTGTAGTGAATAGTGTGTCTAAGGATTTGGTAGCGGATATCCTCAAATTTGTAGCGGTGACATAACTGGTAAGATCAGCAGGATGGATGTTTGAACGATCGCATATGTCAACACCAATGCGCCCGGATGCCAATCGACGGCATATGATACAATCTCAACGCCGCCAGCAGGCGGTGAAATAGAGGATAGGTAGAGGTTGTACAGTACCGGATATATCATCCCACCTTAGGTAACGCCCTGTTTCACTCTATGGAGTCTCGACTTTATCCCTAAATTTCACATATATTACGACTAGCGCCCGCACAGATAGTTAAACACCCAACGTTTGGTTCCTGCCGGTAGGGACGTGTTCTCGATGTCCTCTAGCATGGTTGACCGTATCGAATGCTTTCGATAGATCAAGCACCACGGGGACCGTCCTGTGACACGGCTTGGGCTGGTTGAGTCCACTATTTATATATGCTGAAATGTCATGTAAAGCTTTTGTTGTCATATGCACTTTACGGGGTCCGTGTTTATGCTTGGCAGCATACTGGGGCACTACTCCTTTCCACAAGGCTGGAAAGGAGTAGTGCCCTAGGTGTCTTGACTACTGGCCAGAGAAGGGAGTAACCTTTGCTCAAGTCTTTGTCTGGTTTCAATAGTGGAATCATCCTACCCATTTTCCACACATCGGGTATAATGAGTGATTTTAAAGAAAAATTGAGCAAATTGGTCATGTACTCAATTTCCAGTATTCCCAGATGCTTCAGCACTTTGGATGGTTTTGCGCTGTTCATGACATTGGTATCTTAGGCTAGGTTAATTGTGGTATGTCTCTGGCTCTGAGGCCACGAATGGCTCTCCTTCTTGTTCTATCACTCTCGGAATGCTCAATAAATTGTCGTTTGAAAATCCTCGGGCATCTCTTCGGATCAGTCACAGTCTCGTCGCCAAAGTGACTGAGATCCCATCATCCCTTGTAGCTCTTATAACTGACAACTGCGACCTTGTGCCAAGACTACATTGTTTCAGGTGCTCTAACCATGTGTTCCGCTTATGCTCGTCGACTATCTTACTAATCTGAAGATTCAGTTCCCTGCTTCTTGGATCTGCAGGGCGACGGAGTTCAAGCACCATGGCGTTCGGATTCGTCTGCGTGATCACCAGTTCCGCCGGAAAGTTAGGTCTTACCTTGGCAATTCTACTAGCGGATATTAAGCCAGCGGTTGTTGCGCTGCAGATGTCCTGAACACCCACTGGGCAACATGAACATGAGACCAATGGTGAATAAGGGGGGTTTTTATATGACTATGCGACTTCTTGAGTATTTGTTGCCGATTTGTTTGAAATTTTATTATATGGGAGTCACTGTGATGCAATGGTTAGCATGCCCGCTTTGCATACAAAGGTTCGTGGATTCGATCCCTGCTTTGACCGAAGACCAAAAAGTTTTTCAGCAGTAGATTATCCAATCTCAGTAATGCTGGTGACTTTTCTGAATGTTTTAAAGCTTCTTTAAGTGGTTTCACAGTAATATGAAACAGCTATAAAAGGTAGGTCCCTTGTCATTGAGATTAACATGGAATCGGGTAGCACACAGTGATAAGAGAGAAGTTCACCACTGTGGTACCACAATGTTGAAATATGGGGCTGCCACCTAACCTAACATATATGGGGTAATTTTAGCCTCACTAACAGGTGTCCATAGTGATGCTGTCTATATAAGCAGCTAAATTTATAAAAAAATCTTTTTTGTTCAAAGAGGAGAAATTGACATGTCGGCAGCTAAAAGTACGCAACTACTGGCGCGATAGAATTCTCGGAAATTCGGCCGATCATTTTAACATTCTTTCCAATTTACTGTAAAATGGGTTAGCCCAGGACGAAACTCATCTGTTAGTTATGTTATCGTTCACAGTAGATTGTTGGTACTTTGAAAGAAATACATTCATACACCTAAAAGTAGGCAATAAATTCAATGGACATTTTTAGAAGTAGGCTATTTTGTGTCTATTCGATTAAATTGAATCAACATTTTAACTAAAGGGTGATTCTTTTGAGGTTAGGATTTTCATGCATTAGTATTTGACAGATCACGTGGGATTTCAGACATGGTGTCAAAGAGAAAGATGCTCAGTATGCTTTGACATTTCATCATGAATAGACTTACGATCTGCCACAACGTCGAATTTTCAGTGAATGGGCCCTAGAAAAGTTGGCAGAAAATCCGCTTTTTTATCGACAAATTTTGTTCAGCGATGAGGCTCATTTCTGGTTGAATGGCTACGTAAATAAGCAAAATTGCCGCATTCGGAGTGAAGAGCAACCAGAAGCCGTTCAAGAACTGCCCATGCATCCCGAAAAATGCACTGTTTGGTGTGGTTTGTACGCTGGTGGAATCATTGGACCGTATTTTTTCAAAGATGCTGTTGGACGCAACGTTACGGTGAATGGCGATCGCTATCGTTCGATGCTAACAAACTTTTTATTGCCAAAAATGGAAGAACTGAACTTGGTTGACATGTGGTTTCAACAAGATGGCGCTACATGCCACACAGCTCGCGATTCTATGGCCATTTTGAGGGAAAACTTCGGAGAACAATTCATCTCAAGAAATGGACCGGTAAGTTGGCCACCAAGATCATGCGATTTGACGCCTTTAGACTATTTTTTGTGGGGCTACGTCAAGTCTAAAGTCTACAGAAATAAGCCAGCAACTATTCCAGCTTTGGAAGACAACATTTCCGAAGAAATTCGGGCTATTCCGGCCGAAATGCTCGAAAAAGATGCCCAAAATTGGACTTTCCGAATGGACCACCTAAGACGCAGCCGCGGTCAACATTTAAATGAAATTATCTTCAAAAAGTAAATGTCATGGACCAATCTAACGTTTCAAATAAAGAACCGATGAGATTTTGCAAATTTTAGGCGTTTTTTTTAAAAAAAAAGTTATCAAGCTCTTAACAAATCACCCTTTAGAATAGAATGTAAACTCTGGAAAAGTACATCCATAGAAAAACCATGAAAAGCGTGTACGTTTCAAAACGATCCGTTCATGAAGGTGAATCACATGTGGTGTGAAACGGAGAACAGACGGTGCCAATCTGATAACGATAAAATGACCAGGCGTTGTCAAAACAACAACCAGCATTCATGATCTGAATTCAATAAAAAAATCCGCTACCATGACTCGAAACTGGATTGTCCATACGCGTAAACAGTCGCCTTAGAACATTGCACCACCGAAGAAGTTGCCATTAGGTCGCCTAACGAATATTTTAAGAGTTTTCATGACCAAAGAATAACGAAAGCCGTTAATGAAATCGTGAACGCCCATGGACGAAACCGTGAACATTCCGTATTAATTTTTCGTGAACGTTTCCGCTTCATTTTGTTACCATCCGTTCATGATTTTGGAACGTATTTTTTTCTGTTAGTGTATCGGTCATATATTAATTATTTTGAATTAATACTATTTTTCTATTTCTCTTCTTAATATTTTGCAGCTTTCAGTTGGTTTGCCTTCTTCGAATATTTAATTGCTATTGCCAATATGTTTTTCCATTTTACAATTATTTGGGATTTCTCTGAACTGAATATGCTGATTGTCGATGCACCCAGAGCAAAATTGGATGAACTCTTCCGTAAATCATCTTTAAAAATGGATTAAACCCAAACATCAACAACACGCAGGGCTCTCTAGAACACAGAAAAACAAGAAATCTAGTCTTCATGATAACAGCTCCAAAAACTATACAAAAAACAACAACAAAGGGAAGATCAGGTATATATTTCCGGGAATAATACAAAGCAGCAGCAAACACTGTTACAAAAACTAACAAAAGTTCAATATGGTAAACAAAAAACCAAAAAGAGAAATTAACTAAAAAACAAAGAAACCAACGCACTTAGTTAATTTATATTTATTGCCTACTTACTATGCATTTTTGGCGAAAATTTACACTTTAAGATTTTATGAAGATTACGTATGATATACTAGGTCTCTATTGTAAATTTTCTTTTTTTATATAATTAATTGTCATTTGTTTTGTAAACTTTAGTATATTAGTATTTAATACTCGCTGCTTGTTTTTTATAGAATATATTATATTTATTTTATATATTTAGGAAAATGCGCTTCCAGTTTTAGGCTTTGCTTTATAATCAACTAGGTTTTCCTTTTTTTATAGATTTATTTAATGTACTAAAGTCTTTATTAGTTTTTATTTTGTATTGAGAAAAGTCCTCCTCAATTGATGACTAACAAGTTCCTTTCACTTATAAATAATGAGAACAACAGTAAATGAAGAAAAAACGAATGCAGTTCTAATTACAGTATTAAATTAAATTATCTTAGACAATTGTAGATTTTCAAAGCCAAATCCAGTTATATTTCTCAAATCCCCTCCCCTTACACCCAGTACTGAAAATTTTGTTTTCATACTCTATGTTTATGGGACGTTTAGACTTATATGATTTGTTGGGAAAATTAATCGAAATTTTTATATTATGGCCATATAAAAAATATTAATAAGACATCTTGACAAAATTTTCTATAGAAATAAAATTTTGAAATTTTTATAGAAAAAAATATTGACAAAATTTTCAATAGAAATAAAATTTTTACAAAATTGTCTATAGAAATAAAATTTTGATAAAATTTTCTATAGAAATCAAATTTTGACAAAATTTTCTATAGAAATAAAATTTTGACAAAATTTTCTATAGAAATAAAATTTTCATAAAATTTTCTATAGAAATAAAATTTTGACGAAATTTTCTATAGAAATAAAATTTTGATAAAATTTTCTACAGAAATAAAATTTTAACAAAATTTTCTATAGAATTAAAATTTTAACAAAATTTTCTATAGAAATAAAATTTTAACAAAATTTTCTATAGAATTAAAATTTTAACAAAATTTTCTATAGAAATAAAATTTTGACAAAATTTTCTATAGAAATAAAATTTTAACAAAATTTTCTGTAGAAATAAAAAATTAAAAAAATTTTCTATAGAAATAAAATTGTGACAAAATTTTCTATTGTAATGAAACTTTTACAAAATTTTCTATAGCAATAAAATTTTCACAAAATTTTCTATAGAAATAAAATTTAAAAAAAAAATTATAGAAAAAAATATTGACAAAATTTTCAATAGAAATAAAATTTTTACAAAATTGTCTATAGAAATGAAATTTTGACAAAATTTTCTATAGTAATAAAATTTTGACCAAATTTTCTATAGAAATAAAATTTTGATAAAATTTTCTATAGAAATAAAATTTTGACAAAATTTTCTATAGAAATAAAATTTTGACAAAATTTTCTATAGAAATAAAATTTTGACGAAATTTTCTATAGAAATAAAATTTTGATAAAATTTTCTACAGAAATAAAATTTTAACAAAATTTTCTATAGAATTAAAATTTTAACAAAATTTTCTATAGAAATAAAATTTTGACAAAATTTTCTATAGAAATAAAATTTTAACAAAATTTTCTGTAGAAATAAAAAATTAAAAAAAATTTTCTATAGAAATAAAATTGTGACAAAATTTTCTATTGTAATGAAACTTTTACAAAATTTTCTATAGCAATAAAATTTTCACAAAATTTTCTATAGAAATAAAATTTAAAAAAAATTTTCTACCGAAGTAAAATTGTGACAAAATTTTCTATAGAAATAAAATTTTGACAAACATTTTTTAAAAAATAAAATTTTGACAAAATTTTCTACAGAAAAAAAAATTTGACAAAATTTTCTATAGAAATAATATTTTGACAAAATTTTCGATAGAAATAAAATTTTGACAACATTTTCTACAGTAATAAAATTGTGACACAATTTTCTATAGAAATAAAATTTGTACAGAATTTTCTATAGAACTAAAATTTTGACAAAATTTTCTATAGAAATAAATTTTTGACAAAATTTTCTATAGAAATAAAATGTTGACAAAATAATAGAAATAAAATTTTTACAAAATGTTCTATAGTAATGAAATTTTGACAAAATTTTCTATAGAAATACAATTTTGACAAAATTTTGTAAAAAAATAAAATTTTTACAAAATTTTCTGTAGAAATAAAATATTGATAAATTTTTCTATAGTAATACAGAAGTAAAATTTTGACAAAATTTTCTATAGATATAAAATTTTGACAAGATTTTCTATAGAAATAAAATTTTGAAAAAAAAAATTCTATTAAAATAAAATGTTGAAAAAAAATTTCTATTGAAATAAAAGTGGTGGACTCATGAATTGAGTGTGAAAAAGAGAGAAGTTCGACGTCTTGGGAAGCGATTCCAAAGGGCGAAACGAACTGATTCTCCTAATTTACCTCAAGTCAGGAGTACATATCGTCAATCGTTGGATAAGTATAGGGAAATGATTTTGCGTGTTAAGGAAGAAGACTGGAGAGATTTGTACAAATAGAAACGATCCCTGGAGTAGTCTTTATAGGATGTGTAGGGAACGCGGCAAGAAGACTGAAGTAGCGGCGTTGAAAGTCAACGGCGCTGATTTAACTTCTTGGACGAATTGTATAGGGGTTTTGATGGATGGATTCTTTCCTAGATCTGAGATAGAAATTGATCCTATTGAGGATTCACTGGAAGCTCCGAACTGGAACTATGATGAAATCGATCAAAGCATGAGGTTAGTGAAACCCAAAAATTCACCAGGTTATGATGGACTAACAGGACAAATGTGTAAAAGCATTTGGTATGTTATTCCTGAATACTTGGAGGCTTTAATGGAAAATTGCGTTCGCAACAGCTATTTTCCAGAAGCCTGGAAAAATTTTCTACAGAAATAAAATTGTGACAAAATTTTCTATAGAAAAAAAATTACAAAATTGTCTATAGTAATGAAACTTTTACAATATTTTCTTTAGAAATAAAATTTTTACAAAATTTTCTATAGAAATAAAATTTTAAAAAAATTTTCTACAGAAATAAAATTGTGACAAAATTTTCTATAGAAATAAAATTTTGAGAAAATTTTCTATAGATATAAAATTTTGAGAAAATTTTCTATAGAATTAAAATTTTGAAAAAAATTTCTATTGAAATAAAATTTTGAAAAAATTTTCTACAGAAATAAAATGATGACAAACAAGTTCCTTTCACTTATAAATAATGAGAACAACATTAAATGAAGAAAAAACAAATGCAGTTCTAATTACAGTATTAAATTAAATTATCTTAGACAATTGTAGATTTTCAAAGCCAAATCCAGTTATATTTCTCAAATCCCCTCCCCTCTACACATAGTACTGAAAATGTTGTTTTCATACTCTATGTTTATGGGACGTTTAGACGTATATGATTTGTTGGACAATTTTTATATTATGGCCATATAAAAAATATTAATAAGAAATTTTCTATAGACAAAATTTTCTATAGAAATAAAATTTTGACAAAATTTTCTATAGAAATAAAATGTTGACAAAATTTTCTATAGAAATAAAATTTTGAGAAAATTTTCTATAGAAATAAAATTTTGAGAAAATTTTCTATAGAAATAAAATTTTGAGAAAATTTTCTATACAAATAAAATGTTGACAAAATTTTTTATAGAAATAAAATTTTCATAAAATTTTCTATAGATATAAAATTTTGACAAAATTTCTATAGATAAAAGATTTTGACAAAATTTTCTATAGAAATAAAATTTTAACAAAATTTTCTACAGAAATAAAATTGTAACAAAATTTTCCATAGAAATAAAATTTTGAGAAAATTTTCTATAGAAATAAAATTTTGACAAAAATTTGTAAAAAAATAAAATTTTAACAAAATTTTCTATAGAAATAAAATGTTGACAAAATTTTCTATAGAAATAAAATTTTAACAAAATTTTCTATAGAAATAAAAAATTAAAAAAAAAATTCTATAGAAATAAAATTGTGACAAAATTTTCTATTGTAATGAAACTTTTACAAAATTTTCTATAGAAATAAAATTTTCACAAAATTTTCTATAGAAATAAAATTTTCACAAAAAATTTCTACAGAAATAAAATTGTGACAAAAATTTTTTTAAAAAATAAAATTTTGACAAAATTTTCTACAGAAAAAAAATTTGACAAATTTTTCTATAGAAAAAAAATTTTGACTAACAGGACAAATGTGTAAAAGCATTTGGTATGTTATTCCTGAATACTTGGAGGCTTTACTGGAAAATTGCGTTCGCAACGGCTATTTTCCAGAAGCCTGGAAAAATTTTCTACAGAAGTAAAATTGTGACAAAATTTTCTATAGAAAAAAAAAAAATTACAAAATTGTCTATAGTAATGAAACTTTTACAATATTTTCTTTAGAAATAAAATTTTGACAAAATTTTCTATAGAAATAAAATTTCAAAAAAATTTTCTACAGAAATAAAACTGTGACAAAATTTTCTATAGAAATAAAATTTTGACAAAATTTTATGTAGAAATAAAATTTTGACAAAATTTTCTACAGTAATAAAATTGTGACAAAATTTTCTATAGAAATAAAATTTTTACAGAATTTTCTATAGATACAAAATTTTGACAAAATTTTCTATAGAAATAAAATTTTGACAAAATTTTCTATAGAAATAAAATTTTGACAAAATTTTCTATAAATTTTTGACAAAATTTTCTATAGAAATAAAATGTTGACAAAATAACAGAAATAAAATTTTTACAAAGTTTTCTATAGTAATGAAATTTTGACAAGATTTTCTATAGAAATACAATTTTGACAAAATTTTGTAAAAAAATAAAATTTTTACAAAATTTTCTTTAGAAATAAAATATTGATAAAATTTTCTATAGTAATACTGAAGTAAAATTTTGACAAAATTTTCTATAGATATACAATTGTGACAAAATTTTCTATAGAAATAAAATTTTGAGAATTTTCTATAGTAATGAAATTTTGACAAAATTTTCTATATAAATAAAATTTTGACAAAATTTTGTAAAAAAATAAAATTTTTTAAAAATTTTCTATAGAAATAAAATTTTGATAAAATTTTCTATAGTAATAAAATTTTGAAAAATTTTTCTATAGAAATGAAATTTTGACAAAATTTTCTACAGAAATAAAATTTTGACTAAATTTTCTATAGATATAAAATTTTGACAAGATTTTGTATAGAAATAAGATTTTGAAAAAAAAAATTCTATTGAAATTAAATTTTGAAAAAAATTTCTACTGAAATAAAATTTTGAAAAAATTTTCTGCAGAAATAAAATTGTGACAAAATTTTCTACAGAAATAAAATGTTGACAAAATTTTCTATAGAAATAAGAATATGAGGAAATTTTCTATGGAAATAAGAATATGAGAAAATTTTCTACAGAAATAAAATTTTGACAAAATTTTCTATAGAAACAAAATTTTTACAAACTTTTCTACAGAAATAAAATTTTGAGAAAATTTTCTATAGAAATAAAATTTTGAGAAAATTTTCTATAGAAATAAAATTTTGACAAAATTTTCTTTAGAAATAAAATTTTTACAAAATTTTCTGTAGAAATAAAATATTGATAAAATTTTCTATAGTAATAAAATTTTGACAAAATTTTCTATAGAAATAAAATTTTGACAAAATTTTCTACAGACATAAAATTTTGACAAAATTTTCTATAGAAATAAGAATATGAGAAAATTTTCTATAGAAATAAGAATATGAGAAAATTTTCTATAGAAATAAAATTTTTACAAAATTTTCTATAGTAATGAAATTTTGATAAAATTTTCTGTAGAAATAAAAGTTTGACAAAATTTTGTAAAAAAATAAAATTTTTACAAAATTTTCTACAGAAATAAAATATTGAGAAAATTTTCTATAGAAATAAAATTTTGACAAAATTTTCTACAGAAATAAAATTTTGATAAAATTTTCTATAGAAATAAATTTTGACAAAATTTTCTATAGAAATAAAATTTTGACAAATTTTGCTATAGAAATAAAATTTTGACAATATTTTCTATAGAAATAAAATTTTGACAAAATTTTCTATAGAAATAAAATTTTTACAAAATTTTCTATAGAAATAATATTTTGACAAAGTTTTGTATAGAAATAAAATTTTGACAAAATTTTCTATAGAAATAAAATTTTTACAAAATTTTCTATAGAAATAAAATTTTTACAAAATTTTCTATAGAAATAATATTTTGACAAAATTTTCTATAGAAATAAAATGTTGACAAAATTTTCTATAGTAATGAAATTTTGACAAAATTTTCTATAGAAATAAAATTTTGACAAAATTTTCTACAGACATAAAATTTTGACAAAATTTTCTATAGAAATAAGAATATGAGAAAATTTTCTATAGAAATAAGAATATGAGAAAATTTTCTATAGAAATAAAATTTTTACAAAATTTTCTATAGTAATGAAATTTTGACAAAATTTTCTGTGGAAATAAAAGTTTGACAAAATTTTGTAAAAAAATAAAATTTTTACAAAATTTTCTACAGAAATAAAATATTGAGAAAATTTTCTA
The DNA here is from genome assembly GCF_050003625.1 of Haematobia irritans. Taxonomy (NCBI): domain Eukaryota; kingdom Metazoa; phylum Arthropoda; class Insecta; order Diptera; family Muscidae; genus Haematobia; species Haematobia irritans. The sequence continues at coordinate 110,537,967 of NC_134399.1, read as the reverse complement.
TAGAAATAAAATTTTGACAAAATTTTCTATAGAAATAAAATTTTGACAAAATTTTCTACAGAAATAAAATTTTGATAAAATTTTCTATAGAAATAAATTTTGACAAAATTTTCTATAGAAATAAAATTTTGACAAATTTTGCTATAGAAATAAAATTTTGACAATATTTTCTATAGAAATAAAATTTTGACAAAATTTTCTATAGAAATAAAATTTTTACAAAATTTTCTATAGAAATAATATTTTGACAAAGTTTTCTATAGAAATAAAATTTTGACAAAATTTTCTATAGAAATAAAATTTTTACAAAATTTTCTATAGAAATAAAATTTTTACAAAATTTTCTATAGAAATAATATTTTGACAAAATTTTCTATAGAAATAAAATGTTGACAAAATGTTCTATTGTAATGAAATTTTGACAAAATGTTCTATAGTAATGAAGTTTTGAAATAATTAGTGAAATAATTAGAGAACAAAAACTACTATTAATCAATGAAAATCGCTTCATTGTTGTTCACAATATTCCCCTTTAAGATCTATACAATTTTGTATGCGTCTGCACCAATTATCGAAGCACTTTTGCCTCTCTGGTTGAGGTATCTGCAAAACTTCCATTCTGAAAGCATTGACCGCTTCTCCAGGCATCGAAAATGAAAATAGTTATCGATTATTAAATTTTCCGTAAAATCACAAACAAAAAAATCTTCCACAAACGAATTTATAATAAGATTTAGTTGACAAACATCTTATAACAATAACATTTTGAATCAGAATGGCTATTTCTCTATATTTTAATCCATCAAAATTTATATAACAAATCATTACGTCTAAACGATCCCTTAGGTAAATATTTTGTTTTTTTTATGAATTGCTGCTTACGTCATGGTACCTTAGACAATATAGGTTTATTAAATTATATTAAACATTAAAACATAAACTATTCTTATAATGATTATGTACAATTTATATCTAAGTAAATAAATTTATGTACCACCTTAATTACAGCTATGCATTTCTTAGGGCACGATCCAATTATAATAAATATGTATGTATATGAGTTTGTTAATGCACTATGAAAGGATCACATTGTCTTTGCTATGAAGGCATTAATTTGTTATTATTAGATGATATATTTGTTTGTTTTTCTTTTACCAAATCTATCTTCCAATTTTGTATATCCCATTTTGTGAACGTTTTAAAATCGGTTTCTATGATATTTATTTTTGGAAAAAAATCGAAGTAAAATAAAAAATATAATAAAAACGTTCTAGAGTAAGCAAACCATTGTATTAATTCTTCATTATTTATTTTGAGTAAAATATTAAAAGAGAAATAAAAAACAAATACGAAATGTAATCAATTAGATGCAAACGAGTATTTTAATATTGAATGGCATAGTCACCATGTAGATCGATCTTCGAATGATTTGACTTCGTCAACGTTTAACTGGGATTTGGTTCAAAGAAAGAGCCATGATGTCCCACCTTATTTCACCTGACTTACATTTGCTTGATGTGTACTCTAACTTGTCTCTTGTCCGAGACGGAATACCGTGACGAGTAAATGGTTTTTCATATGTTTTGGTATAAAAATTATATGTTTGGAACTAAGATTTTTAACACATTATTTTCAAGTGCAAGCATATAATATTCATAAACTAGTATAACAGGTTTGGTACATATATGTTAATATGCTAAAATATATTATGTTTGGCCCATTACATTTTCTTAAATATATTGTTCATTTAGCAATTTTGTAGAAACATATATATGTTTAGAAACATCAGAGAGAGAGAGAGAGCGAGATTAACAGTCAATTTCTCATATCCGAAACGAACGCTTTCGTTCGATTGAAATGCCAAACACAGCTGATTTTCTTTTATAACCCAGCAAAAAAGCGCCGCCAAATAAGTAGTGAAAATGTTCTTTTTGGATCCGGAAGTGGTGCAAAATTGGCGCAGAAGCGATGATTTTAACATGGGCTTGTCATAGGACGGATGTCAACCATTTCAACAGCCGTTGCACGGAATTTGCATCACTTCTGAAGGTGTGATGCGAATCCAGTGATTTGGATGTGAATAAAGAAATTTTGTGATATTTTGACGAATAAATAATTTTTATAAATTTTTCAAAAATTCGCAATTTTTCTAGAAGGGATTTCGCATTGTTTTCGGCAAATTTTAAATAATGTGCACATACAAAAAACGATCTCAAGCTTGATTAATTATTTTCTATTTTCTATTATGTGCACATTTTTATAAATTTTTAATCTGTTTTTAAACCATTTGAAACAATAAAATTTGAAATTTCCCATTAAAAATATGAAAAAGCGAGTTATAAAAAATTGACTCAAATGAACTTCCTGTGCAGTTAAAATAAAGAACATCTTTGGGAGGACATTTTTGGAAGTGCTTTTAAGAACTTCCAATTTTTTTTTTTGCTGGGAAATTTAGCTGTTTTGGGAATCCCAGTCGAACGAAAGCATTCGTTTCGGATATGAGAAATTGGCTATAAATGGAGGAAAAAAATCACATTTACTTTATCACATTACATTTATGTGCTCGAATGTTTTTTTTTTGTGGTTCTTAATCATTTCGTTTTATGTGAAGGTATATTTTCAATTTACAGTGAAGAGCGAATATAAGAAACTCAGTAAAATACACAATTTTTTTTTCTTATATGCGTTTTTTTTCTTATGGGGAATTATTATTTAATGACTTTCTTATATGTATAATTTTCTTATATATATGCTTATATTCGTTACCTACTGTATTAATTTTCGTATGTAAATAACTGACGAGGATAAAATGTATACTATTGCGATATATATGTTGCATTTCTTTTTTTACAAAAATGTCTACATTATGGCGTATCACATTACCTGCACATTTTATGAATTCATGCTTAATGAGTTTTTTTTAAATAAATTCGCAAATATATCTGAAATTATGGGTTTCTTATTTTTCGCTCATAGTTGCGTGGATGGTTGTCCCGATCGGGGCAAAATTTTTTAGATTTCGGGAAAATCTATAGACTTAAAATTTAAGTCAGCTAATGCCCTGGGGTGGAACACGATGTTAGTAAAAAATATGGGGAACATTTAAATCTGAACCAATTTTGAAGCAATATATATATGGAAGCTATACCTAAATCTGTGCAAAATTCCTGTGCAAAATTTCACGTGAATCAAAGTAAAACTTGGCTTCTGTGGTCATATAAGTGTAAATCGGGTGAAAGAAATATATATGAGAGCTATATCTAAATCTGAACCGATTTCAATCAAATTTAGCACACTAGACTATAGTACTAATTGTTGTCATTGTGCAAAATTTTAAGCAAATTAGGGTAAAACTCTGGCTTCTGGGTCCATATAAGTCCATATCGGGCGAACGATATATATGGGAGTTATATCTAAATATGAACCGATTTCCATCAAATTTAGCACACTTAACGATATTAATAATTGTACTCTTTGTGGAAAATTTCAAGCAAATCAGGATAAAACTCTGGCTTCTGGGGCCATATAAGCCCATATCGGGCGAAAGATATATATGGGAGCTATATCTAAATATGAACCGATTTCTTCCAAAATCAAAGAGATAGAAATTCCGACTCAAAACAGAAACTTGTGCCAAATTTGAAGTCGTGTGGACTAAAACTGGTTTTTGGTTGCAAAAATGTTTTCACAGACAGACGGACAAAGATACCATGTGTCTATCTCGTCACATTCTAAGTGTTGCAAATATATGTTTGCACTAACTTATAATACCCTATTCTACAGTGCGGCACAGGGTATAAAAATATGGGAAATATTTAAATTTAAAGCCATTGCATAAAATTTGCAAAAATTTGCATTTATGATTTATCGTTCGATACATATGAATTATGCTCTACGAAAATTTGATTAATTTTTACGAGTTTTCAAAGATTTTATTTCTATAGAAAATTTTGTGAACATTTTATTTCAAAGAAAAATTTTGTCAAAACTTTATTCCTATAGAAAATGTTGTCACAATTTTATTTCAAAGCAAAATTTTGTCTAAACTTTATTCTTACAGAAAATTTGGTCAAAATTTTATTTCAAAGAAAATTTTGTCAAAATGTTATTCCTATAGAAAATTTTGTTAAAATTTTATTCCTATAGAAAATTGTGTGAAAATTTTATTTCTATAGAAAAATTTGTGAAAATTTATTCCTATCGAAAATTTTGTCTAAATTTTATTTATATAGAAAATTTTGTCAAAATTTTATTTCTATGGAATATATTACCAAAATTTTTATTTCTAAAGAAAATTTTGCAAAATTTTCTTTCATTAGGAACTTTTGCTAAAATTTTAATTCTATAGAAAATTTTGCTAAAATTTTAATTCTATAGAAAATTTTGCTAAAATTTTATTTCTATAGAAAATTTTGCCAAAATGTTTTTCTATAGAAAATTTTGCAAAATTTTATTTCCATAGAAAATTTTGCCAAAATTTTTATTTCTATAGAAAATTTTTTATTTCAGTAGAAAATTTTACCAGAATTTTTTTATATAGAAAATTTTTCCCAAAATTTTATTTCTATCGAAAATTTTGCCAAAATTTTATTTCTATAAAAAATAAAATTTTGCCAAAATTTTATTTTTAAAATTTAGCAAAATTTTCTATATATTCTATAGAAAATTTTGCTAAAATTTTAATTCTATAGAAAATTTTGCTAAAATTTTATTTCTATAGAAAATTTTGCCAGAATTTTTTTATATAGCAAATTTTTCCCAAAATTTTATTTCTATCGAAAATTTTGCCAAAATTTTATTTCTATAGAAAATAAAATTTTGCCAAAATTTTATTTCTATAGAAAATATTGCCAAACATTTTTTCCTATAGAAAATTTTGTCAAAATTTTATTTCTATAAAAAATATTGCCAAAAGTTTTTTCCTATAGAAAATTTTGTCAAAATTTTATTTCTATTGCAAATTTTCTTATAATTTTATTTCTATAGAAATTTTGTCAAAATTTTATTTTTATAGAAAATTTTGCCAAATTTTTATTTCTAAAGAAAATTTTGCAAAATTTTATTTCGTTAGAAAATTTTGCTAAAATTTTGTTTCTATAGAAAATTTTGCCAAATTTATATTTCTATAAAAAATTTTGACAAAATGTTTTTCTATAGAAAATTTTGCCAACATTCTATTTCTATAGAAAATTTTTGCCAAAATTTTATTTCTATAGAAAATTTTAACATTTTTTATATAGAAAATTTTTACCAAAATTTCATTTCTATCGAAAATTTTGTCAAAATTTTATTTCTATAGAAAATTTTGCCAAAATTTTATTTCTATAGAAATTTTGCCAAAATTTTATTTCTATAGAAAATTTTGTTTTTCTATTGAAAATTTTGCCAAAATTTTATTTCTATAGAACATTTTTAATTTCTATAGAAAATTTTACCAGATTTTTTCTATATAGAAAATTTTTGCCAACATTTTATTTCTGTAGAAAATTTTGTCAAAATTTAATTTCTATAGAAAATTTTTGCCAACATTTTATTTCAATAGAAAATTTTACCAGAATTTTTCTCAACATTTTATTTCTATTGCAAGTTTTCTCATAATTTTATTTCTATAGAAATTTTGTCAAAATTTTATTTTTATAGAGATTTTTGCCAAAATTTTATTTCTAACGAAAATTTTGCAAAATTTTATTTCGTTAGAAAATTTTGCTAAAATTTTGTTTCTATAGAAAATTTTGCCAAATTTATATTTCTATACAAAATTTTGCCAAAATGTTTTTCTATAGAAAATTTTGCCAACATTTTATTTCTATAGAAAAATTTGCCAACATTTTATTTCTATAGAAAATTTTTGCCAAAATTTTATTTCTATAGAAAATTTTACCAACATTTTTTTTTAATAGAAAATTTTTGCCAAAATTTTATTTCTATAGAAAATTTTACCAACATTTTTTTTTTAATAGAAAATTTTTGCCAAAACTTTATTTCTATAGCAAATTTTCTCTATACTTTATTTCTATTGCAAGTTTTCTCATAATTTTATTTCTATCGAAAATTTTGTCAAAATTTTATTTCTATAGATAATTTTGTCGACAGTTTATTTCTATAGAAAATAATGTCCAAATTTTATTACTATATATATTACCAAAATATTATTTCTATAGAAAATTTTGCCAAAATTTTATTTCTAAGAAAATTGTGCCAAAATTTTATTTCTATAGAAAAATTTTACCTACATTTAATTTCTATAGAAAATTTTACCAGATTGTTTCTATATAGAAAATTTTTCCCAAAATTTTATTTCTGTAGAAAATTTTGCAAAACTTTGTCAAATTTTTTTTCTATAGAAAATTTTGTCAAAATTTTATTTCTATAGCAAATTTTCTCAATATTTTATTTCGTTTGCAAATTTTCTCATAATTTTATTTCTATAGAAATTTTGCCAACATTTTATTTCTATAGAAAATTTTCCAAAATTTGATTTCTAAAGAAAATTTTGCTAAAATTTTATTTCTATAGAAAATTGTGCCGAATTTTTATTTCTATAAAAAATGTTGCCAAAATGTTTTTCTGTAGAAAATTTTGTCAATATTTTATTTCTTTTGCAAATTGTCTCATTATTTTATTTCTATAGAAATTTTGTCAACATTTTATTTCTATAGAAATTTTTGCCAAAATTTTATTTCTAAAGAAAATTTTGCTAAAATGTTATTTCTATAGAAAATTTTGCCGAATTTTTCTTTCAATAAAAATTTTTGCCAAAATGTTTTTCTGTAGAAAATTTTGTCAAAATTTTATTTCAATAGAAAATTTTGTCAAAAATTTATTTCTATGGAACATTTTGTCAACATTTTAATTATATAAAAAATTTTGGCAACATTTTATTTCTATAGAAAATTTTATCAAAATTTTTTATATAGAAAATCTTTGCGAACATTTTATTTCTGTAGAAAATTTTTGCCAATATATTATTTCTATAGAATATTTTGCCAAATTTTTTTTCTATAGAAAGTTTTGTCAAAATTTTATTTCCATCGAAAATTTTGTCAACATTTTATTTCCACAGCAAATTTTTGTCAATATTTTACTTCTATTGCAAATTTTCTCATAATTTTATTTCTATAGAAATTTTGTCAAAATTTTATTTCTATAGAAATTTTGTCAAATTTTTATTTCTAGAGAAATTTTGTCAAAATTTTATTTTTTAAAAATATTTTTGAGTGTTGTTGACCTATTTTATGTTTATTCTGATTATTAATTTTGTTCGGCTTGAGGTCATAGAAACAATCGATTATTGATTTGTTTTAATATTTATTTCCAATATTTCGGTTAGTGCCACTAACCATCTTCTGGGATTTTGTATCTACATAAATTACAAAAATTAAATTACTTTTAATGTTCACAAATCACAATATTATTTTAGATATAATATATTGAAAATAACTAACGTGAGTTCGTGTGATGCTGTTCGTTCTGCAAGCCACCGTACACTAAGCTTCGTTTGTGTCGATGCTTGTTTATGATGTGTCGATACATTCTCGCGCATTCTTCCGTGTCTTTTTTGAAATTCATTCTCTTGTCAGGAGAGAGATCTATTATATTAAGCATCTCAAGAGTGTATCTACGCCTATGATTATTCTCTTGAGCAAGTATCTCGACGTCTGTGAAGTTGGGCTTGTGTCCTGTTGTTGCACAGTGAGCTGCAAGTGCTGTTTTTTGCTCTACTGATTTGTCTACAGCTTTAAGGTCTGATTTATGCGACGAAAGTCTTGTCTTAAGTTTGGTCATTGTAGTGCCAACATATGCCATTGGGCATATGTTGGACTTGTCTCCATTACATTTAATTTTGTACACTATGTTACTCCTGTCCTCATTCTTTATTTTTGACTTTGTGTTGCTGAATAATTCCTTTACTGTTCTCGATGTGCGTGAAGCAATTTGAATCTTGTCCTTGTTATATACGTCCGATTTGAAAAAACGCTCTGAGAATCCTTCAACGTAAGTCATGGGTTTGTATGACTTATCCTTATAATGGTCCGGCTCTTCAATAGTCTTAGTTTTAATGTTTTCGTCAAGTGTTTTATTTTTAACGCGATTTATTAGTCTGCTTATTATTCTATTTGGAAAATCGTTTGTGGTCAATATTTGTCTTATCTTTATTTCATTCTCCTTGTGGAATTCTGCATCACTTATCCTTAAGATTCGATCTATTTTTTTTTTTCTACAGAAATTTTGTCAAAATTTTATTTCTGTTGAAAATTTTGTGAAAAATTTATTTCTATAGAAAATTCTATTTCTATACCAAATAGACTTTGGTATATTCTTTCTATAGAAATTTTTTTCAAAATTTTATTTTTATGGAAAATTTTCTTAAAATTTTATTGCTATAGGAAATTTTTTCTAAATTGTATTTCTATTGAATATTCTGTCAAAATCTTATTACTACTATTTTGTCAAAATGTTGTTTCTATAGAAATTTTTGCCAAATTTTATCTCTATAGAAAATTTTATTTCTATGGAAACTTTTATCGAAAGTTTATTTTTATAGAAAATTTTGTCAAAATTTTGTGGAAGTCAAGGCTGTATGTGGAAATTTAAGTTGTCGTTAACGCGTTTTTAAAGGACTTTGGTAGCACGTGAAGAAAGCATGTTTGTTTCCTAGTTTTCAAAGAGAATTGTTTCTTAAGGGTATTCTTACTTCAATTCTTCATTTCTTTGGCTTAGAATGTACACTCAAAAAAAGTTTACTTGGAAGATTTTGACCTTCCTTTAGGGTTTTTGGTATTGATTCCGAGCCAAATATGCGGGTTCTTTAAAATAAGGAAATTTTTTTGCGATCTATTTGGCTTTAAATCTAGGATCTAAAAAATTAAAATTAGGATACAGATCTCATTTATCGAATTTTCATTCTGTTTTCCAGTAATGCCAGTTTAAAAATCCAAATTATGGCGGATAATTCGACGTAAAAAATTTTCTTAATTCCAAAAAAAACTTTAAATCAAAGATGCTAAATCCTCAAAATAAATCTTAGCCTATATTTGAAGCGGTTTTATCTTAAATCTAAAGATTCAATATTTCAGTTAATTTAAGGACGATTTCTTTAAATCAAAAATGTGTTTCTTTTCTTTAAGGAAAAGTTGCCTTAGTTTAAAGACATGCAACTTTAACGAAGGGAGTGTGTCCTAATTTTAATGAAAAATTACAAACTTTCTTTTAATTAAAATTTCATTATTTTAAAGAAATTTGTCCTTAATAGTGTGTAAATTGCGCATCCTAAAATTGAGGTTGTGTAATCTTTAATATCACGTTAATATTTTTTCAGTGTATATCAAAATCATTATGTTAAAGACAAAATATTTGAAACCGGTTCAATTTATAACAATAAAATTTTGGAATAAAAACTAGATTTTTTTTACAGACTTTGTGATCCTATCATTCTCAGAAGTGTATTAAAAAAATCAAAAGACTAAAATTAGAAAAATACTTTAAACTATGCTGCTTTATATTCTGTGCATTTTTCATTAGTTTTTTATTGGTTTCAAAATAAAAAAAATTGTATTTCTTCTAATTAAACTTCTTGAATGAATAATAATTTAGACTATTGACCATTAGCTCTAGCTGTCTACTGAGTATATACGGGTAAATATAGGTTATCTGAGTTGTTTGATAAAAAAAGAAACACAAGTGTTGTCTTTATGAAAAAATAATACCCAACTAAAATGCCTTTGCTTACAAAAAATTTATTATTTAAAACTCTCTAATAAAAAATATTTTTTTTTGTGACCTTAAAGTCAATTTTTTGCTAAAATTATATATCTAAAAAACATAAAAAAATTCAAACTCTATCTCTCAAAATTTTCTACAATTTTAAACAAAATCTAATTTTTTCATTTTGGAAATTGACAAAATAAAAACCAAATTTGCTTATATACAAAAAAAAACGAGACATTTACATTCTACTTCTAAATTAAATATATTCTAAAATGAAAGAGAAAAACAAACACACACTTAGCCTAACATATCGAAAAACCTTCACAAAAAAATCAGAAAAATTAAATAAACCATAAAAAAACCTGTTGTAAAACCATGACTAACTCACCCATACATACATAGATCTTCTATTCAAAACCCTTACAGAGAGACAATAGTTTTTAAGGTTTTCTTTTCCAAAAGAAAAGAAATATTTAAATAAAATACACAAATGTAACTGAAGATTGAAAATTGTTTATAGATTTCATCTTGCGTATTTACCTTGAATTTGAAGAAAAAAAATCACATAAACGAGATACTTAAAATAAAAATTCAGAATTTTATTTTTTTGTTTGTTTTTTGTAGAGTATTGAGAAAAAAAAAACGAGAATATTGTAAAAAAATATATATAAAACCAAATGATTTACAAATAATAAAGGGAATACATGTTATAAACCCATAAGAAATTCATATATAAACAATATTTGTATTCATTATAAAAAAAAAAAAAAAACAATACATCTTTAATTATTGTAAATTTTTTGGAATCTGATTTAAAGTAAAAAAAATGAAATTATGGTTAACCAATAAAATGTTTCCAAAAAAAAAAAAAAAACAAACGACGAATTTGAAAAACGGGGAAAATATTCTTACAAACTTTTAAATAAGATCAATTAGTATGAATTTCTTTTTCTGTTTTGCCTTAGTTATAATGCACTTTTTAGTTTTACTCAAAAATTAAATTAGTTTCTTTGAAAGTGTCCTGATTATGGAAATCGCTCGCTTACTTCAAGATATGGATAGAAAATATTAATACCTTGATATGCTAAAACTGTTGGTTGAGTTCATGGATTCCCTTCAAATAGGTTTCACCTTCCACGGAGAGCCAACTAAATTTATTTGTTTGCTTTAAACGAAGTTTCTTTAAATGAGCTTTGTGTGCGCATTGCACACTGGTCTATACATAGATCTGGTTAGCTGTATACATTACTTGTGTGCTGACGACTATAGCACAGAGAATGAAGCCGCCGAGTAGCGCCGCTGATTTCAGCCGCCTCCGAACATGTCGAGTCATCTCGGCTTAAATTTAGCCGCCAATCAAAAATATCGTTTTAAATCAGAACAAGTATATACGGCCATAAGTTCGGCCAGGCCGAATCTTATGTACCCTCCACCATGGATTGCATAGAGACCTCTACTAAAGACTGTCATCCACAATCGAAATACTTGGGTGGCTTGGATGGCAAGGTATCTTAAAACTTCTTAACACCGTCTTATAAATTGTAAGTTAGTCCATACGGGGTATATATCAAACAAAAAAGGCCGATTAAATACGTATATAATTCCGTTTGACAAAATTTTCTAAAGAAATAAAATTTCTATACAAATAAAATGTTGACAAAATTTTCTATAGAAATAAAATTTTGACAAAATTTTCTGTAGAAATAAAGTCTTGACAAAAGTTTATATAGAAAAAATTTGACACAATTTTCTATAGTAATAAAATTTTGACAAAATTTTCTATACAAATAAAATGTTGACAAAATTTTCTATAGAACTAACATTTTGACAAAATTTTCTATAGAAATAAAGTCTTGACAAAAGTTTGTATAGAAAAAAATTTTGACAAAATTTTCTATAGTAATAAAATTTTGAAATAAAATCTTGCCCAACGTTTGTATAGAAAAAAAATTTTGACAAAATTTTCTATAGAAATAAAATTTTGACAAAATTTTCTATAGTAATAAAATTTTGACAAAATTTTCTATAGAAATAAAATTTTGACAAAATTTTCTATAAAAATAAAATTTTGACAAAATTTTCTATAGAAATAAAATTTTGACAAAATTTTCTATAGAAATAAAATTTTGACAAAATTTTCTATAGAAATAAAGTCTCGACAAAAGTTTGTATAGAAAAAAATTTTGAAAAAATTTTCTATAGTAATAAAATTTTGAAATAAAATCTTGACAAAAGTTTGTATAGAAAAAAAATTTTGACAAAATTTTCTATAGAAATAAAATTTTGACCAAATTTTCTATAGAAATAAAATCTTGACAAAAGTTTGTATAGAAATAAAATTTTCACAAAATTTTCTATAGAAATAAAATTTTGACAAAATTTTCTATAGTAATAAAAAATGTTTTCTCCATAAGGAGTTAGCATAAAGGGCCCAAAATTGAGTTATCTCTCCCAGCCAGAACTATACTAAAGGCTGTGGAAAGGTTCATTCGCCCGAACCGAAACATGTACAGTCCAGGCGTGTATAGATTTGTATCTGGCGTTTTCTTTTCAATGGGTCTTTTAACCATGTTCCTTAATCTATATCTGTCCATAAAAAGCTCGAAAAATACTTGTATAATTAGATATAATGCATTTGGACGTCAATTGCCTGTTTCGGTATCAGGCTAACATGTAATATAATAATAAAATTTTGACAAAATTTTCTATAGAAATAAAATTTTGACAAAATTTTCTATAGTACTAAAATTTTGACAAAATTTTCTATACAAATAAAATTTTGACAAAATTTTCTATACAAATAAAATGTTGATAACATTTTCTATAGAAATAAAATTTTGACAAAATTTTCTATAGAAATAAAGTCTTGACAAAAGTTTGTATAGGAAAAAATTTTAACAAAATTTTCTATAGTAATAAAATGTTGACAAAATTTTCTAAAGAAATAAAATGTTGGTAGATTATTTGGTAGATATGGGCCAATTTTTCAATCGGATCGGATGAAATTTGCTCCTCCTAGAGATTCCGCAGGTCAAATCTGGGGATCGATTTATATGGGGGCCATTAGCGTAGCTAGACAATTTTCCTAGGGGGGGCTATAGCCCCCCTAGCTAAAAATTTATGGACTGAACTTATAGGTTCAATTAATGTTTTATTTCATAAAATTTAATAAAAAATTAGACATCAAAATAACTCGTCAATTAATTTATAATAAAGCAACTAAAAGTAGTTCCACACTTTTCCCAGCAAAAAAATTGTGAGTTGTTCTAAAGTACTTCCAAAAATGTCCTCAATTATTTTAACTACACAGGAAGTTTTTTAACTTGATTTTTTTCATATTTTAATGTGTAATTTTTTGTTTTCTGTTTTTTCAAATAGTTTAAAAAAAGAGTAAGAATAAATAAATTGGTACAAATTATTCAAATTTTGCCACAAAACTGCTAAATTCATTATAGAAAAATCGATAATTTTGGAAATTGTTCGAGGAAAACGTTTCAAACAAGCGTCAGAATGCATTAAAATCATAAAAACAATATAAAAATTATTTATTTAGGAAAATATCACAAAATTTTTTTAATTCACATTCAAAACACTGAATTCGGATCTCACATTAAGAAGTGATGCAAATTCATTGCAACGCCTGTTGAAACGGTGGACATTTGTCCCATGACAAGCTCATATTACATTCATTGCTTCTCCGCCAATTTTGCACCACTTCTAGACCAAAAAGAACATTTTCACTACTTTTTTGGCGACGCTTTTTCGCAGCATTATTAAGATATTAATTTATGAAAAAATAGTTTTAATATCAATTACTATTTGTTTAATTAAATTGACTAAACTAAATCAATCATAAGTTCAACCACAGCTTTATTTCATAAATATCTGACTTGAAACATTGCCATCGGCAACTGTTACCACAACCCAAGTAATTCGATTGTTCATGAAAGTCTTTAGCGGAACTTTGTGCGATTGTATATACTTGTTTAATTTTTATAAAAATTAAAAAAAAAACTATTGACATTTATTGAAAAATGGAAAATCATAAATAGAGTTTCAAATTCTGGGGGGGGCTAAAATTTTTCTGGGGGGGTCTAAGCCCCCTCCCCAGAGGCCTTCCTACGCTTATGATGGGGGCTATATATAATTATAAACCTATATGGACCAATTTTTGCTTGGTTGTTAGAGACCATATACTGACACCACGTACCAAATTTCAACTAGATCGGATGAATTTTGCTCCTCTAAGAGGCTCCGGAGGTCAAATCTGGGGATCGGTTTATATATGGGCTATATATAATTATGAACCGATATAGACCAATTTTTGCATGGTTGTTATACACGCAAAAAAATAATTCTTTCGCCCCAAACGAAATTTTAGACAAACTAAGTTCGTTTCTCATTTGCTTTTCGTTGAAAGGAAGTGTATTTGGAAGAAAAGTATATACTTTTTGTGATAAACGTTTATTCTTTTCCGGGATGTAAAAACAATTTCATAAAGACTAACTCAAAAAAATTTTTTTGTGGCTAATTGCATTTCCCTCACATCTTTCTCACTTCCACGAAGTTTTTTAGTTCTTAGCACCTTTTTCTGTAATACAAACAATGTAGAAGAAATTATACGATTTTATAAATTTTTAAATTTTTTTTACCTTTCGCCTGGATGGAGAATCGAACCGCGGACCATGCAATTTGTAAGCCAACACACTATCCACTGAGCTATGTAGCCGTTATTGTCATCAATAGACAATTACCCATATAAGTTATATTTATATAGCATAGCCTGCGGCGCCCACGAGCCGATTAAACAAAGTTTATTTAACAGAAAAATACATTTAGTTGGGCACCGTGGAGCAGTGGTTGCTACGTCCGACTTGCATGCCAAGGGTCGTGGGTTCGATCCCTGCTTCGACCAAAGTTTTTTTTTTTTTTACATATATTCCAGATATGGTCGGCAGATTCCGAAAAAATGTTCAACATTACATTCTGCTATATTAAATTTTTACTATGAACTGTAAAATGTGTCTTATTAAAGACCTAAAGTCAGAAAAGAACAGTGTTTGATATAAACGAAATGAACTGTGTTGCTGGTTCAAAAATAACTTTTTTTATTGAAAAAATAAAAATTTTGTAACAAACGATTTTTTTTGGTGATAAAAGTGTATACTTTTCGAAGCAATTCAAAAAACTCTAACAAAAGAAAAACGTTTCGGGTACACGTTTTCCAAACGTTTTTTTTCTTTGCGTGTAGACCATATACTAACGCCACATACCAAATATCAAGCGGATCGGATTAATTTTGCTCCTCCAAGAGGCTCCGGAGGTCATCTACATCAATAAAAATTACTGGTGCCTAGTTTCAAGGTCGATAGTTAGCGTGATTTCCACAGACGGACGGACAGCCGGACATCGACTCAGAATTTCACCACCACCCAGAATCAGAGAATGAAGCCGACCCATTTTTGTCGGCGGCGGCTTGACGGTTAAGCCGATATAAATTTGTCCATTCGGCGGTGCATAATTATCCATTATAAAATCAATTTGAAGTTATTCGAATGGTAATGAGATTAGTTGTACAACCAATCTTACAGTCAAATTTACATTTAGTTAAAATTGTCTGAGCTAAATTTTTGCAAAAACAGTTATAGCAGTTTGAAATTGATTGATTGTGGATGGAAGGTTCAACATTTTGGCAAAAATATGACAATTATTAATACATAAATTTACATTTACATACATTTTTCTAAATTTGAGTCGAATATTTTCATTGTTTTAATGAAAATGTTTCGTTATATCAATTTTCGTTGGCTCAATTTTAAGGAAATTTTCTTGGTGTGTATTGGCTTCCGAAACGAATGGTCTGTGGTTCGATTTCCCGTCTGGAAAAAATTTTAAATTTAAAACTAATTTATGAAATATGATATATGCTTCTAAATTTTTTTTATTACAAAATAAATCATGCAGAAGTGAGAGACATACAGGGTGGTTGATATGCAATGCAACAAAGTAAAGAACTGCACTATTTCAATTTTATTTATGTACATTTCCGAGACGGCTCATGCTAGAATGAACGGTATTTGTTAATTTGTTTGCTCCCAGAACAGTATCAATTGCAATGAAATAAAACAGAAAAAGGCGAGTTTTCAATTTTAATTGTACAATAGGAATTCATTCCGAATAGCAGCTTCTTACCAGTAGAGGGGTTTCAACACAAGGCAGACATAATGATTTAGTACCATGTAAATTCATTTAGAGAAGGACAAATAATTATTAACAAATAGAGTGAAAGCTTTCCCTATGTAATAGGGAAAGCATTAGAGTGACCATCTTCGGACGAAATAATTTAATTTGTATCTAAAACTTTCTTATAAATGTAAGGTAATTCAGTTAATCGTAATTCATTTCAATTCAATTCAAGTTAAATTTTTATAAATAAACAGATTTGTTGAACGGAGTTCAACAATCTAAATTTTCTGGAAGCGACCGTAGTGCAATGGTTGGCATGCCCGCCTTGCATACATGGGTTCAATTCCAGTTTCGACCAAACACCAAAAAGTTTTTCAGCGGTGGGTTATTTCCTCTCAGTAATGCTAGTGTCATTTCTGAGCATATCAAATATTCTTTCAGTGGTTATTTCACCGGAAATTACATCAAAGTCTGGAATCAATTTAGATTTGTTAGAATTGGTTATCGAATTATCGCCTGCAAACGACCTACAAAACCATCATATGCTGCATTATTTTGGCCAATTCCCGGCGAAGTGTCGTCTTGAGATGATCGACAGTTTGATATTTTTTGAAAAAGTCCAACGAATTGACGAATATACAATATTTGTCAAAATTTTATTTTTTAGCTGATGGCCTCTGTAGCCAATGCTACTATTCTAATATTATTCTTATATTTTATTATAAGTCTAATTTTGTAAATAAATAAATAAATAAATTTTATTTCTATAGAAAATTTCGTCAACATTTTATTTCTATAGAAAATTTTGTCAAAATTTTACCTCTATAGAAAATTTTGTCAAAATATTGCTTCTAAGAAAATTTTGTCAAAATTTCATTTCTGTAGAAAAATTTGTCAACATTTTATTTCTATAGAAAATTTTGTCAACATTTTATTTCTATAGAAAATTTTGTCAACATTTTATTTCTATAGAAAATTTTGTCAACATTTTATTTCTGTAGAAAAATTTGTCAACATTTTATTTCTATAGAAAATTTTGTCCAAATTTTATTTCTACAGAAAATTTTGTCAAAAGTTTGTTTCTACAGAAAATTTTGTCAACATTTTATTTCTGTAGAAAAGTTGTCAACATTTTATTTCTATAGAAAATTTTGTCAAAATTTTGTTTCGTTTTATATCTGTAGAAAATTTTGTCAACATTTTATTTCTATAAAAAATTTTGTCCAAATTTTATTTCTCTAGAAAAATTTGTCAACATTTTATTTCCATAGAAAATGTTGTCCCAATTTTATTTCTATAGAAAATTTTGTCAACATTTTATTTCTATACAAAATTTTGTCAAAATTTCGTTTCTATAGAAAATTTTGTCAAAATTTTATTTCTATAGAAAATCTTGTCAAAATTTTATTTCTACAGAAAATTTTGTCAAAATTTTATTTCTATAGAAAATTTTGTTAAAATTTTATTTCTATAGCAAATTTTGTGAAAATTTTATTTCTGTAGAAAAATTTTGTCAAAATTTTATTTCTATAGAAAATTTTGTGAAAATTTTATTTCTATAGAAAATTTTGTCAAAATTTTATTTCTATAGAAATTTTTGTCAAAATTTTATTTCTATAGAAAATTTTAACAAAAATTTTATTTCTATAGAAAATTTTGTCAACATTTTATTTCTGTAGAAAAATTTGTCAACATTTTATTTCTATAGAAAATTTTGTCAACATTTTATTTCCATAGAAAATTTTGTCAACATTTTATTTCTATAGAAAATTTTGTCAACATTTTATTTCTGTAGAAAAATTTGTCAACATTTTATTTCTATAGAAAATTTTGTCAAAATTTTATTTCTATAGAAAATCTTGTCAAAATGTTATTTCTACAGAAAATTTTGTCAAAATTTTATTTCTATACAAAATTTTGTTAAAATTTTATTTCTATAGCAAATTTTGTGCAAATTTTATTTCTGTAGAAAAATTTTGTCAAAATTTTATTTCTATAGAAAATTTTGTGAAAATTTTATTTCTATAGAAAATTTTGTCAAAATTTTATTTCTATAGAAATTTTTGTCAAAATTTTATTTCTATAGAAAATTTTAACAAAAATTTTATTTCTATAGAAAATTTTGTCAAAATTTTATATCTATAGAAAATTTTGTCTAGATTTTATTTCTATAGAAAATTTTGTCAAAATTTTATTTCTATAGAAAATTTTGTCAAAATTTTATTCCTATACAAAATTTTGTCACAATTTTATTTCTATAGAAAATTTTGCAAAAATTTTGTTTCTATAAAAAATTTTGTCAAATGCTATGTTGTCAAAATTTTATTTCTATAGAAAATTTTGTCAAAATTTTGTTTGTTTTCTATAGAAATTTTTGTCAACGTTTTATTTCATAGAAAATTTGTCAAAAATTTGTTTTCTATAGAAATTTTTGACAACGTTTTATTTCATAGAAAATTCATCAAAAATTTATTTCTATAGAAAAATTTGTCATAATTTTATTTCTATAGAAAATTTTGTTAAAATTTGATTTCTATAGAAAATTTTGTCAAATTTTTGTTTGTATAGAAAATTTTGTCAACATTTTATTTTATAGAAAATTTTGTCAAAATTTTGTTTCTATAGAAAATTTTGTCAAAATTTAGTTTCTATAGAAAATTTTGTCAAAATTTTGTTTCTATAGAAAATTTTGTCAAAATTTTGTTTCTATAGAAAATTTTGTCAAAAATTTATTTCTATAGAAAATTTTGTCAAAATTTTATTTCTATGGAAAATTTCGTCAACATATTATTTTTGTAGAAAATTTGGTCAAATATACAAAATTTTTCCAAAATTTTATGTCTTTAGAAAATTTTGTCAAAATTCTATTTTTATAGAAAATTTTGTTAAACTTTTATTTCTATAGCAAATTTTGTCAAAATTTTATTTCTGTAGAAAAGATTTGTTTCTATAGAAAATTTTGTCAAAATTTTATTTCTATAGAAAATTTTGTCAAAATTATATTTTTATGTGGCCATGAACCATTATTATCAAGCACACAAAAGTCCGATTTTCCCCTCAAATACTTAGCCATTGTTTGCTGGGATATAAGTATGGAATATTTTTTATGAGTCTTTTTAAAATGTATCCTCAACATAGAGGTAAGCGAGTTGCATTTTCTTCACGCTTTAGCTACTATAGATTAATAAAAAAATTATTTCTCTACAAGTAAATTCATAGAAATGCATATTTTGCGAAAGCAAGTAATAAAAAATTATTGTTATTCATATTTGTTTTTTAGTTTTATATAAGTAGTTGTTTATATAAAATATTTTAGAGAAATTATTTTGTGCCCAGATGAAGTAAACCAACTTTTTGTGCTTGAAATGGAATGAAAGAAGAAAAATAAGACCGAAATGATAAGTTGAAATTTATTAAGTGAAACCAAAATGAAACCTACAACAAAAAGAGACAAAAGTTTTGATTTTAAATAAAAATAAAATGAATTTATTAAAATGTTGTTTTAATTTAGGTAAATAATTTATTTGTTACATTGATCTAGGCGAATAGGATGGGATGCATAAAAAGTGATTTTATGGTGAGTCGAGTAGATTTGGCAGAGCAAGCGATCAGGTGATGTGTGTGATCAGTTTCGATTAAGTTGGGGTTTTTTAAGTGGTTGAGGAGACTAAAACTACTGATCCAAGTGATTTCTCTGAAACTGACATTCACGACATGTGGATCTATAATGGTTACTGGTTGGCACAGGGATAATCATGCTCTGTATCTGAAGTTCGCTGGCATTATCACAGAACTGTATTTTATTTCACTGTGCATTGCGAATCAAATATGATAGTTTACTTTGAAAACTCTTCGTCGTAGCGGGTTACTTGATAATATATAAAATTTCAGGGGGTTTGATAACAAATATTCTCCAAAGCAAATCAGTTCATCCAGTACGCTTCCCGAGATAAATTTAAAGATTCTACCTATGAAGACTAGATCTGATTCTGGATTTATAAGAACCAATTTTGTTTGAGTTTTAGAGAAATCATAAACATATCGTGTAAATGATTAAATAAAGCCTTGATTTGAAATCTTAAATCTGTAGATTTTTTCCGCCATTATTTAAATGACTACGAGGAGTAAAATCTGTAAATTTTACTTTCAGTTTCAAGCAATTTTCATGATCAGTGCGCCTGCTATACACTGAAAGAAGAGTTTTCTTTTTTGAGAAACGAAATTTTAGACAAGCAACGTTTTCTTTTGACACAAATTTTAGAGACAATCGTTGAATCGCTTATCAAAAATTCCGATTAATTTGCTCTCAACGAAAATACTTTGTACGAAAGGGGAATTTCGTTTGTCTAATTTTTTCTTTGGGTGTACATTCAAGAAGTTAAATCGATCTATATCGATGCCTTACCAAATGGACCGGTAAAAATAAATGCGATACAGATTTTTGAGGGTCAAAAATACCAGTATATTTCTAGAAGCCCAAGAAGTAAACTCGGGAGATCGGTCTATATGGGGGTTATACCGAAACATGGACCGATACTCACAACTTTTGAGACACCTCTTTATCGTCCTAGGTTAGGTTAGGTTAGGTGGCAGCCCGGCGTATCAGGCTCACTTAGACTATTCAGTCCATTATGATACCACATTGGTGAACTTCTCTCTTATCACTGAGTGCAGCCCGATTCCATGTTAAGCTCAATGACAAGGGACCTCCTTTTTATAGCCGAGTCCGAACGGCGTTCCACGTTGCAGTGAAACCACTTAGAGAAGCTTTGAAACCTCAGAAATGTCACCAGCATTACTGAGGTGGGATAATCCACCACTGAAAAACTTTTTGGTGTTCGGTCGAAGCAGGAATCGAACCCACGACTTTGTGCATGCAAGGCGGGCATGCTAACCATTGCACCACGGTGGCTCCCTGGTCCTAAAATACCTCTAGATTTTCAATTTGAGTCAAATTGGATAAAAACTACGGTTTCTAGAAGCCCTAGAAGTAAAATCGGGGGACCGCTCTATATGGGGGCTATACCAAAACATGGGCCGATACTCACCATTTTTAGCACACCTCTTTATGGTTCTAAAATACCTCTCGATTTCCAATTTCAGGCAAATTTGACAAAAACTACGGATTCTATAAGCCCAAGAAGTAAAATCGAGAGATCGGTCTATATGGGGTCTATACCAAAACATGGACCGATACTAACCATTTTTAGCACACCTCTTTATGGTTTTAAAATACTTCTAGATTCCCAATTTCAGGTAAATTGGATAAAAACTACGGATTCTATAAGCCCAAGAAGTAAACTCGGGAGATCGGTCTATATGGGGGTTATACCAAAACATGGACCAATACGCACCATTTGTGACATACCTCTTTATGGTCCTAAAATACCTCTAGATTTCCAATTTCAGGCAAATTGGATAAAAACTACGGTTTCTATAAGCCCAAGACCCCAAATCGGGAGGTCGGTTTATATGGAGACTATATCAAACCCTGGACCGATATAGCCCATCTTCGAACTTGACCTGCCTGCAAAGAAAAGACGAGTTTGTGCAAAATTTCAGGTCGATTATTTCATTTTTGAAGACTGTAGCGTGATTAAAACAGACAGACGGACATGGTTATATCGTCTTAGAATTTCTACCTAATCAAGGATATATATACTTTATATAGCCGGAAACCGATATTTCGATGTGTTACAAACGGAATGACAAACTTAATAGACCCCCGTCACCATTCTATGGTGGTGGGTATAAAAATGAGCTTGGACTAATGGCAATGAAGGGAGCCACCGTGGTGCAATGGTTAGCATGCCCGACTTGCATACACAAGGTCGTGGGTTCGATTCCTGCTTCGACCGAAAACCGAAAAGTTTTTCAGCGGTGAATTATCCCATCTCAGTAATGCTGTTGACATTTCTGAGGGTTTCAAAGCTTCTCTAAGTGGTTTCACTGTAATGTGGAACGCCATTCGGACTTGGCTCTTAAAAAGAGGTCCCTTGTCATTGAGCTTAACATGGAATCGGGCAGCACTCAGTGATAAGAGAGAAGTTCACTAATGTGTTATTACAATGGACTGAATAGTCTAAGTGAGCCTGATACATCGGGCTTCCACCTAACCTAATGGCATTGAAGTTCCAAAAAGTGCAAGAGCTCACCGATGCAAAAAAAGTTAAACCGAACAAAAATGACCTGTTACTGAATTTGGGTTTCTCTTAGGAGAAGCCATTCCAAATTGAGCATTTTGTGAACAGACAGCTGAAAATTTACACCGCTACTGGAGTACAGATGGTAAAGCTGTGGGCCGTGGTAAAGGTCTATGGTCACTCTCCGCTCGTATTCATCGATCGGAGGGTCAAAAATAAATGCCGAATATTATCGTAAACATGTCTTAAACACAATATTGAAGACCTGGACAATAAACATTTCGGACGCAGACCATTCGGAACTCAGCATCATTGCACTTGCACGCGTCAACTAAGAATAGTTTAAACAGAAGGTTCCTCGCCTCATGGTCACCAAAATTTCCTGACCTCGATCCGTTGGACTTTTGCGCCTGGCTCATTTTGAAGAGTAGGGTTGGCGCTACCATAATACCAAAGTGTCGATCATCTCAAGACAGTGAAGCGCCAAAATAAATACCGAATATTATCGGGAAAATTTCCTAAACTTTCGGCCGTATCATCGCACCCTGCGTGCGTTAATCATGAATGGCTTGTAAATAAGGTTCTTCGCTTCATTTTTACCATACAATGGTTACGAAAAATCTCCGGATCTCAATGCATTGGACTTTTGCGCCTAGGGCATTTTGGAGAGTAAGGTTGACACTAAAAAAATACCAAAGTATCGATCACTCCAAGACGCGCCGTTGCCGGGCATAGATCAATATACCTCAGAGCATGCAGCGTGTAATTGATTTGTCGGTCGCTTGAAGGCCATAATTCGGGCCACAGGTGGCCAATTCGAATGTTATGCTATTTTCGAATTTTTTGCTTTTTAGCAATCCTCCTGTGACATAACAATGAACTGAATAGTCTAAGTGAGCTTGCAATAACGGGATGGCATTATAAGCTAACCTAACATAGAGCACTGTGGAAAACAAGGTCTTATATAGGGAAGCATTGGAAACATTCACGATGAATTCTCCACACTTAATCTCTAATGCTAATTACTTGTTAGAAGGTTAAGTTCCAACCGACAAAAGGGTGATCCATCTTGTAATGTCTACTCTTCATTTGATGATCGATTTATTGTCTACTAACGAAACAACTGTATTCACTAGTCCCAACACTCCCAAGCGCTACAGTTTTGCAATTTCCCATCATTGAAGGATACGATATACGTTCACACACAACGCTCATCCATCCCATTGGAATTTGTTTCCTCTGTTCATGGCCGATTTGAGAAACTCGAAGAATTTCGAAAAACCAAGTAATGCCAAATGGAATTTCAAAAAGCAAATGGAAGAGCAATGCAACCGTGTATGCCGATAATAATGCAACAAAACATTAAATTGAACAACTAAGCCCAATATAATAACATGACCAGCAGCAACAACAACAACAAAAACACTTGAAAGGTTGAATAACAAAAAAACACCAAGCTGGGAGACATTAAAGCCATACGGCGGCGACAATGACCAACAAATGAGACCGGCGGCAAAATGGAATGACAACAAAGTTATCGCTTCCATTGACCACCGGACCCCAGTACCAGAGGCAAGTAGCTAAGTAAAGACGCAACGGACCATTCACTGGGAAAACAAAAGCACACCATACAAAGTGCAAGTGCCAGCAAGATGGATGTGCTGATATTGTTAACATAACCCAAGATTCTATAGATGCTTCAAATAGTTTAATTGGCAGACGGATGGATAGTGCAAAAGCGAAAAAGGGTAGAAAATGATAACCACGAAAGACAATGATGATGGCAAATTATAGAAGCGAATATGGACTGAGAGCGTAGCAGTATGGCAACTCTTGGCGATAAATTAAAGAAGGGTGATGATGGAAATTAAAAAACAAGAGAAACATCGTTGCATAGATTTCCGTCTTTTTGCTTGGTCACCATAATCCAGATACAAGACGCCCAGAATTTTTATAAGCCGAAAGGTAACAGTCAAGTCTAGCTGCCGGTAGATGTGCTCCAGGTTATAGTCCGCACATTGAGTGTCTGTTGAGCGGACATGAACGATTGGTGCTAGGAGGCTTCAATGTCCATCACGGAATTTGTCATTCTCTCCTAGAGGCATATCTTTGGCGGTGGAAATCGCTTATTCCACTTTGTTACACGGTAAGCGAAGGGCCTCCCACGATAATTATGGGTGATTACAGCAGTTCGCCAAACATTTCTCTAGGGTCGCCAGGTTGGAAAATGATGAGTCTTGGCAACCCATCTCTTCTCTAGGATCTGACCACCTCCCCCCTTCATTGACCGACCCTATGGTTCAATAACGTTTGAATGCCTGAAGTTTATCAATTAAAAGAAAGCCAACTGTAACCAGAATTACTGAGGTGGGATAATCCACCGCTGAAAAACTATTTGGAAGCAGGAATCGAACCCACGACCTTGTGTACCATTGCACCATGGTGGCTCCCCAAAGCTACCTAAAGGTAGCTTTGCTTCAGATTGCAGTACACACATTGAGTGATTGTTCTATGGACATAACCGACATTCTCTTTTGGGTAATGACCAGAAAGGCATAGCTTTGGCGGTGCACATCGATGATTCCACAAATTTGAACGAAGAGTACCCACGACAATTATGGGTGTTGGCTGCAGTTCGCCAGACATATCTTTAGCATAGCCGCATGGAAAAATGCCGTATCCTGGTACCCCGATCACCGCTTTAGTGAGCTCCCGATGCCCAGAATTTTTATAAAACTAAAGGTAGCAGTAAAGTGTGAGACTGTCGGTTGGTAGTTGTGCTTCAGATTGAAGTTCGCACATTGGGTGGCTGTTGTGCGCACATAACCGAATGTTGCTAAAAGACTTCAATGCCAACCATGCTCTTTGACATTCTCTTTTAAGTAATGACCAGGGAGCTATAGCTTCGGCGGTGAAAATCGATCACTCCACATTTTGCACGGTGAACGAAGAATCCCCACTAGAATTAAGGGTGTTTGCAGCATCGCCTGGTCTGAAAAATGCCGTGCCGTCTTACCCCGGGATCAGACCACCTCCCAAAAATTCTGTCCATTTACCGACGTCGGAAGATTATCAACTAAAAAAAGACAACTGGGACAGTTTTAGTGACTGCACCGTTCGCCGCTTCAGTGAGCTTCCGACGCCCAGAGTAAGCAGTCAAGTCTGAGGCTGCCGATTGGTAGCTGTGTGGATATAATTGATTGCTGCTAGGAGTCTTAAATTCCAACCACGAACTCTGTCATTCTCTCCTGGGTAATTTCCAGAGAGACGCGACTTTGGCAGTGCAAATCGATGACTCTACATTTAGCGCAGCGAACGAAGAACTCCACGAGAATTATAGGTGATTGCGCCAGTCTTTTTACGGGACCAGACCAAGTCCCTATTATTCCCTCCATTAGGTTAGGTTATGTGGCAGCCCGATGGACTATTCAGTCCATTGTGATACTCCCAGATGAATCCATCATCTGAGAATGTTGAGAGTTGAGATCCCATTGCGAGCTGTCTCCACCGGATATCAGGACATTTGGTATCAGTGCGTTTGGATTATCGAGGGTCGGGGAGGAGGTTCAGAGAGAAAATTGACTTATTCAAGTATCTGGACATAAAAGATCGTAATTGGAATGGTTAGGTTAGGTTATGGAGGATGAGACCAGCCCGTAACAAAAAGGGCTGGCTCCCACTTAGACCATGTTGATCCATTGTATTTCCTCATTGCTGTTTTTCTTCGTCCTCCTCCATCATTTGAGTTTGCAGGCGAGATCCAAAAAAAGTTTTCCTAGGTTTTCCATCCCGAGGCCTTTATGAAGGCAAGTATATCTTTCATGTTGCAGTTCCGTACGTCCGTTATATCCTGAAAGAAAAAAGAGCCCAGTATCTTGTTTCTTCTAAAGGATAATGCTGGACACTGGCACAGAAAATGGTAGGAGTCTTCTGTTGCCTCTGGGTCCAGACACCATCTACAAATATCATGAGGCATAAAGCCAATCCTTACCATGTGTTTTCCAAGGGTGTTGTGTCCTGTTATAATGCTTATCAATGCTCTCAGATCATCTCTGCGGGTCACCATCAGGAAATCAGAGTTCTTGCGGCTCTTGTCGTCCCAAATCAGCTTGGTTTGCTCACAGGTTGCAGAGGAAGCCCAACGCTCCTTCCATAAATCATCGTATCTTATATTGATCCTGTAAGTATATAAGGATAGCGGGTGGAAGACATCCGTCACGATGTTGTTCGTCCCGCATGCGCCTTCTTTAGCCAACACATCCGCCTCCTCATTTGCCCTTATTCCATAATGTCCAGATACCCAGCACAGAGTGATACTATGTTGTTCAGTGAGAACTCTAAGCTTTCTGCGACAGCGGCTGATTACCTTCGACGTTATGTTCGGGTTTCATAAGACCTTAATTGCTGCCTGACTGTCGATGAAGAAGCTGATATCGCTCCTGAATATCGGCCTCATCAACAGTAGTTCTGCAGCCTTTGCAATGGCAAACACCTCTGCGTGAAAGATGCTGCATCCGTCATCCATCTTGTATGAATCGCTGATACCCAGCTCTTCGCAGTAGATACCACTTTCCGTGCCCTCATCCATCTTCGAGCCGTCCGTATATATATTCAGGTCTCCAAAGTGTATGCGACCCTCTCTCCACTCCTCTATACTTGGTATAATCGATCTCAGCTGTCCCTCATATACATGCTGAGTCGCCATAAAGTCCGTCCTAATATCTTGCCCAACTGAAGCAACGATTTCCATGTGTCTGCTTTCCGCATTTTCGAGCGAGTATAGGCTTTTCAGCCTCATGAGTATAATCTCCGCTGTTCTTCTGATATGTAGATCCAGCGGGGTGACTCCCATCAGTACCTCTAGTGCTGCTGTGGCCGTTGTCCTCATTGCGCCAGTCATGTAAATAAGGGCCGTTCTGTTTATCCTGTTGAACTTCTGTATATGATTCTGATTCATATACTTCTGTATATGATTCTGATTCGTAAACGTCACCAGACGTGGCATCCGTAGGTGGCTACAGGTCTCACAACTGTCGTGAACAGCCAGTGAAAGTGGGAGGGTTTCATTCTCCAACGTCCCCCAACCAGCCTTTGACATGCATAAAGTGCCGCGTTGGTCTTCTTCAGTCTAACTGCCGTGTTCTCCAGCCAGTTTAGTCTGGAATCCAGGACAACTCCTAGGTACTTAGCCGATTTCGAAAGACTCAATCTCGTCCCTTGAAATTGTGGATCCTTACACCCGGTCATTTTTCTCCTCCTAGTGAAGAGCACTAGCTCCGTTTTCCTTGGGTTAACGCTCAAACCACACCGAGTTGCCCAGTCGGATAAAATTTGCAGGGCCTCACTCATTATATCCGAAATCGTGTCCAGAAATTTGCTTGATGCCATTATGACAATATCATCCGCGTACGCCACTATCTTTATCCCTTTGTTGTGCAGAACAGTGAGGATCTCATCTACTACTAGTAGCCAGAGTAAAGGCGATATCACTCCTCCCTGAGGTAGTCCCCTGGTCATAGTCACGTTCCTTCTAGCATTCGCCAATTCCGCTTCTATATTCCTGTGCAATAACATGCCCTCGATCCAGTCTTTTATATAATCACTTACACAAATTCTCTCCAATGCAAGTAGAACCATTTCGATCTTCGTATTATTGAAAGCTCCTTCAATGTCAAGAAAAGCCGCCAGTGTATGTTCCCTGTATGCCATTGACCTCTCAATATAGTGCACTACAGAGTGCAGAGTCCACAGACCTGCCCTTTAAATAGGCATGTTGGCAGCATATAAACTCCTTCAATGTCAAGAAAAGCCGCTAGTGTATGTTCCCTGTATGCCATTGACCTCTCAATATAGTGCACTACAGAGTGTAGTGCAGAGTCCACAGACCTGCCCTTTAAATAGGCATGTTGGCAGCACATAAACTTCCGTTCAGTCGATTCCTTATGTGGATAATCACAGTATTCTTTCTGGCGTTTTTAGCAAGAAAGAAGTCAAGCTAATAGGTCTGAAGTCCTTAGCAGTTCCATGTATTATCCTGCCTGCCTTCGGAATAAAAATACCCGTGTTCTAAAGACGCTGCGAAAACCTCCTTATAAAAGTCACTCGAAGGCCTCATATAGCATACACGAGTAGATTTGGTCCAGCCCCGGACCGAAACTGTCCAGCGCCTATTTTATGCTTTCCTTGGAAACAATTCTCAAGATTGCATCTTTTTTCCCCACGTGGAAAATGCGCTCCCAGTAGCAAATCTATTTTCTCCTCTGGTGATTCGGTCCAGCTGCCATCAGTCTTCTGTAATTTCCCGGTAAAACATTGGATGTTTCGACAAGAGTTTTCTTAGCCTTCCTGTATCCTTAGCTTAGGTTAGGTTAGGTGGCAGCCCGATGTATCAGGCTCACTTAGACTATTCAGTCCATTGTGATACCACATTGGTGAACTTCTCTCTTATCACTGAGTGCTGCCCGATTCCATGTTAAGCTCAATGACAAGGGACCTCCTTTTATAGCCGAGTCCGAACGGCGTTCCACATTGCAGTGAATCCACTTAGAGAAGGTTTGAAACCCTCAGAAATGTCACCAGCATTACTGAGGTGGGATAATCCACCGCTGAAAAACTTTTTGGTGTTCGGTCGAAGCAGAAATCGAACCCACGACCTTGTGTATGTAAGGCGGGCATGCTAACCATTGCACCACGGTGGCTTCCTGTATCCTTAATGTTGGAGAGCTCCTCTATTACCCATATGAAATCATTCCTTTTCGCCTTTCTTGTCTCCCTTTTGTACTCCTTTAGGCACTCTATATTAATTCCATTGCTGCTCAGTAGTACCTTCCCTGGCCGCGTTGTATAATTTCCTCGTTTTCCTCCTCAAATTCGTCAGATCCTTATTCCCCGCGTGTTTGTTATTTCGTGGTCGGCTGATTGGGCACGATCTTGAGAAGGATCGCGACAGCCACTTTTCTATATCATATGCCGCCTTATCAATTTCCTCCATAGAAGTAAGTCTCATGTCATTCCATAATGTCGGTGCTTCATTTAGGTTGTGTCGAAACTTGCTCCAGTTTGTCCTCCTTGGATTCCTAAACTCTTCTACAGAGGTTTTCTCCCCGGTTTACACCTTGAATTCTATGTAGTTATGGTCCGATCTGATCACGCTAGACATTTTCCAGTCAGAAACCCTAAACCTTCTTGTGAAATTGCAGAAAGTCAAATACAATACCTCTTTCCGTGCCCGATTTTCGAAAGTGTAGTCACTTCCCCTGTTATGAATCACAATTTGGTTTTCCAAAAAGTATTCCATGAGACTCTCCCCTCTCGGATTCATGTCGTAATTGGAGTAGAACCGGCCCGACTTTATGTCCTCATTGCACTGCTCTATTTGAAGGTTTGGTGGGCCCCGCTCTACTAATAAAGCCTGAAAAATCTGTCCATCTTTAATAAACATTATCTATCCCCCGATATGCTGGCAGGGAAAGATAAGGATATACGAGTTGTCCCTTTATCGATTACGCGGCCATCGTCTCTCCAAGAAATTGTACTAGAACATGCAGCATGTGTAGTTCAATGAAAAAGGACTCCTTTTCATAGCCGAATCCGAAAAGCGTTACACATTACGGCGAAAGCAATCAGATAAGCTTTGAAACACTCAGAAGTACCACCAGTATTACAGATAGGGGATAATTTATTGCTGAAATTTTTTTTTTGTTTCGTCGAAACTGGGATTGAACCCATGACAAGGCGGGCCTACTAGCCATTGCACCACGATGGTTCCTTCAGCGAGAATAATGACTCAATCAATTCATCGGAGACATTAGCAATATTTCCTCATATCGGTGGCCTGGAGTAAGCTACGCATAAAAGTGGTTCGAAGAGCTACCTCATCCTTCATCTAGTATATTAAGACATTTGAACACCTAACCTCAGTTCTGAATCCAAATAGCCAGTTGACTCACATTTTCGGGTGTCCTGCTAATCCCAAGGACCTGACAACAACTTCGCTCTGCGCGCGTCTTCTTCGAACTAGTTGTATATGCTTGAAACTTATTTCCTCATTTCCAATTATCTTCCTATCACTCTTTCCAACTTTCTTTAATACATAATATAAGATTCCCAGGAGCTACAATAACAACTGCAATACGTTTGAATATTAAGTAGAGTATAATGTCTTTGGTTTTTGTCATTCAAACCACTGACGGTTTAATTCAAGTTCTGAAGCCATAGAATCGTTTTTGCGAGAGACAAAAACAAAACTGGTTCACATCAGTCCGATTTGCTACGTGTTTCCTCTTGAAGATCGAATCGAACTCTTGCCGATTTCTGGATAACGTTGAGATACTCCATTCACATATGATCAAGCGGTAAGTAGCATGTTGAAAGATAAATAGCCCATAGCTCTTAGCTACTGTTAGCATAGGGAGTACCGTGGAAGACATCAGCATTGGAGAACAAATATCAACCACAACGTGAAAGGAGTAAAGCTCAAATGATATGTGGCGGCATGGTTATGTTGGATGGTTGGCTAGCTGGCTGGTTCTACGAAAAAAAAAAAAATAAAAGCCATTTAATGTAATTCCACAAATTCCTGATGTGCCACAGGAATGAAGAAAAAGCTAAAACAGAATAAACAACAAAACATTCTTGGGATTGTTAAGGCTCTGCCTACATAAAGACGCGATATGTGGCGTCGTCGACCACAACGGCGGCGGCGGCAACTTTTAGAATGCGAATGCGAATATAAAAACAAAACTGGTCAAACATATGCTTTTTGGGGAATGCATCCGTTTCTGGCGGGAAACGGGAACCCCAAGTATCCATGCAGGCAAGCAATACTGGCTACAAGCTGGAACGACCATGTACAATTTTAGCGTAGGATAGTACGTATGGAATATCTGGGAAATATCATGTGGTATGCAGACCATATGTATTTCGCAACATTGAGTATGTGAACGTTCTTGAGATTGTTTTGGTACCAAGACGTCGAAATGATTGCATTACTCCAGCCACATGAGCCATGCAATAATGCATGTGTGGAGGGAATAGCTGTAGCTGCTGTAGTCCAGATATGCGATTGTTGCAAATTTTGCTTGCAGTTTTCCTTTGTGCTCCGTTGCTAGTGGTGCTCCTTCTGAAGACGAAAATCGTGAAACATTCATATGGCGAAGGAAGGCTGACTGGTAAAACACGTTGATTGGCATTTGAATTTGCTGTTGTACTCGGACCGGCATTCAAGCAGTGCTAATGTGTTGTTGTATTTAGTTGTTGTTTTTTTTGTAGTTGTTTCATTTCTTATTAACATTTTCTAGTGAAACACGAATAAAGTAGCTGTTAAAAAAAAAACTGAAACATCCAAGTTGATTTGTCTTTGTGAAAACAAAAACAATTAAATCGCTTACTTCGATGAATTTTCCGCCATTTTGAATTTGTGTACTTTCCATTCTGGTAGTATAGAGTTGCCATATCAATGAGCGTAGACATTGGTGAATTTATTGGGGTTTGCATAATTAACTGGATCGACATTATGGGATGCAAGAAATTTCTTTAGAGATTAGATCTTTCACAACAGATAAAACTGTCTCTCTGATGAGACACATGAAATCCCAACATTGATCAGTGATGGGAAATACAAGGTACAGCAAGTATATAACAGGTTGGCTGATAAGTCCCCGGTCTGACACATAGATGCCGTCGCTAGTATTAAATGCAGATTATTTTATATAGTACCAACCTTCAAATGATTCGTGTCAAAATTTGACGTCTGTAAGTCAAATAGTTTGTGAGATAGAGCGTCTTTTGTGAAGCAACTTTTGTTATTGTGAAAAAAATGGAAAAAAAGGAATTTCGTGTTTTAATAAAATACTGTTTTCTGAAGGGAAATAATACGGTGAAAGCAAAAACTTGGCCTGATAATGAGTTTCCGGACTCTGCCCCAGGAAAATCAACAATAATTGATTGGTATGCAAAATTCAAGCGTGGTGAAATGAGCAGGGAAGACGGTGAACGCAGTGGACGCCCGAAAGAGGTGGTTACCGACGAAAACATCAAAAAAATCCACAAAATGATTTTGAATGACCGTAAAATGAAGTTGATCGAGATAGCAGAGGCCTTAAAGATATCAAAGGAACGTGTTGGTCATATCATTCATCAATATTTGGATATGCGGAAGCTCTGTGCAAAATGGGTGCCGCGCGAGCTCACATTTGACCAAAAACAACAACGTGTTGATGATTTGAAGCTGTTAACTCGTAATAGTTTTTCCGTCGATATGTGACAATGGATGAAACATGGCTCCATCACTACACACCTGAGTCCAATCGACAGTCGGCTGAGTGGACAGCGACCGGTGAACCGTCTCCGAAGCGTGGAAAGACTCAAAAGTCCGCTGGCAAAGTAATGGCCTCTGGTTTTTGGTATGCGCATGGATAATTTTTATCGATTATCTTGAGAAGGGAAAAACCATCAACAGTGACTATTATATGGCGTTATTGGAGCGTTTGAAGATCGAAATCGCGGCAAAACGGCCCCATATGAAGAAGAAAAAAGTGTTGTTCCACCAAGACAACGCACCGTGCCACAAGTTATTGAGAACGGTGACAAAAATTCATGAATTGGGCTTCGAATTGCTTCCCCCCAAACCGTATTCTCCAGATCTGGCCCCCAGCGACTTTTTCTTGTTCTCAGGCCTCAAACGGATGCTCGCAGGGAAAAAATTTGGCTGCAATGAAGAGGTGATCGCCGAAATTGAGGCCTATTTTGAGGCAAAACCGAAGGAGTACTACCAAAATGGTATCAAAAAATTGGAAGGTCGTTATAATCGTTTGTTAGACCGGGGACTTATCAGCCAACCTGTTATTGCAGTAAGTTCGGCCGGGCCGAATCTTAAATACCCACCACCATGAATCAAAATAGTTTACTTCGAAAACTTTTTGTCGTAGCGGGTTTCTTGATAATATATAGAATTTTAGGGGGCTTGATGACAAATTTTTTCCCAAGCAAGTCAGTTCAACCAGATTCTACCTATGAAAACTAGATCAGATTCTGGATTTATGAGAACCAATTTTGTTTGAGTTTTAGAGAAATCATAAACATATCGTGTATATGATGAAATGAAATTTCAAATTTGAAATCTTCAATCTGTAGATTTTTTCCGACATTATTTAAAGGAATACGATGAGTAAAATTTGGAAATTTTACTTTCAATTTCAAGCAATTTTCATGATCAGTGCGCCTGTTATAAATACCCTGAAAGAAGTGTTTTCTTTTCTGAGCAACGAAATTTTAGACAAGCAAAGTTTTCTTTTGACACAAATTTTAGAGACAATCGTTGAATCGCTTATCAAAAATTCGAATTAGTTTGCTCTAAATGAAAATACTTTATACGAAAGGGGAAGTTCGTTTGTCTAAAATTTCATTCCGTAGCAAAATATTTTTTCTTTGGGTATACCCTCAAGAAGTTACATCGGTCTATATCGATGCCTTACCACACGGACCGGTAAAAATAAATGCGATACAGATTTTTGAGGGTCTAACATTCCAGTATATTTACATTTTCAAGCAAATTGGATAAAAACTACGGATTCTAGATGCCCAAGAAGTAAAGTTGGGAGATCGGTCTATTAATGTAGCCCCCATACATTAAAACATGGACCGATACTCACAATTTTTGACACACCTCTTTATGGTCCTAAAATACCTCTAGGCTTTCAATTTGAGGCAAATTGGATAAAAACTACGGTTTTTATAAGTCCAAGAAGTAAAATCGGGTGATCGGTCTATATGGGGGCTATATCAAAACATGGACCGGTACTCACAATTTTATGGTCCTAAAATTCCTCAAGACTTTTTTTAATTTCAAGCAATTTTAATTTCAAGCAAATCGGCTAGAAAATATAGTCTCTAGACGTCCAAGAAGTAAAATCGGGAGATCGGTCTATATGGGGGTTATACCAAAAAATGGACTGATACACCTCAACTTCGGCACACCTATTTGTGGTCCAAAAACACCTCCAGATTTCCAATTTCAGGCAAATCGGGTAATAAATACAGTTTATAGAAGCCCAAGAATTAAAATCGGGAGATCGGTCTATATGGCGGCTATACCAAAACATGGACCGATATGGACCGTTTTCGACACATTTCTGAGGGTTTCAAAGCTTCTCTAAGTGGTTTCACTGCAATGTGGAACGCCGTTCGGACTCGGCTATTAAAAGGAGGTCCCTTGTCATTGAGCTTAACATGGAATCGTGCAGCACTCAGTGATAAGAAAGAAGTTCACCAATGTGGTATCACAATGGACTGAATAGTCTAAGTGAGCCTGATACATCGGGCTGCCACCTAACCTAACCTAACCATGGGGACTATATCAAAACTTGGACCGATATATCCCATCTTCGAACTTGAACTGCCTGCAAACAAAAAACGAATCTATGCCAAATTTCAGGACAATAGCGCCATTATTGAAAGCTGTAGAGTGATTACAACTGACAGACAGACAGACATGCTTATACGAGTATCGTCTTAGAATTTCTCCCTGATCAAGAATATATATACTTGATATAGTCGGAAATGGATATTTCGATGTGTTACACATGGAATGACAAACTTATTATACCCCCATCACCATTCTATGGTGGTGGGTATAAAAAGGCTTTTTTTTTGAGTGAAAAAGTACTTTTCACTAAAATTCAAGAAAAATTCCATTGGAAGATTAATGTCAAGAGCTCCATTATTCTGAAATAAAATGTTGACAAAATTTTATATAGAAATAAAATTTTGAAAAAAAAACTTTCTATAGAAATAAAATTTTGACAACATTTTCTATAGAAATAAAATGTTGACAAAATTTTTATAGAACTAAAGTTTTGACAAAATTTTTATAGAACTACAGTTTTGACAAAATTTTCTATAGAAATAAAATTAAAAAAAAAATTTCTATAGAAATAAAATTTTGACAAAATTTTCTATAGAACTAAAGTTTTGACAAAATTTTCTATATAAAAAAAAATTATAAAATTTTTCACAAAATTAAATTTAGACAAAATTTTATATAGAAATAAAATTTTGAAAAAAACTTTCTATAGAAATAAAATTTTAACAAAATTTCCTATAGAAATACAATGTTGACAAAATTTTTATGGAACTAAAGTTTTGACGAAATTTTCTATAGAAAAAAAATTGATAAAATTGTTCACAAAATTAAATTTAGACAAAATTTTATATAGAAATAAAATTTTGAAAAAAAAACTTTCTATAGAAATAAAATTTTGACAAAATTTTCTATAGAAATAAATTGTTGACAAAATTTGTATAGATATAAAATTTTGAAAAAAAAAACTTTCTATAGAAATAAAATTTGCACAAAATTTTCTATAGAAATAAAATGTTGACAAAATTTTTATAAAACTAAAGTTTTGAAAAAATTTTCTATAGAATAAATATTTTGACAAAATTTTTCATAAAATTAAATTTAGACAAAATAAAATTTTGAAAAAAAAACTTTCTTTAGAAATACAATTTTGACAAAATTTTCTATAGAAATAAGATTTTGACAAAATTTTCTATAAGAAATAAAGTTTTGAAAAAATTTTCTATGGAAATAAAATGTTCACAAAATATTGTATGGACATAAAATTTTCACAAAATTTTCTATAGAAATAAAATGTTGCCAAAAATTTCTATAGAAATAAAATTTTGAAAAAAATTTCTATAGTAATAAAATTTTGACAAAAATTTCTATAGAAATAAAATGTTGACAAAATTTTCTATATAAATAAAATTTTGAAAAAATTTCCTATATAAATAAAATTTTGACAAAATTTTCTACAGAAATAAAATTTTGATAACATATTCTATAGAAATAAAATTTTGACAAAATTTTCTATAGAAATAAAATTTTAATAAAATTTTCTATAGAAATAAAATTTTATTAAAATTTTCTATAGAAAAAAAAATTTGCAACATTTTCTGTAAAAAATAAAATTTTGACAAAACTTTCTATTAAAAATAAAATTTTGACCAAATTTTCTATAGAATTAAAATTTGGAAATTTGTTTACAGAAAGAAAATTTTGAAAAAAATTCTGTGGAAATAAAAGTTTGCAAAATACGATTTTTTTTATTTGGTAGTTTTTTGGTAAAACTTTCTCCAAATTTTAGTAGATTATTTATGGCTCGAGTAACAACCGTGCCACCAACACAAATATGAAGATTGTGAGCAAAGCTTTTGTTTCTATTTTTTAGTCGAACGTGCTACTTCAAGAAACTGGTTGTTAACTATATTCAAAAAAAAAAAATCCAAATTGCAAAGTGCTCTTGCATCAGGTGGTAGGAGTAACTACTTATTGCACCGTCGTCGTTTTAATTCAAAGTCCTTGTTAACCATGCGATTCTCCTAATAAACATGTACACATTTTCTAACAACGTATATTTAAAAATTATTTAATTTGTATTTTTTTATTTTTTTTTAATATACCCCTGTATTCAAAAAAAGTCAAATTAAACTTTAAACCTACTTTTTCAAATTCCTTCGATGAACTGTTCATAAGTTAATTTGAATACGGGCATTACACTTTTTAAATTGTTTAGTTTACTATTTCATTTTTTTTTAATTTTGACCTTCAACATTTCACTATTCCATAAAAAGATTCTTCCACGATTGCCCCCTCCACAGTTTTCCTTCCTTCATAAACATATCATGAAGTCTGGCAACACTTCCTGATATATTATCCCCCCATTGTATGATTTCAATCTCTACGTTTATGTCTCCCCACGATCACTCTCCACCACACTCTTTTTGTTGTTTCTTATTTTTGCACCGATACACCACACTCACATACAACGTCATAGGAAGCAAGCAGCTGTTGTCTGTCTGTCTGATGCATTTTAGTATTGCGCGCTCATTTTTCTTAGCCGGTTAGGAATTTACGTGTGTCCGTCTTAAGAATTTTATATTTTTTCCATTTATTTACTTAAAGTCGTGGTTGTGTTATGCATAACTCTGTTTGTTTCTTTGAACGAAGAAATAATTGGCATAAATGGTTGTTCTTGTTCGCGTAGAAGGCAAAACAAAAAAATGTGATAAAATTCTTTGTTTAAGTGCTATGGCCGCAAAAATACCATATAGTGTATGGGAGTGTGTATGCTTGTGAGTGAAAGAGAATAATAATAAACGAAGAAGCAAACGAAGTAAGTAATGGATCATGGAAACTAAACATATGAATAGGACAAAATAATTAAACAAATAATCATTGTATTACTAGATTTGATCGGATATTAATACATATTTAAAAAAAAAATATTACTTGGGTATTATGTGTATGTGAGTTTGCATAGTAATTGTTGACAGTAAAGTTGCATGGCTTGCAACAGTTGTCAAATTCGCCGCGGCGGATTGGACAACACATGTTGGGGTGCCACAATCATTTCCGTGTGTTTTGTATGTGTTACAGCGGAAAAGCGAAAAAACAAGTGTGCGTTTTCTTTTATTGGCAAATCACATTGTAAGCATATATCCAACTACCCAGCAGTAAATATGAGGTAAAGACGGTGACACGTGGAAAAATAAAGATTTATTTAAAAATTTTAAATTAAAGACATAAGCATGTATTTTCTGAATATTAAATATAATTCATACACTGTCATAAAAGGCTTTTATTTCTGTAGAAATTTTTGTCAAAATCTTATTTCTATTGTAAATTTGTCAAAATTTTATTTCTATTGAAAAGTTGTCAAAATTTTATTTCTATTGAGAATTTTGTCAACATTTTATTTTTATTGACAATTTTGTTAAAACTTTATTATGTTGTCACAATTTTATTTCTATTGAAAATTTTATCAAAATTTTATTTCTATAGAAAATTTTGTCAAAATTTTATTTCTGTAGAAAATTTTGTCATATTTTCTTTCTATCAAAATAAAATTTTGACAAAATTTTCAATAGAAATAAAATTTTGACAAAATTTTCTATAGAAATAAAATTTTGACAAAATTTTCTACATAAATAAAATTTTGACAAAATTTTCTATAGAAATAAAATTTTGACAAAATTTTCAATAGAAATAAGAGTTTGACAAAATTTTAGATAGAAATAAAATTTTGACAACATTTTCAATAGAAATAAAGTTTTGACAAAATTGTCAATAAAAATAAAATGTTGACAAAATTTTCTATAGAAATAAAATTTTGACAAAATTTTCTACATAAATAAAATTTTGACAAAATTTTCTATAGAAATAAAATTTTGACAAAATTTTCTATAGAAATAAAATATTGACAAAATTTTCTGTAGAAATAAAATTTTGACAAAATTTTCTATAGAAATAAAATTTTGACAAAATTTTTATAGTGTGTATCGGTCCATGTTTTTGTATATCCCGATCACCCGATTTTTCTCATTGGGCTTGTAGAAACCGTAGTTGTTATCAGATTTTCTGAGATTAAAATTGTTGACAAAATTCTCTATAGCAATAAAATTTTGACAACATTTTCTATAGAAATAAAATTTTGACAAAATATTCTACATAAATAAAATTTTGACAAAATTTTCTATAGAACTAAAATTTTGACAAAATTTTCTATAAAAATAAAATTTTGACAAAATTTTCTATAGAAATAAAATTTTGACAAAATTTTCTATAGAAATAAAATTTTGACAAAATTTTCTATAGAAATAAAATTTTGACAAAATTTTTCTATAGAAATAAAATTTTGACAACATTTTTATAGTGTGTATCGGTCCATGTTTTTGTATATCCCGATCACCCGATTTTTCTCATTGGGCTTGTAGAAACCGTAGTTGTTATCAGATTTTCTGAGATTAAAATTGTTGACAAAATTCTCTATAGCAATAAAATTTTAACAACATTTTCTATAGAAATAAAATTTTGACAAAATATTCTACATAAATAAAATTTTGACAAAATTTTCTAGAGAAATAAAATTTTGACAAAATTTTTATAGTGTGTATCGGTCCATGTTTTTGTATATCCCGATCACCCGATTTTTCTCATAGGGCTTGTAGATACCGTAGTTGTTATCAGATTTTCTGAGATTAAAATTGTTGGCAAAATTCTCTATAGAAATAAAATTTTGACAACATTTTCTATAGAAATAAAATTTTGACAAAATTTTCTATAGAAATAAAATTTTGACAAAATTTTCTATAGAAATAAAATTTTTATAGGATGTATCATTGGGCTTGTAGAAACCGTAGTTGTTATCAGATTTTCTGAGATTATAAATCTAGAGGTATTTTATGACCTCATACAGGTGTGTCGAATGTGGTGCGTATTGGTCCTATGGGTCAATTTTTTGGTCAAGCTTCCATATAGGCCGAACTAACAATTTCATTTCTTGAGCACTGGTCCTCCAAGTTGCTCCAAACTAAAAGTAAAATTTCCAGATTTTACTTCCTGCTTATTTGCTCTTAAAGAAAATACTTTATAACAAAGGGGAATATCGTTTATCTAAAATTTCGTTCCGGAAAGTATGTTTTTTTAAGTGTACGCCACGGTTGCCATTTTCATAGAAAATTTTGTTAACATTTTTTTTAGAGAAAATTTTCTAAACTTTTATTTCTATAGACAATTTTGTCAAAATTTTATTTCTATAAAAAATTTTGTCAAAATTTTATTTTTATAGAAAATTTTGTCAAAATTTTATTTTTATTGACAATTTTGTCAAAATCTTATTTCACACCATATAAATTTTGTCAAAATTTTATTTCTATAAAAAATTTTGTCAAAATTTTATTTCTTTAGAAAATTTTGTCAAAATTTAATTATATACAACATTTTATTTCTATAGAAAATTTTATCAAAATTTTATTTATGTAGAATATTTTGTCAAAATTTTATTTCTATAGAAAAATTTGTTAAAATTTTATTTCTATGGAAAATTTTGCCAAAATCTTATTTTTATAGAAAATTTTGTCAAAATTTTATTTCTATAGAAAATTTTGTCAAAATTTTATTTCTGCAGAAAATTTTGTCAAAATTTTATTTTTATAAAAAATTTTGTCAAAATTTTATTTTTATTGACAATTTTGTCAAAATCTTATTTCACACCATAAAAATTTTGTCAAAATTTTATTTCTATAAAAAATTTTGTCAAAATTTTATTTCTTTAGAAAATTTTGTCAAAATTTAATTCTATACAAAATTTTATTTCTATAGAAGATTTTATCAAAATTTTATTTCTATAGAAAATTTTGTAAAAAATTTTATTTCTATAGAAAAATTTGTTAAAATTTTATTTCCATGGAAAATTTTGCCAAAATCTTATTTTTATAGAAAATTTTGTCAAAATTTTATTTCTATAGAAAATTTTGTCAAAATTTTATTTCTATAGAAAATTTTGTCAAAATTTTATTTCTGCAGAAAATTTTGTCAAAATTTTATTTCTGCAGAAAATTTTGTCAAAATTGTATTTTTATATAGAAAATTTTGTCAAAATTTTATTTTTATAGAAAATTTTGTCAAAATTTTATTTATAAGGAAAATTTTGCCAAAATCTTATTTTTATAGAAAATTTTGTGAAAATTATATTCTTATAGAAATTGTGTTTTGTGTGCACCCATCTTTAAGGTACAATTTAAAGCTAAATCTCTACCATTTGTTTTCTACTTATTAACCATGAAGTTTTTATTGACGTTAGCTGTATGTAATGCATCAAGCTCGAATATTGCAATGAAGCCAAAATACTCTTCTGTATGGAGTGATGCCAACAGCATACTAATAACAACGACAATAGTCGTATTCTCTCTCTTTCGACTGTTGCATGGGAGTGTACGTGTATATTTCAACACATTACTGGAGTGTATGTTTGTGTGTAATATGTTTGCCAGTGGGCCAGGTGGGCGAATTCGCTTTGGTACATGCGCACAGAGACAGTTTGTAAAGTCAAACGTGTTCGGAACAACAATGGCTGAATTCAGCAATAAAGTTTACTTGTTTTCTTTCCTTCCCACTCTTTCTACTGGTAGCATTTATATATTCGGGAAATATATTCATCTCTCTTTGATACTCACAATATTTGATGGCAATATGATGCTGGGGGTTTTACTGTAAGTTTTTGGATGCAAAGGGGGGCTTGACGTGAAAAGAGAAATGAGCAAAAGCAGCGGCAGCAGCTGAAACAGCAACAACAATATCATAACAAACCAGAAAAAACAACTGTATTCGCCGCACATTCTTCAGCGCATTTTTCCGGTAAATTTCTAAAATATTTGGAATTTTTGTGCGTACAGTATGTATCTATGAGAGATACACAGGCTAACACATACACAAACAAACAAACATATAGATGGTTATGCATAAGAGTATACATACTAGATATATACTATAGTAGAGCATCGTAAGGTATTTTCATGGACAGTACATATATACGCATGAGATAGTGAAAGAGTTTGTAGATATGGTTGTGTATGTATGTCTGTATGACGTCGTTTTAATAAAGATGCAAATATTTTGATATAGATGGCGCCAAAACCTCTAAAATTCTAACGAACAAAAATGCCGACTTGAATTCTTGTGAAGTACTGGGGGTGGTGGACTACACTGGTAGAAAAAGTTTCGTTAATACGATGAATTTCTACGTTGTATTAACGAAATTCTTCATTAAAAGTCAGCCAACGTAGCATTTCGTTATAACAACGTAATTTTACGTTATATTTACGAAACCCTTTATGGAGTACATTTCGTAGTATTAACGAATAATTACGTTGCTATTACGTAGCCTTTTCGTTGTATTAACGAATATTATTCGTTGTATGAATGAAATTTATTCATTGTATGGATGCAGCTTATACGTTGTATGAACGAAAATCATTCATTGTATGAACCCAGTTTTTTCATTGTATGAATGAAATCCGAACGTTGTGTAAATGAACACAAACGTTATATTAATGAAAC
Organism: Haematobia irritans; assembly: GCF_050003625.1. NCBI lineage: Eukaryota > Metazoa > Arthropoda > Insecta > Diptera > Muscidae > Haematobia > Haematobia irritans. Next base: position 110,496,030 of record NC_134399.1, on the reverse strand, counting down.
CCAATCAATTATTGCATTTGAATGTAGTGTATTATTTTTTGTTAAGATCTTTGAAATAGGATTTATACACTCGTACAGTAGGAAATAATATTTATTGATAAATTAAGTAATTTAATAATCATATAGTATGACTTTCACTTAAGAAAAATTTCTAAGACCAAAAAATGATAATCGTATCGCCGTGTCCATTTATCCAATTTATTTTTGCAACCAAGGTTCGTTGCGGTAATTGTTCCGCCTTCTTCATCTGAAAGTTCACTTCCCCGTGGCATTTTCACTAAAGATTAAAAATTTACACTAAATTTCTTGCGAATATACAAAAAACACCAGTTTAACTCACTCACCATCTATATTTATTATTCACAACGAAACTGTAATGAGCCTGTGCACTCTTCAGCGAAAAGTACGTAAATGTTGTTAAGGTTTGCCCATCAGAAAAGTTTTCTGTTGAACTTTTTACCGTTTGTTTTTCAAGACGCACACGCAAACATGTGCTTATTGCCATGCTTAGATGTGTATGTACAAATTACATAGACGCTACAGACGTATTAGAGAGAGAGTATGGAGAGGCGTTTTAGAGCGAGAGTACGGAGAGGCAGAAATACTCAAACTCCCATTCGTATTATTAATGAACATATTTCATTAATATGACGAAATATAACAATTTAAAATTTATTTTTTAACGATCCATATCATTATATTAACGATCGCTTTCGTTTTATAAATGAAATTTTCAATTCCAGTTTCGAAGTATATAAAACGACTGTTTTAAGGGCTAAAAGTTTCCAAAGGCTACTCTCTATGTGCAAATGATTTTAACAATTTCATCTTGAAATTTTTTTTTTATTCTAATTCTTGAAAAAATTACAAAGTTAATATTCGTAATATTAACGAAACGTGTTTCATTAATATAACGAAAAACCAAAACACAAAATTGTCGTTTAACGATTGATTTCGTTGTATTAACGATCACTTTCGTTCTTATAACGAAACATTTCGTAATATTAACGAAAAATAATCAACGAAGCCCGTTCGTTAATAGTACGAACCATTTTTCTACCAGTGTAGAAGAAGTTTTTTTTGAGTAGAATCAACAACGAAACGCTAAATTCAATTCATTTTACATCAATTTTTTATACTTTTCTTTTATAGCTGGGAGGTGTGGAGTGGAGTTGTAGTACAGTGAATGAATGGTCTATGTCGTAGACACTGTATGTATGTAGTTAATGTTGGATGAGTAGAACTTTTAGGAGGTTTGAGAGTATAGATGAATGTCTTTCTATCTCTATGACATACATATATGCATAAAAAAACTGACAGAAAATTAAATATTACTGCTCCAGATTTGTGTGTGTGTATTTTTTTTTGGTTCGGGTTTCATTCAATTTTGGTTTTTCTTTTTTTTTTGGGAGAAGCCAGATGACGAAGTTGTTGTGGTGGGTCCGGGAGTGAGACTTTATACAAATTAGGTTTTATGGATTCTCTGTTTGTTCTTGTTCCAAGAACTTGTCTGTGTTTTTTTTTGATTCATTGTGGGTTTTGGGTTAATTTTTTTTTCAGTTTTTTTTTCTTCGAATGAAGCTCTAGAATTTAAGTTTTGTCAATGAATATTTGCTTTTGATGAGTTCTTTATAAAATTGTGATTTAAAGATATTTGAAGAAAAAATAGTTTATGCGGCCGATCAGGCTGTATCAGGGTTGATAAAGTCGATACTTTTGTGCTTTTCGACTGCCAAAGGCACCGTGGCCCCACCGCGAGCCATTTGGTACTTTTTCATCACAATAGAGTTATTCTGCCTTAAATGTAAACATTTCTCAGATATCAACTCAACTCTAAAAAATATTGTAAATAGCTGGCATTGAAAAAACAAACATATTCCAAAATGAGAATATTTTAGTTTTTATTGCAGGATCTCAACATTTTTGAGAGGACTATTTTTTATACCGCATTCGTCCGCAAATGTGTAATATAAGATAGTGTAAATATTTGAAATTCCAAGAATGAAACGAAATACACACTGCTGTCTTTAGCAATAATGTTTACAGCCGGCCCCTGAGCCGGTTGCCACTGTTGGTACAATTCTCCACAATATGGTAAATCTTTTACTGTTTTGTAGATTGGTAGAATTCTTGAGTTTGGTAGATTTTGCAAAGAGGTACTTCTTCATAAATTTTTTATTGAAATAAACTTTTGACAAAATTTTCTATAGAAATAAAATTTTGACAAAATTTTGTATAAAAATAAATTGTTGAAAAAATTTTCTATAGAAATAAAATTTTGACAAAATGTTCTATAGAAATAAATTTTTCACTTTCTATGGAATAAAAATTGGACAATATTTGCTATGGAAATAAATTTTTGAAAAAAAAAATCTATAGAAATAAAATTTTGATAACATTTTCTATAGAAATGAAATTTTTACAAAAGTTTCTATAGAAATGAAATTTTGACGAAATTTTCTTTAGGAAAAAAATTTTGACAAAATTGTCTATAGAAATAAAATTTTGACAAAATTTTCAATAGAAATAAATTTTCGACAAAATTTTCAGTAGAAATAAGATTTTGAATATTTTTCAATAGAAATAAGATTTTGTATAAAAATAAATTGTTGACAAAATTTTCTATAAGAATAAAATTTTTCCTATAGAAATAAATTTTTGACAACATTTTCTATTGAATAAAAATTGGACAAAATTTGGTATAGAAATAAATTGTTGACAAAATTTTCTATAGAAATAAAATGTTGACAAAATGTTCTATAGAAATAAATTTTTGACTACATTTTCTATAGAATAAAAATTGGACAAAATTTGCTATGGACAAAATTTTCAATAGTAATAAGATTTTGAAAATTTGTCAATAGAAATAAGATTTTGAAAATTTTTCAATAGAAATAAGATTTTGTATAAAAATAAATTGTTGACAAAATTTTCTATAAGAATAAAATTTTTCCTATAGAAATAAATTTTTGACAACATTTTCTATAGAATAAAAATTGGACAAAATTTGCTATAGAAATAAATTGTTAACAAAATTTGCTATAGAAATAAAATTTTGACAAAATGTTCTATAGAAATAAATTTTTGACATTTTCTATAGAATAAAAATTGGACAAAAGTTACTATGGAAATAAATTTTGAAGAAATTTCTATAGAAATAAAATTTTGATAAAATTTTCTATAGAAATGAAATTTTCACAAAAGTTTCTATCGAAATAAAATTTTGACAAAATTTTCTATAGAAATGAAATTTTTACGAAATTTTCTATAGGAATAAAATTTTGACAAAATTTTCAATAGAAATAAATTTTTGACAAAATTTTCAATAGGAATAAGATTTTGAAAATTTTTCAATAGAAATAAGATTTTGACAAAATTTTGAATAGAAATAAGATTTTGAAAATTTTTCAATAGAAATAAGATTGTGACAAAATTTTCTATAGAAATAAAATTTTGACAAAATTTTCTAAAAAATAAAAATTTTACAAAATTTCCTAAAAAATAAAATTTTGGAAACATTTTCTATATAAATAAAATTTTGACAGCATTTTCTATAGAAATAAAACTTTGACAAAATTTTCTATAGAAATAAAATTTTGAAAAAATTTTCTATAGAAATAAAATTTTGAGAAACTTTTCTATAGAATAAAATTTGGGAAAAATTTCTATAGAAATTAAATTTTGACGAAATTTTCTATAGGAATAAAATTTTTAAAAAATTTTCTATAGAAATAAAATTTTGACAAAATTTTCAATAGAAATAAATTTTTAACAAAATTTTCAATAGAAATAAGATTTTGAAATTTTTTTAATAGAAATAAGATTTTGACAAAATTTTCAATAGGAATAAATTTTTGACAAAATTTTCAATAGAAATAAGATTTTGAAAATTTTTCAATAGAAATAAGATTTTGTATAAAAATAAATTGTTGACAAAATTTTCTATAAGAATAAAATTTTTCCTACAGAAATAAATTTTTGACAACATTTTCTATAGAATAAAAATTGGACAAAAGTTGCTATAGAAATAAATTGTTGACAAAATTTTCTATAGAAATAAAATTTTGACAAAATGTTCTATAGAAATAAATTTTTGACAACATTTTCTATATAATAAAAATTGGACAAAATTTGCTATGGAAATAAATTTTGAAAAAAATTTCTATAGAAATAAAATTTTGATAAAATTTTCTATAGAAATGAAATTTTCACAAAAGTTTCTATCGAAATAAAATTTTGACAAGATTTTCTATAGAAATGAAATTTTTACGAAATTTTCTATAGGAATAAAATTTTGACAAAATTTTCAATAGAAATAAATTTTTGACAAAATTTTCAATAGGAATAAGCTTTTGAAAATTTTTCAATAGAAATTAGATTTTGACAAAATTTTCAATAGAAATAAGATTTTGAAAATTTTTCAATAGAAATAAGATTGTGACAAAATTTTCTATAGAAATAACATTTTGACAAAATTTTCTATAGAAATAAAATTTTGACAAAATTTTCTATAGAAATAAAATTTTGACAAAATTTTCTATAGAAATAAAATTTTGAGAAACTTTTCTATAGAATTAAAATTTGGGAAAAATTTCTATAGAAATGAAATTTTGACGAAATTTTCTATGCGAATAAAATTTTTAAAAAATTTTCTATAGAAATAAAATTTTGACAAAATTTTCAATAGAAATAAATTTTTGACAAAATTTTTAATAGAAATAAGATTTTTACAAAATTTTCAATAGAAATAAAATTTAAAAAAAAAATCTATAGAAATAAAATTTTGACAAAATTTTAAATAGAAATAAAATTTTAACAAAATTTTCTATAGAAATAAAATTTTGGTAGATTATTTTTGGCTTGAGTGGCAACCATGATTATGATATAACTATAGACCGATATTGGCCAATTTTGGCATGGTTATTAGCGGCCTTATACTAATACCACGTTGCAAATTTCAACCGGTTCGGATGAATTTTGCTCCTCTAAGAGGCTCCGGAGGTCAAATCTGGGGATCGGCTTATATGGGGGCTATATGTAATTATGGGCCGATGTGGACCAATTTGTGCATGGTCATTAGAGAACATATACCAACACCATGTACCAAATTTCAGCCGGATCAGATGAAATTTGGTTCTCTTAGAGGCTCCGGAGGACAAATCTGGGGATCGATTTATATGGGGGCTATATGTAATTATGGACTGATTTGGACCAATTTTTGCATGGTTGTTAGAGACCATATACTTACACCATGTACCAAATTTCAGCCGGATCGGATGAAATTTGCTTCTCTTAGAGCAATCGCAAGCCAAATGTGGGTGTCCGTTTATATGGGGACTATACGTAAAAGTGGGCCAATATGGCCCATTTGCAATACCGTCCGACCTACATCAATAACAACTACTTGTGCCAAGTTTCAAGTCGATAGCTTGTTTCGTTCGGAAGATGGACGGACGGACATGCTTAGATCTACTCAGAATTTCACAATATTATAGAGCAATATTTCGATGTGTTACAAACGGAATGACACAGTTAATATACCCCCATCCTATGGTGGAGGGTATAAAAAACAACGATTTGGAACCATTGTGTGTCGTTAGCTAAATTATAATAAAATTTTCTTTGTGTGTACTTTAGAAAAGGTTTAGGTCTATATGTGGGACCGTAGAGCCATTAAGATATGTAAACAAAATAAATTCATCTCCTATCAATGTTAAACTAAACGTTTATTCGCAATATTTTAGCCTCTAATTGATGAATTAGTACCACCAGTCCAATATATAAAAATAAGTTGGCTAACACTGTCATGATGAATATACAAAAAAGATCAACAAACGTGGATGTGTTGACGACAATCTCAGCGAATACATCACATCTCAAAGTAGTGATCGTAGTGTAATCGAAATGATTAATGAATTCAGAAGCCTCAAAGTCGTTAATGCTGCGGCTTTGCCATGCTAAACGTTTAGTTCAGTTCAACCATAAAATGGACAAAAAGACCCTGGGGACGACGGACATTGATGAGAATGGATATGGAAGTAATGGGATTTGTTTTTTGTTTGATTTGTTTAATAATTGTTTCGATCATAAATTATGAATGTTCGATATGACTGAATTGCATGAATCCGATGAAGGTATCTGTAAATAAAATAGGCAAGATATGAGTATGTGAGCTAACCAATTCATTTTGCTCTTGAAGAACTTTAGGACTTTAATCGTAAGATGTATACGCAAAAGAAAAATCATTGGTTTGGAAGGTCTACGCGGAATTTTAGACCAACAAACATCGATTGCAATTTTCGTTATTTTTTTTTGTTTGAAGAAAAAAAAACAATAGAATAATAATAGAATTTTTGTGATTAACATTGATGTCGTTTACAGGACGTTAAATTTAATAAAGACAAGCTCAAATGTTTATACCCACCATCATAGGATGATGATGGGGTTATAATAAGTTTGCCATTTCGTTTTATTTATAGATTCTTAATGATAGTAAAAGCCTCTTCAGACAATACAAAACGTAAAGGTGGGTATTAAGTTCGAGTTTAGCCGCTAAAATCGTCATTTTTTCACGATTACTTTTCTTTAATAATCCATTTTACGAAATACAAACATTGTGAAAATTTGCTTTGGGCTATTCCCCATCAAGTTATAATGAAATATGCAAGAAATATATATAATGTAATGCCTTTTTTTAATTATTTAGTTTTCACTTTAGTGAAAAAATGAAGATTTTAGCGGTTAAACTCGAACTTAATACCCACCTTAAATGTATACTTTTCCACGAGCTCTTTCGCCGTAGGCAATGGAAGTTGTTAATAACTATGTTAAGATTTGTTTTCCAAACTACCAACTGAGTTAACAAAGGGTTAAAATTTTGATTCTCTTCTATGCTTATTATGTATTATTGGGATTGAAGATACTAAAGATCCGTAAAATAAGCTTTGCTAACATTAATTTATCGCTCTTACCATTCCCGTATGTATTCTAAAAGTTTACTGGCACAATGCGTTTTCAATGCAAATGACCATTGTTTTGTTTGCATTTTTATAGCCGAAAAAAGATAATACTTTCCTTGTTACCCATTCACGGTTTTGGAACATAATTTTTTCTATTAGTGTCTTCATTTCAAATTTCAAATCGGATAAAAATTTGTGGTTGTTAGAAGCTCAAGAAGTCAAATTGTAAGGTCGGTTACTATGGGTGATATACCAAACCCTGGACCGATATGCACCATATTCGGCACACTTATTTATGTCCAGTCAAATCGGATTAAAAACGAATGTTTCTTAGAGAATTTCAATTAATTTTTTAATTGATGTTAAATATTAAAAAATTACCAATCATTTGTTCAAATGACTAAGTCCTCCAAGTTTGATTAAAGAAAGTTTTTTTTTATCAATAAATTTTTTAATTATACCCTGCGCCACACTGTGGAACAGGGTATTATAAGTTAGTGCATATGTTTGTAACACCCTGAAGGAGACGAGATAGACACATAGTGTCTTTGGCAATAATGCTCAGGGTGGGTCCCTGAGTCGATATAACCATGTCCGTCTGTCCGTTCGTCCGTCTGTCTGTGAACACATTTTTGTGATCTAAGTCTAGGTCGCAATTTAAGTCCAATAGCCTTCAAATTTGCCACATGTTCCTAATTTGGGTCACAATAGAACCCTATTGATTTTGGAAGAAATCGGTTCAGATTTAGATATAGCTTCCATATATATCTTTCGCCCGATATGGACTTATATGGCCCCAGAAGCCAGAGTTTTGGCCCAATTTGGTTGAAATTTTGCACTAGGAGTACAATTAGTAATATAGTCATGTGTGCCTAATTTGATTGAAATTGGTTCAGATTTAGATATAGCTTATATATATATATGTTTTTCTGATTTCGACAAAAATGGTCAAAATACCAACATTTGCCTTGTTAAATCGCCACTGCTTAGTCGAAAAGTGGTAAAAATGACTCTAATTTTCCTAAACTTCTAATACATATATCAAACGATAAATCATAAATAAACTTTTGCAAAGTTTCCTTAAAATTGCTTCAGATTTAAATGTTTCCCATATATATACACCCTGCGTCACACTGTGGAACAGGGTATTATTTTGACTAACATTGTGTTCCACCCTAGTGCATTAGCCGACTTAAATTTTGAGTCTATGGATTTTGTAGAAGTCTATCAAATTCTGTCCAGATCGAGTGGTATTAAAATGTATGTATTTGGGACAAACCTTTATATATGTAGCCCCCAACATATTTGACGGATGTGATAAAATGTATCGAAAATTTAGTGCAGGGTATAATATAGTCGGCCCCGCCCGACTTTAGACTTTCCTTACTTTTTTTTTACTAACATTGTGTTCCACCCTAGTGCATTAGCCAACTTAAATTTTGAGTCTACAGATTTTGTAAAAGTCTATCAAATTCTGTCCAAATCGAGTGATATTTAAATGTATGTATTTGAGACAAACGTTTATATATAGCACCCAACACATTTGACGTGATATGGTATCGAAAATGTAGATGTACAAAGTGATGCAGGGTATAATATAGTCGGCCCCGCCCGACTTTATAATTTCCATACTTGTTATACCCACCACCATAGAATGGTGACGGGGGTATAATAAGTTTGTCATTCCGTTTGTAACACATCGAAATATCGATTTCCGACTATATAAAGTATATATATTCTTGATCAGGGAGAAATTCTAAGACGATATAACGATGTCCGTCTGTCCGTCTGTCTGTCTGTCTGTCTGTCTGTCTGTTGTAATCACGCTACAGTCTTCAATAATGAAGCAATCGTGCTGAAATTTTGCACAAACTCGTCTTTTGTCTGCAGGCAGGTCAAGTTCGAAGATGGGCTATATCGGTCCAGGTTTTGATATAGTCCCCATATAAACCGACCTCCCAATTTGGGGTCTTGGGCTTATAGAAACCGCAGTTTTTATTCAATTTACCTGAAATTGGAAATCTAGAGGTATTTGATGACCATAAAGGGGTGTGCCAAAAATGGTGAGTATCGGTCCATGTTTTGGTATAGTCCCCATATAGACCGATCTCCCGATTTTACTTCTTGGGCTTATAGAAACCGCAGTGTTTATTCAATTTACCTGAAATTGGAAATCTAGAGGTATTGTAGGACCACAAATACGTGTGCCAAAAATTGTGAGTATCCGTCCATATTTTGGTATAGCCCCCATATAGAGCGATCTCCCGATTTGGGGTCTTGGGCTTATAGAAACCGTAGTTTTTATCCAATTTGTCTGAAATTGGAAATCTAGAGGTATTTTAGGACTATAAAGAGATGTGCCGAGAATGGTGAGTATCGGTCCATATTTTGGTGTAGCCCCCATATAGACCGATTTCCCGATTTTACTTCTTGGGCTTCTAGAATCCGAAGTTTTTATCCTATTTGCATGAAATTGGAAATCTAGAGGTATTTTCGGGTCATAAAGAGGTGTGCCGAAAACGGTGAGTATCGGTCCATATTTTAGTATAGCCCCCATAAGAACGATCTCCCGATTTAACTCCTTGGGTTTCTAGAAACCGTAGTTTTTATCTGATTTGCCTGAAATTGTAAATATTCTGGTATTTTAGGCTCACAAAAACGTGTATCAGATTCAAATTTTATCGGTCCATTTGGTAATGCCTCCATATAGACCGACTTCACTTCTTGAGGGTGTAGAAGGCGCACTGATCATGAAAATTGCTTGAAACTCAATGTAAAATTTCCAGATTTTACTTCTACAGATTTAAGATTTCAAATCAAGACATTATTTTATAATTTTCTTGCACACTCACAAGAGATGTTGATGATTCCTCTAAAACTCAAACAAAAATTGTTCTTATAAATCCAGAATCTGATATAGTCCTCATAGGTGAAATCTTTAAATTTATCTTCGGGAAGTGTCCTCAAGTCCTCAAACCCTCCTGAAATTTCAAAAGAACCCCTAATATTTGGTTCATGGTGGTGGGTATTTAAGATTCGGCCCGGCCGAACTTATTGCTGTATATACTTGTTTTTTACTAAAATTGTGTTCCACCCTAGTGCATTAGCAAACTTAAATTTTGAGTCTATAGATTTTGTAAAAGTTAGGCATGGTTTTTAACGGCCATATACTAGCACAATGTACCAAATTTCAACTCACTCGGATGAATTTTGCTCCTCCAAGAGGCTCCAAAACCAAATCTCGGGATCGGTTTATATGGGGGCTATATATGATTGTGGACTGATATAGACCAATTTTGGCATGGTTGTTAAATATCATATACTACCACCACGTACCAAATTTCAATCAGATCGGATGAATTTTGCTTCTCCAAAAGGCACCGGAGTTCAAATCTGGGGATCGGTTTATATGGGGGCTATATATAATTATGGACTGATATGAACCAATTCCTGCATGGTTGTTGGATACCATATACTAATATCACGTACCAAATTTCAACCGAATCGGATGAATTTTGCTCTTCCAAGGGGCTCCGGAGGTCAAATCTTATGCTCGGTTTATATGGGGGTTATATATAATTATGGACCGATGTGGACCAATTTTTGCATGGTTGTTAGAGACCATATACTAACACCATGTACCAAATTTCAGCCGGATCGGATGAAATTTGCTTCTCTTAGAGGCTCCGAAAGCTAAATCGGGGGATCGGTTTATATGGGGGCTATATATAATTATGGACCGATGTGGACCAATTTTTGCATGGTTGTTAGAAACCATATACTCACACAATGTACCAAATTTCAGCCGGATCGGATGAAATTTGCTTCTCTTAGAGGCTCCGAAAGCTAAATCGGGGGATCGGTTTATATGGGGGCTATATATAATTATGGACCGATGTGGACCAATTTTTGAATGGTTGTTAGAAACCATATACTCACACCATGTACCAAATTTCAGCCGGATCGGATGAAATTTGCTTCTCTTAGAGGGTCTGCAAGCCAAATTTGGGGGTCCGTTTATATGGGGGCTATACGTAAAAATGAACCGATATGGCCCATTTGCAATACCTACATCAATAACAACTACTTGTGCCAAGTTTCAAGTCGATAGCTTGTTTCGTTCGGAAGTTAGCGTGATTTCAACAGACGGACGGACATGCTCACCACGACCCAGAATATATATACTTTATGGGGTCTTAGAGCAATATTTCGATGTGTTACAAACGGAATGACAAAGTTAATATACCCCCATCCTATGGTGGAGGGTATAAAAAAAAACAAACTTCCTGACATCACTGATTGGAAATTTTTTGGTGATATTTTTTTCTGTGTATTGTGGCTATATCAAATTTTGGACCACTATAACATATCTTCGAACTTAACCTGCCGGCAAACAAAAAACGAATCTATGCATTAGCGTAGCTAGACAATTTTCCTAGGGGGGGCTATAGCCCCCCTAGCTAAAACTTTATAGACTGAACTTATAGGGTCAACTAATGTTTTATTTCATAAAATTGAATAAAATATAGACATCAAAATAACTCGAGAATCAATTTATAATAAAGCAACTAAAAGTACCCTACGGGAAATTGGTGCAAATTGCCACTGACGGACCTATCACAGAACTGGTACCTGTGCTCCAGTTAGTTGCAATTTTAACATTTAGTGAAATAAAATTATCAGAATAACCTTTTGTTCGACATATTAAATTTTTTTTTTCATTTCGGGTTCGATTAGGGGCCCAAATTGAAAGAGATTTCTAAGAGTTTGTCCGCGACTGGTTCCTGAGGACCTGTTTATGGGTTGCTCCTGCAAAATTGTCCCAGGACGTGTCCTTTGGGGTGAGTCCAAAACGCGTCCTAAAAAGTTTACTCCGTCAATGACAAACCCATGTTAAGGTGGACGGTCCCTTCCATACGTTGTGATCAGAACTGGGACTGGTCCATACACACCAGGGACTAGTCCTGTACCAGTTCTGTGGTTGATCCATTTCCCGTAGGGTAGTTCCACACTTTTCCCAGCAAAAAATTGAGAGTTGTTCTAAAGGCACAACTTTAAAAGCACTTCCAAAAATGTCCTCACAAAGAAGTTAACTATTTTAACTACACAGGAAGTTTTTTTACTTCATTTTTTTATATTTTAATCCGTAATTTTTTGTTTTCTTTTTTCAAATAGTTTAAAAAAAGAGTAAGAATAAATAAAATGGTACAAATTATTCAAATTTTGCCTCAAAAATGCTAAATCCATTATAGAAAAATCGATAATATTTGAAAACCCGTTTCAAACAAGCGTTAGAATGCATTCAAAATCATAAAAAAGTATAAAAATTATTTATTTGGGAAAATATCACAAAATTTTTAATTCACATTCAAAACACTGAATTCAGATCACACCTTAAGAAATGATGCAAATTCATTGCAACGGTTGTTGAAACGGTGGACATTTGTTCTATGACAAGTTCATATTACATTCATCGCTTCTCCGCCAATTTTGTACCACTTCCAGACCCAAAAAGAACATTTGCACTTCTTTTTTGGCGACGCTTTTTTGCAGCATTATTAAGATATTAATTTATGAAAGAATAGTTTTAATATCAATTACTATTTTTTTAATTAAATTGACTAAACTAAATCAATCATAAGTTCAACCACAGCTTTATTTCATAAATATCAGACTTCCACCACAACCCATGTAATTCGATTGTGCATGAAAGTCTTTTGTACGAGTATATACTTGTTTAATTTTTATAAAAATGTAAAATCGTAAATAGGTTTTCAAATTCTGGGGGGGGGCTAAAATTTTTCTGGGGGGGTCTAAGCCCCCTCCCCAGAGGCCTTCCTACGCTTATGAATCTATGCCTAATTTCAGGACGATAGCGTCATTATTGATTCTCTCTGATCAAACATTCGATATTTCCGGAAATCGATTTTTCGTTATTTTACAAACGGAATGACGAACTTATTATGCCTCCATCACAATTATAGGGTGGTACAAAAAATAACAAGCTGTCCCTATATCTAATCTAACCTAACCTAAGTAAAGGGTGATACGGTCAAAATTTGGTCAAGGGAAAACGCGTGTAAATCGGTGAAATCGTTTATTTAAGAAAATCTAATTAAATTTCTTTTTCAAGTTCAATTAGTATAAAATTCAGGAAAAATATTCAGTTAGGCTTTCGCTTTTCCAAATCCGAATTGCCGGGCCTCACGCTTGACACCTGCCATCAGATTTTGTTTAGCCACCTTGTCCACCCTCTTCGCCGCAGAAAGCCAGTTTGCCTTGAACTGCTGCTCGTCCTTAGCAGTTTTTTTGGTCTTCTTTAGGTTCCGCTTGACAATAGCCCAGTATTTCTCAATTGGGCGGAGCTCTGGCGTGTTGGGAGGGTTCTTGTCCTTGGGAACCACCTGCACGTTGTTGGCGGCGTACCACTCCATGGCCTTTTTACCGTAATGGCAAGATGCCAAATCCGGCCAAAACAGTACGGAACAACCGTGTTTCTTCAGGAAAGGCAGCAGACGTTTATCCAAACACTCTTTCACGTAAATTTCTTGGTTGACAGTCCCGGAAGCTATGAAAATGCTGCTTTTCAAGCCACAGGTACATATGGCTTGCCAAACCAGATATTTCTTTGCGAACTTTGACAGTTTTATGTGCTTGAAAATATCTGCTACCTTTCCCCTTCCTTTTGCCGTATAAAACTCCTGTCCCGGAAGCTGCTTGTAGTCGGCTTTGACGTAGGTTTCGTCGTCCATTACCACGCAGTCAAACTTCGTCAGCATCGTCGTGTACAGCCTCCGGGATCGCGCTTTGGCCGTCGTATTTTGTTTATCATCGCGATTTGGAGTCACTACCTTCTTGTAAGTCGATAGTCCGGCTCGTTTTTTGGCTCGATGCACGGTTGTAGACGATACACCCAGCTTATTTGCGGCATTTCGGAGAGAGAGGTTAGGGTTTCGCTTGAAACTACCGGCAACTCTCTTTGTCGTCTCATCGGCTTCCGGTTTTCGATTTCCCCCCGATCCAGACTTCCTGGCTGTCGACAAACGTTCCCCAAACACTTTAATTACATTTGTAACGGTTGATTTGGCAACTTTTAGCGATTTTGCCAGCTTTGCGTGCGAGTAGCTCGGATTTTCGCGATGCGCGAGCAAAATTTTGATACGCTGCTTCTCTTGCTTGGAGTGAATTCCAAAATCAAAATAGGAGCAACAATCTACACACACACACCTCCAAATGAGGGGTGTTCAGGTTTTTTAAATGCAAAATTGAAAGAAATACGTCAAGTTTATATTGACCAAATTTTGACCGTATCACCCTTTATATACAATTTGTTATTTAATTAATAACAATATTTTAATACTGATTAAGGTTTTAATGTGAAACGTAAAAATTTGCCATAAGTTTCTTAAAGATTAACATTTATCCCCATTTTCATGAAGCTCCGTTAGTGCTACGTTAGCTAATTAATTTTTAAACCGATCTATGGAAATATCTGTCATCTTGTCCATACATTCTATATGCCAGTTAGGAGCTTAACTTTCAGTTAAAGTTAACTGGAAAAAGATATTTGCAATTTACTTTCTGTTAACTAACAGTTAGAGCCTAACGGAGCTACATGAAAATGGCCGTTATTTAATTGTATTAATTAATTTTGTTTATTGAATATATTTTCAAATATATTTGGTCGATACAGTATTATTTTTTGTGCATAATGTAAGTTTTTATTCCTACTTCCAATGGTTTCACATGGTTTTCAATATTACAAGGGCTCTTAGGTAACTCATTTAAATTATTTCCAAATTCATTTTCTTCACGCATTCCCTTTCCATCTAAGCAGATCAATTAGTAGAGTATCGATTACATGTGTATGTATGTATGAGTGTGTTATGTGGTGTATACTGTTCTTTGTGTTGTCTATCAAAATCAATAAGGCTTAAGCTAAATTTTTGTATTTTGTATATTTCATATGAACATGGGTAAATTGATATCCCATATATTTCTTATTTAATATTGAAGGTATTCCTTATTAAATATCACCGAGGCAAATTACATACATGTATATGTGAATTGATATAAGAAGATATGTATTTGTGTGCAACTTTGCCTATCTGATTACTAAAGCATCCGTATTGAAATGAGATAACTTTCCAGGAATATATGATATCTAATACAAATAAGATATCTTTTGATTAAGAAAATTAATGAGGCTTTCAATTATAGATATTGTATGGCAACACTCTCTCATACACGCACACACACAGAGTCTCATCCACACTTTCATACTTTCATTCTTAACCCACTCATTCAGACACAATATTTGCTGCTTTATTACCTAGAGAGTCATTATCCTTCAAATATGAAGACAATGGCGAATATACAATTAAATAGACAGGAAATAAAATACAAATATTCTTGTGGGTGATTGAAAATGCAAACTGATGATATGACTGTGTGTGTTTGTGTGAGTTTGTATGTGAGCAAGAAAAGGCGCCAAAGAGATTTGAATTAGTAAAGTAAAAATTTGAGTAGATATATTTGAGTACGATTCAATGAATGACATGCGCTCTCATTTTCTCTTAATTTTCCCAGAAACATATTCTCTCAAACCTAAGTATAGTGAAATCATACAGATTTAACTCAAATCCATGAGAATGTTTGAGAGTAATTGATAAGAATTTCAATAGTTCTTCTATTAGAGTCAACTTCAAGAGAGAGACATAGAGAGAGAGTCATAGAGACAGAGCGTAATAAGTCATCAAATATGTTTTTTAGTGTATTAAATGCTCATTCACGCTAAATATAATTTTAAGTGCATTAGCGCATATTTAATTTCCCAAATACAATACAAATCTTTCGTATGCACTTTGTGGGTGTATGTGTGTGTGTGTGCATGTGTATGCTTGTATGTGGGAGAAAACTTTAAGTGTAATTGAAAAGTTGAAAGGCATCTAAAGTATGGTATACTCATATATGTCGAAGCAGTGGGATGTACGTACTTGAATTGCTCAAAGTAGGGAAATGAGCAAATGAAATGAAATGCTTTCGGAAGATAAATTTAGAATGTATTAATGTTGTTGCCATTTCCTTTGTTTAACCCACTAAAAAGGAAATGCAATTTCTTTTGAATGTATAGCACATATGTGCGTCGGACATATTGGTTTCAATGTAAGCTGGAATTTTTTTGTGTGTGTGTTTATGTGCGTTGGTTGGTTTGGCAATAAACATTTGCATTTGCAAAGGAGTCCTTTTATGTTCTCAGTATTTACCGCTTTTGCTACTTTGTAACTAAGGCAATGGGTACAAAGTCTTGTGAATATGATTTTCTTTGTAAGATTTATTTATTTGATGATCCTTTTGATGGACATAGAGGTTTAAAATGTATTATGGATGGATAAGGCCTGGCATATTGATATATTTATGACAGTATCTCAAAGGAAAATAATAGTCCTTTATGGAAATCAATTATCTCCGCCAATTAAAACACTAACTGATCCTATTAGAAAATTAGTTCATTAAATTAATTTGTATGATCGAAAGAGTTTTCGATTAAAAAAACAAGTAAGGAAAGTCTAAAGTCGGGCGGGGCCGACTATATTATACCCTGCACCACTTTGTAGATCTAAATTTTCGATACCACATCACATCCGTCAAATGTGTTGAGGGCTATATATAAAGGTTTGTCCCAAATACATACATTTAAATATCACTCGATCTGGACAGAATTTGATAGATTTCTACAAAATCTATAGACTCAAAATTTAAGTCGGCTAATGCACTAGGGTGGAACACAATGTTAGTAAAAAAATATGGGAAACATTTAAATCTGAAGCAATTTTAAGGAAACTTCGCAAAAGTTTATTTATGATTTATCGCTCGATATATATTTATTAGAAGTTGAGGAAAATTAGAGTCATTTCTACAACTTTTCGACTAAGCAGTGGCGATTTTACAAGGAAAATGTTGGTATTTTGACCATTTTTGTCGAAATCGGAAAAACATATATATGGGAGCTATATCTAAATCTGAACCGATTTCAATAAAATTTGGCACAATTGACTACACTACTAATTCTACTCCCTGTGCAAAATTTCAACTAAATCGAAGCAAAAAATTGACCTCTGTGGTCATATGAGTGTAAATCGGGCGAAAGGTATATATGGGAGATATATCTAAATCTAAACCGATTGCAACCAAATTTGGCACGCATAGCTACAATGCTAATTCTACTGCCTGTGCAAAATTTCAACCAAATTTGGTTAAAACTCTGGCTTCTGGGACCGTATTTGTGCATATCGGGCGAAAGATATATATGGGAGCTATATCTAAATCTGAACCCATTTCAATGAAATTTGGTACACTTGACTATAGTACTAATTTTTCTTCTTGTGCAAAATTTTAAGTAAATTAGGTTAAAACTCTGGCTTCTGGGGCCATTTAAGTCCATATCGGGCGAAATATATATATGGGAGCTATATCTAAATCTGAACCGATTTCTTCAAAAATCAATAGGGATCTATTCTGAGCCAAAACACATACTTGTGCCAAATTTGAAGTCGATTGGACAAAAACTGCGACCTAGACTTTGATTACAAAAATGTGTTCACGGACAGACGGACACCGCTAAATCGACTCAAGAGCCCACCCTGACAAAGACACCATGTGTCTATCTCGTCTCCTTCTGGGTGTTGCAAACATATGCACTAACTTATAATACACTGTTCCACAGTGTGGCGCAGGGTATAAAAATATGCAGAATTATTAATATGGACCGCTCGTGAAGTTATAAAATCAAAAAACAAGTATATACGGCCGTAAGTTCGGCCAGGCCGAAGCTTATGTACCCTCCATCATGGATTGCGTAGAAACAAAGTAGAAATAAAATTTTCACAAAATTTTCTATAGAAATAAAAATTTTGACAAAATTTTCTATAGAAAGAAAATTTTGACAAAATTTTCTACAGAAATAAAATTTTAACAAAATTTTCTATAGAAATAAACTTTTGACAAAATTTTCTATGGAAATAAAATCTTGGTAGATTATTTTTGGCTCGAGTGGCAACCATGATTATGAACCGAATAAAATTTGAACAAAATCTTCTATAGAAATAAAATTTTTACAAAATTTTCTATAGAAATAAAATTTTGACAAAATTTTCTATAGAAATAAAATTTTGACAATGATAAAAATTTTATTATGAACCGAATAAAATTTTAACAAAACTTTCTCTAGAAATAAAATTTTGACAAAAGTTTCTCTAGAAATAAAATTTTGGTAGATTATTTTTGGCTCTAGTGGCAACCATGATTATGAACCGATATGGACCAATTTTTGTGTGATTGGACCAATTTTGGTATGGTTGTTAGCGACCATATACTAACACCACGTTCCTAATTTGAACCGGATCGGATGAATTTTGCTCCTCCAAGAGGCTCCGGATGTCAAATCTGGAGAACGTTTTATATGGGGGCTATATATAATTATGGACCGATATTGACCAATTCTGCCACGGCTGTTAAAGATCATATACTAACACCATGTTCCAAATTACAACCGGATTGGATGAAATTTGCTTCTCTTGGAGACTTCGCAAGCCAAATCTGGGGATCGGTTTATATGGGGGCTATATATAATTATGAACCGATGTGGACCAATTTTTGCATGGTTGTTAGAGACCACATACCAATATCATGTACCAAATTTCAGGCGGATCGGATGAAATTTGCTTCTCTTTGAGGCTCCGCAACCCAAACCTGGGGATCGGTTTATATGGGCGCTATATATAATTATGGACCGATGTGAACCAATTTTTGCACGGTTGTTAGAGACCATATACAAATACCATGTAACAAATTTCAGCCGGATCGGATGCAATTTGCTTCTCTTTGAGGCTTCGCAAGCCAAATTTGGAGATCGGTTTATATGGGGTCTATATATAATTATGGACCGATGTGGACCAATTTTTGAATGGTTGTTAGAGACCATATACCAACATCATGTACCAAATTTCAGCCGGATCGGATGAAATTTGCTTCTCTTTGAGGCTCCGCAAGCCAAATCTGGGGATCGGTTTATATGGGGGCTATATATAATTTTTGACCGATGTGGACCAATTTTTGCATGGTTGTTAGAGACCATATATCAACATCATGTACCAAATTTCAGCCGGATCGGATGAAATTTGCTTCTGTTAGAGGCTCCACAAGCCAAATCTGAGGGTCCCTTTATATGGGGGCTATACGTAAAAGTGGACCGATATGACCCATTTTCAATACCATCCGACCTACATCGATAACAACTACTTGTGCCAAGTTTCAAGTCGATAGCTTGTTTCGTTCGGAAGTTAGCGTGATTTCAACAGACGGACGGACGGACGGACGGACGGACATGCTTAGATCGACTCAGAATTTCACCACGACCCAGAATATATATACTTTTTGGGGGTCTTAGAGCAATATTTCGATGTGTTACAAACGGAATGACAAAGTTAATATACCCCCATCCTATGATGAAGGGTATAATAAACTGGAGAACTCTTTTAAAGAGTAGGACTTGGGGAAGTTACTGGTACGAAACAAGGAAGTACAACTTATTATTCTCCTGTATGGAATCCATGTATCCTATTTCAACTACATACAAACACTGTATGGTTCCTTTCAAATAAGTCGGAGAAAGTAAATATTCAAAAAATTTCTTAAAAGAAAATTCTTAAAAAATGATGAGGCACCATTTTTCTGGACTGTCAACAAATGTAAATTTATTAAATTTATTATTTGCTTGAAAAAGTTTGCTAAATTATATGCTTAGTTCGCATACAGGGATCACCCTCTGCACATTTCAAGAAAACCGAAAAACTTTCAAATTAAAAAAAAAATATGCAAGAAGGAGATGTCCTTCTCTATCAAAAACTGAAAACTTTTAATTTTCAAATATCAGGCAAGGACGAAGTGTAACTCCACGACAGATATCGAAAAATCACGTACCCTATATTTATTTACTTACTCACTCCCACGTTTCGTGTACATTTAAAGTAAATCGGAGCAGTTTAGATTTTGCTGTATTGGTTTAATAAAGGACGAACCCTTCCCCGATCAAAACAAACTATGAGTTTTTTGTTTAGAGACAAACCTAAACGTCCCTGAAATTTCAAATTGGGGGACTTTTCTTCAACATCCCCCTTGACCAAATATGTTATCCAAAAAATTATGTAGCGGGTCTTTGTCTAGGCGCCACTTTTACCTTCCCTTTAAATTTCAAGCAATCCTAAGTCTAAGTTTCCAAATGTCGGGCAAAGAGGAGGCCTCCCTCCATATACAAATATTAAAAATTCGGGTAGCCGATATTGATTTCATACAAAAAATTTTGTTTTTTTTTGGGTTCAATCATAAAATTAGTTGATCCAATTAGTTTTTAATTGAAGTGTCTTCGATTACGGAAATGATAGTATCAATCACCAAAGTCAATTAAAATTAATTGATAATATGAATTTTTGTGATAGATTTTTGTTTCAATTAAAAAAATTGTTGAATCAATTAATTTTTTAAATGTTTCGTGAAAAAAATCAATTAAAAATTTTATTGGAAATACTTTGGTGAAAATCTGTGTTCATAACTTCCCCCAAGTCATTTGTAATTTTTTTTAAGTTTTAAAATGTCGGGGAAGGGGAGGTCCTTTCCCAGACCAAATATTGAAAAACAAAGTAGTGGATTTTTGTTTAGGCGCCACCTTTACCTTCCCTGTAAATTTCAAGCAAATCGGAGAACTTTAGTCCAAGTTTTCAAAGGTTGGGCCAGGGGGAGACTTCCCCTTCCGTCCAACTAGTGAAAACGCAGGCATCCCATTTCAAGTAAATCGGAGTCAAAAAATGAGTCTACACTAATAGATACGGCCGTAAGTTCGGCCAGGCCGAATCTTATGTACCCTCCACCATGGATTGCTTAAAAACTCCTACTAAAGACTGTCATCCACAATCGAATTCATTGGGTTGAGGTAATACTTACCGATGGCAAGGTATCTTAAAACTTCTTAAGTTAGTCCATGCGGGGTATATATTAGACAAAAAAGCCGATTAAATACGTAAAATTCAGTTCTTAATCGGTATATATAGGGGAGTCTATAAATAATTACGGACAGATATGAATTGTTGCGTGGTAATTAGAGAGACAGTGAAATATGGGGATCGCTTTATGTTGGGGCTATATACAATTATGAACTGATATGGAACCATTTTTGGTCGATTTATCTGGGAGCTATATATATAGGTAACTATAGACCAATATGGAACAATTTTGGCATGGTTGTTAGCGGCCATATCAAATAACCAAATTTCTACCGAATCGGATGCAATTTATTCCTCCAAGAGGCTCCGGAGGTCAAATCTGGGGATCGGTTTATATGGGGGCTTTATAAATTATTATGGATCGATATGGACTAATTTTTGCATGGTTGTTAGTGTCCATATACTTACATAATATACAAAATTTCAACTGAATCGGAAGAGGCCCCAGTGGTCAAATCTGGGGATCGGTTAATATGGGGGATATATATAATTATGAACCGATAAGGCATGGTTGTTAGATACCATATACTAACACCACATACCAAATCTCAACCGGATCGGATGAATTTTTCTCCTCCAAGAGGGTCCGGAGGTCAAATCTGGGGATCAGTTTATATGGGGACTATATATAATTATGGACCGATAAGGCATGGTTGTTAGATATCTTATACTAACACCACTTACCAAATTTAAACCCGATCGGATATATTTTTCTCCTCCAAGAGGGTACAGAGGTCAAATCTGTGGATCAGTTTATATGCACCCAGAGAAGGAATATGATCACCTCAACCATGTTTCAAGAGCAAAATGTTATTTTTGAATTGTGACCATGTAACATGTTTGTCGCAACCATGTTATTTTCTCGGAGATTATTATTTTTGGCGAGAAAATAACATTTTTGCCATAAACATGTTACATGGTCACCATCCAAAAATAACATTTTGCTCTTGAAACATGGTTGAGGTGATCATATTCCTTCTCTGCGTGTGGGGACTATATATAATTGTGGACCGATATGGACTAATTTTTACATGGTTGTTAGTGTCCATATACTTACATAACATACAAAATTTCAACAGAATGGAATGAAATGTGGTCCTCCAAGAGGCTCCAAAACCAAATCTGGGGATCGGTTTATATGGTGGCTAAATATGATTATGGACCGATATGAACCAATTTTGGCATGGTTGTTAGAGACCACATACTAACAGCACGTACCAAATTTCAAACGGATCAGATGAAATTTGCTCCCCCAAATCTGGGGAACGGTTTATATGGGGGCTATATATAATTATGGACAATTTTTTTCGTGAATGTTAGGGACCATATACTAATACCACGTATCAAATTTCAACCGGATCGGATGAAATGTGCTTCTCCAAGAGGATCCTCAAACTAAATCTGGGGATCGGTTTATATGGGGGCTTTTACCAAGTTTCAAGTCGATAGCTTGTTTCTTTCGGAAGTTAGCGTGATTTCGGACAGCCGGACAGACGAACGGAGGGGCATTGCTAGATCGACTCAGAATTTCAACACGACCCACAATAAATAAACTTTGTGGGGTCTTAGACAAATATTTCGATGGGTTCACACGGAATGATCAACCTACACTGAAAAAACAGTGAACCCACCAGGAAAGATAACTTTTGATTAATTTTGGAAAATTGGGAACTTTTTTAGAAAATTTTAACTAAACGGTATTACAAGCGCTGGCATCACTCCGATATGGCAAAAATAAGTAAATATTTTTCGACAAATTCAAGAAAATTTATTAGACATAACTAAATTTTTTCAGTAGTTAAAGAAAATTTTGTAGTTTTAAGAGAAATCTTGGAGTTCAAAATTGCAAGAATGTCTTTAGTGACATACGAAGTTCATGATGGACACATTTTTGGTAAAATTTACAAATTTAAAGAAATAATGAACTATTTTGTAAGAAATACGAAATTAGGAAATCTTTATGCTTTATTTGTGTATAACTTTTTCCCGTTTTTTAGTTCATTTAACTAACATACGCAAAAAATTATTTGACTAAAATAAACTTTTTCCAAACATAATGATTCTATGAACTAATATAAAGTTAATATGGCTTTAGTGAAATAGAGAGTTCACTTTTTTTTGAGTGTAATATACCCCCCATCCTATGGTGGATGGTAACATATAAAAAAAGGAGAGGATCTTTGTCTAGATGCCACCTCTAACTTGCCCTGAAAATTTCAAGCAAATCGGACAAGTTTAGATTTTGGTTTAAAAAAAGGACGTCCTCTTCCTCGATTAAATATCGAAAAACAAACTAGGACTTTTTTTTGTTCAAAGGCAACCCTAAACATCCGGAAGCATAACTCGGATTTTATATACAGTGAAACCTCTTAAACTTGGACACTCTGAAAACTGGACAACTCTCAAAAGTGAAGAATTGTCGTGAGACGTTTGTTATATTAATACCTTAAAATTGCTCTCTCTCTCTCTGGACACCTCCCAAATGTGGGCAAAATTTTTCCGACCGTGGGTATTCACTTCTTAGAGATTTCAATGTTTATAAATAGATTTTTATTTAATTTTTCACTAATAAACCAGCAACCTTTTTTAATATAATGGCACTTGACTGTTCACACTTGCATTTAATAACACCGAAGAAAATAATTTGTTGTCTGTTTAGTGCTTTTGACTCTGAAAATTTACTATTGCTCAACATGAGATCAACTTTGTAGTTCTCTAAACGTGTTTGTGATACACATATGAAGTGTGTACGTTGGTGTGTGATTCCTTTTCTTCCTTCTTGAAGTATTTCCGTAGTCGTTGAGACTGGGGACTCTTTCCATCATAGTGTTTGGATGTGTGTCTAATGTCTGATCAAAAGTGTGTGTTTAGTACTCACTCCCACACACACATTAAGCTCAATGTAAATCTAAAAAGAGTATTTGTGGGAGAATGACTTTGTGTACGTGCTCCAAACACTATGAGATTAATTTTTAAATGCTTTTTTATTGCTGCTCTATGCTGTGGAGGAGGAGGAGTAGGGGGAGTATGTCTGTTATGTTTATTGGGTTGATGGCATGGTCGTTGTTTGTCACCCCTACTCAGAGAATATCTTTTGTTTACGCGATGATGCTAAGGGGGTTTGGTGTGGGTGGGGTGGCTGGGGAGACGAATGGATAGTGCTGATCCCAAATGACTTGATACGGTTTTATTTACAACATTGATGATGAGCTTTATAACTTAAAGCCATGATGATATAAATGAATATTAAGATTGACAGATGTCTCTGTCCGTTTGCTTTGGCCTTTGAATTTTATTTCTATGTTATGTGATGTGCAAGTGGGCGAGAGGATTTCAATTTGTGTGCCATTGTATATGTGTGTGTCTGTGTGTGGGTGTTCATGCGTGCCGTATCCTTTTGATGTTATGTGCTGTGTGCTCCTTTTTACTTTTGTTTGTAGTAGGGGGTCATGTCGGCAAAAATACAAAGTAAGAATATGAAAATTGATGTGCACACAACACAACAAGAAAGGGAATTCACAATTGTTAGGTGATGATTATGATGGTATGTCTGTTGATGTTGTCAGGGGTCTATATTTGTCTGCGTGTGTGTGTGTGTGATTGTGACTGATGCATCGTGCTATGGATAATGATGGAGTTGGAAAATTTTTGACCCAGTTTATCACGCTCTGACTGCTGTCTTTTTTATGTTCCTTTTTATTTTGCGATTATTGTGATCTGTGAAAGCATTTCGAAATAATGAAGGAAATTGCTATGATTACAATTCGAATGAATAGAAATTTTGTTGCAAAGCATGTGTCATTTGGATATTGATTAAAAAACTTGCATTGCATTTGACTCTTGTGTTCATTGAATTTACTGCTAGAATTTCCTATAGCATATCGTAAAGATGGTATGAAATATAAATTAAATAGAATAGAAGGGGACTTGATTTGTTTCATGTTAAATCAAAAAGTCTGAATGGTAAGATTTTCTTCAATGCGAGAGTTTGATTGGGTCGAATTGGGCAAAATGATTTCATATGTGGATTGAAAATAGGCTTATATAAAATTTCATTTAGAACCAAATGTTAAGTGGATCGGTTGAAAAAAAAACAAGTATATATGGTCGTATGGGAGCCACCGTGTTGCAATGGTTAGCATGCCCGCCTTGCATACACAAGGTTGTGGGTTCGATTCCTGCTACGACCGAACACCAAAAAGTTTTTCAGCGGTGGATTATCCCACCTCAGTAATGCTGGTGACATTTATGAGGGTTTCCAAGTTTCTCTAAGTGTTTTCACTAGAATGTGGAACGCCGTTCGTACTCGGCTATAAAAACGAGGTCCCTTATCATTGAGCTTCACATGGAATCGGGCAGCACTCAGTGATAAGAGAGAAGTTCACCAATGTGGTATCACAATGGACTGAATAGTCTAAGTGAGCCTGATACATCGGGCTGCCACATAACCTAACCTAACCTAACCTATATATGGCCGTAAGTTCGGCCAGGCCGAATCTTATGTACCCTCCACCATGGATAGCGTAGAAACTTCTACGAAAGACTGTCATCCACAATCGAATTACTTGGGTTGTGGTATCTTAAATCGTTTTCTAAATTGTGAGTTTGTCCATACGTGGTATATATTAGACAAAAAAGGTATGTGTAGGTAAGTCTACAAATAATTACGAATCGATATGGACTTTTGCACGGTACGTAGGGAGCCAGAATTGAAATATGGGGGTCGCTTATATGGGGGCTATATACAATTATGAACTTGATATGGATCAATTTTTGTGTGATTGGGGATCGATTTATCTGAGGCTATATGTTTGTTAACGGCCATAAACTAGCACAATGTACCAAATTTCAACTGACTCGTATGAAATTTGCTCCTCCCAGAGGCTCCAAAACCAAATCTCACGTACCAAATTTCAACTGATTCGGATGAATTTTGCTCTTCCAAGAGACTCAGGAGGTCAAATCTGGGGATCGGTTTATATGGGGGCTATATATAATTTGGACCGATTTCGACCAATTTTTGCGTGGGTGTTTGAGGCCATATATTAACACCACATACCAAATATCAACTGAATCAGATGAATTTTGGTCTTCCAAGAGGCTCCGGAGGTCAAATCTGGTGTTCGGTTAATATGGGCGCTATATATAATTATGCACCGATGTGGACCAATTTTTGCGTGGTCATTAGAGGTCATATACTAACACCATGTACCAAATTTCAGCCGGATCGGACGAAATTTGCTTCTCTTAGAGGATCCGCAAGCCAAATCGGGGGATCGGTTTATATGGGGGCTATATATAATTATGCACCGATGTGGACCAATTTTTGCATGGTCATTAGAGACCATATACTAACACCATGTACCAAATTTCAGCCGGATCGGACGAAATTTGCTTTTCTTAGAGGATCCGCAAGCCAAATCGGGGGATCGGTTTATATGGGGGCTATATATAACTATGACCGATGTGGATCAATTTTAGCATGGTCATTAGAGACCATATACTAACACCTTGTACCAAATTTCAGCCGGATCGGACGAAATTTGCTTCTCTTAGAGGATCCGCAAGCCAAATCGGGGGATCGGTTTATATGGGGGCTATATATAATTATGCACCGATGTGGACCAATTTTTGCATGGTCATTAGAGACCATGTATTAACACCATGTACCAAATTTCAGTCGGATCGGATGAAATTTGCTTCTCTTAGAGGCTCCGCAAGTCGAATCAGGGGATCGGTTTATATGGGGGCTACATATAATTATGGACCGATGTGGACCAATTTTTGCATGGTTGTTAGAGACCATATACTAACATCATGTACCAAATTTCAGTCGGATCGGATGAAATTTGCTTCTCTTAGAGGGTCTGCAAGCCAAATTTGGGGGTCCGTTAATATGGGGGCTATACGTAAAAGTGGACCGATATGGTCCATTTGCAATATCATCCGACCTACATAAAAAACAACTACTTGTGCCAAGTTTCAAGTCGATAGCTTGTTTCGTTCGGAAGTTAGCGTGATTGCAACAGACGGACGGACGGACGGACGGACATGCTCAGATCGACTCAGAATTTCACCCACGACCCAGAATATATATACTTTATGGGGTCTTAGAGCAATATTTCGATGTGTTACAAACCGAATGACAAAGTTAATATACCCCCATCCTATGGTGGAGGGTATAATCATTTGTGTATTATTTCTTTAAATTTGTAAATTTTATTACAAATTCGCCCATCTTGAACTTCGTATGGCACTGAAGATATTCTTGCAATTTTGAACTCCAATCTTTTTCTTTAAACTACAAAATTTTCTTAAACAAATGAAAAAAATTATTTATGTCTAATAAATTTTCTTGAATTTGTCCAAAATTTTTTACTTATTATTGTAATATCGGCGTGATGTCAGCATTTGAAATATTGTTTAATTAAAAACAAGTATATAGAGGCAGTAAGTTCGGCCGGGCCGAATCTGAAATACCCACCACCATGAATCAAGTATTATCGGTTCCTTTGAAATTTTAGGGGGGTTTGATGACAGATACACCCAGAAAAAAGTGCCTTCGAAACTAAAGGAAAAAATTTTCATCAATATAGTTTATCCATTTTATTTCCATTAAGGTAAATTTTTGTGAAAAATAATAAAATTTACTCGTTTCAGTAAAAAAATCCTAAACTGTAAGCAGTTAGGAATAGTTCATTAACTAGAATAAGGCATGGAATTTTACTCATACTATTTTCTTCGCTGGGTATAAGAATTTACTACTGAAAAAGAAAATTTTATTCACCGATAACAAAGCATTCGTAAAAATAAACAAAAACCGAACTAAAACCAAGTTTCCTCAAAATTAGTAAAATTTCTTATAAAATGATAATTGCGACTTCCTTTATAATAGAAAGTTTTTCATACATACGAACAACACTTGGCATAGAAAAATATTTTAGTTCATTCGTACTAAGAAGTATGCAATCCTTTCAAAACTTAAGGAAACACACTATTTAGAATATAGGAAATTTTCCTAAATTTCTATTGTCTACCTGTAATCGATACCTGTCATCGTAATCGATGTGTTTGCGCGTGGGTGTATTCGATATATTTGCGCGTCGGTTGTTTTTTTAGTTGGAATCGCGTTGTTTTGGTATACGGAGAGATTGTTAAAAAATAATATGGTAAAATAATATAATAAATAACAAATAAAATATATAAAATATTTGTTATTTTAAATTAGTGAGAAAAATTTTCGTTTTTTTAAATAAATCTATCAATGTTCGTGATAGTGTATAAAGAAAGAAAACACCAGCAGAATAACAACCCTTTCATTTGTCTTCATTTTGGAATCTTCAATTATCAGGTAATATTCAGTGACGCTAACCTTTTGCAACAAAAATGTTTTATGATTTTTTATATTTGTAGGTATTGAAATTGTAAAAGGAGGACAAAATCGTTAGGCAGCAACTTATTAAAAGTGAAAAGTACAAGAAGAAGAAAAAGTGCGTTTTACAGTTGATAATATCACACGGAAATTGGAAATAGTGGAATAATAAACTAATATTTCAAAGAGATTCGATGCTGTTGATTCTTAATAAATATATTCAATATATTAATAAAACATGTCTTTTATTGAAGATAAAATTGCTTATAGAAATAAATAAAATTGTATTTAAAAACAAAGGTAAGCAGTTCTAATTATGAAGTAAAAGTTTTACCACAAATGTGTAAGATTTGTCGAAATGAATGAAAAAATTTCAATAAAATCATTCCATATATGAATTCAAATTAGTTAAATTTTTTCATTCTGTAGTATAGTGGTATATAAATATAGGGAAATGTTAACTAATATATGGAATGCATTATTCCTAATTTCTACGAAAATCACATCGTTCAAACAAATAAAAATGTCTTTGGCGCTATACGAAGTTCAACTTTCTTCACAATTAGTTCATTTTAACTTAAAGAAGGGGTCACTTTTTTCTGGGTGTATTCTCTCAAGCAGAGAATATAAAGTTTATATCAGATTCTGGATTTATAAAAACCATTTTTGTTTGAATTTTAGAGGAATCATTAACATCTCTTGTAAGTGTGCAAGAAAATGATGAAATAACGCCTGGATTTGAAATCTAAAATCTGTAGATTTTCACCCCCATTATATAAATGATAAGGAGAAGTCAAATCTGGAAATTTTATATTTAGTTTAAAGCAATTTTCATGATTAGTGCGCCTTCTATACCCTCAAGAAGTCAAATCGGTCTATATGGAGGCCTTATCAAATGTACCGATAAAAACTAAATCCAATACACGTTTTTGTGAGTCTAAAATACCAGTATATTTACAATTTCAGGCAAATCGGATGAAAACTACGGTTTCTAGAAACCCAAGGAGTTAAATCGGGAGATCGGTCTTATACTAAAACATGGACCTATAGTCCAGAAGTAAAATCGGGAGATCGGTCTATATGTGGTCTATACCAAAACATGGACCGATACTCACCATTTTTGGCACACCTCTTTGTGGTCCAAAAATACCTCTAGATTTCCAATTTCAGGCGAATTGAATAAAAACTACGGTTTCTATAAGCCCAAGACCCCAAATCGGGAGGTCGGTTTATATGGGGACTATATTAAAATCTGGACCGATATAGCCTTTGAATTTGACATGCCTGAAGACAAAAGACGAGTTTGTGCAAAATTTCAGACGATTGCTTCATTGTCGAAGACTGTAGCGTGATTACAACAGACAGACAGACGTTGTTATATCGTCTTAGAATTTCTCCCTGATCAAGAATATATATATACTTTATATATTCTGAAATCGATACTCGTATTTCGATTTGTTACAAACGGAATGACAAACTTATTATACCCCCGTCACAATTCTAAGGTGGGTTGGTATAAAAATTAACCAAAATTTTTCTCCCTGGTGGGTTCACTGATTTTTTCTGTGTATAAAGGGTGATACGGTCAAAATTTGGTCAATATAAACTTGACGTATTTCTTTCAATTTTGTATTTAAAAAACCTGAACACCCCTCATTTTGAAGGTGTGTGTGTGTAGAATGTTGCTCCTATTTTGATTTTGGAATTCACTCTTCAGTTGTCAAAATGCCGTCCAAGCAAGAAGAGCAGCGTATCAAAATTTTGCTCGCGCATCGCGAAAATCCGAGCTACTCGCACGCAAAGCTGGCAAAATCGCTAAAAGTTGCCAAATCAACCGTTACAAATGTAATTAAAGTGTTTGGGGAACGTTTGTCGACAGCCAGGAAGTCTGGATCGGGGGGAAATCGAAAACCGGAAGCCGCTGAGACGACAAAGAGAGTTGCCGGTAGTTTCAAGCGAAACCCTAAACTCTCTCTCCGAGATGCCGCAAATAAGCTGGGTGTATCGTCTAAAACCGTGCATCGAGCCAAAAAACGAGCCGGACTATCGACTTACAAGAAGGTAGTGACTCCAAATCGCGATGATAAACAAAATACGACGGCCAAAGCGCGATCCCGGAGGCTGTACACGACGATGCTGACGAAGTTTGACTGCGTGGTAATGGACGACGAAACCTACGACAAAGCCGACTACAAGCAGCTTCCTGGACAGGGGTTTTATACGGCAAAAGGAAGGGGAAAGGTAGCAGATATTTTCAAGCACATAAAACTGTCAAAGTTCGCAAAGAAATATCTGGTTTGGCAAGCCATCTGTACCTGTGGCTTGAAAAGCAGCATTTTCATAGCTTCCGGGACTGTCAACCAAGAAATTTACATGAAAGAGTGTTTGGATAAACGTCTGCCGCCTTTCCTGAAGAAACACGGTTGATGAAGCGTATATTTGATTATTTTAATCGAAACCAGGGCTATGGAGTCGAAATCTGAAGATTTTGCTGCAGTCGTAAAAATTTTGTTTGACCCCGACTCTGGCTAAACCAAAATTTTAAAAACACGTTTGTAACTAAACAAATATTTACGCAAGTTTGACGGTTGAGACTAAGATATAGCTCCCATATACATCTTTCGCTCGATGGGAACTTATATAGCCCCAGAGATTAGATTTTTAACTTTATTTGCTTCAAATTTTGCACAAAGAGTACAACTGATCTTATCGTCAAATAGGCCAAATATAGTTAAAATCAGTTCAGATTTCGATATAGCTTCTATATCATATTCATTTAGATTTAGTTGTTTAAAATTTTGTGATTTTATAAATACATATGGTATGTAGAAAAATTTTATATATGCTCATATTGTGACGAGAGCTCTATATAAACTTACTGCACAATATAGTTTATTGTACATAAGATACAATTGACCTTAAATTTGGAATCAGAGTTATATAGGCGTGTGAAAATTAGAGCTTTTTGTACACATAAATAAATAAGATAATTTGTATACACGCAAAAAAATAATTCTTTCCTCCCAAACGAAATTTTAGACAAACAAAGTTCGTTTCTCATTTGCTTTTCGCTGTAAGGAATTGTATTTGGAAGAAAAGTATATACTTTTTGTGATAAATGTTTATTCTTTTCCAGGATGTAAAAACAATTTCATAAAGACTAACTCAAAAAAAATTGTTTTCTTGCTAATTGCATTTTCCCTCACATCTTTTTCACATCCACGAGGTTTTTTAGTTCTTAACACCTTTTCCTGTAATACCAACAATGTAGAAGAAATTATACGATTTTATAAATTTTTAAAATTTTTTTTTACCTTTCGCCTGGACGGAGAATCGAACCGCGGACCATGCACTTTGTAAGCCAACACACTACCCACTGAGCTATGTACCTGTTATGGTCATCAATAGATAATTATCCATATAAGTTATATTTATATAGCATAGCTTGCGGCGCCCACGAACCGAATAAACAAAGTTTATTTAACAGAAACAAACATTTAGTTTGGCACCGTGGAGCAGTGGTTGCTACGTCTGACTTGCATGCCAAGGGTCGTGGGTTCGATCCCTGCTTCGACCAAAGTTTTTTTTTTTTTATTTTTTTTTATTTTACATATATTCCAAATATGTTCGGAAGATTCCGAAAAAATGTTGAACATTACATTGTCCTATATTAAATTTTGAACTGTAAAATGTGTCTTATTAAAGACCTAAAGCCAGAAAAGAACAGTGTTTGATATAAACGAAATGGACTGTGTTGTGGTTTCAAAAATAACTTTTTTATTGGAAAAAATAAAAATTTTTTAACAAACGAATTTTTTTGGTGATAAAAGTTTAAAATTTTCGAAGCAATTCAAAAAACTCTAACAAAAGAAAAACGTTTTCGGTACACGTTTTCCAAACGTTTTTTTTCTTTGCGTGTAGGTGCATTTTTGGTACCATCAACAACAGAACTATAAATGAGTATTATTACAAAAATTCCTATAGAAATAAAATTGTGACAAAATTTTCTATAGAAAGAAAATTATGACAAAATTTTTTATAGAAATAAAATTCTGACAAAATTTTCTATAGAAATAAAATTTTGACAAAATTTTCTATAGAAATAAAATTTTGACAAAATTTTCTATAAAAATAAAATGTTGACAAAATTTTCTATAGAAATAAAATAAAAATGCTTTATTTGATTAAAAAGAACATTAATAAAATAGAAATAAAATTTTGACAAAATTTTCTATAGAAATAAAATTTTGTTGTTGTTTTTTTGATTTCAGCTTAAAACCATGCATTGACTAAACTACAAGTGTAGCTTAACCAACAGAGGAAAATAATGTTTGTCAAATTTATTTGGGCAAAGCCCTATAGACTGCGAGATGGTTGGATGGACGCACGTTTCGGAATTACCACATTCCTCATCAGCATCCCCTACTTGCAGCAAAACTATCAACCAATTATCAGAATAAATTCAGGCAGTTCACTAAACCCAACAATGAACCACACTTGAACCATCCGAAAAAAGGTTTTACATGATAGCCGGCTTATTCCGAAATAAATTCGTACAAACATATCTCTTTTCCTTTGCCACCGTCAAATTATCGATTTGAGTGCAGTTGGCTGGGTATATTTTGAGCGTACTTCCTCTTTTTTCATTCGTTTTGTTTCGTTCGTTGTTGTTGTTGTTTTTTCTTTAATCATTGTTGTTGTTTTTTGATTTCAGCCTAAAACCATGCAATGAGTAAACTACAAGTGTAGCTTAACCAACTGTTGTAGTTTAGTCAATGTATGGTTTTAAGCTGAAATCAAAACAAAACGAATGAAATAAAATTTTGACAAAATGTTCTGTAGAAATAAAATTTCGACAAAATTTTCTATAAAAATAAAATTTTGACAAATTTTTCTATGGAAATAAAATTATGACAAAATTTTCTATAGAAATAAAATGTTGACAAAATTTTCTAAAGAAATAAAAATTTGACAAAATTTTCTATAGAAATAAAATTTTGACAAAACTTTCTATAGAAATAAAAATTTGACAAAATTTTCTATAAAACTAAAATTTTGACAAAATTTTCTATGGAAATAATATTGTGACAAAATTTTCTATAGAAATAAAATATTGACATAATTTTCTATAGAAATAAAAATTTGACAAAATTTTCTATAGAAATAAAATTTTGACAAAATTTTCTATAGAAATAAAATTGTGACAACATTTTCTATAGAAATAACATTTTGACAAAATTTTCTATAGAAATAAAATTTTGACAAAATTTTCTATGGAAAAAAAATTTTGACAAAATTTTCTGTGGAAAAAAATTTTAACAAAATTTTCTATAGAAATAAAATGTTGTCAAAATTTTCTATAGAAATAAAATGTGGACAAAATTTTCTATAGAAATAAAATTTTGGCAAAATTTTCTATAGAAATAAAATTTTGAGAATTTTTTTAAAGAATATTTTTTGTTTGGTAGTTATTTGGTAGAATTGTTTCCAAATTTTGGTAGCCACAAATGTTACGAGTGGCAACCGTGCTCCGGAGTCGAGCTGAAGAAAAATGCTGGAGTTGGACTCGAGTAAAATTGACTAGACTCCACAGCCCTGATCGAAACTGATGAAAAGATTTTCCAATTTTTGTTCTTCGTAGAATATTTGTCCTACACACCTTATATTTTGAAAAACAAATTTCTATAGAAATAAAATTTTGACAAAATTTTCTATAGAAATAAAATTTGGACAAAATTTTCTATAGAAATGAAATTTGAACAAAATTTTCTATAGAAATAAAATTTTCTATAGAAATAAAATTTTTATTCTGATTATTAATTTTGTTCGGCTGTTCGAACAGCATCACACGAACAAACGTTAGTTATTTTCAATATATTATATCTAAAATAATATTGTGATTTGTGAACATTAAAAGTAATTTAATTTTTGTAATTTATGTAGATACAAAATCCCAGAAGATGGTTAGTGTCACTAACCGAAATATTGGAAATAAATATTAAAACAAATCAATAATCGATTGTTTCTATGACCTCAAGCCGAACAAAATTAATAATCAGAATAAACATAAAATAGGTCAACAACACTCAAAAATATTTTTAAAGAAATAAAATTTTGGCAAAATTTTCTATAGAAATAAAATTTTGACAAAATTTTCTACAGAAATAAAATTTTGACAAAATTTTCTATAAAAATACAATTTTGACAAAATTTTCTATAGAAATAAAATTTTAACAAAATTTTATATAGAAATAAAATTTTGACAAAATTTTCTATAGAATTTTCTATAAAAATAAAATGTTGACAAAATTTTCTATAGAAATAAAATGTTGACAAAATTTTCTACAGAATTAAAATTTTGACAAAATTTTCTATAGAAATAAAATGTTGGCACAATTTTCTATAGAAATAAAATGTTGACAAAATTTTCTATAGAAATAAATTTTTGAGAATTTTTTTAAAGAATATTTTTTTGTTTGGTAGTTTTTTGGTAGAATTTTTTCCAAATTTTGGTAGCCACAAATGGCACGAGTGGCAACCGTGCTTCGGAGTCGAGCTGAAGAAAAATGCTGGAGTTGTTCTCGAGTAAAATTGACTAGACTAAACAGCACTGATCGAAACTGACGAAAAAATTTTCCAATTTTTGTTCTTCGTAGAATATTTGTCCTACACACCTTATATTTTGAAAAACAAATTTCTAGAAATTTCTAGAAATAGAAATAAAATTTTGACAAAATTTTCTATAGAAATAAAAATTTTACAAAATTTTCTATAGATATACAATTTTGACAAAATTTTCTATAAAAATGCAATTTTGACAAAATTTTCTATAGAAATAAAATTTTGACAAAATTTTCTATAGAAATAAAATGTTGACAAAATTTTATATAGAAATAAAATTTTGAGGAAAATTCCTATAAAAATAAAATTTTGATAAAATTTTCTATAGAAATAAAATTTTGACAAAATTTTCAATGGAAATAAAATTATGACAACATTTTTTATAAAAATAAAATGTTGACAAAATTTTCTAAAGAAATAAAAATTTGACAAAATTTTCTATAGAAATAAAATTTTGACAAAACTTTTAATAGAAATAAAATTTTGACAAAATTTGTTGGTAGAATTTTTTCCAAATTTTGGTAGCCACAAATGGCACGAGTGGCAACCGTGCTTGGGAGTCGGTGTCGAGCTGATAAAAAATGCTGGGGTTGGAGCCGAGTAAAATTGGCTTGACTCCACAACCCTGATCGAAACTGACGCAAAGATTTTCCAATTTTTGTTCTTCGTAGAATATTTGTCCTACACACCTTATATTTTGAAAAACAATGAATGAATTTCCTGCCCATACACGGTTAGTATCATACAATATTTTCTTCACAACAATGCCACTAACCAAAGTCAAACAGGTGGTGGTGTGAGTGTTTTTGCGGGAAACACTCACAGTTACACCGAGTGAACATAATTTATAACGGAAACGGAAGTTTGAGGATTTTGTTTGAGGTTTGACATTGTTGCTTCGACTCCATATTGTCTCGTGTGCGTGAATGTTTGTGGGTGGGTGGTGGTGGGTATTAAGTTTGAATGGGTCACATGTACACAAATACACCACAACAAGTTGTTAAACGAATACTCTCCACCATTGCCTATGGAAGAGCGCCAACAGTGAAAGAGAATGAGCAATGATTGTATTGTACTGTGAGAACATAAAAACAGAAAACATTGTGATGTGTGGATAAGGGTCGACAACTTGTTGTTGTCTAGCTGCTAAATGTTAAATTTTATCGGTATGAGTGTGAATATAT
This sequence comes from Haematobia irritans, assembly GCF_050003625.1. NCBI lineage: Eukaryota > Metazoa > Arthropoda > Insecta > Diptera > Muscidae > Haematobia > Haematobia irritans. The sequence continues at coordinate 110,459,837 of NC_134399.1, read as the reverse complement.
TTTCAAGTGTGCGTGTGTGTGTGGTAGGGGGTTTTTTGTTTGGTAATGTTTTACACAACCACATTACAAGGGGGCGTACTAAGTGATAGGACATTTGGAGGGGGTACTTTTATGCTGCTCTCCGTATTATATCCCTTGGGGCTAGAATAGACCAGAATAGGATTTTGTGTTAATGTATGTTTATGTTTGTATTTGACCATACTGGGTTGTTGTTAGAACTAATTGTTTTTAATTTTTGTAACAACTATTGTTACAATTGCCATTGCCAATGCCTTAGCTTCGGGTGATATGAATCTTTTGGCAATTGTTCCACAACATCTCTTCAAGGGGTATTATCTTTTGCGTTAATGTATTTACAAAATTTAAACCTTCAGCATGGATGAGTGAAGATTTGTCTCTGTGTTTATTGTTTATACCAGCAGGTAGTACAAATGTTGCTGTACACTGAAAGAAGAGTTTTCCTTTTGAGGAAAGAACTTTCAAAAAAGCAAAGTTTTCTTTTGACGCTAAAAAACAAATCTTTAAAAACAAGTAAAATAGTTTGCAGACAATCGCTGAATCACACCGAAAAAAAAGTTTACTATTTTTTATGAAAAATGAACTAACCCATAGTAAGAATGACCATGATTTGGCGCCAAAGATTTTTTTCATCTAGATAAGTTCATGATTTTCTTATAAATTAGTTCATGTATTGCATCGTATTTTAGTTCATCATTACTATGCTGTGGGAAGAATATAGTTAAACTCATTCAAAATATTCCTGCTATCCAGAAAAATGAACAATTTTTTGGGAAACCTGTATTAAGAAATTGGTTTGAAATAAACTGTTTGTTAGTATAATTTTCAAAAAAGTAGAGAAATTGAGGAATCAAAGGTACAACAAGCCTCTATACAACTAAGAAATTTTTCGTACAAAGCAAGTCAATTTTCTATAACCACCAGTATTTTATTTCAAAAAAATTTTATAATATTACACAAAACTATGGCTTATGATATACAACAAAGGAAATATTTTTATTCGTACGTTGGATGCAGTTACTTGTCGGTAGTTAGTAATTGCTTCTTCAAAAGAGTAATATTCTATGTTAATAGGACTAAAGTAATTAATTTAAATTTCCATGTTTTCTATCCATATGAAAGATATATGTGGCATAAGTTGCTATATTCAATTGAATTGTCCAATTTAATCGATTTTGGCTAACTTTTGTTGGGCGGATTTGTCTTTTAATCATCTGAAATTGCAAAGTTATACAAAATATAAGAAAAATATTATTAATTAAATAATTCTATCGTTCATATTGATTTTTAACTTACGGTTTTCAAGAGTATTTCTTAGAGCCAATAAGGATATCAGCTTAATTAGCATTAAACAGAAAGAATATTCAAAAAATTACCATTACAAGACCTGTCTAACTGCAAGTGAAAAAAATTATTTTAAATAAATTGAAATTTTGGTTTTATTAAAAACGGACAAAATACCGTTTATAGAAAAACTTACAACATTGAAAAATCCATCCAGTAGGTACATTATTGGAATAATATCCATGGACAAATGGGACGTTATTGAAATTATTCTCAGAATACATATATTTGAAATAAAAAATATTATGAAATTATACATAATTTCCACTTGTCAGTATAGCATTTAGTATTTAAGGTGGATATTAAATTCGAGTTTAGCGGCTAAAATTGCAATTTGCATGATAAGTTTTCTTTAATAATCCATTATAAAAAAATAATCTTTATAAAAAACTTGATTTGGGCTATTCTCCATCAAGTTATATTTAAATTTGTATCGAAGACGTATAATTTTATACTTTGCTTAGTGATTTATTTTTAATTTTAGCGGCTAAACTCGAACTTAGTACTCACCTGTAGGAATTGCTGTAACATAAAAAATATAGATTCAAAAAAATGGATGATTCTCAACCTGTGATCCAGATGTAGAATAAATATAAATCATTCTATTACCACTCATGTTGTATATTTTTTATGCAAATCAATTTAAAATCCGCACTAATTTTAAACTAACATATTAACAGAAATATACAGTTCCTTAATCTGTTATTTGTTTTTTATCAATAAAAAGCGTTTTTGATTCCTCTAACATCACATCATTCACTTCTCAGTTTCTAAAATGTTTCGAAATAAATGTATTTTCATTAATAAACACCAATACCGCACGTACAATTTTGCAAAATTAAATCCACGTGTGCACTTCATAAATGCATCAACATAACTGAATGCAACAATAAAACTCAAAGGCACAAATAGTCATAAGGGATACATAGCTGCCGTAAAGAAAAACAACTCCACACACACACACGATCCCTTTCTGATCTCGCTATTGCAAGAAAACAACTCTCACCACAAAAGATACCAACAACACACAAGGAACATTCCATTGTCTCTAGAATCAAAACAACCAACAACAGCATAAATGACGCAATAACAAACACAAACAATCATACGATATATACACAAAATGTCTCTAAAAACTCCCTCACATGATGCACTCACATTTTCCAGTAGCACGTTTATTGATTAGTTGGAATTCTATCTATAAGTTAAGGTTAAATATATACCAAATCTATGAGGAATCTATATAAAATTATATACACCCGTCAAGGATTATATTAACTACTTTTTATTCTACTTTATCTAAAATTTTCAATGTGAGTAATTACACTCCAACATATAGTAAAAAGGGAAATAATCTGTAGGAAGCCATCGTACGAATCGGTAATGTCGTTAAGTTAATTTTTACTACAAAAATTTTTTTCCATACAAAATTTTTTCTTAGTAAATTGTCCACATTTCGTAGTAAGATTTTTACATTGCCCATGTGTATTTATAATAGAATCAACGATGCATTAACTACTGTGTTGGAAATTTATTTAAGGAAAAATCCTTCCCATTTCGTAGTTAGTGAACTAAAAAACATTTACTGAATTTTTATAAGTTTTCCTTTAGCTAAGTTAATTTTCGTTGTGGTTACGAAAAATGAACTATATTAGAGTAAATTTGTTGAACTATGTGGAAGTTAAAATGGTCCTTAAATTTACAAGACACTTTTTTTTTGTGCATTTATCATGAATTCGAGTTTATCTGCCCTACAAGAAAATGCTTAATAAAAAAGCGGAATTTCGTTGGTCCAAAAATTTCGTTCCTGAGGAAAGTATTTTTTCTTTGGGTGTATGCACTCAAAAAACAGTGACCCCACCAGGAAGGAAAATTTTGGATAATTTTAGATAAGCTTAACTAAATTGTATTTCAAACGTATGATGTCACGCCGATTTAATAAAAACTAGTAAACATTTTTCGACAAAATCAAAATCAATGTATTAGAAATATTTTTTTTTTTCACTTTGTAAAAGAAAATTTCGTAGTGTCAAGAAAAAAAAAATTGGAGTTCGAAATTGCAAAAATGTCTTTAGATGGGGAGCATTATTGGTAAAATTTACTAAATTTAAGAAGGTTGGGTTAGGTTAGCTATAGTGGCAGCCGAATATTTCAGGCTCACTTAGACTATTCAGTCCATTGGGATACCACAGTGGTGAACTTCTCTCTTATCACTGAGTGCTGCCCCATTCTATGTTAAGCTCAATCACAAGGGACCTCCTTTTTATAACCACTTAGGGAAGTTTGGAAACACTCAGAAATGTCACCAGCATTATTGAGGTGGGATAATCCACCGCTGAAAAACTTTTTGGTGTTTGGCCGAAACTGGACTTGAACCCTAGACCCTGTATACGCAAGGCGGGCATGCTAACCAATGCATCACGTTGGCTTAAGATAGTTTGAACTGTTTTGTGCGAGTCACGAATTTAGTAAATCTTTATGCTTCGTCATTATTAAAGTCAAGTGGATCAATATTAACAAGTATATACGGCCGTAAGGGCGAATCTAAAGTACCCTCCACCAAGGATTATGTAGAAACTTCTACGAAAGACTGTCATTCACAATAGAAATACTTGGCTTGTGGTAATACTTACCAAGGGGAAGGTATCTTAAAACTTCTTCTTGGTATATATTAGATAAAAAAGGTATATATAGGTAAGTCTACAAATAATTACGAACCGATATCGACTTTTGCGCGGTAATTAGAGAGCCAGAATTGAAATATGGGGGTCGCTTTATTTTGAAATTTTGGCATGGTTGTTAAAGGCCATATACTAACACCACGTACCAAATTTCAACTGAATCGGATGAAATTTGCTTCTCCAAAAGGCACCCGAGTTCAAATCTGGGGACCCGTTTATATGGGGCTATATATAATTATGGACCGATATGAACCAATTTTCCCATGGTTGTTAGAGACCATATACTAACACCACGTACCAAATTTCAACCGGATCGGATGAAATTAGCTTCTCTAAGAGACTCCGCAAGCCAGATCTGGGTGTCGTTTATATGGCGGCTATACGCAAAAGTGGTCCGATATGGCCCATTTGCAATACCATTCGACCTACGTCAATAACAACTACTTATGCCAAGTTTCAAGTCGATAGCTTGTTTCGTTCGGAAGTTAGCGTGATTTCAACAGATGGACGGACGGACATGCTTAAATCAACTCAGAATCTCACCACGACCCAGGCTATATACACTTTATGGGGTCGATGTGTTACAAACGGAATGACAAAGTTAATATACCCCCCATCCTATGGTGGAGGGTATGCAAACTTCAAGCAAGTGGCAATAGATCTAGTTACGGCCACGTGTCTTATAGCCTCCGGAATGGACGTTTATTAGTGTGCATTGCTGCCGAAATCCAGAAAAACCTAAAGATTGGAATAAGATGTGAGGGTTGCCTTTAATATTTCGGGATTGGAGAACAAAAATATTAATTATCGAAAATCGCTTTATTGGTTTCCAAAATATTTTTTTTATTCAGATTTTATTATTAACATTAAGATCTATACAATTTGGTATGTATTTGAACCAAAAGTCGAAGCAATTTTGCCACTCTGATTTTGGTATCTTCAAAATAAACAATCTAACTGCATCAGCCACTTCTTCAGGTGTCGGAAACATTAATTTCTCATTTTATTTTTTACGTCTTTGGTCCGATCGGACCAAAATTGGCCATTTAGAAGTACAATTTTGTCAAAATTTTCTATGGAAATAAAATTTTGACAAAATATTCTATAAAAATAAAACTTTGACAAAATTTTCTATAGAAATAAAATTTTGACAAAATTTTCTATAAAAATAAAATTTTGACAAAATTTTCTATAGAAATAAAATTTTGATTAAATTTTCTATAGAAATATAATTTTGACAATAATTTCTATAGAAATAAAATTTTGATAAAATTTTCCATAGAAATAAAATTTTGACAAAATTTTCTACAGAAATAAAATTTAGACAAAATTTTCTATAGAAACAAAATTTTGACAAAATTTTCTATAGAAATAAGATTTTGGCAACATGTTCTATAGAAATAAAATTTTGACAAAATTTTCTATAGAAATAAAATTTTGACAAAATTTTCTATAAAAATTAATTTCTTACAAAATTTTCTACAGAAATAAAATGTTTGCCAAATTTTCTATAGAAATAAAATTTTGACAAATTTTTCTATAGAAATAAAATGTTGACAATGTTTTCTATAGAAATAAAATTTTGACAAAATGTTCTATAGAAATAAAATTTTCGCAAAATTTTCTATAGAAATAAAATTTTGACAATATATTCTATAGAAATAAAATTTTGACAAAATTTTCTATAAAAATAAAATGTAGACAAAATTTTCTATAGAAATAAAATTTGACAATATTTTCTATAGAAATAAAATTTTGACAACATTTTCTATAAAAATAAAATTTTGACAAAATTTTCTATAGAAATAAAATTCAGACAAAATTTTCTATAGAAATAAAATTTTGACAAAATTTTCTATAGAAATAAAATTTTGACAAAATTTTCTATAGAAATAAAATTTTGACAAATTTTTCTATAGTAATAAAATTTTGGCATTGTTTTCTATAGAAATGAAATTTTGACAAAATTTTCTTTAGTAGTAAAATTTTAACATTTTCTATAGAAATAAAATTTTCACAAAATTTTCTAACAAAAATTTATTTTTTACAAAATTTTCTATAAAAATAAAATTTGGACAACATTTTTTATAGAAATAAAATTTTGACAAAATTTTCTATAGAAATAAAATTAGACAATATTTTCTATAGAAATAAAATTTTGACAAAATTTTCTATAGAAGTAAAATTTTAACAACATTTTCTTTAGAAATAAAATTTTTACAAAATTTTCTATAGAAGTAAAATTTTAACAACATTTTCTTTAGAAATAAAATTTTGAAAAAATTTTCTATAGAAATAAAATTTTGACAAAATTTTCCATAGAAGTAAAATTTGGACAAAATTTGCTATAGAAATAACATTTTGACAAAATTTTCTATAGAAATAAAATTTTGTCAAAATTTCCTATAGAAGTAAAATTTTGTCAAAATTTCCTATAGAAGTAAAATTTTAACAACATTTTCTTTAGAAATAAAATTTTGACAAAATTTTCTATAGAAATAAAATTTTGACAAAATTTTGTCAAAATTTTCTATAGAAATAAAACTATGTCAAAATTTTCAACAACAAGTATATACAGTAGTAAGTTCGGCAGGGCCGAAACTTAAATACCCACCACCATGAAGCAAATATAATAGTTTCCTTTGAAAATTTCAGGGGGGTTTGATGACAGATATTTTGCCAAGCAGATCAGTTCAACCAGTACGCTTCCCACAGATAAATGTAAAGATTTACCAATGAAGACTAAATCAGATTCTGAATTTATAAGAACCATTTTTTGCTTGAGTTTTAGAGGAATCATAAACATCTCTTGTAAGTGTGCAAAAAAATGATGAAATAAAGCCTTGATTTGAAATCTATAATCTGTGGATTTTCATGCCAATTATTTAAATGACTACGAGAAGTAAAATCTGGAAATTTTGCATTCAGTTTGAAGTAATTTTCATGATCAGTGAGCCTTCTATACCATCAATAAGTGAAATCGGTCTATATCAGCGTTGCCAATTTAGCTTTTTTCCCGCTAGATTTGGCTTTTTTTGAAGACGTTTAGCGGGAAAAAAATGCATTTAGCTTTTAGCTTTTTTTCTGGCTTTTTTTCATGACCCTTTTAGCTATTTTTGGCTTTTTTTATTTTCGACATGTTTCTATTGAAATATGGATAAATCGGCGTTTTTATCTAAGCCTTGCTGCAAGTATAAGGGTTTCCACATATTTCAAAGCTCAGTTGAAACATTAATAATGAGTCCAGCCATTATGCGGGCATTTTTGTAGCAAATACACCTTGTTGTAAAGTTTTTTCATTATATACATAAAAATTATCGTAAACTTTAAATCTACTATTACCATACAAATATGTTAGATAAACTGTCAGTAAATTATTGGGAATATTATCATTTGACTCGTTTATCCTTTTTATGTTATTATAATATTCTAAAGTTATTACGATATTACATGTGCGGGAAGTTTCTACAGGCTCAAGCCTCACCAAAGCTGAACCGCGGACTGTTGCGAGAGTCACCGAGATCTGTGAAGAGGAAGCCCTTGATGACTCAATTGAAGCGGCTGATGTGACGGTGGTTGAAAATTTGGATGGTTCTACGGTTCCTCCAGATAAATCTTCACCATTGTAAGGCCGCTTGTGCTGCCTTAAAAGTTCTCCTGATGAAAGGAGACATAGATATAAAGGGTGATTTGTTAAGAGCTTGATAACTTTTTTAAAAAAAAAACGCATAAAATTTGCAAAATCTCATCGGTTCTATATTTGAAACGTTAGATTGGTCCATGACATTTACTTTTTGAAGATAATTTCATTTAAATGTTGACCGCGGCAGCGTCTTAGGTGGTCCATTCGGAAAGTCCAATTTTGGGCAACTTTTTCGAGCATTTCGGCCGGAATAGCCCGAATTTCTTCGGAAATGTTGTCTTCCAAAGCTGGAATAGTTGCTGGCTTATTTCTGTAGACTTTAGACTTGACGTAGCCCCACAAAAAATAGTCTAAAGGCGTCAAATCGCATGATCTTGGTGGCCAACTTACCGGTCCATTTCTTGAGATGAATTGTTCTCCGAAGTTTTCCCTCAAAATGGCCATAGAATCGCGAGCTGTGTGGCATGTAGCGCCATCTTGTTGAAACCACATGTCAACCAAGTTCAGTTCTTCCATTTTTGGCAACAAAAAGTTTGTTAGCATCGAACGATAGCGATCGCCATTCACCGTAACGTTGCGTCCAACAGCATCTTTGAAAAAATACGGTCCAATGATTCCACCAGCGTACAAACCACACCAAACAGTGCATTTTTCGGGATGCATGGGCAGTTCTTGAACGGCTTCTGGTTGCTCTTCACTCCAAATGCGGCAATATTGCTTATTTACGTAGCCATTCAACCAGAAATGAGCCTCATCGCTGAACAAAATTTGTCGATAAAAAAGCGGATTTTCTGCCAACTTTTCTAGGGCCCATTCACTGAAAATTCGACGTTGTGGCTCGTTAGTAAGTCTATTCATGATGAAATGTCAAAGCATACTGAGCATCTTTCTCTTTGACACCATGTCTGAAATCCCACGTGATCTGTCAAATACTAATGCATGAAAATCCTAACCTCAAAAGAATCACCCTTTAGTTCTTATTCAAGAACCATACATATATAAAAACAAGATCTGTGAATTAAGCACTCCGGGTTTCAAACTTTTGCATAATACCGGTAACGATATAAATCGAGCATGTATAATTGCTAAAAACGAACTAAACTTGTTTCTGCTTCCTTCATTGAGCAATGCAGACACTGTCGTAGCCAGTCTAGAGATATCCACATGCAAATATTGGGTATATTCGGTCTACATGGGACATGATAGGGATATGCCACCCTGTGCCGTTAAGACCTTAGTTGAGGAGTCACTAAAAACAAAGACAAAACTCATTATGGGATGCGATGCAAATGCACATCATAGTATTTGGGGAAGTAGTGATACTAATGCAAGGGGAGAGTCGCTAATAGAGTTTATTTTGCGTACTAACCTGGTAGTTTGCAATAAGGGAGATGCACCAACCTTCGTCACCAGGAACAGACAAGAGGTTTTGGACGTAACGTTGACCTCTCCGGAACTGAATGATAAGATATCTGAGTGGCAAGTTTTGAGGGAACATAGCTTCTCAGATCATCGCTACATCAGTTTCAGATTGGCTGTTCGTACTTCAAAGACCATATTTCCGCCAAATGTTAGGAAAGCTGATTGGAATAGGTATAGGGAATCGTTCAATTTGATGATACCGGAAATGCCGGAGACAAATATGAGCACTGTGCAAGATATCGAACACGCAGTGGAGCGGACTTTTGATACAAAAAAATTTAGCTTTTTTTCTAGCTATTTTTTAGCATTTTTTAGCTTTTTTAGCTATTTTTTTGGGCAAATCTAGCGGTTTTTGGTGAAACAATTCTGGCAACGCTGGTCTATATGGAGGCCTTGCCAAATGGACCGATAAAACTAAATCATATACACTTTGTTAGGGGTCTAAATGCCAGTATATTTTCAATTTGTGGGAAATCGGATAAAAACTACAATTTCTAGAAACCCTAGGAGTTAAATCGGAAGTTCGGTGTAATGGGTAATGGTATTCAGCACATTTAATTGTAGTTCTAGAATCTCGACCCCAAATCGGTGGGCCGGTTTATAAGGGGGTTATATCAAAAACTGTACCGATACTCAATATATTCGGCACACCTCTTTATGTTCCTAGAGTATCTCTAGATTTCCAATTTCAGGCAAATTGGATAAAAACTACGGATTCTACAAGCCCAAGAAGTAAAATCGGGAGATCGGTCTATATGGGGGCTATATCAAAACATGGACTGATACTCACCATTTTCGGCACACCTCCTTATGGTCCTAGAATACCTCTAGAATTCCGATTTGAGACAAATTGGGTAAAAATTACGGATTCTAGAAGACCAAGAAATAAAATCGGGAGATCGGTCTATTTGAGGACTATATCAAAACATGGACCGGTACTCACCATTTTCGACACACGTCTTTATAGTCCTAGAATACCACTAGATTTAAAATTTCAGGCAAATTGGATAAAAACTACGGATTCTAGAAGTCTAAGAAGTAAAATCGGTAAATCGGCCTATATGGGGGCTATATCAAAACATGGTCCGATACACCCCATTTTCGGCTCACTTCTTTATGGTCCTAAAATACCTCTAGATTTTCAATTTCAAGCAAATTGGATAAAAACTAAAGTTTTTAATAGCCCAAGACTCCAAATCGGGAGGTCGGTTTATATGGGGGCTATGCCAAAACATAGAGCGATAGGCACCATTTTTGGCACACCTCTTTAGGGTCCTAAAATACCTCTAGATTTTCAATTTCAGGTAAATTGGATAGAAACTACAGTTTTTATAAGCCCAAGACCCCAAATCGGGAGGTCGGTTTATATGGGGACTATATCAAAACTTGGACCGATATAGCCAATCTTCGGATTTGTCCTGCCTGTAAACAAAAGACGAATCTGTGCCACATTTCAGGACGATAGCGCCATTATCGACGGCTGTAGCGTGATTACAACAGACAGACAGACGGACATCGTGATATCGTCTTAGAATTTCTCCCTGATCAAGAATATATATACTTTATATAGTCGGAAATCGATATTTCGATGTGTTACAAACGGAATGAAAAACTTATTATACCCCCATCACCATTCTATGGTGGTGGGTATAACAATTTGTGCCTAATATTTTGTAAATTACGCATACTAAAATTTAGGTTGCGTAAACTTTATTATCACGTACATAACATGCATGTTAAATACGTCGCTTCTGTGTCAATATTGCATCACTTGTAATCCACAAGTGATGCAATATTTCACTACTTTTTTTGCTACATTATTTTTTTTTTTTTGCTGGAATGATTAAATTGATTTTGGAAATTTTCGTTAACTTTGTTTGTTGGTGAGGCAAATAAAATCAGTTTTATTCCTAAGGCGTGATAATCCTCTTATCAGAGTTCTAAGGATTTCTGATAGTCATAATACCCTTTTAACCCCTCAGCCTCAGCCAAAGTCTATAACCTTTTCGAAAAATTCCCACCACAAGTCAATGGTCAGGGCATAAAGCAAACCCCACCGCCCTAATAATTTTCAATTTCTCCTCTTAGACTTTACAAAATAATCTTCTCAAAACACCTCTTCTTATTGTCTATTCCACGTAATAATCACCTCATCATCACCATAATACCGATGACAATAAGACTGAATACGATAAAAATTATGATAGTGATAATTTTCAAGTTTTATGATAATTTTCTTTTCTGTCGTTGATAATCTCTTAACACCAAATTTGTTGGTGGGTGAATGGGGTGACACAGTAATTATCACTCTTTTTATGAGAACCTAAACTCTTGGAAATTCTCCTTCTTCGTTTTTTTTTAGAATTAAATTTGTTGTAGTACGTACGTATTCTCGTTCACCCTTTTTCGCCTTCGCAATATTTCCTGAAGCGTTAAAATGGAGATTAAGAAAATGTTAAATGCGAATGATAATAACAGCAAAAACAACAACAGGAGCAGCAACAAAAACGTTGTCATCACCATCGGCAAGGACGATGTGAAAAGGGCAATAAAAGAGTAGAGGAAGATAAACAGCCATTAGTATCAACGAAAACAAAATCGACGACTATCAACGTTTTATTATTATGTCGTTGTCGTCGTCTTCGTCGTAAAGGAAAGTTAAGCCAAATGGCGGGGTGGTATGAAAATTATTGTAAAATTTTGTATAGGGTAACAGAAAGCAGAAAGTTCGACTTTATTTGAATATCCCAGCAAAAAACATTGGAAGTTGTTCTAAAGGCACAACTTTAAAAGCACTTCCAAAAATATTCTTTCAAAGATGTTCTTTTTATACCCTCCACCATAGGATGGGGGTATATTAACTTTGTCATTCCGTTTGTAACACATCAAAATATTGCTCTAAGACCCCATAAAGTATATATATATTCTGGGTCGTGGTTAAATTCTGAGTCGATCTAAGCATGTCCGTCCGTCCGTCTGTTGAGAACACGCTAACTTCCGAACGAAACAAGCTATCGACTTGAAACTTGGTACAAGTAGTTGTTAGTGATGTAAGTCGAATGGCATTGCAAATGGGCCATATCGGTCCACTTTTACGTATACCCCCCATATAAACGGACCCCCAGATTTGGATTGCGGAGCCTCTAAGAGTAGCATATGTTATTTCATCCGAAATTTGCTACATGGTGTAAGTATAAACCGATCACCAGATTTGTCCTCCGGAGCTTCTTGGAGGAGCAAAATTCATCCGATCCGGTTGAAATTTGGAAAGTGGTGTTAGTATGTGGTCTCAAATAAACACGCAAGAATTTGTCCATATCGGTCCAGAATTATATATAGTCCCCATATAAATCGATCCCCAGATTTGACCTCCGGAGCCTCTTGCAGGAACAAAATTCATCCGATCCGGTTGAAATTTGGTACGTGGTACTAGTATATGGTCTCTAAAAACCATACAAGAAGTGGTCCATATCGGTCCATAATTATATATAGCCCCCATATAAATCGATCCCCATATTTGACCTCCGGAACCTCTTGGAGGAGGAAAATTCATCCGATCCGGTTGAAATTTGGTACGTGGTGTTAATATATGGTCTCTAACAACCATGCAAAAATTGGTCCATATCGGTCCGTAATTAGTTATAGCCCCCTATTAAACTGATCCCCAGATTTTTCCTCCGGAGCCTTTTGGAGGAGCAAAATTCATCCGATCCGGTTGAAATTTGGAAAGTGGTGTTAGTATGTGGTCTCAAATAAACACTCAATAATTGGTCCATATCGGTCCATAATTATATAAATCGATCCCCAGATTTGACCTCCGGAACCTTTTGGAGGAGGAAAATTCATCCGATTCGGTTGAAATTTGGTACGTGGTGTTAGTATATGGTCTCTAACAACCATGTCAATATTGGTCCATATCGGTCCATAATTATATATAGCCCCCATATAAACCGTTCCAAAGATTTGATCTCCGGAGCCTCTTGGAGAAGCAAAATTTCATCCGATCCGGTTGAAATTTGGAACGTGGTGTTAGTATATGGCCGCTAATAACCATGCCAAAATTAGTCCATATCGGTCTATAGTTATATATAGCCGATCCCCAATCACACAAAAGTTGGTTCATATCGGTGCATAATCATGGTTGCCACTGGAGCCAAAAATAATCTACCAAAATTTTATTCCTATAGAAAATGTTGTCAAAATTTTATTCCTATAGAAAATTTTGTCAAATTTTATTTCTATAGAAAATTTTGGCAAAATTTTATTTCTATAGAAAATGTTGGCAAAATTTTATTTCTATAGAAAATTTTGGCAAAATTTTATTTCTATAGAAAATTTTGTCAAAATTTTATTTCTATAGAATATTTTGGCAAAATTTTATTTCTATAGAAAATTTTGTCAAACTTAATTATATACGTATTTAATCGGCCTTTTTTAGTTTAATATATACCACGTATGGACTACCTTGCAATTTAGGAGACGGTGTTAGGAAGTTTTAAGATAACTTGCTACCGGCAAGTGTTACCGCAACCCAAGTAATTCGATTCAGTAGAAGTTTCTACGCAATCCATGGTGGAGGGTACATAAGCTTTGGCGTGGCCGAACTTACGGCCGTATATACTTGTTTAATTTTAATTTTGTTTCAAATAAGTTGCAATGCTTTTAGTAAGGTAAATATTCTTAAGTGCCAAAATGATAAATGAAATTTTAAATAAATAAATAAATAAAAGGTAAATATAGAGTAAGAATTAAAAAAATGATTCAAATTGTCGAAAAAAATGCTAAATCCATTCTAAACAAATTACCGATTTTTGAAAATATTTGAGATCAAACGTTTCAGACAAGCATTATAATGCTTGTCTGAAATCATAGAATTAAGAAATTATTTATTTGTTTATTTTTATTATTTACATCCCAAATATTTCTAATTCACATCCAATACATTGAATTCGGATCACAACATTCTCTATTAAGTCCAAAGGCATAATGGATACTGTTGCTTATTTATGGGATCGATAATACATTTACCGATTAGTTAGTCATAGCCGTCCGGAAAAACTTATACAATCATAGAAAAAATCATGCACGGCGTGCTCATTTTAAAACGATTCGTTCATGAAAGTGAATCAACGCACATGTGGTGTCGAACGGAAAACAGGCGGTGTCAATCTGACAACGATAAAACGACACCATGCATTGTCGAAATAAGAACCAGCGTTCACGATCTGAAAACGTTATGGTTACGAATTTATAAACAGAATTAACAAGTATTTACGGCCGTAAGTTCGGCCAGGCCGAATCTTATGTACCCTCCATCATGGATTGCATAGAAACTTGTACTAAAGATTGTCATCCACAATCGAATTACTTGGGTTGCGGTAACACTTACCAATGGCAAGGTATCGTAAAACTTCTTAACACCGTATTCTCAATTGTAAGTTAGTCCATACGGGGTATATATTAAACAAAAAAGGTCGATTAAATACGTAAATAATTCAGTTTAACCAAATTTTCTATAGAAATACAATTTTGACAAAAATTTCTATAGAAATAAAATTTTGACAAAATGTTCTATAGAAATAAAATCTTGACAAAATTTTCTATAGTAATAAAATTTTAACAAAATTTTCTATAGTAATAAAATTTTGACAAAATTTTCTATAGAAATAAAATTTTAACAAAAATTTTCTTTACAAATAAAATTTTGACAAAATTTTCTATAGAAATAAAATTTTGGTAGATTATAGACCGATATGTACCAATTTTGGTATGGTTGTTAGCGGCCATAACAGGTTGGCTGATAAGTCCCCGGTCTAACAAAGAAAAACACATTTTTTGTCAAAATTCGTTTTTATACCCTCCATCATAGGATGGGGGTATATTAACTTTGTCATTCCATTTGAAACACATCGAAATATTGCTCTAAGACCCCATAAAGTATATATATTCTGGGTCGTGGTGAAATTCTGAGTCGATCTAAGCATGTCCGTCCGTCCGTCTGTTGAAATCACGCTAACTTCCGAACGATAGGCTATAGACTTGAAACTTGGCACAAGTAGTTGTTATCGATGTAGGTCGGATGGTATTGAAAATGGGCCATATCGGTCCACTTTTACGTATAGCCCCTATATAAAGGGACCCTCAGATTTGGCTTGTGGAGCCTCTAACAGAAGCATATTTCATCCGATCCGGCTGAAATTTGGTATATGGTGTTGGTATATGGTCTCTAACAACCATGCAAAAATTGGTCCATATCGGTCCATAATTATATATAGCCCCCATATAAACCGATCCCCAGATTTGGCTTGTGGAGCCTCTAAGAGAAGCGTATTCCATCCGATCCGGCTGAAATTTGGTACATGGTGTTGGTATATGGTCTCTAAAACCATGCAAAAATTGGTCCACATCGGTCCATAATTATATATAGACCCCATATAAACCGATCTCCAGATTTGGCTTGCGAAGCCTCAAAGAGAAGCAAATTGCATCCGATCCGGCTGAAATTTGGTACATGGTATTGGTATATGGTCTCTAACAACCGTTCAAAAAATGGTCAACATCGGTCCATAATTATATATAGCGTCCATATAAACCGATCCCCAGATTTGGGTTGCGGAGCCTCAAAGAGAAGCAAATTTCATCCGATCCGGCTGAAATTTGGTATATGGTGTTGGTATATGGTCTCTAACAACCATGCAAAAATTGGTCCATATCGGTCCATAATTATATATAGCCCCCATATAAACCGATCCCCAGATTTGGCTTGTGGAGCCTCTAAGAGAAGCGTATTCCATCCGATCCGGCTGAAATTTGGTACATGGTGTTGGTATATGGTCTCTAACAACCGTGCCAAAATTGGTCCATATCGGTCCATAATTATATATAGTCCCCATATAAAACCTTCTCCAGATTTGACCTCCGGAGCCTTTTGGAGGAAATTCATCCGATCCGGTTCAAATTAGGAACGTATTGTTAGTATATGGTCGCTAACAACCATAGCAAAATTGGTCCAATCACACAAAAATTGGTCCATATCGGTTCATAATCATGGTTGCCACTAGAGCCAAAAATAATCTACCAAAATTTTATTTCTATAGAAAATTTAGTCAAAATTTTATTTCTAGAGAAAATTTTGTTAAAATTTTATTCGGTGGTTGCCACTCGAGCCAAAAATAATCTACCAAGATTTTATTTCTATAGAAATTTTTGTTAAAATTTTATTTCTGTAGAAATTTTTGTCAAAATTTTCTTTCTATAGAAAATTTTGTCAAAATTTTTATTTCTATAGAAAATTTTGTGAAAATTTTACTTCTATAGAAAATTTTGTTAAAATTTTATTTCTGTAGAGAATTTTGTCAAAATTTTATGTCTACTTTGTCAAACTGAATTATATACGTATTGGATCGATCGTTTTTGATTTAATATATACCACGTATGGACTTACATACAATTTAGAAGATGGTGTTAGGAGGTATTAAGATACCTTGCCATCGGCAAGCGTTACCGCAACTTAAGTAATTCGATTCTGGATGGCAGTGTTTAGAAGAAGTTTCTACGCAATTCATGATGGAGGGTACATAAGCTTCGGCCTGGCCGAACTTACGGCCGTATATACTTGTTATTATTTAACATAGTTCCCTTCAAGAGCGATACAACGATTATAACGACCTTCAAATTTTTTGATACCATTTCTGTAGTACACCTTCGGTTTTGCCTCAAAATAGGCCTCAGTTTCGGCGATCACCTCTTCATTCCAGCCAAATTTTTGTTTTACCTGCGAGCATCCTTTTGAGGTCTGAGAACAAGAAAAAGTCGGCGGGGGCCAGATCTGGAGAATACGGTGGGTGGGGAAGCAATTCGAAGCCCAATTCATGAATTTTTGCCATCGTTCTCAATGATTTGTGGCACGGTGCGTTGTCTTGGTGGAACAACACTTTTTTCTTCTTCATATGAGTCCTTTTTGCCGCGATTTCGTCCTTCAAACGCTCCAATAACACCATATAATAGTCACTGTTGATGGTTTTTCCCTTCTCAAGATAATCGATAAAAATTATTCCATGCGCATCCTAAAAAACATAGGCCATTACTTTGCCAGCGGACTTTTGAGTCTTTTCACGCTTCGGAGACGGTTCACCGGTCGCTGTCCACTCAGCCGACTGTCGATTGGACTCAGGAGTGTAGTGATGGAACCAGTTTCATCCATTGTCACATATCGACGGAAAAACTCGGGTGTATTACGAGTTAACAGCTGCAGACACCGCTCAGAATCATCAACACGCTGTTGTTTTTGGTCAAATGTGAGCTCGCGTGGCACCCATTTTGCATAGAGCTTCCGCATATCCAAATACTGACGAATGATATGACCAACACGTTCCTTTGATATCTTTAAGGTCTCTGCTATCTCGATCAACTTCATTTTACGGTCAGTCAAAATCATTTTGTGGATTCGTCGGTAACCACTTCTTTCGGGCGTCCACTGCGTTCACCGTTCTCCGTGCTCATTTCACCCCGCTTGAATTTTGCATACCAATCAATTATTGTTGATTTCCCTGGGGCAGAGTCCGGAAACTCATTATCAAGCCAAGTTTTTGCTTCCACCGTATTTTTTCCCTTCAGAAAACAGTATTTTATCAAAACACGAAATTCCTTTTTTTCAATTTTGTTCACAATAACAAAAGTTGCTTCACAAAAGACGCTCTATCTCACAAACTAATTAACTTACAGACGTCAAATTTTGACACGTATCATTTGAAGGTTGGTATAGTACCAACCTTCAAATGATTCGTGTCAAAAAATAAAAATAATATGCATTTAATACTAGCGACGCCATCTATGTGTCAGACTGGGGACTTATCAGCCAACCTGTTAGATATTGCGCTTATATGCGTATCTATATAATTTTCATCCGTAGTACGAGTTTAGAACAATCGCTCCTTTTATATGGTTTTTGGACATTAGTACTATTCAGTACCATTTATATAATAAAGAATGTACATTTTCCTATTAAAGCAGATTTAAATTATAGATATGTTACAAAATCTATTGTGATTACCAATTTTATGCTTGTAGAGTTATAGACCTTTCAATCGAGGTATTGTAAAACGTACTATTTAGTACGTTTTTGTACCAATTTTGTACGTAAATGTACTATTTTGTACGTTTAGTACGAATTTAAATAAATATCCCCAACTCATTTTTAGTACTCTTAACATTACAAATTATTCGCCAACATTACTCTATAATCCCTTTTCCCAACTGATCAGACTCATTTTTTTATTTGTTCAATGATAGCAAGGAAGGACTGTCACTGGTAAAGTTGCTTTCCTGGGATTATTGTATATATTTCATAGATGGAGCAAAAACTTTACAAGTGGATTTTAATAAACGCCAAAACAGTAAACATAAGACCTTCATAAAAGTCTTTTCCACCACTGTCCGTCCATCCGTCCGTCTGCCTTTACTTGCTGTACGATATTTCTTACAAAGTTCTCCCCCCCCGCCATCTTCAGTAGATTCTTATGATGATTGTATGGATGGATGGGTGTATAACTCCGCTCGGTATGTCTGCCAAGAAACATACAAAGTTGTTGGTGAACAATGATTTTTATTGGATTTCTGATGGCAGACAAACAGAAAAAAAGGGACCGCGAAGGAAAGCATATGACAAGCCAAAGGATACGCCAAGATGCCAAGCAAGGAGGGATCAGTGGCGGGGGCCGGGGAGGCGTAGGTAAGACTTTCAAAAAGGTTGATGATAAAGACGCACAGTCACACACGCATAAACAGGAAGGTAAGGTTATAGAGGATTGTTGGCATAACTTTTCTCTTTTACTTCTAGACTCACAAGACTTTGAGGTTTGGTCCTTTCAAAAGTTGGTGTGCGTTTATACGAATGTATGTCAGGATATTGTTGTGTTGGTGTTGTTGCTGGCGTGTGTAAATGTGTGGTCTTGCTCTTTGGTGTCCTTAAGAGTTTATGTGGCGCTGAAAGTGCGTGTTTATCGTTTTTCTTTTATTCTTAATATTGAGGAGAACTAGAGTGACAAAGATGTTGGTGGGGGTAGAAAGGAAGGCTCCCAAGAAAATGAAACTTTAACGTGAACAATTTTTAGCTTTCACAAATTAATATATTTTTTTCATTTCCTTTGCACTGCTCTACTCTGCTCTGCTCAAGACATAAATGACATTTAAGATAATGCGTTCCTGGTGTCGTGAGGAGTTTGCATGTATACAAGTTCTTACACACACACACGCGCGAACTTACACTAATACACAACTACATGTGCGTGTTTGTACTTTTAGGATACTCGAATATTCTCAAAACGACACAACACAAAAGACTGAAGGTGAGGATAAACACTTAAAGACTTTGTATACGACGTTACAGTGTAAACTTTCATCGATAATCATCGTTAGGATGGCGCATGAAATAAGTGTTTAATGGATATTCTATAGGTTTCGTTCGTTTTATATGTTATTGATTATCTTCGTTTATCGTAAAATAGTAAAAGGACAATAAGGATTTACTATGTTGTGGGTTTTAGACAAGCTTAGGGTATATTTTAGGAAATTATTTTTTTTTATATTTTACAACACTATTTATGTGGTCAAAATATAAAAAAAAAGTGAAATCGTTCCTATAGCTCCGATATCCAGGCTGGCTTATACAGACAAAAATTGTTCGTTATTAAACTGACGTTAAAAGCGGTTGCCATTAGAGCCAAAAATAATCTACCAAAATTTGGAGAAGATTTTACCAAAAAATTACCAAATAAAAAATCATATTGTGCAAAATTTTATTTCCATAGAAACTTTTGTCAGAAAACGTTGCCAACATTTTATTTCTATTAGAAACTTTTGTTAAAATTCTATTGCTATAGAAAATTTTGTCAAAATTGTCAACATTTAGTTTTTATAGGAACTTTTGATAAAACTTCATTGCAATAGAAAATTTTGGCGAAATTATATTGGTATAGAAAATTTTGTCAAAATTGTATTGTTATAGAAGATTCTGTGAAATCTTGTTGCTATAGAAAATTTTGTCAAAATTTTATTTCTATAGAAAATGTTGCCAAAATTTTATTGCTATAGAAAATTTTGCCAACATTTTATTGCTATAAAAAAATTTGCCAAAATGTTATTGCTATAGAATATTTTGTCAGAAAATTTTGTCAAAATTTCATTTCTGTAGAAAATTTTGTCAACATTTCATTTCTGTAGAAAATTTTGTCAAAATTTTATTTATATAGAAAATTTTGTCAAAATTTTATTTCAAAAAATTACAAAATTACCAAACAAACAAATCATATTATGCAAAATTTTATTTCGATAGAAACTTTTGTCAGAAAATTGTGCCAACTTTTCACTTCTATTAGAAACTTTTGTTAAAATTTTATTGCTATAGAAATTTTTACCAAATTTTTATTGCTATAGAATATTTTAGATTAGATTAGAATATTTTAGAATATTTTGTCAATGATTTATTGCTATAAAATTTTTTGGCAAAATGTTATTGATATAGACAATTTTGTCAAAATTGTATTGTTATAGAAGATTTTGTGAAATCTTGTTGCTATAGAAAATTTTGTCAAAATTTTATTTCTATAGAAAATTGTGTCAAAATTTTATTTATACAGAAAATTTTGTCAAAAATTTTCTTTCTAGAGAAAATTTTGTCAAAATTTCTTTCTATAGAAGCTTTTGTCAACATTTTATTTCTATACAAAATTTTGTCAAAATTTTATTTCTGCCGAAAATTTTCTATAGAAAATCTTGACAAAATTTTATTTCTATAGAAAATTTTTTCAAATTTTATTTCTATAGAAAATTTTGTCAAAACTTTATTTCTTTAAAAAAAATTTAAAAAATTTTATTTCTTTAAAAAAAATTTTAAAATTTTATTTCTTTAGAAAATGTTGTCAAAATTATATTTCTATAAAATGTTTTGTCAACATTTTATTTCTACAAAAAATTTTGTCAAAATTTTATTTCTATAAAAAATTTTGTCAAAATTTTATTTCTATATAACATTTTGTTAAAATTATATTTCTATAGAAAATTTTTTCAAATTTGATTTCTATAGAAAATTTTGTCAAAATTTTATTTCTATAGAAAATATTGTCAAAATTTTATTTCTTTAAAAAAAATTTTCAAAATTTTATTTCTTTAGAAAATGTTGTCAATATTTTATTTCCATAGAAAAGTTTGTCAAAATTGTATTTCTATACAAAATTTGTCAAAATTATATTTCTATAAAAAAGTTTGTCAAAATTTTATTTCTATAGAACATTTTGATAAAATTGTATTTCTATAGAAAATTTTGTAAAAATTTTATTTCTACAGAAAATGTTGTCAAAATGTTATTTCTATAGAACATTTTGTTAAAATTTTATTTCTATAAAAAATTTTGTCAAAAATTTTATTTCTATAGAAAATATTGTCAACATTTTATTTCTTTAAAAAAAATTTAAAAATGTTATTTCTTTAGAAAAGGTTGTCAAAATTTTATTTCCATAGAAAAGTTTGTCAAAATTTTATTTCTGTACAAAATTTTGTCAAAATTATATGTATTTCTATAAAGTTTTGTCAAAATTTTATTTCTATAAAAAATTTTCTCAAAATTTTATTTCTATAGAAAAATTTGTCCAAATTTTATTTCTATAGAAAACTTTGCCAATTTTTTTTCTATAGAAAATTTTGTCAAAATTTTATTTCTATAGAAAATATTGTAAAAATTTTATTTCTTTAAAAAAATTTTTCAAAGTTTTATTTCTTTAAAAAAATTTTCAAAATTTTATTTCTTTAGAAAATTTTGTCAAAATTTTATTTCTATCGAAAATTTTGTCAACAATTTATTTCTATACAAAATTTGTCAAAATTATATTTCTAAAGAACATTTTGTTAAAATTGTATTTCTATAGAAAATTTTGTAGAAAATGTATTTCTATAGAAAATGTTACTGTTGTTTTTGATCTCAGCTTAAAACCATGCATTGACTAAACTACAAGTGTAGCTTAACAAACAGAGGAAAAGTATGCTTGTCAAATTTATTTGGGCAAAGCCCTATAGACTGCAAGATGGTTGGATGTACAGCTGTTTCGGAATTATCCTCTACTTGCAGCAAAACTATCAACCAAATATCAAAATAAATTCGGGTAAGTCACTCAACCCAAAGTGAACAACACTTGAACCTTACGAAAAAAGGTTTGATAGTCGGCTACTGCCTAAACAAATTTGCAAGCATATCTCTTTTTCTTTGCCAAACTCGAATCATCGATTTCAAAATTTTATTGCTATAGAAAATTTTGTCAAAATTTTATTTCTATAGAAAATTTTCTCAAAATTTTATTTCTATAGAAAATGTTGTCAAAAGTTTATTTCTTTAGAAAATTTTGCCAAAATTTTATTTCTATAGAAAATTTTGCCAAAATTTTATTTCTAGAGAAAATTTTGCCAAAATTTTATTTCTAGAGAAAATTTTGTCAAAATTTTATTTCTAGAGAAAATTTTGTCAAAATATTATTTCTATAGAAAATTTGGTTAAAATTTTATTTCTATAGAAAGTTTTGTCAATATTTGGTTTCTATAGAAAATGTGGTCAAAATGTTATTTCTATAGTCCCAATATTACGATTTTTCCTTTCATCGGGGATTTTCAATCTTTTTTCTCATGGATTTAAAAAAAAATACCAAATTTGGTCGTAGGGCCAGCGTAGAAAAATCAGAAAAATTACTAAGGGGTTTAATCACGGATCTTAATGAATTAATTGTTTTCTCAATGCCTGATATGAAATCCAAATTTTATTTATATAAAAAAAAATTTATTTATATAAAAAAATTTTGTCAAAATTTTATTTCTATAGAAAATTTTGTCAAAATTTTATTTACATAGAAAAATTTTGTCAAAATTTTATTTACATAGAAAAATTTTGTCAAAATTTTATTTATATAAAAAATTTTGTCAAAATTTTATTTCTATAAAAAAAAAATTGTCAAAATGTTATTTATATAAAAAATTTTGTCAAAATTTTATTTATATAACAAATTTTGTCAAAATTTTATTTCTATAGAAAATTTTGTCAAAATTTTATTTCGATTATTAATTTTGTTCGGCTTGAGGTCATAGAAACAATCGATTATTGATTTGTTTTAATATTTATTTCCAATATTTCGGTTAGTGCCACTAACCATCTTCTGGGATTTTTTATCTACATAAAATACAAAAATTAAAAAATGTAGATACAAAATCCCAGAATATGGTTAGTGGCACTAACCGAGATATTGGAAATAAATATTAAAACAAATCACTAATCGATTGTTTCTATGACCTCAAGCCGAACAAAATTAATAATCAGAATAATCATAAAATAGGTCAACAACACACAAAAATACGTAAAATGTTATTTCTATAGAAAATTTTGTTAAAATTTTATTTCTACAGAAAATTTTGTCAAAATTTTATTTCCATAGAAAATATTGTCAACATTTTATTTCTATAGAAAATATTGTCAAAATTGTATTTCTTTAAGAAAATTTTAGTGCTATAGAAAATTTTGTCAAAATTTTATTTCTATGGAAAGTTTTGTCAAAAGTTTGTTTCTTTAGAAAATTTTGCCAAAATTTTATTTCTATAGAAAATTTTGTCAAAAGTTTGTTTCTTTAGAAAATTTTGCCAAAATTTTATTTCTATAGAAAATTTTTTAAAAATGTTATTTCTACAGAAAATTTTGTTTCTTTAGAAAATTTTGCCAAAATTTTATTTCTATAGAAAATTTTGCCAAAATTTTGTTTCTATAGAAAATTTTGCCAAAATTTTGTTCCTATAGAAAATTTTGTTTCTTTAGAAAATTTTGCCAAAATTTTATTTCTATAGAAAATTTTGTCAAAATTTTATTTCTATAGAAAATTTTGTCAACATTCTATTTCTATAGAAAATTTTGTCAAAATTTTATTCCTATAGAAAGTTTTGTCAAAAGTTTGTTTCTTTAGAAAGTTTTGTCAAAAGTTTGTTTCTTTAGAAAATTTTGCCAAATTTTATTTCTATAGAAAATTTTTTAAAAATGTTATTTCTACAGAAAATTTTGTTTCTTTAGAAAATTTTGCCAAAATTTTATTTCTATAGAAAATTTTGCCAAAATTTTAGTTCTATAGAAAATTTTGTTAAAATTTTATTTTTACAGAAAATTTTGTCAAAATTTTAGTTCAATAGAAAATTTAGTCAAAATTTTAGTTCAATAGAAAATTTAGTCAAAATTTTATTTCTGTAGAAAATTTTGTCAAAATTTATTTCCATATACAATTTTGTCAAAATTTTATTTCTAGAGAAAATTTGGTTAAAATTTTATTTCTATAGAAAATTTGGTTAAAATTTTATTTCTATAGAAAGTTTTGTCAATATTTTGTTTCTATAGAAAATGTGGTCAAAATGTTATTTCTATAGTCCCAATATTATGATTTTTCCTTTCATCGGGGATTTTCAATCTTTTTTCTCATGGATTTAAAAAAAATACCACTTTTGGTCGTAGGGCCAGCGTAGAAAAATCAGAAAAATTACTAAGGGTTTTAATCACGGATCTTAATGAATTAATTGTTTTCTCAATGCCTGCTATGAAATCCATGACCCTTGAAATACAATATGAGTATGTCCCAATTTTACTACTATGACACTCTAAACAACTACCATGTGATTGAATTTCTTACACAAAATCGGATATTAATAGCCTCTTGTTCAACCTTGAACACTCATCCAAATCAATTTATAAATAATATGGTCATACATCCAGATATGTTCCACATGAAATTGCATGACATCCATAATACAAATGACATTGGGTGTGGGTGAAACGTGTCATTACCAATTACAAATCCAAGAAAATTGGGAAATCAATTTCCCCGTCAATAGAGAATGTTTTGGGGCGGGGTGGCGGAGGCGGAATATCAGAAGCAATTACTGCACGTACAACAAATATAGAATAGAACGCAAGGACATCAAAGACCCACTTTAAGGATATCGCACACAAGAACCTATATGAGACTGGGCCGGTGGGGTGGGGAGGAAAGCTGTAGGAAGACAACAAAATTAGGCAATAAAATTAAATGTGCCAAAGACAATGATAAATGTCAAACAATAACAAACCGAATAAGGACACAATCGTTGAGACTATAAATCACCAAAAATTCTCATACGTATACAATGTACTGACATATAGGCAAACACAGAAATATATTTGGAAGAAAACGAAGGGAAGGAATTGCCAGCAGAGGCAGACATACAAGAAAGAAGAGACTCACATGGCAATGAAAATAATATGAGCAAATAAAAATAGCATCGTTTTATATTAAAATATATCTTCACTTTGTCTTTGTGAGTTCGTGTGTGTGACTGTGTGTGTGTGAGAGTGTAAATGTGTTTGAAAGCATCATGAATTCATGGTGTTAATGTTAGCCAAAAGAAGGTTACTAAGGACGATTGTGATGATGTCGTGCTGTTGGACATATTTGGCACAGATGTTGATGTTAATGATAGGTCCTCAAAGCGATAAAAATGTTTAGGGGACACATAAAATATGGGTTAAATTTACGCACACTTATTAAAATCTAAATAATATTAAGGGCGACTGTCTATCATTTAAAAATTATTTAATACAAATTTATTAATTATTAAATAAAACAAATTTAATACACTTAAATAAAAAGTTTACCTGAATCCTAAGATTTTGACCTTCCCTCTAGGATTAGGAATTAATTTCGAGCCACTTAATTAAAATAAATGGGACGCAATTTATGCAATATTAAGATTAATAAAATATTACATAAATTAATAAAATATTAATTAAAAGGAAGTTTACAATCTTTGTAAACATTAAAATTTAAGTTCTGTCCTAAATTTTGTGACAAAACAATTTTGAATCGAAAAATTTTCTTTAATTTAAATTTCTTGGAAATTCCCTTCGTTAACGTTGAATGTCCTTAATGAAAGGCGAATTTTTCTTAAAATAAATAAATACATTTTTGATTTAAAAAAAATCGTCTTTGAATTAACTGATATGTTAACAAGTATATACGGTCGTAAGTTCGGCCAGGCTGAATCTTATGTACCCTCCACCATGGATTGCATAGAAACTTTTACTAAAGACTGTCAACTACAATCGAATTACTTGGGTTGCGATAACACTTGCCGATGACAAGGTATCTTAAAACTTCTTAACACCGTCTTCTCAATTATAAGTTAGTCCATACGGTATATATTAAACAAAAAAGGCCGATTTATTACGTATGAAATTCAGTTTAACAAAATTTTCTATAGAAATAAAATTTTGACAAAATTTTCTATAGAAATAAAATCTTGACACAATTTTCTATTTACAGCAATAAAATTTGACAAAATTTTCTATAGAAATAAAATTTTGACAAAATTTTCTACAGAAATAAAATCTTGACACAATTTTCTATTTATAGCAATAAAATTTGACAAAATTTTCTATAGAAATAAAATTTTGACAAAATTTTCTATAGAAATAAAATCTTGACACAATTTTCTATAGTAATAAAATTTTGACAAAATTTTCTATAGAAATAAAATTTTGACAAAATTTCCTATAGTAATAAAATATTGACAAAATTTTCTACAGAAATAACACTGTAAAGTGGAACGCCGTTCGGACTCGGCTGTAAAAAGGAGGTCCCTTGTCATTGAGCTTAACATGGAATCGGGCAGCACTCAGTGATAAGAGAGAAGTTCAATGGACTGAATAGTCTAAGTGAGCCTGATACATCAGGCTGCCACCTAACCTAACCTAACATTTTGGTAGATTATTTTTGGGGATCGGCTATATGTTACTATAGACCGATATGGACCAATTTTGGCATGGATGTTAGCGGCCATATACTAGCGCAATGTACCAAGTTTCACCACGTAATTTTTTCTATAGAAATACAATTTTGACAAAATTTTCTATAGAAATAAAATTTTGACAAAATTTTCTAAAGTAATGAAATTTTGACAAAATTTTCTATTGTAATAACATTTTGACAAAATTTTCTACAGAAATTAAAATTTGGTAGATTATTTTTAGGGATCGGCTATTTAAAACTATAGACCGATATGGACCAATTTTGGCATGATTGTTAGCGGCCATATACTAGCGTAATGTACCAAATTTCATCACGTATCAAATTTCAACCGGGTTGGATGAGTTTTTGCACCCCCAATAGCTCCGGAGGTCAAATCTGGGGATCGGTTTAAATGGGGGTTATATATAATTAAGACCGGTGTGGACCAATTTTTGCATGGTTGTTAGAGACGATATACTAACACCACGTACCAAATTTCAACCGGATCGGGTGAATTTTGCTCTTCCAAGGGGCTCCGGAGGTCAAATCTGGGGATCGGTTTATATGGGGGCTACATATAATTATGGACCGATATGGACCAATTCCTGAATGGTTGTCAGAGACCATATACTAACACCACGTACCAAATATCAACCGCATCGGATGAATTTTGCTCATCCATGAGGCTCCGGAGGTCAAATCTGGGGATCGGTTTATATGAGGGCTATATATAGTTATGTACCGATGTGAACCAAATTTTGCATGGTTGTTAGAGACCATATACTAACACCATGTACCAAATTCAGCCGGATTGGATGAAATTTGCTTTTCTTAGAGGCTCCGCAAGCCAGATCGGGGGATCGGTTTATATGGGGGCTCTATATAATTATGTACCGATGTGGACCAATTTTCGCACAGTTGATAGGGACCATGTACCAAATTTCAGCCGGTTCGGATGAAATTTGCTTCTCTTAGAGGCTCCGCAAGCCAAATCTGGGGATCGGTTTATATGGGGCCTATATATGATTATGAACCGATATGGACCAATTTTCGCCTGTTTGTTAAAGACCATATATTAACACCATGTATCAAATTTCAGCCAGATGGGATGAAATTTGCTACTCTTAGAGGCTCCGCAAGCCAAATCTGGGGATCGGTTTATATGGGGGCTATATATAATTATAGACCGATTTGGACCAATTTTTGCATGGTTGTGTAAGACCATATATGCTACTAACACCATGTACCAAATTTCATTTGGATCCGATGAATTTTCCTCCTTCAAGAGGCTCCGCAAGCCAAATCTGAGCGTCGGTTTATATGGGGCCTATACGTAAAAGTGGTCCGATATGGCCCATTTGCAATACCATTCGACCTACATCAATAACAATTACATGTGCCAAGTTTCAAGTCGATAGCTTGCTTCGTTCGGAAGTTAGTGTGATTTCAACAGACGGACGCACATGCTTAGATCGACTCAAAATTTCACCACGACCCAGAATATATATACTTTATGGGGTCTTAGAGCAATATTTCGATGTGTTACAAACGGAATGACAAAGTTAATATACCCCCCATCCTACACCGAAAGAATTCTCTTCGTTAATTTTAAGAAGAATTCTTCATTAACTATTCTTCGTGAATTCTTCATTAAAATAACGAAAATTTCATTCATTTTCGTAAATTTTACGAAGAACATATTACGAATATACGAAACTTCTACGAAATATTCTACATTAACTTTTCTTCGTAAAAAGTTCGTACTTTTAACGAAACTTTCTTCAAATTTCATGAATTTTTTGAAGAAGTTTTTACGAATATTTTACGAAACATTCTGCGTTAAAATTTTTTCATAAAAAGTACGAAACATTTTCTTAGAAATAACGAAGAAGTTTCATTGAAGTTTTAAACTTTCCGTTCGCGGCATTAAATTGTCTTTTATAATGTGCTTGAGTGTATTACTTTATTCTATTTTTATACCCTCCACCATAGGATGGGGGGTATATTAACTTTATCATTCCGTTTGTAACACATCGAAATATTGCTCTAAGACCCCATAAAGTATATATATTCTGGGTCGTGGTGAAATTCTGAGTCGATCTGAGCATGTCCGTCCGTCCGTCTGTTGAAATCACGCTAACTTCCGAACGAAACAAGCTATCGACTTGAAACTTGGCACAAGTAGTTGTTATTGATGTAGGTCGGACGGTATTGCAAATGGGCCATATCGGTCCACTTTTACGTATAGCCCCCATATAAACGGACCCCCAAATTTGGCTTGCGAGGCCTCTAAGCGAAGCAGATCCGGCTGAAATTTGGTACATGGTGTTAGTATATGGTCTCTAACAACCATGCAAAAATTGGTCCAATCGGTCCATAATTATATATAGCTCCCATATAAACCGATCTCCCGATTTGGCTTGCGAGGCCTCTAAGAGAAGCAAATTTCATCCGATCCGGCTGAAATTTGGTACATGGTGTTAGTATATGGTCTCTAACAACCATGCAAAAATTGGTCCACATCAGTCCGGAGCCTCTTGGAAGACCAAAATTCATCTGATTCAGTTGAAATTTGGTACATGGTGTTAATACATGGCCTCAAACTCCCATACAAAAATTGGTCGAAATCGGTCCATAATTATATATAGGCGCCATATAAACCGATCCCCAGATTTGACCTCCAGAGCCCCTTGGAAGAGCAAAATTCTTTCCATTCGGTTGAAATTTGGTACGTGATGTTAGTATATGGTATCCAACAACCATGCAGGAATTGGTTCCTATCAGCCCATAATTATATATAGCTCCCATATAAACCGATCCCCAGATTTGACCTCCGGTGCCTTTTGGAGAAGCAAAATTCAATTTGGTACGTGGTGATCGTATATGATATTTAGCAACCATGCCAAAAGTGGTCCATATCAGACCATAATCATATATAGCCCCATATAAACCGATCCCGAGATTTGGTTTTGGAGCCTCTTGGAGGAGCAAATTTCATCCGAGTGAGTTGAAATTTGGTACATTGTGCTAGTATATGGTCGTTAACAACCATGCCTAACTAGGTCCATATCGGTCTATAGTTATATATATCCCTCAGATAAATCGATTGTGGATGACAGTCTTTCTTAGAAGTTTCTACGCAATCCATGGTGGAGGGTACATAAGATTCGGCCTGGCCGAACTTACGGCCGTATATACTTGTTTTATGCAAGTCTATGCTACTTCTCATTTGGGTGATAGCGCGCTATGAATAAAATTGAAGCAATAAAACTAAAAATTATTCAAAAACTTAAGATCTAAAGTAGTGATGTCATTTTTCACACTTGTAACTATAACCAAATGCACTTTCGACTATAAATTTTTTTCTAAAAGTTCAAACATTTTTGAAAAAAAAGTACGAAAGTTTTTCATAAAAAGTACGAAAATGTTTCATAAAAACTACGAAAATTTTTCATAAAAAGTACGAAACATTTTCATAAAAAGAACGAAATTGTTTCATAAAAAGTACGAAGATTTTTCATAAAAATTACGAAGATTCTTCTTAAAAAGTACGAATTTTTACGAAAATTTTGGAAGAACTTTTCTTCGTACTTTTAATGAAAAGTTTCTTTGGTTGTAAAACAATGACAAATTTCGTACTTTTAACGAAATTTTTCGTTCTTTTCACGAAGAAAATTCTTTCGGTGTATGGTGAAGGGTATAAAAATGTAATGTTCAAATTCAGACAAGGACTTATGTTGAGGATTTTGTATCTTTGGAGCCACCGTGGTGCAATGGTTACCATGCCCGCCTTGCATACACAGGGTTCAAACCCAGTTTCGACCAAACACCAAAAAGTTTTTCAGCGGTGGTTTATCCAACCTCAGTAATGCTGGTGACATTTCTGATTGTTTCAAAGCTTCTCTAAGTGGTTTCACTGCAATGTGGAACGCCATTCGGACTCGGCATTAAAAAGGAGGTCCCTTGTAATTGAGCTTAACATAGAATCGGGCAGCACTCAGTGATAAGATAGAAGTTCACCACTGTGGTATCACAATGGACTGAATACCTAACCTAACCTAACCTATCTTTGAATTAGTTTTTGATACCCTCCACCATAGGATGGGGGTATATTAACTTTGTCATTCCGTTTGTAACACATAGAAATATTGGTCCAAGACCCGATAAAGTTCATATATATTGGGTCGTGGTGAAATTCTAAGTCGATTTAGCGATGTCCGTCCGTCCGTCTGTGGAAATTACGCTAACTTCCGAACGAAACAAGCTATCGACTTGAAACTTGGCACACGGAGTTCTTATGGATGGCGGATGGTTTTGCAAATGGGCCATATCGGATCGCTTTTACGTATAGCCACCATACAAACGTATGCCCAGATTTGACCTCCGAAGCCTCTTGGAGGAACAAATTTCATCCGATTCGGTTGAAATTTGGTACGTGGTGTTAGTATACAGTCTCTAATATTCAAGTTAAAATTGGTCCATATAGGTCCATATAAACCGATCCCCCGATTTGAACTTCGGAGCCTCTAGGAGGAGCAAAATCCATTCGATCCGGTTGAAATTTGGAAAGTGGTGTTAGTATATGGTGTCTAACATCCATGCAAAAATTGGTCCATATTGGTCCGTAATTATATATAGCCCCCATATAATCCGATCTTCAGATTTGAAGTCCGGAGCCTCTGGGAGGAGCAAAATTCTTCGGTCCGATTGAAATTTGGTACGTGGTGTTAGTATATGGTATCTAACAACCGTGCAAAAATTGGTCCATTTTGGTCCGTAATTCTATTTAGCCCCCATATAATCCGATCCCCAGATTTGAACTCCGGAGCCTCTTGGAGGAGCAAAAGTCATACGGTCCGGTTGAAATTTGGTACTTGGTGATAGTATATGGTATCTAACAATCGTGCCATAATTGTATATAGCCCCCATATAAACCGATCCCCAAATTTGACCTCCAGAGTCTCTTGGAGGAGCAAAATTCATCCAATGTGATTGAAATTTGGTACGTGGTGTTAGTACGTGTGCTCTAACAACCATTCAAAAATTAGTCCATATCCGTCCATAATTGTATATAGCCCCCATATAAACCAATCCCAATATTCGGGTTTGGAGCCTCTTGGAGGAGCAAATTTCATCCGATACAGTTGAAATTTGGTACATTGTGCTAGTACCAAAACAATCATGTCCATATCGGTCTATAGTTATATATAGCCCCCACATTGTATATAACCCCCATACTTCAATTCTGGTTCTCTAGTTATCGCGCAAAAGTTCATATTGGTTCGTAGTCATTTGTAGACTACCCGATATAAGTATTTAATCTGCATTTGTTTGTCTACTATATATATCATCTATGGACTAACTTAGAATTGAGAAGACGATGTTAAAAAGTTTTAAGATACCTTCCAATCGGTAATTATTACCGCAACCCAAGTAATTCGATTGTGGATGCCAGTCTTTAGTAGTATTAAAAGGATCAGTGTTTGCCAGGTAATTTTTGATTCTTCCCCCCAAATCTTAAGAAAAAAACCCCTAAATTGGTCTAGACTTTTTTCAAAAACCCCCAAAAATTTTAAGTATGTAAATAATACAAAAAAGGTCCAAAATTTTGTTAAAAATCCTGTAGTGATACACTTAAAAAATTAAATTTAACACAAATATATAAATTGAATGAAGATTTTTTCTGAGGAACAAAATTTTAGACAAAATAAGTTTTTTTTATGCTAAAAATGTTCTTTTGAAGTAAATAAGAATCATTAGATAAAATCATTACACCACTTGTCACAAATTCGGGTTCGATTCCTACTTCGACCGAACATCACAAAGTTTTTATCGGCGGATTATCCCACCTCAGTAATGCTAATGACATTTCTGAGGGTTTCAACGCTTCCCCAGGTGGTTGCACTGTAATGTGGAACGCCGTTCGTACTCGGCTGTAAAAAGGAGGTCCCTTTACATTGAGCTTAACTTGGAATCGGGCAGTGAAACGAGAGAAGTTCACCAGTGTAGTATCACAATGGCCTGAATAGTCTAAGTGAGCCTGATACATCGGGCTGCCACCTAACCTAACCTTGTTTTTAATTGTATCAAATATTAAAAATGCGTTTAAAAAAGAATGTCATTGCATACTTGCTTGTATTTTTAGGAACATGGGTTGACTTCCCTTATTTTTTCCTCAAAATTCATGCCCGAGTTGTTCCAAATTTTGTTGAGAATTGCTCTACTTTATAAGATCTAAGATATTTTTTTTGCCGCCAAAAATCCCCCCAAATAAATGTTACCCCTAAAAACCCCCCTAAACGTATAAAAAACCCCTAAATTTGGGGGGAAAACCCCCAACCTGGCAACACTGAAAAGGAGTGATGGGGGGGTCAGCCGAATCGGATGAAATTTACTACTGTTCGACGTATTTTTTGTTGTTTATTTACATTTATACTTTTTCTTTACTTTCAGGTAGACAATCAATGATTAAGGTAAGTTGATGAATTATTTTAAATTAATATCAAATTTTAAACAAAAGCAAAATAAGTTACATTGTTGTTCAATGTGTTAATATTTCTATTATATAAATGTGAAAAATTTGTACATTCACACAGTACTTTCATTCATGTCGAAAGGAAAAAATTATTAATTTTTAGGAAAAAACGAGTATATTTGTTTTCTAGATTCAAGTACACAAAAAAAATACAATTAATTTTTTAATGATTAAATCAAAAATTCAATTTATGTTAATTGGAAAACTAAATCGGGTTTTCAATTGATTCAATTAAATTTTAGTTAAACTTTTCAATTAAATAAGTTAAAAAAATAATTGAATCGATATCGACCACCAATTGCTTAATAAAAATCGAATGAAAACATTTATAACAAGTAAGGAAAGTCTAAAGTCGGGCAGGGCCGACTATATTATACCCTGCACCACTTTGTAGATCTAAATTTTCGATACCATATCACATCCGTCAAATGTGTTGGGGGCTATATATAAAGGTTTGTCCCAAATACATACATTTAAATATCACTCGATCTGGACAGAATTTGATAGACTTCTACAAAATCTATAGACTCAAAATTTAAGTCGGCTTATGCACTAGGGTGGAACACAATGTTAGTAAAAAAATATGGGAAACATTTAAATCTGAGGCAATTTTAAGGAAACTTCGCAAAAGTTTATTTATGATTTATCGATCGATATATATGTATTAGAAGTTTAGGAAAATTAGAGTCATTTTTACAAATTTTCGACTAAGCAGTGGCGATTTAACAAAGAAAATGTTGGTATTTTGACCATTTTTGTCGAAATCAGAAAAACATATATATGGGAGCTATATCTAAATCTGAACCGATTTCAACCAAATTTGGCACGCATAGCTACAATGCTAATTCTACTCTCTGTGCAAAATTTCAACTAAATCGGAGTTAAAAATTGGCCTCTGTGGTCATATGAGTGTAAATCGGGCGAAAGCTATATATGTGAGATATATCTAAATCTGAACCGATTTCAACCAAATTTGGCACACATAGCTACAATGCTAATTCTACTCCCTGTGCAAAATTTCAACTAAATCGGAGCAAAAAATTGGCCTCGGTGGTCATATGAGTGTAAATAGGGCGAAAACTATATATGGAAGCTATATCTAAATCTGAACCGATTTCAATAAAATTTGGCACACTTGACTACACTCCTAATTGTACTCCTAGGACCATATTAGTCCATATCGGGAGAAAGATATATATGGGAGCTATATCTAAATCTGAATCGATTTCAACCAAATTTGGCACGCATCGCTAAAATGCTAAATCTACTCCCTGTGCAAAATTTCAACCAAATTGGGCCAAAACTCTGGCTTTCAGGACCATATTAGTCCATATCGGGCGAAAAATATATATGGGAGCTATATCTAAATCTGAACCGATTTCTTCCAAAATCAATAGGGTTCTATTCTGACCCAAATTATGGCCTTCAAATTTGAAGGCGATTGGACTTAAATTGCGACCTAGACTTTGATCACAAAAATGTGTTGACAGACAGACGGACGGACAGACGGACATGGTTATATCGACTCAGGGACCCACCCTGAGCATTATTGCCACCATGTGTCTATCTCGGTGTTACAAACATATGCACTAACTTATAATACCCTGTTCCACAGTGTGGCGCAGGGAATAAAAAAAGAACATTTGTTACCACAAAGTAGATTTTAAATCCTATTTTCTTTACGTTTCATAAAGTCGGCAAAAAATTGAACTGTGTGACGCCGACGCAAACTGTATGATATTTGAGAGAAGTGCCGAAAAACCTACATGATATTAGAGAAGTTTTCCTCATGACTGCCACCTACTGATGCAGTTTCTCTTCACAGTTTCGTTCTCTTGTGTTTTTATTCTCTCTGGTACAATGTGCTACGGCGAACATTGTTGTCAGATTAGGGGATTGTTCTCCCCAAACTTGGGATTTTTCCTCGTGGTTGGGGATATTTTTTCACTTTGGAGATCTGGGAATTTGACTGGGCATGAAGTTGTGATTTGAAGATTTTTTCTGGGGATATTTCCACTTTCAATCACAGTATTAAATTTGTTATAGAAAGTGTAAAAGCGAAGTACAATAACGTTTATGGGTAGTTTTTGCAAAATATTCCTCTCCAACTAAGAGGTAATTCACAAACTTCTATAGAAATAAAATTTCGACAAAATTGTCTATAGAAACAAAATTTTGTTAACATTTGTTATAAAAATAAAATTTTCAACATTTTTCTATAGAAATAAAATTTTTTATAGAAATAAAATGTTGACAACATTTGTTAAACGTATAAAAGTTTGAGAGATAGATCTGTAGAAATAGAATTTTGACAACATATGCTATAGAAATAAAATTTTGACAATTTTTTTTATAGAAATGTAATTTTGACAACATATGCTGCTATAGAAATAAAATTTTGACTACATTTTCTATAGAAATAAAATTGTGACAAAATTTTCTATAGAAGCAAATTTTTCACAAAATTTACTATAGAAATAAAATGTTGACAATATTTGCGATAGAAATAAAATTTTGACAAAATTTGCTATAGAATAGAAGCATGTTTTAAACGTTTTCTGTAGAAATAAAATGTTCACAAAATCTTGTAAACGAAAAAAAAATTTGAGAAAATTTTCTATAGAAATAACATTTTGACAAAATTTTCTATAGAAACAAACTTTTGATAACATTTGCTATAAAAATAAAATTTTTAACATTTTTCTATAGGTTAGGTTAGGATAGGTTATGTGGCAGCCCGATGTATCAGGCTCACTTAGACTATTCAGTCCATTGTGATACCACAGTGGTGAACTTCTCTCTTATCACTGAGTGCTGCCCGAATCCATGTTAAGCTCAATGACAAGGGACCTCCTTTTTATAGCCGAGTCCGAACGGCGTTCCACATTCCAGTGAAACCACTTTGAGAAGCTTTGAAACCCTCAGAAATGTCACCAGCATTACTGAGGTGGGATAATCCACCACTGAAAAACTTTTTTGGTGTTCAGTCGTAGCAGGAATCGAACCCACGACCTTGTGTATGCAAGGCGGGTATGCTAACCATTGCACCACGGTGGCTCCCTATAGTAATAACATTTTGAAAACTTTTTTACAGAAATAAAATGTTGAAAACATTTTTTAAACGTATACAATTTTTAGAACATTTTCTATAGAAATAAAATTTTGACAAATTTTTTTATAGGAATGTAATTTTGACTACATTTTCTATAGAAATAAAATTTTGACAATATTTTTTATAGAAATAACATTTTCACAAAATTTTGTATAGAAATAACATTTTGACAAAATTTTTTATAGAAACAAACTTTTACATTTGGTAAAAAAATAAAATTTTGACAAAATCTTCTGTAGAAATAAAATTTTGACAAAATTTTCTATAGAAAGAACTTTCTGACAAAATTTTCTATAGAAACAAACTTTTGATAACATATGCTATAAAAATAAAATTTTTGAAATTTTTCTATTGAAATAAAATTTTTAAAAACAATTTTATAGAAATAAAATGTTGACAAAATTTTTTAAACGTATAACATTTTTAGAACATTTTCCATAGAAATAGAATTTTGACAACATTTGCTATAGAAATAAAATTTTGACAATTTTTTTTTAAAGAAATGTAAATTTGCCAACATTTGCTGCTATAGAAATAGAATTTTGACAATATTTGCGATAGAAATAAAATTTTAACACAATTTTCTGTAGAAGTAAAATTTTGGCAAAATTTTTTATAGAAATAAAATTTTGATACAATTTTCTATAGAAATAAATTTTTGACAAAATTTGCTATAGAAATAAATTTTTTAAACATTTTCTATAGAAATAAAATGTTGACAAAATTTTTTATAGAAATAAAATATTTACAAAATTTTGTAAACGAATAAAATTTTGAGAAAATTTTCTATAGAAATAGAATTTTGACAACATTTGCTATCGAAGTAAAATTTTCTATAGAAATAAAGTTGTGACAAAATTTTCTTTGGAAATAAAATTTTGACAAAATTGTCTATAGAAATAAAATTTAGACAAAATTTTCTATAGAAATAAAATTTTGACAAAATTTTTTAAAGAAATAAAATTTTGACAAAATTTTCTATAGAAATAAAATTTTGAAAACATTTTCTATAGAAATAAAATTTTGAAAACATTTTCTATAGAAATTACATTCTGGCAAAATTTTCTATAGAAACAAACTTTTGACAAAATTTTCTATAAAAATACAATTTTGAGAAAGTTTTGTATAGAAATAAAATTTTGACAAAACTTTATATAAAAATAAAAGGTTGACAACATCTTTCAAACGTATAAAATGTTTAGAACATTTTCTATAGAAATAAAATTTTGAAAAATTTTTTTATAGAAATGTAATTTTGACAACATTTGCTGCTATAGAAATAAAATTTTGACAAAATTTTCTATAGAACTAAAATTTTGACAAAATTTTCTATAGAAATAAAATTGTGACAACATTTTCTATAGAAATAAAATTTTGACAAAATTTTCTATAGAAAAAAACTTTTGAGAAAATTTTCTATAAAAATAAAATTTTGAGAAAATTTTGTATAGAAATAAAATTTTGACAAAATTTTTTATAGAAATAAAATTGTGATAAAATTTTCTATAGAAATACAATTTTGACAAAATTTTCTATAGAAATAAAATTTTGACAAAATTTTCTATAGAAATAACATTTTGACAAAATTTTCTATAGAAACAAACTTTTGGTAACATTTGCTATAAAAATAAAATGTTTGACATTTTTCTATAGAAATAAAATTTTGACAAATTTTTTTATAGAAATAAAATGTTGACAACATTTTTAAACGTATAAAATTTTTAGAACATTTTCTATAGAAATAGAATTTGGACAATATTTGCGATAGAAATAAAATTTTGAAACAATTTTCTAAAAAAGTAAAATTTTGACAACATTTTTTATAGAAATAAAATATTGACAAAATTTTGTAAACGAATAAAATTTTGAGAAAATTTTCTAAAGAAATGGAATTTTCACAACATTTGCTATAGAAGTAAAATTTTCGATAGAAATAAAATTTTGACAAAATTTTTTATAGAAATAAAATTTTAAGAAAATTTTCTAAAGAAATAAAATTTTAAGGAAATTTTCTAAAGAAATAAAATTTTGACAAAATAATTTTTGTTTGGATTTTCTTCAATTTTTGGTAGATTATTTTTGGCTTGAATAGTATAACTTTCTGAGAAAAAAACTCCGCAATTTTTATTGCAAAACACACATCGATTGCAAGAATTGACAAACTAACAGACTTGCTGAAGTCATAACCTATTAAAGAATTCGATATTGTAAAATTGTTTTTTATTTATCATATAATAAAATTTACATACATACAGTATTTATATGAATTTTCCTTTGGGGATTTGTCATGGGGAAAAATATTTCAGTTGGGGATTATTTGGGGATATAATTTCTAAATTTTGGGGATCTCTCTCGAAAAAATCTGGTAACCGTGACGGCGACTATTAAGCCGTACAGAGCAGGCAGATGAGAAAATGAGATGGTTACGACAAACATGTTACATGTTCCCCGTCCATAACTAACATTTAGTTTATACTAAAGTGTGAAAACAGCAAAAGGGTTGGGTTAGGTTAGGTTAAAGTGGCAGCCCAATTAATTTTCAGGCTCACTTAGACTATTCAGTCTATTGTGATACCACATTTATCTAAAAGTACCTATTACATATGGGCACTTCTAATTTTAACCAGTTTTTAGCAAAAGTGTTGGTTCCCACTTAGACCATGTTGATCCATTGTGTTTCGTCATGGTGGGTTTCCTTCCTCTTCATCAATCGCATGCGAGATTCAAGACTCCAGTTCCAGCTTTCTACGTCTTCCATCCCGAGGCCTTGAT
Source organism: Haematobia irritans (assembly GCF_050003625.1). Lineage (NCBI taxonomy): Eukaryota > Metazoa > Arthropoda > Insecta > Diptera > Muscidae > Haematobia > Haematobia irritans. Next base: position 110,420,479 of record NC_134399.1, on the reverse strand, counting down.
GAAGGCAATATCCCGAAAGAAAAAGAAGCCCCGTATATTGTTTCATCTAAAGGATAATGCTGAAGACTGGCACAGAAAATGGTATGAGTCTTCTGATGCATCTAACAAGAGTTTGAGGTGATCATATTCCTTCTCTGGGAGCAATAGATATACCCATTAGAGTCTAACTGAACTAATAGATATATTAACTGGACCAATTAAAATTTTAATTAGCCGTGATTATTGATAACATATTATCAGTTTCATTATTGAAGCTAATTCAATAAAAGCATTTGTATCAATTAATTTCGTGTTTGAAGTCATACACATAAAACAGAAACATAAAATTTCCTTAATTACATTTCATAATTCGCTAACTTAGTTTTCCAAAAATATAAACTATAACACTAGTTTGTCCTTTTCAAATGAGGCCAATGAGCTTTTTTTTTTCAATTAAAAAATTAAAATTAAGTTTGATAATCAAATCAAAAACAAATTACAACTAACTTCAATGGACCAGTTAAAGTTTAAGTAGATCAAAATTTGGATCATTAAATTATTTAAATTAACCTCGATGATAGATATTATCATTTTCGCAAAGTCTGAAAAAAAAATTCTGAATCAATTAATATGGTGATTGAAGGCGAAAACTATTTTGCAATAATTCCCTAGGTTTATTATAAAATTTCCTCTTATTCAAAATTCCCTATTTTTAATTTCCAAATGCGATTCGCAATGATGTAAACCATAAAACAAGTTCCTCATTCTCAAAAGCATTGATTTGTTCAATGAAGTTTCTGTTTTTTTGCTTTACATCATAATGCCTTTTGCTATTAAGGCTATGCTGCATTTTGCTGAAGTTATTCTTGTTGCTGCTCCTGCAGCATTTTGCTGTTGTTGGTGTGCACAAATAAAAGGTCAAATACTTGTTAACCCAAAGCATTTAGTTAAACATTCAATTTCTTTTAACGAGCATTAAACTCAACGCTTTTCATCGCTCCTTCATACTTTACCATGGAGGATAAAAAGTGATGAGGGCTTTTAATGGATTTAGCAGGTCCAACAATGGTGGCAATAGACTCATCGATGATGCACAGTAGGGCGAAATGAATGCAGTGTGGAAATAAAGAGAAGAAATGCGTATCGTGTCTACAGTCACTTGTGGATAGATCAATGGCAACTGGTACTGGGAGCAGTTTTACCATTGTACAAATTTGACACATTTTCAAGAGTTGATACTTTTTGTACGACTTAATGTCATACTTTTTTACATATTTGTGCCACTTTTTGTCACATTGTGCACTTTTTACTTCATTTTGCTTTAAGATTACGGATGTGATCGGTGCCTTAGCAAATAATCGAGTTTACTTTTCGGTGCGCATACCAAAATACTGTGAAACATTTCAAAATATGTCTCCACGATCGATGAATATAAACTGCTCAATTTGGAATGGAGTCTCATTAGAGAAAACCAAATTTGGTAACTTGCCACTCTTGTGCAAGCGATGCAACTCTTTGGCTCTTTTCACTTTATCTTTCTTATCTTTTTGTGCATCGGTGATATCTTCCGCTACATTATGAACTATATTGGCTTTAGCCCAAAATTATTTTTTTAATATGTGTTGAATCCGTTCTCGTGATATGTTCAACTCACAAGCAAGTTTTCTACCACGTCTGCGTCTGAGATAAACAGACACGCCGTATATTACTTGTTCACGGTGAAGATGTAACATTTTTGTCGCCACAATGTTATTTCGACCAGAATGGAGAAAATTATGTTCTTGAAACGTGATTAGGGCGACCATACTACTTTTAAAGGGTGATACGGTCAAAATTTGGTCAAGGGAAAACGCGTGTAAATCGGTGAAATCGTTTATTTAAAAAATCAAATTAAATTTCTTTTTCAAGTTCAATTAGTATAAAATTCAGGGAAAATATTCAGTTAGGCTTTCGCTTGACAATAGCCCAGTATTTCTCAATTGGGCGGAGCACTGGCGCGTTGGGAGGGTTCTTGTCCTTGGGAACCACCTGCACGTTGTTGGCGGCGTACCACTCCATGGCCTTTTTACCGTAATGGCAAGATGTCAAATCCGGCCAAAACAGTAGGGAACAACCGTGTTTCTTCAGGAAAGGCAGCAGACGTTTATACAAACACTCTTTCACGTAAATTTCTTGGTTGACAGTCTCGGAAGCTATGAAAATGCTGCTTTTCAAGCCACAGGTACAGATGGCTTGCCAAACCAGATATTTCTTTGCGAACTTTGACAGTTTTATGTGCTTGAAAATATCTGCTACCTTTCCCCTTCCTTTTGCCGTATAAAACTCCTGTCCCGGAAGCTGCTTGTAGTCGGCTTTGACGTAGGTTTCGTCGTCCATTACCACGCAGTCAAACTTCGTCAGCATCGTCGTTTACAGCCTCCGGGATCGCGCTTTGGCCGTCGTATTTTGTTTATCATCGCGATTTGGAGTCACTACCTTCTTGTAAGTCGATAGTCCGGCTCGTTTTTTGGCACGGTTGTAGACGATACACCCAGCTTATTTGCGGCATCTCGGAGAGAGAGGTTAGGGTTTCGCTTGAAACTACCGGCAACTCTCTTTGTCGTCTCAGCGGCTTCCGGTTTTCGATTTCCCCCCGATCCAGACTTCCTGGCTGTCGACAAACGTTCCCCAAACACTTTAAGTACATTTGTAACGGTTGATTTGGCAACTTTTAGCGATTTTGCCAGCTTTGCGTGCGAGTAGCTCGGATTTTCGCTCGGATTTTCGCGATGCGCGAGCAAAATTTTGATACGCTGCTCTTCTTGCTTGGACGGCATTTTGACAACTGAAGAGTGAATTCCAAAATCAAAATAGGAGCAACATTCTGCACACACACACCTTCAAAATGTGGGGTGTTCAGGTTTTTTAAATGCAAAATTGAAAGAAATACGACAAGTTTATATTGACCAAATATCACCCTTTACAGTGGACCATTCTCCTTCTCTGTCAGCTTCTCCAGAGTCTTAAGAAGGAATGCTGATAAGTCGGAAATTCTTCCCTTCCGAGTGATAATATTTTGTGATTTAGAGATGAACGTAGCTTTTTTCTAATCCCACTGATCCTGGAATTCTAATTTTTCCCGCTCCAACATTTTTTTTGTCATATTTCTATCACGGATGCCACACGTGCATAAATATCCCTTGAATTGTGTGTCGAATCTTTAATGTTTTAACGATTTTAGATTGTACCAACAAGGGAAATATACTACTTCAACAATACGGGATAACTTACAAGGGACTTTGATAGTATAGCCGAAATTTAAAAAATTAAAATTTTTGAATTTATAGAAAATTTTGTCAAAATTATTTTCTATAGAAAATTTTGCCAAAATTTTATTTCTATAGAAAATTTTGTCAAAATTTTATTTCTATAGAAACTTTTGTCAAAATTTTATTTCTAAAGAAAATTTTTGTCAAAATTTTATTTCTATAGAAATTTTTTTCAAAATTTTATTTCTATAGAAAAATTTTTCAAAATTTTATTTTCACAATATTTTATTTTTATAGAATATTTTGTCAAAATTTTATTTCTATAGAAAATTTTGTCAAAATTTTATTTCTACAGAAAATTTTATTTCTATAGAAAATTTTGTCAAAATTATTTTCTATGGAAAATTTTGCCAAAATTTTATTTCTATAGAAAATTTTGTCAAAATTTTATTTCTATAGAAAAATTTGACAAAATTGTATTTCTATAGAAAATTTTGTAAAAATGTTGTTTTTGTAGAAAATTTTGACAAAATTGTATTTCTATAGAAAATTTTATTTCTATAGAAAAGATACTACTTCTACAATACGGGATAACTCACAATGGACTTTGATATTATAGCCTATATTTTAAAAATTAAAATTGTTTAATTTATAGAAAATTTTGTCAGAATTATTTTCTATAGAAAATTTTGCCAAAAATTTATTTCTATAGAAAATTTTGTCAAAACTTTATTTCTATAGAAAAATTTGTCAACATTTTATTTCTATAGAAAATTTTGTCAAAATTTTATTTCCAAAGCAAATTTTGTCAAAATTTTATTTCTATAGAAAATTTAGTCAAAATTGTATTCCTATAGAAAATTTTGTTAACTTTTATTTCTATAGAAAATTTTTTCAAAATTTTATTTCTATAAAAAATTTTGTCAACTTTTTATTTCTATAGAAAATGTTGTCAAAACTTTAATCCTATAGAAAATTTGGTAAAAATTTTATTTCTATAGAAAATTTTGTCAAAATTGTATTTCTATAGAAAATGTTTTCAAAATTTTATTTCTATAGAAAATTTTGTCAAAATTTTATTTCCAAAGAAAATTTTGTTAAAATTTTATTTCTATAGAATATTTTGTCAAGATTTTATTTCTATAGAACATTTTTTCAAAATTTTATTTCTATAGAAAAATTTGTCAAAATTTTATTTCTATAAAGAATTTTGTCAACATTTTATTTTTATAGAATATTTCGTCAAAATTTAATTTCTATAGAAAATTTTGTCAAAATTTTATTTCCACAGAAAATTTTATTTCTATAGAAAATTTTGTCAACATTATTTTCTATAGAAAATTTTGCCAAAATTTTATTTCTATAGAAAATTTTGTTAAAATTTTATTTCTATAGAAAATTTTGTCAAAATTTTATTTCTATAGAAAAATTTGACAAAATTGTATTTCTATAGAATATTTTGTAAAAATTTTATTTTTGTAGAAAATTTTGACAAAATTGTATTTCTATAGAAAATTTATTAAAATTTTATTTCTATAGAAAAGATACTACTTTTACAATAATTAAAATTTTTTAGTTTATAGAAAATTTTGCCAAAAATTTATTTCTATAGAAAATTTTGTCAAAACTTTATTTCTATAGAAAAATTTGTCAACATTTTATTTCTATAGAAAATTTTGTCAAAATTTTATATCCAATGAAAATTTTGTCAAAATTTTATTTCCAAAGAAAATTTTGTCAAAATTTTATTTTTTTTTTGTTTGTTATTGTTGGCTTCTCTTCAATCGTTATTGTTGTTTTTTTGATCTCAGCTTAAAGCCATGCATTGACTAAACTACAAGTGTAGCTTAACCAACAGAGGAAAAGTATGCTTGTCAAATTTATATAGGGGAAAGCCCTATAGACTGCAAGATGGTTGGATGTACAGCTGTTTCGGAATTACCACATTCCTCATCAGCATCATCTACTTGCAGCAAAACTATCAACCAATTATCAGAATAAATTCGGGTAATTCACTCAACCCAAAGTGAACTACACTTGAACCTCCCGAAAAAGGGTTTGATAGTCGGCTACTGCCTAAACAAATTTGCCAGCATACTTCGTGCTGAAAACAAATTCGAAAAGATTTGAATTCTTGTAAACAAATCGGACTACTTGATTTTTCGTTTATAGGTACAAATACGGCAGGAGAGGGTGTACCTTCTTCTATATTTCTTGTGAATTTTAAGTGTGGTTTGTCAAGGAAAGGTATCCTTCTCCTCAACATATCTGAAAATTAAGCACTATATTATAATAACATACAAAGAATTACTGTTTCCCATCCAATAAATCGGAAAAAGCAAAAATAGTAAAAAATTTTACCACACTAACATTTGCCAAAATGCCACATTAACATTTGCTAAAATGTTGGAAAATGGTGCACCCTCTACGTTGGCTGCCAATTTCATGTAAATTTAAGTTCTTTACTAAAAAAAAGTCTGGCATAAGCCTGTGCAAAAATCATAAAATTATGTACCGAGTTCCCATTTACGGACAACCCTCTACTTTCAATTTAAGAAAAAAAACAAGTAAGGAAAGTCTAAAGTCGGGCGGGACCGACTATATTATACCCTGCACCACTTTGTAGATCTAAATTTTCGATACCATATCACATCCGTCAAATGTGTTAGGTGCTATATAAAGGTTCGTCCCAAATACATACATTTAAATATCACTTGATTTGGACAGACTTTGATAGACTTTTACAAAATCTATAGACTCAAAATTTAAGTTGGCTAATGCACTAGAGTGGAACACAATTTTAGTAAAAAAATATGGGAAACATTTAAATCTGAAGCAATTTTAAGGAAACTTCGCAAAAGTTTATTTATGATTTATCGCTCGATATATATGTATTACAAGTTTAGGAAAATTAGAGTCAGTTTTACAACTTTTCGACTAAGCAGTGGCGATTTTACAAGGAAAATGTTGGTATTTTGACCCTTTTTGTCGAAATCAGAAAAACATATAAATGGGAGCTATATCTAAATCTTAACCGATTTCAACCAAATTTGGCAGGCATAGCTACAATGCCAATTCTACTCCATGTGCAAAATTTCAACTAAATCGGAGCAAAAAATTGGCCTCGGTGGTCATATGAGTGTAAATCGGGCGAAAGCTATATATGGGAGCTATATATAAATCTGAACCGATTTCAATCAAATTTGGCACGCATGGCTAGAATGCTAAATCTACTCCCTGTGCAAAATTTCAACCAAATTGGGCAAAACTCGGGCTTCTGGGGCCATATAAGTCCATATCGGGCGAAAAATATATATGGAAGCTATATCTAAATCTGAACCGATTTCAATCAAATTTGGCACACATGACTATACTACCAATTGTGCTCCTTGTGCAAAATTTCAAGCTATAAAAAACGATAAAACTCTGGCTTCTGGGTCCATATAAGTGCATATCGGGCGAAAGCTATATATGGGAGCTATATATAAATCTGAACCGATTTCAATCAAATTTGGCACGCATAGCTAGAATGCTAAATCTACTCCCTGTGCAAAATTTCAACCAAATTGGGTCAAAACTCTAGCTTTTAGGACCATATTAGTCCATATCGGGCGAAAGATATATATGGGAGCTATATCTAAATCTGAACCGATTTCAATCAAATTTTGCACACTTGACTATACTACTAATTGTACTCCTAGTGCAAAATTTCAACCAAATTCGGCCAAAAAACTGGCTTCTGGGGCCATATAAGTCCATATCGGTCGAAAGATATATATGGGAGCTATATCTAAATCTGAACCGATTTCAATCAAATTTTGCACACTTGACTATACGACCAAGTGTTATGCCAATACAAAATTTCAAGCAAATCCGTATAAAACTCTGGCTGCTGCGTCCATATTAGTGCATATCGGGCGAAAGATATATATGGGAGCTATATCTTAATCTGAACCGATTTCAATAAAATTTGGCCCACTTGACTATAGTACTAATTGTTCTTCTTGTGCAAAATTTTAAGCAAATTAGGGTAAAACTCTGGCTTCTGTGGCCATATAAGTCCATATCGGGCGAAATATATATATGGGAGCTATATCTAAATCTGAACCGATTTCTTCCAAAATCAATAGGGATCTATTCTGAGCCAAAACACATACTTGTGCCAAATTTGAAGTCGATTGGACTAAAACTGCGACCTAGACTTTGATTACAAAAATGTGTTCACGGACAGACGGACAGACGGACAGACGGACATCGCTATATCGACTCAGGAACCCACCCTGAGCATTTTTGCCAAAGACACCATGTGTCTATCTCGTCTCCTTCTGGGTGTTGCAAACATATGCACTAACTTATAATACCCTGTTCCACAGTGTGGAGCAGGGTATAAAAACGGTCAAAAGGGAACCCTCCCCCCACCTTCGCTCCACTCCGACCTGATATCGGACTATCACGTACCCTATATTAATTTCGCAACTACTCAATGGTCCCTATAAATTCTATCGAAGTAAATCGACAAAGTTTATTTTAATTTTCCCCTTCCCAAACCAGATATCGAAAAATCATATACTAATTTAAAAATCATGTATACATTTAATCACCTCCTCCCACGTTCCCTGTAAATTTCAAGTAGATCGGCGATGTTAAATTTTGCTCTATTGTTTTAAAAAGACGTCACTTTCGACAAACACCGTAGTGAATAGCACCCCTAACCTTCCCTGAAAATTCTTGAAACTTTCCTTCAAGTGTGGGGCAAGGAAGGTTGCCTCTTCGTTCATAACCTTCCCCCACTGCCTATGTAAATTTCAAGAAAACTTAAGAATTGTTGTTTTTTTTTGCAGTTTTAGAGGAGGACCTCCTCCCCGACTAAATATCGAAAAGTGATGTAGCGTACCTTTTGAAAACGTCCCAGAAAATGTCAAGCAAATTATAAGCCTAAAAGGGCGGCCTCTCTTCCGTCCAAATATCACAAAATCAGGTATCAGCTATTAATATCGTAACCTCTCCCCAGTCCTCTGTAAATTTCAACTAACTCGGTAAAAGTTTAATTGTTTCTCTGTATGTACTTAAGAGAAGCGGATGTCTCCCTATGCCCTTTTATTTTTATTAAAAAATCGAGAACCTGATATAAATTTCATAACCCATTTTTTCCATAAAATTTCAGTCGGGGGAGTTTAGTTTTGTTTGTACTTTCAAACAAAAAAAATCGGGTAAAGGTGTGGTCCCCCTCCCCGACCAAATATCGAAAAATAATGTACCTGATTTTTGTCTAGATGCCAACCCAAACATTCAATGAAAATTTCAAGCAAATCGCATAATTTTGTTCCAAGTTTCAAAAAGTAGGGCAAGGGGGAGGTCCCCCTCCCCATCCACATATGAAATCATCGGGTACCCCATATTAATTCCATAACCTCACCACATGTTCTCTGTAAATCTCAGATAATTTAGAGAATTTTAGTTTTTTCACTGTACTTCATAAAAAAGTCGTACAAAGGGGAGGCCCCCCTCCGCCACCAAATATCGAAATAAAAAGTAGCGGATCTTTGTCTAGATGCCAACCCCAATCTTCAATGAATCAGTCAACTTTGGTCCAATTTTCAAAAAGTCCGACAAAGGGGAGGTCCCCCTCCGCGACCAGGTGTCAAAAAATGAGGTACCCTATTTTCACCACATGAATGCCCCCTACGATCTCTGAAAGTTTCAAGTAAATCGGTTCAGCCGTTTCGGAGCCAACTCGGTACATACTAACAAACAAACAGACAAACAAATAAACAAACATAGATTGAATTTTATATATATATATATATAGATTTTGTCAAAATTTTATTTCCATAGAAAATTTTGTCAAAATTTTATTTCCATAGAAATTTTTCTCAAAATTTTATTTCCACAGAAAATTCTGTCCACATTTGATTTCTATCGAAATTTTTTCAAAATTTTATTTCTATAGAAAATTTAAATTCTAAAAAGAATTTTGTCAACATTTTATTTTTATAGAATATTTTGTCAAAATTTTATTTCTATAGATAATTTTGTCAAACTTTTATTTCTATAGAAATTTTTTTCAAAATTGTATTTCTATAGAAAATTTTGTCAAAATGTTTTTTCTATTGAAAAATTTTACAAAATTGTATTTCTATAGGAAATTTTGTCAAAATTTTTTTCCTATAGAAAATTGATGTACTTCTTAGTTAGAGATGTATATTTTGCAATATCTACCAAAACATCAAGAATTTTACCAATCTACCAAACAGTAAAAAATCTACCATTTTTGGTAAAATTCTACCAACTGCGGTAACCGTGGTTTCTATACCCATTTGCAAGTCACATATATTCCCCTTTCTATGACCCAACACACTGTGCAACTGTGTGGCAGTAAACATAATATTCTTAAATGCTAATGAGCCGCCACTTTCAACACCTGCTTATTTTCTTTTATCCATGTTTAGTTTCATTTGGATTGCTGTATTGCCGTTTCATTCTTTGGAAGCTTTGGGATATTTTTTTCAGATTTTCTCCAATCTCTTGCTTGCTGCTGTCATTATGAAGCTGGACCCGTCTGGAGCCAGCCTGGCAGTCATTGATGTTGGTCAATGGACAAATGTTAATGTTGATGTTGTTGTTGTTGTATTGTTACTGAAAGAACAAACAAAAAAGACCGACCGAAATCGATCGTATTACATGCAACTGCATAGCTCGCATTGTTTGGTGTTCTTTTTGAGTCAGCACCTTCTTGAGATAGTCTTTCATCGAATAGAAAGATTCGGTGCGGATGAAATGTTTCCATTGATCGTTATCGTTTGTCCATGGCCGGGGTTTATTATCACAATGGACTGAATAGTCTAAGTGAGCCTGAATCTTAATCGGGCTGCCACTTTAACCTATGACCGGGGTTCCCTAACACTTTGTTTGTTGTTGTGAGACTGCTTTTCGGTAAAAGAATAGATTTTTGTGGGAAGTCTTCTAGTAAGATGTGCATATTCCAAATGTCATTCAAACTAATCTACATGAGGAAATAATTTACGTGGAAGTTTTCATTCATTGAAAATTTGGTTTTATACAATGAGAAAAATGTTTACTTGAAGCCAAATATTTTAGACTCAAAAAAGGGGTTACTAAGATCGAAATATTCTACCTACCCTTAAGGATTTTTGTGCGCTTCATCACAATCGACGATACATTTTCCTTCGGGTAATGATTTCCACCTCGGAACCGCTTTTGCATTCCTTTAGAGGTGGATCCATAGGTTAGGTTAGGTTAGGTGGCAGCCCGATGTATCAGGCTCACTTAGACTATTCAGTCCATTGTGATACCACATTGGTGAACTTCTCTCTTATCACTGAGTGCTGCCCGATTCCATGTTAAGCTCAATGACAAGGGACCTCCTTTTTATAGCCGAGTCCGAACGGCGTTCCACATTGCAGTGAAACCACTTAGAGAAGCTTTGAAACCCTCAGAAATGTCACCAGCATTACTGAGGTGGGATAATCCACCGCTGAAAAACTTTTTTTTGGTGTTTGGTCGAAGCAGGAATCGAACCCACGACCTTGTGTATGCAAGGCGGGCATGCTAACCATTGCACCATGGTGGATCCATACGTGGTCCGCAACTGTAGCCTTTTAGTCTGCGTCCAGATTAAAGCTTCAGTTTTTATGTCGTCGCTTCCATGTAAATATTTTTCTTATGGAGGAAGTGTTTGACAAAATGTCGTACAGCCTCCCAGATCCTCTCATTTTGTGGACGATATTTCTCTGGAGACATAACCAATTTCATATTCATCTAAGAATGTGTGCTCGGCATCATCCGTGACCTCTTGCTCTTCGTAAATGCAAATGTACTTTCAAATGTAGCCGGTGCATCGTTTTCGTCAGCGAATCCATTATCTTAGAGCTGCTTCTAAAGATTGACGATAGCTCCCTATCAGCGTTGCCACAATGAACCATTTGTCCAAATTAAATTAATATCATTTAATAGTTAAAATTTTCCAAAATTTTACTTTGATATAAAATTTTATGAAATTTTTGTTTCTATTTCTTTTTACAGAAAATTTTGACAAAATTTTATTTCTACAAAAAATATTGTTAAAATTTTACTTCTATAGACAATTTTATCAAAATTTTATTTCTATAGAAAATTTTGTTAAAGTTTTATTTCTAGAGAAAATTTTGTCATAAATTTATTTCTATAGAAAATTTTGTCAAAATTTTATTTCTAGAGAAAATTTTGTCAAAAATTTATTTCTATAGGAAATTTTGTCAAAAATTTATATCTATAGAAAATTTTGTCAAAATTTTATTTCTATAGAAAATTTTGTGACCATTTTATTTCTTTTCAGAATTTTGTTAAAATTTCATTTCTATTTATTTTTTTATTTATTTTTAAAATTTTGTTAAAATTTCATTTCTATAGAAAATTTTGTCAAAATTTTATTTCTAAAGAAAAATTTGTCAAATTTTTTTTTCTATAGAAAATTTTGTCAAAATTTTATTTCTATAAAAAATATTGTTAAAATTTTACTTCTATAGAAGATTTTGTCAAAATTTTATTTCTATAGAGAATTTTGGTAAAATTTTATTTCTAGAGAAAATTTTGTCAAAAATTAATTTCTATAGAAAATTTTGTCAAAATTTTATTTCTATAGAAAATTTTGTCAAAATTTTATTTCTATAGAAAATTTTGTCAAAATTTTATTTCTATAGAAAATTTTGTCAAAATTTTATTTCTATAGAAAATTTTGTAAACATTTTATTTCTGTAGAAAATTTTGTCAAAATTTTATTTCTATTGAAAATTTTTTAAACATTTTATTTCACTAGAAAATTTTGTAAACATTTTATTTCTATAGAAAATTTTGTAAAAATTAAATTTCTAAGAAAATTTTGTCAAAATTTTTTTCTATAGAAAATTTTGTCAAAATTTTATTTCTATAAAAAATATTGTTAAAATTTTACTTCTATAGAAAATTTTGTCAAAATTTTATTTCTATAGAAAATTTTTTCAAAAATTTATTTCTAGAGAAAATTTTGTCAAAAATTTATTTCGATAGAAAATGTTGTCAAAAATGTATTTCTAGAGAAAATTTTGTCAAAATTTTATTTCTATAGAAAATTTTGTAAACATTTTATTTCTATAGAAAATTTTGTCAAAATTTTATTTCTATAGAAAATTTGGTAAACATTTTATTTCTATAGAAAATTGTGTAAACATTTTATTTCTATAGAAAATTTTGTCAACATTTCATTTCTATAGAAAATTTTGTCAAAATTTTATTTCTAAAGAAAATTTTGTCAAAATTTTTTTCTATAGAAAATTTTGTCAAAATTTTATTTCTATAAAAAATATTGTTAAAATTTTACTTCTATAGAAAATTTTGTCAAAAATTTATTTCTATAGAAAATTTTGTCAAAATTTCATTTTTATAGAAAATTTTGTAAACATTTTATTTCTATCGAAAATTTTGTCAAAATTTCATTCCTATAGAAAATTTTGTCAAAATTGTATTTCTATAGAAAATTGTGTCAAAATTTTATTTCTATAGAAAATGTTTACAAAATTTTCTATAGAAATAAATTTTTGACAAAATTTTCTCTAGAAATAAAATTTTAACAAAATTTTCTATAGAAATAAAATTTTGACAAAATTTTCAATAGAAATAAAATTTTAACAATATTTTTTTATAGAAATAAAATTTTGACAAAATTTTCTATAGAAATGAAATTTTGACAAAATTTTCTATTGAAATAAAATGTTTACAAAATTTTCTATTGAAATAAAATGGTTACAAAATTTTCTATAGAAATAAAATTTTGACAAAATTTTGTATAGAAATAAATTTGTGACAAAATTTTCTCTAGAAATAAAATTTTAACAAAATTTTGACAAAATTTTATTTCTATAGAAAATTTTTAAAAAAATGTAGGTCTATGGAAAATTTTGTTAAAATTTTATTGCCATAGAAATTTTAGTCCAAATTTTTTTTCTATACAAAATTTTTAGAAAATTAGGGATTTGACGAAAATGGACCAAAATCAACCAAATTCCATTTGGTCCGACCATTGGACCAAATTTAAAAATGTATAATTGTTTGGACCAGCTCCCTATCTCTTACTCTCCTAGCAGGTGTATTGTTTATTGCAGTATTCTTTCGCTATAGATCCGAACATGGAGCCATTATCGGTGTTCGATAATAAAGTTGAACTTTAGATTGGCCCCGGGAGCCCCTATGCCAGCAGTGAGGTCCTCATGAGGGTTTACACAAGACATTATAGGTTAGGTTAGGTTAGGTTAGGTTAGGTTGCAGCCCGATGTATCAGGCTCACTTAGACTATTCAGTTCATTGTGATACCTCATTGGTGAACTTCTCTCTTATCACTGAGTGCTGCCCGATTCCATGTTAAGCTCAATGACAAGGTACCTCCTTTTTATAGCCGAGTCCGAACGGGGTTCCACATTGCAGTGAAACCACTTAGAGAAGCTTTGAAACCCTCAGAAATGTCACCAGCATTACTGAGGTGGGATAATCCACCGCTGAAAAACTTTTTGGTGTTCTGTCGAAGCAGGAATCGAACCCACGACCTTGTGTATACAAGGCGGACATGCTAACCATTGCACCACGGTGGCTCCCATTATAGGTACTTGTGTTCAGAGCCAGGGTGGGCACTAATCTGGATATCGCGTCTACAGAACCAACATAGCCAAGTTAATGCTTACGTGGCACAGAGCGTTTGTAACGGGGTTTTCTCGTCGGGTAAGGTAAGCTCTGTCGCCACCAGGGTCTCCGTACAGACACTAAACCTTCCGTAATAAGAACATTGTTTCATTGATAAAAAAAAACTATTTTATAATCTACTTGTGTGATATATGACAATCTCTCTAATATGTTTGGAATCTGATGGGAGCAGACATTCGGGATGTCGTGGATATGGCAACTTGTGTCTTCGTGAGATGAAAAAGGAATTCAATTCGTAGATAATCGTAAGTACTTCGATTCTTCGGTTGCTTAATGATCAGGATTTGATGAGAGATTCGTTTCGTTGATGAGTGCGTCGGTTTCTTGATGGTCGGTAGTCGTTGATGAACGGTGATGTATGACGACGTCGGCTCGTAGAGCTTCGGTATTTGATGAGGTATTCGGTTCGTAGATAATTCTTTGTCGGCGAACCTAATTTCGTTGATTATCAGTATTGATGAGAACGCCGGCTTATCGATGTTCGGTAGTTGAGGAGAATATTAGTCGATGCTGCATAGTTGATGATTCGTTGACAATCGGAGGCTATTGAATTCGTTGAAACATAGACGTTTGGTCGTTGCTGAGACGTGAACGTTTGGCTCGTTGGCGATTGGGAAGTTCGACATTCGTCGATTTGTAGTTGATCGGGAACTTGCCTGTTTGTCGATTTGGAGATGATCGGGAACTGCTGATGAAAGCTTCGGCTTTCAGGCAGTTGTTAGTGTTGCTGCAGTTGATTGTTGCGGAGACGGTATGGCTTAGGGTCGGTAATCGGTCAAGTTCTCTGTAGTGGAACAGTAGGCCCGAATGTCTCTATGGTGGAACAGTAGGCCCGAAGGTCTCTGTTGTGGAACAGTAGGCCCGAAGATCTCTGTGGTGGAACAGTAGGCCCGAAGATCTTTGTGGCGGAACAGTATGCCCGAAGGTATATGTGGTGGAACAGTAGGCCCGAAGTTCTCTTTCTAATATTTATTTCGCGTCTTGGAATAAATTCCTCAGACAATGCAAATAAAATATCACCGAACTGCGAACGGGACGATGTGCAATGAGCCTCTCGTAGAACGATCCACACCTAGCTGTATACACTAGATTCAGGTGTTTGTCCAAAGTCTCAGTCAGTCGCCTATACGAGTCTGCCTTTGGTGTGCAAAATGTCCACTATATTAATAATGCATACAATGAAGTGACTGGGAATTGTCACTGCTTGCATGGAGTTGTTAATTACGTTTTGTCGTCAGAAATCACTATCGTGCAGCAACACACAGCCACTAAGCTGTTGATCATAATACCTAATGGTGGGCTATGTGTGCCTATGTGTTAATTGGTTGACTGTTGGATGACGTAGGTTGAATTGATAATTTACGGCAAAATAAGTAACTAAATTAATTTTGTCACTTTACACGTTCTGCAAGCACTGCCAGGAGTTTAGATGGGTGGGGGATAGTAATGATATTATATATGGAAGCTTTAGTTGAATCTCAACCGATTTCAACCACATTTGGTATACTTGACGATAGTATCAGTTGTAGTCATTGTGCAGATTTTGAAGCAAATCCATATAAAATACTGGCCTCTGGCGCCATATAAATACATATCGGGCAGCTACGAGTATATCTAAATCTGAACTGATTTTTGTCCAAAATCAATAGCCAGTTTCAGATTTACACCGTCTGTACCACAGGTGTGTTGATTTACGTTTTATGGATGTACAGATAGACGGATACCGTTAAACCATCTTAGAATTTCTCGCAGATCAAAATGCAATCATTCGACAGACGGAATGACAAATTTGTTACCATATACCCCCCATCATATCATGGGAATTTTCAGCAAGTGCTAGTTTCTATCCAATTTGCCTGAAATTTGAAATCTAGAGGTATTCTAGGACCATAAATATGTGTGTCGAAAATGGACCGATCTCCCCATTTTACTTCTTGGTCTTCTAGAAACAATGGTTTTCATCCGATTTGGCTGAAATTGGAAATCTAAAAGTATTCTAGGACCATAAACAGGTGGGCCGAAAATTGTGAGTATCGGTCTATATTTTGATATAGCCCCCATATAGACCGATCTCCCGATTTTACTTCTTGGTCTTCTAGAAACCATGGTTTTTATCCGATTTGTCTGAAATTGGAAATCTAGAGGTATTCTAGGACCATAAACAGATGTGTCAAAAATGGTGAGTATCGTTCTATATTTTGATATAGCCCCCATATAGACTGATCTCCCGATTTTATTTCTTGCGCTTCTAGAATCCGTAGCTTTTTGCAATTTGCCTGAAATTGGAAATCTAGAGGTATTCTCGGATCATAAACAGGTGTGCCGAAAATGGTGAGTATTGGCTCATGTTTTGGTATAGCCCCCATATAGACCGATCTCCCGATTTTACCTCTTGCGCTTCTAGAATCCGTAGGTTTTTTGCAATATGCCTGAAATTTGAAACCTAGGGGTGCCAAAAATGGTGAGTATTGGTTCATGTTTTGGTGTAGCCCCCATATAGACCGATCTCCCGATTTTATTTCCTGGGCTTCTAGAATACGTAGTTTTTATCTAATTTGCCTGAAATTGGAAATATAGAGGTATTCTAGGACCATAAACAGGTGTGCCGAAAATGGTGAGTATCGGTCTTTATTTTGATATAGCCCCCATATAGACCGATCTCCCGATTTTACCTCTTGCGCTTCTAGAATCCGTAGGTTTTTTGCAATTTGCCTGAAATTTGAAATCTAGAGGTGCCAAAAATTGTGAGTATTGGTTCATGTTTTGGTATATCCCCCTATAGACCGATCTCCCGATTTTACTTCTTGGGCTACCGTAGTTTTTATCCAATTTGCCTGAAATTGGAAATGTAGAGGTATTCTAGGACCATAAACAGGTGTGCCGAAAATGGTGAGTATCGGTCTATATTTTGATATAGCCCCCATATAGACCGATCTCCCGATTTAACTCCTAGGGTGTCTAGAAATTGTAGTTTTTATCCGATGTGCCCCATATGGAAAATGTACTGGCATCGGTCCATTTGGTAAGGCCTTTATATAGAACGATTTCAGATCTTGAGGTGAAGGTTCACTGATCACAAAAATTACTGGAAACTGATTGTAAAATTTTCAGATGTTACTTCTAGTAATCATTTAAATAATTGGGGTAAAAATCTACAGATTTTAGTTTTCAAATCAAGGCGTTATTTCATCATTTTCTTGTACACTTACAAGAGATGTTTGTGATTCCCCTAAAACTCAAACAAAAAATGGTTCTTATAAATCCAGAATCCTGTCTAGTCTTTATAGGTAAAACATTTATTTTCGGGAAGCGTACATTTATCATCGGGAAGCGTACTGGTTGAACTGATCTGCTTGGGAAAATATCTGTCATCAAACCCACCCTGAAATTTGCAATGGAAACTATTTTATTTGAGTCATGGTGGTGGGTATTTAAGATTCCCGGCCCGGCCGAACTTATTGCTGTACATACTTGTTATTAGTTTCTATCAACCTATTTTTGGGTTTTATAACTTATTAACGAAAGTACCAAATTTTTATAAACTTTAAATGTTTCTCATTAAACAGACTGAATTTTAAATATCTGTAATATTTGTCTGTGATGGGAATATTTATCTGCGATGGGAAGGGGGGTGTTAGAAATTATAATCCAACATGTTCTGATATTCGGAGTCGCAAATCGTAAGAAATTATTTTTATATAATGAACTCTAAACCAATATCAATTTGAACTGTTATTAACCCTTTTACTACCGAAGTAAACCTAATGTTAACAACTTTTATTGTTCTTCTGTTTTTATACCCATGATGATGACGAAATATCGATTTCCGACTATATAAAGTATATATATATTCTTGATCAGGGAGAAATTCTAAGACGATATAACGATGTCCGTCTGTCTGTCTGTGTGTCTGTCTGTTGTAATCACGCTACAGTCTTCAATAATGAAGCAATCGTGCTGAAATTTTGCACAAACTGCAGGCAGGTCAAGTTCGAAGATGGGCTATATCGGTCCAGGTTTTGATATAGTCCCCATATAAACTGACCTCCCGATTTGGGGTCTTGGGCTTATAGGAACCTTAGTTTTTATCCAATTTGTCTGAAATTAGAAATCTAGAGGTATTTTAGGACCATAAAGAGGTGTGCTGAAAATGGTGAGTATCGGTCCGTATTTTGGTATAGCCCCCATATAGACCGATTTCCCGATTTTACTTCTTGGGCTTTTAGAATCCGAAGTTTTTATTCAATTTACCTGAAATTGGAAATCTAGAGGTATTGTAGGACCACAAATACGTGTGCCAAAAATTGTGAGTATCGGTCCATGTTTTGGTATGGTCCCCATATAAAATGACCTCCCGATTTGGGGTCTTGGGCTTATAGGAACCGTAGTTTTTATCCAATTTGTCTGAAATTGGAAATCTAGAGGTATTTTAGGACCATAAAGAGGTGTGCCGAAAATGGTGAGTATCGGTCCGTATTTTGGTATAGCCCCCATATAGAACGATTTCCCGATTTTACTTCTTGGGCTTCAAGAATCCGAAGTTTTTATCCTATTTGCCTGAAATTGGAAATCTAGAGGTATTCTAGAACCATAAAGAGGTGTGCCGAAAACGGTGAGTATCGGTCCATATTTTTGTATAGCCCCCATAAGAACGATCTCCCGGGTTTCTAGAAACCGTAGTTTTTATCTGATTTGCCTGAAATTGTAAATATTCTGGTATTTTAGGCTCACAAAAACGTGTATCGGATTAAGATTTTATCGGTCCATTTGGTAATGCCTCCATATAGACCGACTTCACTTCTTGAGGGTGTAGAAGGTGCACTGATCATGAAAATTGCTTGAAACTCAATGTAAAATTTCAAGATTTTACTTCTAATTTTCTTGCATACTTACAAGAGATGTTAATGATTCCTCTAAAACTCAAACAAAAATGGTTTTTATAAATCCAGAATCTGATATAGTCCTCATGGGTGAAATCTTTAAATTTATCTTCGGGAAGTGTCCTCAAGTCCTCAAACCCTCCTGAAATTTCAAAGGAAATCCTAATATTTGGTTCATGGTGGTGGGTATTTAAGATTCGGCCCGGCCGAACTTAGTGCTGTACACGCAAAGAAAAAAAAAAACGTTTGGAAAACGTGTACCGAAAACGTTTTTCTTTTGTTAGAGTTTTTTGAATTGCTTCGAAAATTTTAAACTTTTATCACCAAAAAAATTCGTTTGTTACAAAATTTTTATTTTTTCAATAAAAAAAGTTATTTTTGAAACAACAACGCAGTCCATTTCGTTTATATCAAACACTGTTCTTTTCTGACTTTTAGTCTTTAATAAGACACATTTTACAGTTCAAAATTTAATATACTACAATGTAATAATGAACATTTTTTCGGAATCTTCCGAACATATCTGGAATATATGTAAAAAACACAAAAAAAACTTTGGTCGAAGCAGGGATCGAACCCACGACCCTTGGCATGCAAGTCGGACGTAGCAACCACTGCTCCACGGTGCCAAACTAAATGTTTGTTTCTGTTAAATAAACTTTGTTTATTCGGTTCGTGGGCGCCGCAAGCTATGCTATATAAATATAACTTATATGGATATTTATCTATTGATGACCATAACAGGTACATAGCTCAGTGGTTAGTCTGTTGGCTTACAAAGTGCATGGTCCGCGGTTCGATTCTCCGTCCAGGCGAAAGGTAAAAAAATTTTAAAAATTTATAAAATCGTATAATTTCTTCTACATTGTTGGTATTACAGGAAAAGGTGTTAAGAACTAAAAAACCTCGTGGATGTGAGAAAGATGTGAGGGAAAATGCAATTAGCAAGAAAACAATGTTTTTTTGAGTTTGTCTTTATAAAATCCTGGAAAAGAATAAACGTTTATCACAAAAAGTATATACTTTTCTTCCAAATACACTTCCTTACAGCTAAAATTTCGTTTGGGAGGAAAGAATTATTTTTTTGCGTGTATATACTTGTTACTTTTGTACTAACAGCATGTGGAACAAAAAATGTCATTTTAAAAACCTACCTCAATTACTTCAAGAGCTATATGAGCTTGTTCTGTAAACTTGATTCTTGAATTGTGACCAAATGGTCTTACGAAAAAATACAAAAAATAACCCGTAAAAGTATCCACTATAGTTTTTGTATAAATGTCCATTTACTAGAAACATACAGTAGAAATATTATCTCAAATTTACGTATTTTTCGTTTATAAAAATGTATTTTAGACCTCACCAATATGGACAATATTTATAGCTTATTTAGATTAAAGCCTCTACTGTAAAATAACATCGAGAAATAAATCGAAACTAAGTGGGAAAATAGAATTTGTTGTCTTTTTCGAATGTCCTTCTAAGTGGACATCGGTTGTGAAAGGGTTAAAGTGAATTATATTGTCAAAATTTATGTTAAGCTTAAATGTTTCAGGTTTAAGAAAATATCGCGAAACGAAAAGTTTACGATTTCCAATTTCGAATATCGAAACATGGGGAATATATTTTTGGAGCATTAGAGTTGGCATCACTGAGAGAATTAACCTCTTTTGTCATCTTCAGCATGATAACTTTGTCAGGAAAACAAATCCCTGCACTTTCAATTGTCATCAAGCAGCAAATATGGCTGGAAGGAGAGTGATGAATGGTTGCATAGAACATTTACACCCAAAAACATGCAACACATGGCAAAATACACAAGAACAACAACAACAACACTAACATATCCGCCACAGCTTTTTAACAGTAGCTACAACAATATCAAACACAAAAACCACGGAAAAGCCAAAACATCGACGGCAAAAAAAAACGAAAAAGCGAGCGACAAACGATTTAAGTTCATTCATACAAAAGTTGTAACAAACAGCAACACCAATAACTCCAGCGTCACTACACAACAACAATGACAACGGGAAGAATAAAAATAAACCGCATACGTTGTTAGTGGGTGTTACAATGAACCTGAATGAATCGCAAGGAGCGGAGAGTATTGACAAACACAAATGCGACCAGACAAAATCATATTCTGCCCACCGACTGCCCGCAATACATCCAAAAGCTGGGAGAAAATAATAATGGATGGATGGATTCGACATCCATAACACGTACACGTAGAGCTAATACACAAATTGCCGAATCGTGCTGAATTCATTGGGGCATTTGTTAATGCTTCAAGATGATGATGAGAGACAGACACCCGTGCTTGTCAGCCCTGTTAGAGGAGGTATCTTCAATAGCAATTTTGCATAATCCCCGATCCTTTGCAACAAGCATTGCAAAAACCCACGCTCATTGTCCATTAAATGTTGCAGTTGGATACCAACAAATTGCATTTGCATAGGCTGCATACAAAATGTTGCATTCATACAGAATGGCATGAGGGTGTGTGTGTGTAAGTGAGTGGAGAAATATGAGCGGAAGAGCCACAGCATTAATGAGAAAGCTCGTTTATCACTTTTGCGATGAGTACAAGAGTTTCGGAACATGCATATACGAAGAGATTTGTGTCCACACTCACTTAACTGAGTTAATGTTTCTTCTTGGAAGTGATGTGTGCGGTTGTGGTACTGGGCAAATTATAAGAAATTCAGTGGTGCATAGGCACCCCACTACAGCATGCGGCAGATAAATTGAAGAGTTTAACTTGTCCGCCTTAAATCTCGTTAATATTCGAATTTGCTTGAAATTTGGCTATAGGTGGCCGGGTATTCAAAGTTGGATTATATAGGGTGGCCGATATCCATTGCAACTAACTTCAGTTTGCTATCATTTCTAAACCGCTCGTTTGACAGCTGACAGATTTATTCCACACGGACGAAAAATAATGTTTTGCATTAGTTTCGATATAAAAATTATGTATTTGGAACGCTTATATATTTTTAAGTGCAAGCATATAATGTTCATGAACTAATATAACAGGTTTGAAACATATATGTTAATATGTTAGAACATATTATGTTTGGGTCATTACATATCCATAAATATAATGTCTCTGTGTGCAAACATATATTAATTTAGAAATTTCGTATAGACATATATATGTTCAGAAAGGTCAGAGAACGACGGAGAATAAAACAAGTATATACGGCCGTAAGTTCGGCCAGGCCGAAGCTTATGTACCCTCCACCATGGATTGCGTAGAAATTTCTACTGAAGACTGTCATCCACAATCGAATTACTTGGGTTGCGGTAACACTTGCCGATGGCAAGTTATCTTAAAACTTCCTAACACCGTAATATATACCACATAGTCCATACGTGGTATATATTAAACTAAAAAAGGCAGAGTAAATACGTATATAATTAAGTTTAAAGTTTCTATAGAAATAAAAATTTGACAAAATAACATTTTGACAACATTTACTATAGAAGTAAAATTTGGAAAAAAAATCTATAGAAATAAAATTTGGAAAAAATTTTCTATAGAAATAAAATTTGGAAAAAATTTTCTATAGAAATAAAATTTGAAAAAAATTTCTATAGAAATAAAATTTTGACAAAATTTTCTATAGAAATAAAATTTTTACAAATTTTTCTATAGAAATAAAATTTTGACAAAATTTTCTATAGAAATAAAATTTTAAAAAAAATTTTCTATAGAAATAAAATTTTGACAAAATTTTCTATAGAAATAAAATTTTGACAAAATTTTCTATAGAAATAAAATGTTGAAAAATTTTTCTATAGAAATAAAATTTTGGTAGATTATTTGTGGCTCGAGTGGCAACTATGATTATGAACAGAATAAAATTTTAACAAAATTTTCAATAGAAATAAAATTTTGACAAAATTTTCTATAGAAATAAAATTTTAGTAGATTATTTTTGGCTCGAGTGGCAACCATGATTATGAACCGATATGGACCAATTTTTGTGTGATTGGGGATCGGCAATATATAACTATAGACCGATATGGACCAATTTTGGCATGGTTATTAGCGGCCTTATACTAACACCACGTTGCAAATTTCAACCGGATCGGATGAATTGTGCTCCTCCAAGAGGCTCCGGAGGTCAAATCTGGAGAACGATTTATATGGGGGCTATATATAATTATGGACCGATATGGACCAATTCTGGCACGGTTGCTAAAGATCATATACTAACACCATGTTCCAAATTTCAACCGGATTGGATTGAAATTTGCTTCTCTTAGAGACTCCGCAAGTCAAATCTGGGGATCGGTTTATATGGGGGCTATATATAATTATCAATTTTTGCATGATTGTTAGAGACCATATACTAACACCACGTACCAAATTCCAGCAGGATCGGATGAAATTTGGTTCTCTTAGAGGCTCCGCAAGCCAAATCGTGGGATCGGTTTATATGGGGGCTATATATAATTATGGACCGATGTGGACCAATTTTTGCATAGTTGTTAGAGACCATATGCCAACACCATGTACCAAATTTCAGTAAGAACGGATGAAATTTGCTTCTCTTTGAGGCTTCGCAAGCCAAATCTGGGGATCGGTTTATATGGGGCCTATATATAATTATGGACCGATATCGACCAATTTGTGTATGGTTGTTAGAGACCATATACCAACACTATGTACCAAATTTCAGCCGGATCGGATGAAATATGCTTGCCGTAGACGCTCCACAAGCCAAATATGAGGGTCCCTATACGAAAAAGTGGACCGATATGGTCCATTTGCAATACCATCCGACCTACATCAATAACAACTACTTGTGCCAAGTTTCAAGTCGATAGCTTGTTTCGTTCGGAAGTTAGCGTGATTTCAACAGACAGACGGACACGCTTAGATCGACTCAGAATTTCACCACGACCCCGAATATATATACTTTATGGGGTCTTAGAGCAATATTTCGATGTGTTACAAACGGAATGACAAAGTTAATATACCCCCCATCCTATGGTGGAGGGTATAATAAAATAAAAAAATATAGCGCTTTACTTTGTTGCATGTATACCAGCCAAACTATGTAGGTATAACCCCCGTATATTCCAATCCCCAAAGTGGACTACTTGAGCATCGTAAAGACTTATATTATTCCCCGATTCGAATCAAATTCGATACATGATGCCGGTTTGCACTCTTAAGTGACTACACACAAATGGGACCATATCGGTTCATAATTAGATATATATCGGTTTAATATATAGCGATCTCCAGATTTGACTTCTTGAGCATCATAAACGCTTATTTTACAGATTGTAGCTTAGTTCGTCTGAAAACAACAAAGTCAAATCCGGTTACATAAGATTTGGCCCGGCCGAACTTTCGGATGTACATATATCCTTTAAAAATTTTGCTACTCTATCATGAAACAAGTATATTTTTAGATACTCCGACCGTCAATCCAACTACAGGGTTTTGCACAAATTAATTTTATATATCTTGTAGTTCAGTCAACGCATGATTTTAAGCTGAAATCAAAACAACAATAACGATACTCCGAAACATTCGTATTGGTAGCACTTTGACCAAAATAATATATATTTGGCAACATGATCTTCCAAACAAGTTTGTGTTTTCACTCAAACTGAAAATTGTTTATCGTAAGTTGCATATAGACAATTACGCTCGCATCTTAAAATACTCACTGGAAATATCAACAAAAATTTATTATCATTTTAAATAGTAAACAATGTGTTTTATTTTGTCTCCCTACGAATAAACGAAAAATAAATATTGTTTCAAGAAAGCTCATTGAACGTTTTTACACTCTATGACAATTTTCCTGATTTGTTATATTTTATATTCACTATCGCAATGCCATTCACAATAGCTATAAAGCCAATGAGAGGAAGTTTATCCCCTCTAAAAAATAGGAGTACACCACACTTTTGTTATTTTTAACTTAGCTTGTTTTTTAATATTTTTCACAGTTTTTTGTTTTCATTTTCCGAAAATGTTGATTTACTGAGGAATCCTTACCGTACAGATTTCTTAATATGCAGTTTACCTTAAAGCCTATATCTCCTCAAAACAAATTCATATTTCAGGTCAGCCAATTTAATAGTGTCAATAGTTTAAACAGCCACTGTAACATATATCTTAAAATTGCAATTAAGATTAATATGTACCCATTTTGCTAATATTGTTTGTTTGACGACGTTGTTGTCATTGTAGTTTTCGACTGTCTGCAACGAAGTCTACAACAAATTGACTCTGGTATTGTCTTACTGTGGGACATGCCATCATACAAAGTGGAGTAAAGGAAATGCATGTGTCATACCAACACAAATCAAACTACTATTAAAGCTTACAGGAGGGGTAAGTGTTGAGTGAGTGCGAGAGTGATAGAGAGAAAGAGAAAATTTAATACACATTTGTTTGTGGGGATTAACAGAAGTTCATTTTCGTTGTCACTATTACGTAGAACCAAATAATTGCAAAGTTTAACAGTGAAAGTAAATATAAGCAAAGAGAAGCATATACAGTCAGAGAAACCCCAAAAAAGTTGTACACCAATCAATGTGAAATAAATTGTGAAACGATATGGAAAATATGAAGTAAATATATATGTTTTATACCTTAAATTAAAGCTTGAGATCCCAGCTGCAATATAAAAAGAAAATTAATTCGTATTTAATTCGGTTTGTCTCGAAAATGAATGATATTAGCTCAGTACGCCAGAGAGAGGTTACATTTGATATTTGAGATTGAGAAACTGCAAGTATTTGCTAGAGACTCTGTAGACTCAGACTTGAGTTTTGATGAATTTTTGAAAAATGTTGAAATAAATTTTAAAAGTTTTTGGAAACATTTGAAATGTGAAAATAAAACATGGGTTGTGTTTTTGCAGGTTTTTTAAAATACTAGTGCCGATTATGACAATTTTTTCTGAAAAAAGTGCCAATTTTTCTTGAAATTTAATTAGTAGTCCTAACCCTGCTTCACTATTGAAAAATCTGAGTAGATATCAGAGGATAACCTAATACTGGGGTTGGCAGATTATTTTGAAATTTTTTTTTTACTATATCTTAAATTTTTTACTATATCAATTTTTTTACTATATCACCTCAGTAATGCTGGTGACATTTCTGAGGGTTTCGAAACTTCTCTAAATGGTTTCACTGCAATGTGAAATGCCGTTCGGACTCGGATAAAAATGAGGTCCCTTGTCGTTGAGCTTAACATGGAATCAGGCAGCACTCAGTGATAAGAGAGAAGTTCACCATTGTGGTATCATAATGGACTGAAGAGTCTAAGTTAGCCTGATACATCGGGCTGCCACCGAACCTAACCTAACCTACTATATCCAAACAGTTGCGCTTTCAAAATATATTCCTTTATATTGGTTATGTTTTTTTATTATTTCATGAAAGAATATAAAAACAAAAAGTACATATGGCCGTAAATTCTGCCGGGCCGAATCTTCAATACCCACCACCATGAATCAAATATAATAAGGTTAGGTTTGGTAAGGTGTAGTGGCAGCCCAGGGGCTAAACCGCATTTGGCACACGTGTTTGTGGACCCAACACATGGACCAAAACATGCCCCAATACATACGATATTAGCCTCATCTCATGTTTACCATCGAAAAATAACATTTTGCTCTTAAAACATGTTTGTGGTGATCATATACCTTCTCTGCGTGCAAGAATTCAAAACCTACACCAACAAAGCCCTGCTTGCAGACCAAAAACGAAACTGTGCCAAATTTCTGGACGATAGTGGAATTATTGACTGCTGTAACCTGATTACAACAGACAGACACTCGGGCGGACTTGGTTAAAGCGTCATAGAATTTCATACAGTAAAGTCTCTAAGAACTGGACAACCACGGTTGCCAAAATTTTGTCCACAGTTGGGAAGTGTCCAGTTATGAGAGGTTCATTTTAATGTGTTAGGATAGAAAACGACTCACGACCACACCCAAAATTTGAAGAAAATTTTTACACAATCTACCAAATTTAAACAGTTTTATTTCAATGCCTTTGATCAAATAACACGAAAATTATTTTTTTTTGAATATTACAGAATTGTTTTGTTTAAATTTTATCTCTATAGAAAAGTTTTTCGAAATTCAATTTCTATAGAAAATTTGTTCAAAATTTTATTTCTATAGAAAATTTGGTCAAAATTTTATTTCAAGAGAAAATTTGGTCAACATTTTATTTCTATAGAAAATTTGGTCAATATTTTACTTCTTTGGAAAATTTGGACAACATTTTCAATAGAAATGAAAATTTTCTCCGAATATTATTATATTATATTTTCTATAGAAAACTTCGTTAAAATTTTATTTCTATAGAAAATTTTGTCAACATTTTATTTCTCTAGAAAATTTTGTCAAAATTTTATTTCTATAGACAATTTTGTCAACATTTTATTTCTATAGAAAATTTTGTCAAAATTTTATTTATATACATTTTTTTCAAAATTCTATTTCTATAGAAAATTTGATCATAATTTTATATCTATAGTAAATTTTGTTAAAATTTTATCTCTAAATAAAATTTTGTCAAAATTTTATTTCTATAGAAAATTTGGTCAACATTTTATTTCTATAGCAAATTTTGTCAAAATTTTATTTCTATAGACAATTTTGTTAACATTTTATTTCTAAAGAAAATTTTATCAAAATTTTATTTATATAGATTTTTATTTCAAAATTCTATTTCTATAGAAAATTTGATCATAATTTTACTTCTATAGTAAATTTTGTTAAAATTTTATCTCTATAGCACATTTTGTCAAAATTTTATTTCTATAGAAAAGTTTGTCAACATTTTATTTCTATAGAAAATGTTGTCAAAATTTTATTTCATTAGCAAATTTGATCATATTTTATTTCTATAGAAAATTGTGTTAAAATTGTATCTCTATTTAGAAAAAGAAAATTTCGTTAAAATTTTTTTTATATTGAAAATTTTGTCAAAATTTTATTTCTATAGAAAATTTGGTCAATATTTTACTTCTTTGGAAAATTTGGACAAAATTTTATTTCTATGGAAAATTTTCTCCGAATATTATTATATTATATTTTCTATAGAAAAATTCGCTAAAATTTTATTTCTATAGAAAATTTTGTCAACATTTTATTTCTCTCGAAAATTTTGTCAAAATTTTATTTCTATAGACAATTTTGTCAACATTTTATTTCTATAGAAAATGTTGTCAAAATTTTATTTAAATAGATTTTTTTTTCAAAATTCTATTTCTATAGAAAATTTGATAGAAAATTTCGTTAAAATTATATTTCTATAGAAAATGTTGTCAAAATTTTATTTCTATAGACAATTTTGTCAACATTTTATTTCTATAGAAAATTTTATCAAAATTTTATTTCTATAGATTTTTTTTCAAAATTCTATTTCTATAGAAAATTTGATCATAATTTTATTTCTATAGTAAATTTTGTTAAAATTTTATCTCTATAGAAAATTTTGTCAAAATTTTATTTCTACAGAAAAGTTTGTCAACATTTTATTTCTATGGAAAATTTTGCCAAAATTTTATTTCTATAGAGAATTTTGTCAAAATTTTATTTCTATAGAAAATTTTGTCAAAATTTTATTTCTATAGAAAATTTTGTCAAAATTTTATTTCTTTAGCAAATTTGATCATAATTTTATTTCTATAGAAAATTTTGTTAAAATTTTATCTCTATAGAAAATTTTTGTCAAAATTTTCTCCGAATATTATTTTATTACATTTTGTATAGAAATTTTCGTTAAAATTTTTATTCTATAGAAAATTTTATCTCTATAGACAATTTTATCAAAATTTTGTCTCTATAGAAAATTTTGTCAAATTTTATTTCTATCAAAAATTTTTTCAAAATTTTATTTCTGTAGAAAATTTTCTCAAAATTTTATTTCTATGGAATATAGTGTCAAAATTTTATTTCTATCGAATATATTGTCAAAATTTTATTTCTATGGAATATATTGTCAATATTTTATTTCCATCAAAAATTTTGTCAAAATTTTATTTCTATCGATAATTTTATCAAAATCTTATTTCTATCGAAAAGTTTCTCAAAAATGTACTTCGACACAATGGACTTTGATAGCATAAAATAACACGAAAATTACTTTTTTCTAATATTAAATTTACGGAAATTTTTTTCAAAACTTTATCTCTATAGATAATTTTTTCAAAATTTTTTTCTATACAAAATTTGGTCATAAATTTTGCTAAAATTTTATTTTGACACAATGGGCTTTGATAGCATAAAATAACATGAAAATTATTTTTTTTTAATATTGAATTTACAGAAAAAATTTTAAAAATTTTATTTCTATAGAAATTTTTTGTTAAAATTGTAATTTTATAGAAAATTTTGTCAAAATTGTATTTCTATAGAAAATTTTGTTGCTTTGGAAATTTTTGTCATAATTTTATTTCTTTGGAAAATTTTGTCGAAATTTTATTTCTATAGAAAATTTTGTCAAAATTTTATTTCCATAGAAAATTTTTCAAATTTTTATTTCTATAGAAAATTTTTCAAATTTAATAATTGTCCACTTTTGATATATTATCTTTATAGAATTTTTTTTCAATTTTGTTTAGAAAATTTTTTCAAAATTTTATTTCTATAGAAAATTTTGTCAAAACTTTATTTCTATAGAAAATTTTACCAAAATTTTATTTCTATAGAAAATTTTGTTGCTATAGAAATTTTTCTCAAAATTTTATTCCTATAGAAAATTTTGTAAAAATTTTATGTCCATGGAAAATTTAGTCAACATTTTATTTCTATATAAAATTTTATTTGTATTGAAAATTTTGTCAATTTTTTTTTTCGATAGAAAATGTGGTCAAAATTTTATTTCTGCAGAAAATTTTCTCAAAAATTTACATATATATAAAAAATTTAGACAAAATTGTATTTCTATAAAAAATTTCGTCAAAATTTTATATCTATAGAAATTTTTTTCAAAATTTCATTTCTGTAATTTTTTTTTTCAAAATTTGATTTCTATAAAAAATTTGGTCAACATTTTTTTTTCTATAGAAAATTTTCTGAAAATTTTATTTCTATAGAAAATTTTGTCAACAATTTATTTCTATATAAAATTTTGTTGCTATAGAAAATTTTGTCAAAGTTTTATTTCTATAGAAAATTTTGTCCAAACTTTATTTTTATAGAAATTTTATAAACATTTTATTTCTATAAAATATTTTGTAAAAATTTTATTTCTATAGAAAATTTTGTTGCTATAGAAAATTTTCTCCAAATTTTATTTCGTTAGAAAATGTTGTGAAAATTTTATTTCTAGAAAATTTTGTCAAAATTGTATTTCTATTGAATGTTTTCTCAACATTTTATTTCTTTAGAAAATATTGTCAAAATTTTATTTCTATAGAAAATTTTGTCAAAATTTTATTTCTATAGAAAATTTTGTCAAAATTTTATTTCTATAGAAAATTTTGTCAAATTTAATAATTGTCCTCTTGTGAGATGTGTCCGGTTTTCAGAGGGTCCTAGTTTGAGAGTGTTCAATGTACTTGTATTTAGGGTAATGCAAATAGCGCCAAAACAAACATTTTTCCGATATTCCGTATCTTTGACCAGGGGGGTTAAAATGGCACTATAATTAATGGAGTGACAAACTTATTATACCCTCAATCTTATGGTGGAGGCTATCATAAATGTATAAACACTTCTCTTCCTTTGATAGATATGTCGAATATAAGGGGAGCATAATTTTATTCTCTCCTATAACTGTGAATGACCCTATGTTTGGTGTTGTGCTTGATGCTGGTGCCCCATCAAATTAAATATTCTTCTTAACCCTATTCTTCTTAACAATCCCTATGATTTCAGAATGACTAGAGGCTACAAGAAACCCCCCTAAAATGCATCGAACATTCAAAACTGTTCGTTTCGAACTTGTTTCATTGGTTCGTTTCATTTCAGTTGCGGTTCGTATATTCGTGTGCGGGCATTTTCCAAGTTTGCTTTTTTCTCGCATTTAAATTCGGTTTCGTTATGGGTTGGATGGATGGGATGTATGCTCGAGTGTTTGAAATGAATACACACACACAGTCATGAACACACAATCTCGCTTGCCTGAATACACGCGTGCATAGACACATCTGTTTGCTTGGTGTATGGTGAACAATAACAAAAAACCGAAAAGTCAAAAGCAAAGCAAAAAAACAAAATAAGCACCACACACAGCACAGAATTCAGTTAGAAGAGATTTTTGCTTGGGCCCAACGATTTGAGCCAATTTAAAGTTGGCAGTTTTGTTTATGCCGTCGTCGTCGCTAATGCCGTCGCGTTCAATTGTTGTAGATTTATCGCGTCATCATTTAGAATGTTAATGGTATCAACGTTGTCGTAGTCGTCTTCAAAGATAATCGTAATATATTTTTTTGTTATTGTTAATGTTCTTGGATTTAGTGTTTTCGTTTTTTTTTATTTGTCGGAAATTTGCTTCAGTGATATGGAAAGTTACAATAATTGATTGTTTTGGTCTAAATATGGGAATATTTATGAAATTCAAGTATATTCTCAAAAAAAAAAACCCCTCCAAAATTTTTTTTCTCTCTAATGTAAACAAACATGATAGCAAACAAAACATTATTGCCGTCGCTGCCGTTACTGCCCCAATACCATTGACGTTGATGCTATAAACCCCGCGTGTACTAGAGATACAAATCAATGTTGTAAACGCGATAACGTGTTAAACGTACTGGTTGCGTGCGTGCGTGAGACAATCGTTTGCTTTGCATTTGCCAAAAAGACTACAATTGCCCTAAGTCTCTCCATATGTGTGTGAGTGTGCGACTGTGTGTAAGAGGTTTGGGGTTTACATGTACGTTGATTTGTTTACCCTACCGTTATATGTGCTGTTGGCTTTGTTGTTGTTGTTTTTGTTTAAAGTGAGTGCGTGTCGTATTGTTAATGTTTTGACGTGATGTGACACCAAAATGCCGTCGCAAAAACATTGCTGCCTAACTATTGTGAAGTGGAAAAATATTCTAAAACACCTTTCGTTTGTTGTTTCAAAAATAAAGTTCAAGCAAAAGAAAAACAAACAAAAAAACCCACAATGAAATGCAGAAACAAAAAATGTAAACAAATCAACAATGAAGTGAATAAATAAAAAAATACAATAAAAGCCTTAACAAAAAAAAAAAAAAAACAACCTTTTGATGAATATATGAATGACATAATAATAACCGTAAATATCAACAACTTTGATAATATAAAAAAAATAATAATAATAATAAAAAGAGGAAATGTGCTAACAATTTGGCGCGAAATTTTAACGCTGATAGTTTTCGAATGCTCTAATTATGGAGCAATAATTATTAAACAAATGTTATAAAATTATTAAATTAATACCTAATGTATAACAAATGTTCACAAAATGTGTTTTTTTTTCAACACCATCGTAGGGAATCATTGCAAAAAAAAAATGTAAAATGACTCAAAAATTTTAAATTTCAGCCTTGTCGGGTTTTTTTTTTTTATTTTTTGATGTTTTGGCATAACTGCTTTTGGAATCACAAATTTCAAACGATTGCAAAAAATCACTGTTAAAAAAAATCAAGAAAGTGTCCTAAGAAATGTTAACTCTGGTCTGGTTCAAACAACGTACCCGCATGCAAAGAATACGAGGTGAAGCCTTCAGTGCACTAAAGCCAAGTTAACTTAGTTTTAGTTAATGGGAATTATTATGGTTTAATTAAAATTTCTTCAATATGAGAAAGCTTCCTTGATTTAATCAATTTATATTAAATGACCTAAAGAGTGGATAAAATTATACACCAATGTGAAGCATAAGGAATTAATAAAAAATCAGGATTTCTTAAAATTTGTACATTTTACCACAAATGCAAATATTTTGAATTTCTCATGGCTCTAAAGATATTTTTGCTATTTTCAACTTCATTTTTTCCCTTTAAACTATACAGAAAAAAATATTTTTTGTCTTCAATCTCGAAATTAATTGATCCAATTAGTTTTTAATTGAAATTTCGTCAATCACAGAAATGATAGTATCGATCACCAACGTCAATTAAAAAAAATAATTGATCCAATTAAAAAATTAATTAATCCAATTCCAAAAAATTATTTATCCTATTATTTTTTGTGATTGGTTTTTGTTTCACTTAAAAAATTTGTTGAACCAATTAAGTTTTTAATTGCATTTTTTTTTGAGTTTAATTAAAATTTTAATTGGAAAATGTTAGTGATATGTTATTGTGTGTGCGATTTTTTTCTGGCGGGTTTTTTGTTTCGCATAGTTTAGTTAAAGACTATCTAATAAACAAAATAATAAATAAATAAGAATGAATTACAATACCTAATGTAACCTAATTTTTGAAAACTTTAGGTAGATCGTACGGAGGACGGAAAAGTTCGTGGATTCTAGAAAAATGAGAAAGAGTATTAACGGTTTTTGATTATTATTTTGGAAAGGAATTGAAAGGAAGGAAAAATTAAATATAACGATCATTTTGGTGCTATGTGTTTCATAATCTTCGACGGCTTCCATAATAAAATTGCGGCTATCGAGTTTTATTAGGATTCCGATGAGCTACGGAGACAATTATCACTGACAATAAAGTCTCATCAAACATCAGCGAATGTGTATGGAAAATTGAAAAATTGAATGGTCACTCTTGGTGTTGAGTAAGTGATCGTTCTTCATGATAAATAACCACCACTAGAGGTGTGCACGTGACACAAAATTGTCATGACTCACGAACGTTTTCGTGACTCTCCAATCAAATACCGTGCACGAGGGTGAGACTTCAGAGTTTTTGTTAGCCACGAAATTTCTAATGCACAGGAATTTCGTGACTGTTCTGATAGTGAGCATGCGTGAGTAAAAGTGTTCCACTCGTGAGTGTACAAAGTCTTCTGTGCGTGAGTATGGATTTTCATTTCGTGGTTCCTAAAATAAAAATATCCATTGTGAGTGTGCGTGAGCGAGAGTAAAGCCCCAGCAAAAAAAGAGCTTCCAAAAAAGTAGTTTCGATCCCCAATCTGTGATCCGGAAGTAGTGCAAACTTGGATCATCTCCAATGAATTTTACATGGGCTTGCCATAGAACGGAAGTACTCCCTTTCGGATCCTTTGCATTGCTTTAGAAGTTGTGCCCTGGAAGTTAATTTGAATGAAGAAATTTAAAAAGCGAAGAAAAAAACAATTTTTTCAACCAATTTCACTTTTTTTCAACCATATTTTTTATTACACAATTATTTTCCTATTATGTAATTTTTACAATTTGAAAAACTTTTTCGCTCCGACCAGGGATTGAACCTGGGTTTGCTGGCACCATAACAGAACGCCTTAGCACACTCAGCCACAAACGCCATTGAACATAAAGCGTCGAAAATGTTTGTGATATGATCGTAATACGCACTAAAGAATAACATTCTAATTGCTTCTCGAGATGTTCTTTATTAGTATGAACGAAAAAATAAGAAACGCAGGTTCAAATCTTACCAGCGGCAATTTTTTTTTATCAAATATTTTTCTAAAAAATTATTTTTTATGTCATGCATCGTTTTTATACCCACCACCATAGGATGGGGGGTATATTAACTTTGTCATTCCGTTTGTAACACATCGAAATATTGCTCTAAGACCCCATAAAGTATATATATTCTGGGTCGTGGTGAAATTCTGAGTCGATCTGAGCATGTCCGTCCGTCCGTCCGTCCGTCCGTCTGTTGAAATCACGCTATCTTCCGAACGAAACAAGCTATCGACTTGAAACTTGGCACAAGTAGTTGTTATTGATGTAGGTCGGATGGTATTGCAAATGGGCCATATCGGTCCACTTTTACGTATAGCCCCCATATAAACGGACCCCAAAATTTGGCTTGCGAGGCCTCTAAGAGAACCAAATTTCATCCGATCCGGCTGAAACTTGGTACATGGTGTTGGTATATGGTCTCTAACAACCATGCAAAAATTGGTCCACATCGGTCCATAATTATATATAGCCCCCATATAAACCGATCCCCCGATTTGGCTTGCGAGGCCCCTAAGAGAAGCAAATTTCATCCGTTCCGGCTGAAATTTGGTACATGGTGTCAGTATATGGTCTCTAACAACCATGCAAAAATTGGTCCACATCGGTCCATAATTATATATAGCCCCCATATAAACCGATCCCCCGATTTGGCTTGCGAGGCCTCTAAGAGAAGCAAATTTCATCCGATCCGGCTGAAATTTGGTACATGGTGTTAGTATATGGTCTTTAATAACCATGCAAAAATTGGTCGACATCGGTCCATAATTATATATAGCCCCCACAAAAACCGATCCCCCGATTTGGCTTGCGAGGCCTCTAAGAGAAGCAAATTTCATCCGATCCGGCTGAAATTTGGTACATGGTGTCAGTATATGGTCTCTAACAACCATGCAAAAATTGGTCCACATCGGTTCATAATTATATATAGCCCCCATATAAACCGATCACCAGATTTGACCTCCGGAACCTCTTGGAAGACCAAAATTCATCTGATTCAGTTGAAATTTGGTACGTGGTGTTAATATATGGCCTCAAACTCCCATGCAAAAATTGGTCGATATCGGTCCATAATTATATATAGGCCCCATATAAACCGATCCCCAGATTTGACCTCCAGAGCCCCTTGGAAGAGCAAAATTCTTCCCATTCGGTTGGAATTTGGTACGTGATGTTAGTATATGGTATCCACCAACCATGCAGGAGTTGGTTCCTATCAGTCCATAATTATATATAGCTCCCATATAAACCGATCCTCAGATTTGACCTCCGGTGCCTTTTGGAGAAGCAAAATTCATCCGATCTGCTTGAAATTTGGTACGTGGTGGTAGTATATGATATTTAACAACCATGCCAAAAGTGGTCCATATCAGTCCATAATCGTACATAGCCCCATATAAATCGATCCCGAGATTTGGTTTTGGAACCTCTTGGAGGAGCAAATTTCATCCGAGTGAGTTGAAATTTGGTACATTGTGCTAGTATATGGTCGTTAACAACCATGCCTAACTAGGTCCATATCGGTCTATAGTTATATATGGCCCTCAGATAAATCGATATCCAATCACACAAAAATTGGTCCATATCAAGTTCATAATTGTATATAGCGACCCCCATATTTCAATTCTGGCCCTCTACGTACAAAAAGTCCATATCGATTCGTAATTATTTGTAGACTTAACTATACATAACTTTTTTGTCTAATATATACCATGTATGGACTAAATCACAATTTAGAAAACGATGTTAAGAAGTTTTAAGATACCACAACCCAAGTAATTCGCTTGTGGATGATAGTCTTTCGTAGAAGTTTCTACGCAATCCATGGTGGTGGGTACATAAGATTCGGCCTGGCCGAACTTGCGGCCGTATATACTTGTTATTTTTTATTTTCGGCATATATTTTCGTATAAATATATTTTTTCAATTAAAAATCAACAAAAAAATTAAAAATTCTCGTAATTTGCAAAATCTTCTCAAAGAACTTCCATGGAAGCGAAAAAGTCAAACGGCATAGGTTCAAATCCCTGCGGGGATGAAATTTATTTTTTTTTTATTATTTTTTACTTTTTTATTAATTTTCTATTTTTTTTAGTTTTTTTTTTTATTAGTTTTCTATTTTTTTTGTAAAATTTAATTGTCCAAAATTTTCACTTAAAAGAGCCTGATTGCGTTCTTTCTAATACTTGTCCACAAGGACTGCATCGGAAGTAGAAAAAAATCATTGGGGGATCCCAAGATGCGCTTTAGAAGAAATGTTTGTGCACTTGTCCAAAAGGACTGCATCCGAAGTTGAAAAAACTCGATGGGGGATTCTGGGATGGGCTTTAAAAGAAATGTTTGTGGAACAACTTCCAATTTTTTTGCTGGGGTTTTACTCTCGAGCACACTTCTAATAAACACCGCCCTATAACTGGGAATTATAATCATAATAAAAAAGTCAACTTTTCGAGTTTTCGTCATTTGTATAATATGGAAAAGTAGTTTTTGATTTTTTTTAAATTTAAAAAAAATGGAGAAGTTGACTTTTCGACAATTTTAGAATTTGGTAAAATCGAGTTTTTGACCGCCTAACAACCTCCATATATAGCCTTTTCATGTTTTCGACACTAGTAAAATATTGAAAAGACGAATTTTCGATTTTTTTATAATTTGGAAAAGACGGCTTTTCGATTTTTTTGAAAATTTTTAAATTTAGAAAGGTCGTGTTTGACTTTTTTCAAATGTGGAAATGTCGACTTTTTGAATTGTTAGTTACAATCCACCGTGGTGCAATGGTTAGCATGCCCGCCTTGCATACACAAGGTCGTTGGTTCGATTCCAGCTTCGACCGAACACCAAAAAGTTTTTCAGCGGTGGATTATCCACCTCAGTAATGCTGGTGACATTTCTGAGGGTTTCAAAACTTCTCTAAGTGGTTTCACTGCAATGTGGAACGCCGATCGGATTCGGCTATAAAAAGGAGGTCCCTTGTCATTGAGCTTAACATGGAATCGGGCAGCACTCAGTGATAAGAGAGAAGTTCACCAATGTGGTATCACAATGGACTGAATAGTTTAAGTGAGCCTGATACATCGGGCTGCCACCTAACCTAACCTAACCTACAATCAAAATCAAAAATTAAGCTTTTCCAACTTGAATCTTGTTCAAAATCCACTTTTTGAAAATTATGAAAGGTTCACTTTTTGTGTTGTCTGCATTTTAAAAATATAGATTTTGGAGTTTGCAAAATTTGGAAAAATTTACTTTTTCGATTTAACGACATTTCAACATTTTTGACTTGGAATTAAACCGGCTAATGTTACAAATTCATATACACCAAATATCTGTACATACGTATCCTTTTAAAATAATTTTTAAAATTAATGATATCGTCTATCCATACTCTCAAAGTTACCATAGACTAATGTTGACTTTTCGTCGAGCTATTAAATACACTGTACCAATTAAATAAAACGAATATTCGGCATCAACGATTAAACACTTTATGGGGTTTTAAATGAAAAAGATTTCATTTTTAATAAAAAGGTTTCACTTAATTTGAAAAAAATTAATTAAGAGGCATGCAATGCATCAAGAATATTGAATATGGTGTGTATCGCTCCATGGTTTGGTATAGCCCCATATAAACCAATATCCCGATATGAGCGCTTCCATATCACAACTTTTTCCGATTTGTCTGAAATATCCGTCTCCTGGTCTAACTTCGTGAGGGGTTAGAAAACTTTTGCGCATTGGATTTATTGGTCAAGCTAAGGTATACATTTTCAGTTGGCCTCTTTGGCAAGTAAACCCGATCATTTTAATAGCTCCCAATCTGCTCTATTTGGACCATATTCGGGCAAGTGAAACAACTCCTTGGCTTTTGCCAGTCTAACATTTTTTGCATCGGTAAGCTCATGAAGCTTTTGGAACTTCCCTGGTCTTAATTCAAGCTCAGTTTTCTATATGTGTTGCATCCGTTCTCGCGATATGTTGAGCTAGCACTGCAGCATGAATTTCGAACAAAATTGGCCTTCACTTTTCGTATCATTTCTGGTATTGTTACATATTTTTTAGTTCAGTTTTTGGACGTGATGCAACACTGCCAGTATCATCATAACTACCTATGGTACGAGAAACAATAAATTTATTCACATTTAAATGCTGGAAGGTCCTAACGATCGCCACTTGAATTCCATCACGAATAACTGTATTTCTGAATTCAATAGATCAAAATGTTTTTGTAATCAATAAAATGAATTGGCAATGGAATAAATCTAAAATGTATATTACAATATACATAATCTGCCAGACGAGCGGTTTAGAAATGATAGCAATCTTAACTTGGTTGTAATACATATCAACCACACTGTATAGGTCTATACTTTTACATATAGTCGAAAATAACACAATCTTCCAAAGTGGTTACAAAGAACGACTTAACATGAAACGGATGCAAATATGGCGTATACTTGATGCCTTGATATCGTAACATCACTCATACGCTCATGGTACTGTATTTTGATGTTTTTATACTCTCCACCAGGGATGGAAAATACAATTTTTAAGAAAGTACAAAAAAGGTATTTTTTGAGCGGAAAGGTACTTTTTACTAAATTTCAACAAAAATTTCACTCGAAGATTATTGTCAAGAGACTGAATTTTAAAGAAAAAAAAATTTTGACAAAATTTTCTATAGAAATAAAATTTTGCAAAAAATTCCTATAGAAATAAAATTTGTACAAAATTTTCAATTGAAATAAAATTTTGACAAAATTTTCTATAAAAATAAAATTTTGCAAAAATTCTATATAGAAATAAAATGTTGACAACTATTTCTACCGAAATAAAAAATCGATAATATAGAATCG
Organism: Haematobia irritans; assembly: GCF_050003625.1. Classification (NCBI taxonomy): domain Eukaryota; kingdom Metazoa; phylum Arthropoda; class Insecta; order Diptera; family Muscidae; genus Haematobia; species Haematobia irritans. The sequence continues at coordinate 110,381,242 of NC_134399.1, read as the reverse complement.
CATTCTTTTTTCGACTAAAACTTTCTTGAAGTTCAATAAAATCCTGTTTTTGACTATGTCTTTTACAAAATCGAGATTTTCTTCCCACATGAACATATCTGTTTTGCCATATTTGTAAAAGACTATTAGCAAATAAGGTTGATAAAGACTTTCTCAAAATATTAAAATATTGTGTCAAAGCTATTGTACCATAAATCTGATATCGACTCAAAAATGTCTACACAAAAGGTACTAAATCATTCGCGGGGGTACTACGGTACTGACCGGGGTGAAAAAGGTTTGAAAAAAGTACTATAGTACTGCATTTTCCATCCCTGCTCTCCACTATAGGATGGGGGTATATCAACTTTGTCATTCCGTTTGTAACACATCGAAATATTGTTCTAAGACCCCATAAAGTATATATATTCTGAGTCGTGGTTAAATTCTGAGTCGATCTAAGCATGTCCGTCCGTCCGTCCGTCCTTCCGTTTGTTGAAATCACGCTAACTTCCGAACGAAACACGCTATCGACTTGAAACTTGGCATAAGTAGTTGTTATTGATGTAGGTCGGATGGTAGAGCAAATGGGCCATATCGGACCACTTTTACGTATAGCCCCCAATAAATCAGAGAAGCAAAATTCATCCGATCCGGTTGAAATTTGGTACGTGGTGTTAGTATATGGTCTCCAACAACCATGCAAAAAATTTGCCTATATCGGTTCATAATTATATATAGCCCCCATATAAACCGATCCCCAGATTTGACTTGCGGAGCCTCTTAGAGAAGCAAATTTCATCCGATCCGGTTGAAATTTGGTATGAGCTGTAAATATAAGGTATCTAACAACCAAGTAAAAATTGGTCCATATCGGTTCATAATTATATATAGCCCCCATATAAATCGATCCCCAAATTTGACCTCCGGAACCTCTTGGAGGAGTAAAATTCATCCGATTCGGTTGAAATTTGGAACATTAGCCGGTATATGGTCGCTAACAACGATGCCCGAATTGGTCCATATCGGTCGATAGTTATATATAGCCGATCCCCAATTACAAAAAATTGGTCCATATTGCCAAAAATAAACTACCAACATTTTATATCTATCGAAAATTTTGTCAAAATTTTATTTCTATAGAAACTTTTCCTAAATTTTATTTCGATAGAAACTTTTTCAAAATTTCATTTCTATAGAAAATTTTGTCATAATTTTATTTCTATAGAAAATTTTGTCAAAATTTTATTTCTATAGAAAATTTTGTCAAAATCTTATTTCTATAGAAAATTTTTTCAAAATTTTATTTCTAAAGAAAATTTTGTCAAGATTTTATTTCAAAAGAAAATTTTATCAAAATTTTATTTCTATAGAAAATTTTTGCAAATTTTATTTCTAAAGAAAATTTTGTCAAAATTTTTTTTCTAAAGAAAATTGTGCCAAAATTTTATTTTTATAGAAAATTTTTTCAACTTTTTTTTCTATAGAAAATTTTGTCAAAATTTTATTTTAATAGAAAAATTATAAATTAATGGTTCTTCAAGCTCGAGGTCTTTTTAAAATATTTTATTTATTATTCCCAATATTTTAAAAAGACCTCGAGCTTGAAGAACCATTAATTTATAATTCTAACAAAAAGGTCGACCAAAAATCAAACAAAACTTAATAATTAATAGAAAAATTTTTCAACTTTTTTTTCTATAGAAACTTTTTCAAAATTTTATTTCTATAGAAATTTTTCAAAATTTTATTTCTATAGAAAATTTTGCCTAAATTTTATTTCTATAGATAAATTTATCAAAATTTTATTTCTAAAGAAAATTTTGTCAAAATTTTATTTCTAAATTAAATTTTGTCAAAATTTTATTTCTATAGAAAATTTTGTCAAAATTTTATTTCTATAGCAAATTTTGTCAAAATTTTATTTCTATAGAAAATTTTGTCAAAATTTTATTTCTATAGAAAATTTTGTCAACATTTTATTTCTATAGAAAATTTTTTCAAACTTTTATTTCGATAGAACATTTTGTCAAAATTTTATTTCTATAGAAAATTTTGTCAAAGTTTTATTTCTAAAGAAAATTTTGTCAAAATTTTATTTCTAAAGAAAATTTTGTCAAAATTTTATTTTTATAGAAAATTTTTTTAAACTTTTTTTCTAAAGAAAATTGTGTCAAAATTTTATTTCTATAGAAAATTTTGTCAAATTTTTATTTCTAAAGAAAATTTTGTCAAAGTTTTATTTCTAAAAAAAAATGTTTGCTATAGAAAATTTTGTCAAAATTTTATTTTTATAGAAAATTTTTTCAACTTTTTTTTGTTCTATAGAAAATTTTGTCAAAATGTTAGTTCTGTAGAAAATTTTGTCAAAATTTTATTTCTATAGAAAATTTTGTCAAAATTTTATTTCTATAGAAAATTTTGTCAACATTTTATTTCTATAGAAAATTTTGCCAAAATTGTATTTCTATAGAAAATTTTGTCAAATTTCTATTTCTATAGAAAATTTTGTCAAAGTTTTATTTCTATAGAAAATTTTGTCAAAATTTTATTTCTATAGAAAATTTTGTCAAAATTTTATTTCTATAGAAAATTTTGCCATCGGCAAGTGTTACCGCAACCCAAGTAATTCGATTGTGGATGACAGTCTGTAGTAGAAGTTTCTACGCAATCCATGGTGACGGGTACATAAGATTCGGCCCGGCCAAACTTACGGCCGTATATACTTGTTATCAGTGGAATGCTAAGAAAAGATCAAATAAAAATGATACAAAACAAGTAAGGAAAGTCTAAAGTCGGGCGGGGCCGACTATATTATACCCTGCACCACTTTGAAATGTGGTGCCCCCAACACATCCGTGAAATGTATTGGGGGCTATATATAAAGGTTTGTCCCACATACATACATTTAAATATCACTCGATCTGGACAGAATTTGATAGACTTCTACAAAATCTATAGACTCAAAATTTAAGTCGGCTAATGCACTAGAGTGGAACACAATGTTACAAAAAAAAATATGGAGAACATTTAAATCTGAAGCAATTTTAAGGAAACTTCGCAAAAGTTTATTTATGATTTAGCGTTCGATATATATGTATTAGAAGTTTAGGAAAATTAGAGTCATTTTTACAACTTTTAGACTAAGCAGTGGCGATTTTACAAGGAACATGTTTGTATTTTGACCATTTTTGTCGAAATCAGAAAAACATATATATGGGAGCTATATCTAAATCTGAACCGATTGTAACAAAATTTGGCACGTATAGCAACAATGCTAATTCTACTCCCTGTGCAAAATTTCAACTAAATCGGAGTTAAAAATTGGCCTCTGTGGTCATATGAGTGTAAATCGGGCGAAAGCTATATATGGGAGCTATATCTAAATCTGAACCGATTTCAACCAAATTTGGCACGCATAGTTACAATGCTAAATCTACTCCCTGTGCAAAATTTCAACTAAATCGGAGCAAAAAATTGGCCTCCGTGGTCATATGAGTGTAAATCGAGCGAACGATATATATGGGACCTATATCTAAATCTAAACCGATTTCAATAAAATTTGGCACACTTGACTACACTACTAATTGTACTCCTAGTGCAAAATATCAGCCAAATTGGGGTAAAACTCTGGCTTCTGGGACCGTATTAGTCCATATCGGGCGAAAGATATATGGAGCTATATCTAAATCTGAACCGGTTTCAATAAAATTTGGCACATACTAATTGTTCTTCTTGTGCAAAATTTTAAGCAAATTAGGGTAAAACTCTGGGACCATATAAGTCCATATCGGGCGAAATATACATATGGGAGCTATATCTAAATCTAAACCGATTTCTTCCAAAATCAATAGGGTTCTATTCAGAGCCAAAACACATACTTGTGCCAAATTTGAAGTCGATTGGACTAAAACTGCGACCTAGACTTTGATTACAAAAATGTGTTCACGGACAGACGACCATTGCTATATCGACTCAGGAGCCCACCCTGAGCATTTTTGCCAAAGACACCATGTTTCTATCTCGTCTCCTTCTGGGTGTTGCAAACATATGCACTAACTTATAATACCCTCTTCCACAGTGTGTCGCATGGTATAAAAATCGAAACTATTATTTTTTTTAATGCCAGAAAAAGAAAAGTAAAAAAAAATCCATGTATTCAAATATTTAGTAAGTCGAACGTACGACTTGTTTACTTACAATAGACCTGTTTCCGAACTTGATATAAAAGAACAAGATATTATTCAATGATATTTGAAATCAAAAATTCGGATTGTATGATCCTCTCCTTTCCCATAGTGGGATTTTCATTGGAAATTGATGAATTCCCAGTTTATTTTCTAGAATACTTAAAATGATTATCAGTAGATCTGTCTACACTCAAACAAAGTTTATTTGGATCCAACGATTTTAACCTTCTTTTAAGGATTTCCGGATTCATTTTGAGCCATAGTGGTTTCTGTAAAATTTTTTTTTGGGACCTATATAGTTTTAAATTTGGGATCAATAAAATTAATATTAGGATACAGATCTCGTTTATCAAGTTTTCATTCTCTTTTTGAAAAAAGTTTATTCACGCACCAGGAAATGCTACTTTAAAATACAAATATTTCAAAGTAAAAAACGGTTTCTTCCTCATTAAAGTCTTAGCCTATATTTCAAGCGTTTATATTTTAAGTCTAAAGATGCAATGTATATGAGATAAGTTAACGTCGTTTCCTTAAATCAACCATGTTTTTCTTTACATTAAGGACAATTTGCTTTTTTCAAGATATACGAATTAAACGCGGGGACGAAAATTTCCAAGATTCGTGTTCTAAATTTAATGAAAACAATTTGTTTGATGTAAAGATTATAAACTTTCTTAAAAATTGCATGTTCTAAAATTTAGGTTGTATAATTTTTCATATTAGGTCAATACTTTTTCCAGTGTATATTAGGGCTATAGCAAAAACTTTCTTAACTGGTTTTGATAAAACGATAGGCGTATAATGTGGTTGTAAGGCTAGTATTTCTTTTAGGTAAATGTTCACTCAGATTATGATTTTTATACTCGGATAAAAGGATACCAAAAACAAAAACAAATTCCAAAACACTCAGAAAAATATACAATCGGGATGACATAAATGAGAAGATGGGTGTATTAATCTCATCTTTAGGTTTTCAACAAGAGCTACCTTTGAAATGGATACAAAAAAAAACATTTTGTGTACGTTTGGTTTAGATACATTCGGTAAAATTTCTTATATATTTCTGACATAATATTTTTTTTTGTTAAATTTTCATAAACATTTTAATTTCACAGAAAAAAAAATCTATGACAAAAGTGTGAAAAAAATATCAATGACAAAAAAAATGCATCATAAAATGGAATAAAAAATTCAACAAAGTTGCAGTGAAATGTACCCAATTAAAAATCATTATAATTTATAGAAAGTGATGTGTGATGAAAAAGACAGTGATTCAGTGACATTGGAAGTGACAAAAAACGAAAATAAAAATTAAAAAATTACGGCAAAAAAAAAAATAATAATAAAGAAATAAAAAAATTAAATTTGAAAAATTCAATTTTTTACGCATTAATTTTTGGAAAATTCCAAAATGTATATGAATTTTCCTAATGCTTTACTAAGGGGTTTTTGACCTATAGATGTTTCGCTATTTCTGGCTTTATCTTATCATTCCTCCCCACAAAAAATAGCACAACACACAATCACAATCATTGATACATCGGTTTCGTGGGTGTCATCATTTGTTTGCCCATTCGACAGGCTTGAAATAAAAGCAAACGTGTTCGCGACAAGTGTTTGGCAACAAATTTCCCATTAATTTAGTGATTAACAAAAAACAATTTCGCCGTCCGCCTTCACACAAAACAAATTAGAAAAATAAAAAAAAAAAAAACAAACACATACATACGAATGAACTAGAAAAAATAACTCAAGTAATTTTACCGACGGTAAAAGAAAGCAGGTCGTCGGATAAAAGTGAAAAATTATTCTAGACGAAAAAAAAAAAATACACAAAAAAATTAATGACATCTAAATGAATGTGCTAATGTGGTTCTAAATTGTATAAAAGAAAAAATATTTAATTAATAAAAAAATAAATTTAAAAAATTTCTAGAAAATAAATAATTTCTCAAAATGTCATCGTTTTCCATTAAAGTTAAACTTAAATCATCCACTGTTTTATGATACAAAAACGTGGAATCTAAGGAATCTCTACAAAAAATTTTAAAGAAAAGTATGTGAAAATCTAATGATTGCCAGAAAGTGAATTTTTTTTTCATACATTTCAAATTTGGTTTTTGTGTTTTGTGATAATTTGATTTCATGCGAAATAAAGAAAAAATAGATTTGCTTTTCTGCAAATAAAGAAAAAATAGATTTCCTAAAAAATCGATTTAAAAGCCAAACAAGTGTGTGTGTGTGTGTGAAAATATATCTCTTCTGAGAGAAAAATTTGTGAACAAAAATTTGGTTTCAATCAAATTCATTTGTGAATTACCACCGGCTTTGCTGTACATAACTTCCCCAGTATAATCATTTCCCATTTGGACAACAGATCATCCAACACATCATCATGGATTGTGATTATTCTAAATTTCTATATAAACGTAAGTTTCATTGCATTCTTCTATATTCAGATTTTGATGTGGAGAACGTAAACTTTTCTCTGAATTTTATATCATAACATAGTATTCAAATAAAATCAATTTTATAAGTTTGCCTCTAGACGATTTTAAAATAAACTACAAATATACCGGGGTCAACAAGTATGATGTGTGTGAAGATAAATTCGAATTTAAAATTGCGGCAGAGGCCTTAGCCGAGACACAAACCAGCACCTTCAATGTAATTTTAAATTCGAATTTAATTTTACAAATATATCATTTTTTGAAAACGCTAAGAGTTTTTAAATGGAATTTGATAGAATTCGTTAAAGACGGCCCTGAGTATCCTTAATTTAAACAAATTTCATCACAAAAATAACTTAGAAACCGGCAAAATTAAAATTTTGTTTAACAAAAAAGGGACCATTGTGCGAAAACCGTTCGGGGTTCCAAAACGAAACTACCACCATTGGATAGGGATCAGTGCGCACTATTCAAATTCGAAATAATTTCATTAGAAAAGTATTTCAGAAAGTGGAAAATTGGAAATTATTTTCCGGGTGAATTTACACAGGTGACGCCACTGTGCGAAAACGGTTTGGGGTTCCAAAACGAAACTACCACCATTGGATAGGGATTAGTGCGTACTATTCAAATTCGAAATAATTTCATTAGAAAAGTATTTCAGAAAGCGTAAAATTGGAAATTATTTTCCGGTGAATTTACACAGGTGAGGCCACTGTGCGAAAACGGTTTGGGGTTCCAAAACGAAACTACCACCATTGGATAGGCCTTAGTGCGTACTATTCAAATTCGAAATAATTTCATCAGAAAAGTATTTCAGAAAGCGGGAAATTGGAAATTATTTTCCGAGTCAATTTTCACAAATGAGGCCACTGTGCGAAAATCTTTCGGGGTTCCAAAACGAAACTACCACCATTGGATAGGTCTTAGTGCGTACTATTCAAATTCGAAATAATTTCATTAGAAAAGTATTTCAGAAAGCAGGAATTGAAAAATATTTTCCGAGTGAATTTACATCAACGGGGCCACTGTGCGAAAACCGTTCGGGGTTCCAAAACGAAACCACCACCATTGGATAGGTCTTAGGTTTCATTTTGGAACCCCGAACGGTTTTCGCACAGTGGCCCCGTTGATGTAAATTCACTCGGAAAATATTTTTCAATTCCTGCTTTCTGAAATAATTTTCTAATGAAATTATTTTGAATTTGAATAGTACGCACTAACCCTTATCCAATGGTGGTAGTTTCGTTTTGGAACCCCGAACCGTTTTCGCACAGTGGTCTCACCTGTGTAAATTCACCCGGATAATAATTTCCAATTTCCCGCTTTCTGAAATACTTTTCTAATGAAATTATTTCGAATTTGAATAGTGCGCACTAAGACCTATCCAATGGTGGTGGTTTCGTTTTGGAACCCCGAAGGGTTTTCGCACAGTGGCCTCATTTGTGAAAATTCACCCGGAAAATATTTTTCAAATGTCCGCTTTCTGAAATACTTTTCTAACGAAATTATTTAGTATTTGAATAGTACGCACTAAGACCTATCCAATGGTGGTAGTTTCGTTTTGGAACCCCGAACGGTTTTCGCACAATGGTCCCTTTTTTGTTAAACAAAATTTTAATTTTGCCGGTTTCTAAGTTATTTTTGGGATGAAATTTGTTCAAATTAAGGATACTCAGGGCCATCTTTAACGAATTCTATCAAATTCCATTTAAAAATTCTTAGCGTTTTCAAAAAAAATGATATATTTGTAAAATTAAACTCGAATTTAAAAAATTAAATTCGAATTTAAAATTACATTGAAGGTGCTGGTTTGTGTCTCGGCTAAGGCCTCTGCCGCAATTTTAAATTCGAATTTATCTTCACACACATACAAGTATGTATATACCCAAATGTGCCAATTTTTCAATTGTTGGCTATTTTGTGTCTCTTACTTTAATCGTTGACACTGTTGTCAAATTTTTATTCTATAGAAAATTTTGACAAATTTTCCTTTTCAATAGAAAATTTTGCAAACGTTTTATTACTTTAGAAAATTTTATTTCTATAGAAAATTTTGTCAAAATTGTATTTCTATAGAAAATTTTGTCAAATTGTTTGTTCTATAGAAAATTCAGTCAAAATTTTTGTTCTATAGAAAATTTTGTCAACATTTTATTTCTATAGAAAATTTTGTCAAAATTTTATTTCTATAGAAAACTTTGTCAAAATTTTATTACTACTGAAAATTTTTGTCAAAATTTTATTTCTGTAAAATTTTTTGGTAAAATTTTATTTCTATAGAAAATTTTGTCAAAATTTTATTTCTATAGAAAATTTTGTCTAAATATTTTTTTCTATAGAAAATTCAGTCAAAATTTTTGTTCTATAGAAAATTTTGTCAACATTTTACTTCTATAGAAAATTTTGTCAAAATTTTATTTCTATAGAAAATGTTGTCCACATTATAGTTCTATAGAAAATTTTGTCAAAATTTTACTTCTATAGAAAATGTTGTCAAAATTTTAGTTCTATAGAAAATTTTGTCCACATTGTAGTTCTATAGAAAATTTTGTCAAAATTTCTTTCAAAAATGTTGTCAATATTTTATTTGTTAAAAAAATTTTGTCAAAATTTTATTTATATAGAATTTTTTTTTTCAAAATTTTATTCCTATACAAAATTTTGTCAAAATTTTATTTATATAGAAAATTTCGTCAAAATTTTATTTATATAGAAAATTTTGTCAAAATCTTTATTTCTACAGAAAATTGGAAAAATTTTCCAAAATTTTATTTCTATAGAAAGTTTGGTCAAAACTTTATTTCTATAGAAGGTTTCGTCAAAATTTTTTCTCTAGAAAATTTTGTCAACATTTTATTTCTAGCGCATATTTTTAAAAAATTCTTTTCTATAGAAAAATTTGTCAAAATTTTATTTCTCTAGAAAATTTTCTCAAAATTTTATTTCTACAGAAAATGTTGTGAAGATTTTATTTATATAGAAAATTTTATCAAAATTTTATTTTTATACGAAATTTGGTCATATTTTTATTTCTATAGAATATTTTGTCAAAATTTTATTTCTATAGAAAATTTTGTCAAAATTTTTGTTCTATAGAAAATTCAGTCAAAATTTTTGTTCCATAGAAAATTTTGTCAACATTTTAGTTCTATAGAAAATTTTGTAAAAATTTTATTTCTATAGAAAATTTTGTCAAAATTTTATTTGTATAGAAAATTTAGTCAAAATTGTTTTTCTATAGAAAAGTTTGTCAATTTGTTTTTATGTTGTAGAAAATTATGTCAAAATTTGCTTCTATAGAAAATTTTGTCCACACTTTATTTCTATAGAAAATTTTGTCAAAATTTCTTTAAAAAATGATGTCAATATGTTACTTGTATAAAAAATTTTGTCAAAATTTTGTGAAAATTTTATTTTTATAGAAAATTTTGCCAAAATTTTATTTCTATAGAAATTTTTGTCAAAATTTTATTTCTATAGAAAATTTTGCACAAGATTTCAGTTCTATAGAAAATTTTGACAAAAATTAATTCTATCGAAAATTATGTCCACACTTTAGTTCTAAAGAAAATTTTGTCAAAATTTCTTAAAAAATGTTGTCAATATTTTATTTTTATAAAAAATTATGTAAGCATTTTATTCCTATAGAAAATTTTGGCTAAATTTTATTTCTATAGAAAATTTTGTCAAAATTTTATTTATATAGAAAGTTTTCTCAAAATTTTATATCTAAATTTTGTCAAAATTTTATTTCGAAAATAAATTTTGTCTTACTTTTATTTCCATGGAAAAATTTGTCAAAACTTTATTTCTATGGAAACTTTTAACAAACTTTTTTTCTATGGAAAATTTTGTGAAAATTTTGTCAACATTTTAGTTCTATAGAAAATTTTGTCAACATTTTAGTTCTATAGAAAATTTTGTCAAAATTTTATTTTTATAGAAATTTTTGTCAACATTTTAAATATTATTTCTATAGAAAATTTTGTAAAACTTTTATTTCTATAGAGAATTTTGTCAAAATTTTATTTCTATAGAAAATTTTGTTAAAATTTTATTTCTATAGAATATTTTGTCAAAATTTTATTTCTATAGAAAATTTTGTCAAAATTTTATTTCTATAGAAAATTTTGTCAAAATTTTATTTCTATAGAAAATTTTGTCAAAATTTTATTTCTATAGAAAATTTTGTCAAAATTTTATTTGTATTGAAATACATTCAAATCGATGATTTGAGTTTGGCAAAGGAAAAGAGATATGCTGGCAAATTTGTTTAAGCAGTAGCCGACTATGAAACCCTTTTTCGGGAGGTTCAAGTGTAGTTCACTTTGGGTTGAGTGAATTACCCGAATTTATTCTGATAATTGGTTGATAGTTTTGCTGCAAGTAGAGGATGCTGATGAGGAATGTGGTAATTCCGAAACAGCTGTACATCCAACCATCTTGCAGTCTATAGGGCTTTGCCCAAATAAATTTGACCAGCATACTTTTCCTCTGTTGGTTAAGCTACACTTGTAGTTTAGTCAATGCATGGCTTTAAGCTGAGATAAAAAAAAAAAACAACAATAACGATTGAAGAGAAGCCAACAATAACAAAAAAAAAATTATTTCTATAGAAAATTTTGTCAAAATTTTATTTCTATAGAAAATTTTGTCAAAATTTTATTTCTATAGAAAATTTTGTCAAAATTTTATTTCTATAGAAAATTTGGTCAAAATTTTATTTCTATAGAAAATTTTGTCAAAATTTTATTTCTATAGAAAATTTTGTCAAAATTTTATTTCTATAGAAAATTTTGTCAAAATTTTATTTCTATAGAAAATTTTGTCAACATTTTAGTTCTATAGACAATTTTGTCAAAATTTCTTAAAAAAATGATGTCACTATTTTATTTGTATAAAAAAATTTGTAAACATTTTATGCCTAACGAAAATTTTGTCTTAGTTTTATTTCTATAGAAAATTTTGTCAAATTTTTATTTCTATAGAAAGTTTTCTCAAAATTTTATGTCTATAGAAAATTTTGTCAAAATTTTGTTTCGAAAAGAAATTTTGTCTTATTTTTATTTCCATGGAAAAATTTGTCAAAACTTTATTTCTATGGAAAATTTTATTTTTATTGAAAATTTTGTCAACATTTAGTTCTATAGAAAATTTTGTCAACATTTTAGTTCTATAGAAAATGTTGTCAAAATTTTATTTATATAGAAAATTTTGTAAAAATTCTATTTCTATAGAAAATTTTGTCAAAATTTTATTTCTATAGACAATTTTGTCAAAATTTTATTTCTATAGAAAATTTTGTCAAAATTTTATTTCTATAGAAAATTTTGTCAAAATTTTATTTCTATAGAAAATTTTGTCAAAATTTTATTTGTATTGAAAATTTTGTCAACATTTTAGTTCTATAGAAGGAAGCCACCATAGTGAATGGTTAGCATACCCGCCTTGCACACACAAGATCGTGGGTTCGATTCCTGCTTCGACCGATTACCAAAAAGATTTTCAGCGGTGGATTATCCCACCTCAGTAATGCTGGTGACATTTCTGAGGGTTTCAAAGCTTCTCTAAGTGGTTTCACTGCAATGTGGAACGCCGTTCGGACTCGGCTATAAAAAGGAGGTCCCTTGTCATTGAGCTTAACATGGAATCGGGCAGCACTCAGTGATAAGAGAGAAGTTCACCAATGTGGTATCACAATAAACTGAATAATCTAAGTTTGCCTGATACATCGGGCTGCCACCTAACCTAACCTAAACTAGTTCTATAGAAAATTTTGCCAAAATTTTATTTGTATAGAAAATGTTGTCAAAATTTTATTTCTATAGAAAATTTTGTCAAAATTTTATTTCTATAGAAAATTTTGTAAAAATTTTATTTCTATAGAAAATTTTGTAAAAATTTTATTTCTATAGAAATTTTTGTAAAAATTTTATTTCTGTAGAAAATTTTGTTAAAATTTTATTTCTATAGAAAACTTTGTCAAAATTTTATTTCTATAGAAAATTTTGTCAAAATTTTATTTCTATTGAACATTTTGTCAACATTTTAGTTCTATAGAAAATGTTGCCAAATTTTATTTCTATAGAAAATATTGTCAAAATTTATGTAGAAATAGAAAATTTTGTCCAAATTTTATTTCTATAGAAAATTGTGCCAACATTTTGTTTTTAGAAAATTTGGTCATAATTCTATTTCTATAAGAAGTTTGTTAAAATTTTATTTCGAAAATAAATTTTGTCTTATTTTTATTTCTATGGAAAATTTTGTCAAAATTTTATTTTTATAGAAAATTTTTGCAAAAATATTTTTATAGAAAATTTTGATTTTTATAGAAATTGAAAATGTTCTCAAATTTTCTTTAATAAATGTTGTCAATGTTTTATTTGTATAAAAAATTTTGTCAACATTTTATTCCTATAAAAAATTTTTCCAAAATTTTATTTCTTATTTTTATTTCTATGGAAAATTTTGTCAAAATTTTATTTCTATAGAAAATTTTGGCAAAAATATTTTTATAGAAAATTTTGATTTTTGTAGAAAATTATGTCAAATTTTTATTTCTATAGGAAATTTTGTCAAAATTTTATTTCTATAGAAATTTTTCTCAAAATTTTATTTCTTTAGAAAATTTTGTCAAAAATATTTCTAGAGAAAATTTTGATTTTTATAGAAAATTATGTCAAATTTTTATTTCTATAGGAGATTTTGTCAAATTTTTATTTCTATAGGAAATTTTGTCAAAATTTTATTTCTATAGAAAATTTTGTCAAAATTGTGTTGGGGATACAATATTTAATCTGTGTGATCTAATTTGTTTTAAGAAATTCCATCTAAAATATAAAAAAAAAAACAAAAAAACAAAATAATTGATTCGGTTACATAGGGACAATATCAGCAAATTGATGGGTATATGAAGTGCCCGTCTCCCCGTTTAATACGCAGCTATCAGTGAGTGATCTTAAATGTGCTAATTTATTGTGTGATTCACCCATCCCTTTGTATTTTGCAAATTTAGCGAAAAATCTTTTTGGAAACGCCTTGACCACCTAGGTAATTGTAAACTTTGTGTTTTTTTTTGTCTTTCAATCTTGTGTTTTTTAATTATTCTTCTTTTCAACTCAAACAAATAAATTGTAGCTAATTTTTATGTAAATAAATCATTTCGTGGAAAAAAGTCAAAACTCCCACTAAAATGAACATGGCAAGAAAAATTAAATGCCCACACTTTTAGTAAAACACAAATGCAAAAAAGTGGAAAACACACACAAATAAATTTAGAGAACTCGTCAAAATTTAGAAAACAGAAAAAAGTAAAAAAAAAAAACAGAGAGGAAAAAGAAGAAAAACACACTAAAACACCTTTTTGCCTCATAAATTTGGTCTATAATTAACGTTAATACCAGACGCACACACTTACCAAGGCAGTCAAAAGTTAAAATAGCGCCAAACAACACAAGACATAAATCTTTCTCGAAAACAGCTCTCCAAGCTCTTGTTGGCATTCTGTCATTAGAGAGCCCAAAAAATGCTAAATGCCATGGCACAGGAAACCCCCATCGGGAATAATGGGAGGGGATAGCACCTGCATGTTGCCCACACCCACATAGAAGAGCTGAACGAGAAGAAAAACACCTGAGAGGTAAACTCAAAGAATCTGTCCACCCCATTATTCGTTTACATGCATGCGGATGGTTGTAATTCATCATCATCTGCAACAGTTCAAACAATCAGCATTGCCGTCGTCAAATGTCGTCATGGGAGGGAACAAATGAATTTTTCAAAAACTGCTATAACGCATTTTGAGCGTTTATCGAAGAGAAGAAATATTAAAAATATTCATTAAATCAAAGAGGTATGGGTATTAGGGTGGAACGAAACAAAGCAATCCCTTGACTTGAGGTTATGGATTTTCTTATCTTCTCTCAGTAATGCTAGTGATACTATAAATGTAGATCGGATGGTATTGAAGATCGGACCATTTTTAGGTATAGCTACGGTTGCCAATTGAGTCAAGAATAATCTACCAAAATTTGAAAAAAAAAAAAACAAGTAAGGGAAGTCTAAAGTCGGGCGGGGCCGACTATATTAAAGGGTGATACGGTCAAAATTTGGTCAATATAAACTTGACGTATTTCTTTCAATTTTGCATTTAAAAAACCTGAAAACCCCTCATTTTGAAGGTGTATGTATAGAATGTTGCTCCTATTTTGATTTTGGAAGTCACTCATCAGTTGTCAAAATGCCGTCCAAGCAAGAAGAGCAGCGTATCAAAATTTTGCTCGTGCATCGCGAAAATCCAAGCTACTCGCACGCAAAGTTGCAAAATCGCTAAAAGTTGCCAAATCAACCGTTACAAATGTAATTAAAGTGTTTGGGGAAGGTTTGTCGACAGCCAGCCAGTCTGGATCGGGGGGAAATCGAAAACCGGAAGCCGCTGAGACGACAAAGAGAGTTGCCGATAGTTTCAAGCGAAACCCTAACCTCTCTCTCCGAGATGCCGCAAATAAGCTGGGTGTATCGCCTACAACCGTGCATCGAGCCAAAAAACGAGCCGGACTATCGACTTACAAGAAGGTAGTGACTCCAAATCGCGATGATAAACAAAATACGACGGCCAAAGCGCGATCCCGGAGGCTGTACACGACGATGCTGACGAAGTTTGACTGCGTGGTAATGGACGACGAAACCTACGTTAAAGCCGACTACAATCAGCGGGACAGGAGTTTTATACGGCAAAAGAAAGGGGAAAGGTAGCAGATATTTGCAAGCACATAAAACTGTCAAAGTTCGCAAAGAAATATTTGGTTTGGCAAGCCATCTGTACCTGTGGCTTGAAAAGTAGCATTTTCATTGCTTCCGGGACTGTCCACCAAGAAATTTGCATGAAAGAGTGTTTGAATAAACGTCTGCTCCCTTTCCTGAAGAAACACGGTTGTTCCGTACAGTTTTGGCCGGATTTGGCATCTTGCCATTACGGTAAAAAGGCCATGGAGTGGTACGCCGCCAACAACGTGCAGTAGGTTCCCAAGGGCAAGAACCCTCCCAACACGCCAGAGCTCCGCCCAATTGAGAAATACTGGGCTATTGTCAAGCGGAACCTAAAGAAGACCAAAAAAACTGCTAAGGACGAGCAGCAGTTCAAGGCAAACTGGCTTTCTGCGGCGAAGAAGGTGGACAAGGTGGCTGTACAAAATCTGATGGCAGGTGTCTGGCGTGAGGCCCGGCAATTTGGATTTGGAAAGCGAAAGCCTAACTGAATATTTTTCCTGAATTTTATACTAATTGAACTTGAAAAAGAAATTTAATTTGATTTTTTAAATAAACGATTTCATCGATTTACACGCGTTTTCCCTTGACCAAATTTTGATCGTATCAACCTTTATACCCTGTACCACTTTGTAGATCTAAATTGTCGATACCATATCACATCCGTCAAATGTGTTGGGGGCTATATATAAAGGTTTATCCCAAATACATACATTTAAATATCACTCGATTTGGACAGAATTTGATAGGCTTTTACAAAACCTATAGACTCAAAATTTAAGTTGGCTAATTCACTAGGGTGGAACACAATTTTAGTAAAAAACCAGTAAGGAAAGTCTAAAGTCGGGCGGGGCCGACTATATTATACCCTGCACCACTTTGTTGATCTAAATTTTCGATACCATATCACATACGTCAAATGTGTTGAGGCTATATATAAAGGTTTGTCCCAAATACATAAATTTAAATATCACTCGATCTGGAAGAATTTGATAGACTTCTACAAAATCTATAGACTCAAAATTTAAGTGGCTAATGCACTAGGGTGGAACACAATGTTAGTAAAAAAATATGGGAAACGTTTAAATCTGAAGCAATTTTAAGGAAACTTCGAAAAAGTTTATTTATGATTTATCGCTTGATATATATGTATTAGAAGTTTAGGAAAATTAGAGTCATTTTTACAACTTTTCGACTAAGCAGTGGCGATTTTACAAGGAAAATGTTGGTATTTTGACCATTTTTGTCGAAATCAGAAAAACATATATATGGGAGCTATATCTAAATCTGAACCGATTTCAACCAAATTTGGCACGCATAGCAGCAATGCTAATTCTACTCCCTGTGTAAAATTTCAACTAAATCGAAGATAAAAATTGGCCTCTGTGGGCAAATGAGTGTAAATCAGGCGAAAGCTATATATGGGAGATATATCTAAATATGAACCGATTTCAACCAAATTGGGCACCCATAGCTACAATGCTAATTCTACTCCCTGTGCAAGATTTCAACTAAATCGGATCATAAAATTGGCCTCTGTGGTCATATGAGTGTAAATCGGGCGAAGGCTATATATGGGAGCTATATCTAAATCTGAACCGATTTCAAAAAAATGTGGCACACTTGCCTACACTACTAATTGTACTCCTAGTGCAAAATTTCAACCAAATTGGAGTAAAACTCTGGCTTCTGGGACCGTATTAGTCCATATCGGGCGAAAGATATATATGGGATCTATATCTAAATCTGAACCGATTTCAATAAAATTAGACGCACTTGACTACACTACTAATTGTACTCCTAGTGTAAAATTTCAACCAAATTGGAGTAAAACTCTGGTCTCTGGGACCGTATTAATCCATATCGAGCGAAAGATATATATGGGAGCTATATCTAAATCTGAACCGATTTCAATAAAATTTGTCACACTTGACTGTAGTACTAATTGTTCTTGTTGTGCAAAATTTTAAGCAAATTAGGGTAAAACCCTGGCTTCTGGGGCCATATAAGTCCATATCGGGCGAAATATATATATGGGAGCTATATCTAAATCTAAACCGATTTCTTCCAAAATCAATAGGGTTCTATTCAGAGACAAAACACATACTTGTGCCAAATTTGAAGTCGATTGGACTAAAACTGCGACCTAGACTTTGATTACAAAAATGTGTTCACGGACAGACGGACATTGCTATATCGACTCAGGAGCCCACCCTGAGCATTTTTGCCAAAGACACCATGTGTCTATCTCATCTCCTTCTGGGTGTTGCAAACATATGCACTAACTTTTAATACCCTATTCCACAGTGTGGCGCAGGGTATAAAAATTTAATATGGTGAACCCTTTTCAAGTTATTTGCAATAAATTTAAAATCAACACAAAAAAATCAATTTTGTTCCCCTGTGTAATATATCGAAGAAACAAAATGGAATATTAGAAAGGCCTTATTTGTAGGTTAGGTTAGGTGGCAGCCCGATGTATCAGGCTCACTTAGACTATTCAGTCCATTGTGATACCACATTGGTGAACTTCTCTCTTATCACTGAGTGCAGCCCGATTCCTGTTAAGCTCAATGACAAGGGACCTCCTTTTTATAGCCGAGTCCGAAAGGCGTTCCACATTCCAGTGAAACCACTTTGAGAAGCTTTGAAACCCTCAGAAATGTCACCAGCATTACTGAGGTGGGATAATCCACCGCTGAAAAACTTTTTGGTATTCGGTCGAAGCAGGAATCGAAACCACGACCATGTGTATGCAGGGCTCTCTAAAGCCACATTTGTATATTAATTTCAATTTTAGAGAAGCCAGAATTAAACTTGGATTGCTTTCACAAAAGAAGCCTCGCTTTTAACTCGTAATCAATATCCAAAAACCCTACATGAAGTCCAAAATTTTGTCACTCAAGCTAAATTTTTGTTTGAGTACAAACTCAATTCAATTTCCAACAATGTTGCATTTTTTTGGTTATATTTTAAAAATCTTGTTAAAAACAAAACACAACCATCTTATCTTAAATCTAGATGTCTCTCTACATTTTTATGTATTTCATGAAAACCATAATAAAATTTAGCAACTTTTGAAATCTAATAAAAAAAATATAATCGTAAACGTATTAATAGAGCTCAGATCTTAAGACAAAGATTTGAAATAGATACCAAAACCACCAGACAAAAAACTAAAAAAAAAAAAATATAGCGCAAAAATACGTTTTCAAATGAGGTGAAGTAAAAAAAAATAAAACTATCGTTTTATATTGGAAATGTTGTAAGTACCAGTGTTTTGGGGGCAATACACGAATTAGCAACAGTCTTTGTCTTTTAGCAGTGGCTGCTCTAAATATTGTTGGCTGCATTTTTGTTTTTCTTATTTTATCTTTTTTTTCGATTTCTTTGGGGCATGATTATGAAATGAGCAAATGACACGATTTGTTGGTGTTATTTTTCCAATGATAATGTGTTGGCTTCTTGAAGGAATTAAAATCACGTATTAAATATTTCGTTTGTAATACCTCCATTAGTTGTAAAAGTCTGTGAAAATCTATTTTCATCGAGGGGGATTTTATCTTCAATCTTCAATTCACATTTTCAGTCTATGAATGAAACCAAACAAAATTAAGAAACGATAATGCTATAGCTTTGAATTTTCGTATTTTTATACCCTTCACCACTACTGTGGTACAGGGTATAATAAGTTTGTGCATTTGTATGTAACGCCAAGAAGGAAAAGTCTGAGACCTATCGTTTAGTATACCGATCGTCTTAGAATTAAATTCTGAGTCGATTTAGCGATGTCCGTCTGTCTGTCTGTCTGTCTGTTGATGTATTTTTGTGTGCAAAGTACAGCTCGCAGTTTTAGTCCGATTGTCCTAAAATTTGGTATAGGGTCCTGCTTCGGCTCAAAGACGATCCCTATTGATTTTGGAAAAAATCGGTTCAGATTTAGATATAGCTGCCATATATATTTTTCGCCGATCTGGTCATAATTGGCGTGTATATCAACCGATCTTCCTCAAATTCCGTACATCGAAAAACTTGAAAAATATCAGCCAAATCGGTTCAGATTTAGATATAGCTCCCATATATAGCTTTCGCCCGATTTACACTTATTTGCCCACAGAGGCCAATTTTTTGCTCCAATTTAGTTGAAATTTTGCACAGGGAGTAGAATTAGCATTGTAGCTATGCGTGTCAAATTTGGTTGAAATCGGTTCAGATTTAGATATAGATCCCATATATAGCTTTCGCCCGATTTACACTCATATGACCACAGAGGCCAATTTTTTGCTCCGATTTAGTTGAAATTTTGCACAGGGGGTAGAATTAGCATTGTAGCTATGAGTGCCAAATTTGGTTGAAATCGGTTCAGATTTAGATATATCTCCCATATATAGCTTTCGCCCGATTTACACTCTTATGACCGTAGAGGCCAATTTTTAGCTCCGATTTAGTTGAAATTTTGCACAGGGAGTAGAATTAGCATTGTTGCTATGCGTACCAAATTTGGTTGAAATCGGTTCAGATTTAGATATAGCTTCCATATATATGTTTTTCTGATTTCGACAAAAATGGTCAAAATACCAACATTTTCCTTGTAAAATCGCCACTGCTTAGTCGAAAAGTTGCAAAAATGACTCTAATTTTCCTAAACTTCTAATACATATATATCGAGCGATAAATCATAAATAAACTTTTTCGAAGTTTCCTTAAAATTGCTTCAGATTTAAACATTTCCCATATTTTTTTTACTAACATTGTGTTCCACCCTAGTGCATTAGCCGACTTAAATTTTGAGTCTATAGATTTTGTAGAAGTCTATCAAATTCTGTCCAAATCGAGTGATATTTAAATGTATATATTTGGGACAAACCTTTATATATAGCCCCAACACATTTGACGGATGTGATATGGTATCGAAAATTTAGATCTACAAAGTGGTGCAGGGTATAATATAGTCGGCCCCGCACGACTTTAGACTTTTCTTACTTGTTTTTTATTTTATATTATGTTTGTTTTTAAAAACTACAACAAAATAAAGTTTCGCGAAAATCCCGAAATATTAAAACAAGAACGCAAAAAGAAAAAAATATTTTCATAGATATATAATAACAATTGTTTTAAGAATTGAAGCACGTTCTGTTGGAGACAATACTCTGATGGAAAGCAAAACGAAAAACGTTTTTAATTTTTTTTTTCAAAGCTTTGTTTTTGTATCACCCACACAAACACTTTGTTTGCAGCCATAATGAGTGATTGCGAAAAAATGTTGAAATGGCACATTTTGTAAAAATATTTTTACAAAAATCATGAGTCTGTCTTTATGAACCAAAAAGGTATCAAATAACGAAGATACGTATTTTAACCACTCGAGAGCAAAACAAGTATACACGAGTAAATGTTTGGCCGGGTGGAATCTTCAATACCTACAAAGGAAAAATATCACCAAAATTTTACCAATTAAAATTTTAAGTGAATTTTCAAAAATATTCAATTAAAATCACAAAAATTAATTCTATCAATTAATTTTTTTAATTGGAACAATAAATTTTTTAATTGACTTTGGTGATTGATACAATCATTTCGGTGATTGAAGACATTTCAATTAAAAAGGAATTGGATCAATTAATTTCGTGATTGAAGACAAAAATATTTTTTTTGTGAATCAAATAAAATAGCTTCGTTTGGAAAGCCCCATCATAGCGGGTTACTTAGACAATTTCATATGCTTTCAAGAACATCGTTTAAAATTGTACAATTCCCGAAGTTAAATTTACAGTTTATACACATGGAGACTAGATCAGATACTGGATTTAAAAGAACCATTTTTGGGTTCAGGGGAATCTTAAACTTCTCGTCTAAGCGTGCCAGAAATAAATTTTGACAAATTTTTCTATTGAAATAAAATTTTGAAAACATATTCTATAGAAATAAAATTTTGACCGCATTTTCTATAGAAATGAAATTTTGTAAATATTTTCTATAGAAATAAAATTTTGACAAAATTTTCAATAGAAATAAAATTTTGACAAAACTTTCCATAGAAATAAAATTTTGACAAAATTTTATATAGAAATAAAATTTTGTAAAAAATTTTTATAGAAGTAAATTGTGACAAAATTTTGAAAAAATTTTCAATAGAAATAAAATTTTGCAAATTTCTATAGAAATAAAATTTTGACAAAATATTCTATAGAAATAAAATGTTGACAACATTTTCTATAGAAATAAAATTTTGAAAAAATTTTCTATAGAAAAAAAATGTTAACAACATTTTCTATAGAAATAAAATTTTGACAACATTTTCTATAGAAATAACATTTTGACAAAATTTTCTATAGAAATAAATTTTGACAAAATTTTCTATAGAAATAAATTTTTCGCAAAATTTTCCATAGAAATAAAATTTTGACAAAATTTTCTATAGAAATAAAATTTTGTTGTTGTTTTTTTATTTCAGCTTAAAACCATACATTGGCTAAACTACAAGTGTAGCTTAACCAACAGAGGAAAAGAATGTTTGTCAAATTTATTTGGGCAAAGCCCTAAAGACTACAAGATGGTTGGATGGACGCACGTTTCGGAATTACCACGTTCCTCATCAGCATCCCCTACTTGCAGCAAAACTATCAACCAATTATCAGAATAAATTCAGGCAGTTCAATAAACCCAAGGTGAACCACACTTGAACCTTCCGAAAAAAGGTTTATCATAGTCTGCTTATGCCGAAATAAATTCATACAAACATTTCTCTTTTCCTTTGCCACCATCAAAACATCGATTTGAGTGCAGTTGGCTGGGTTTATTTTGAGCGTGCTTCCTCTGTTTATACCCTTCACCACTACTGTGGTACAGGGTATAATAAGTTTGTGCATTTGTATGTAACGTCAAGAAGGAAAAGTCTGAGACCCATCGTTTAGTATACCGATCGTCTTAGAATTAAATTCTGAGTCGATTTAACGATGTCCGTCTGTCTGTCTGTCTGTCTGTTGATGTATTTTTGTGTGCAAAGTACAGCTCGCAGTTTTAGTCCGATTGTGCTAAAATTTGGTATGGGGTCCTGTTTCGGCTCAAAGACGATCCCTATTGATCGGTTCAGATTTAGATATAGCTGCCATATATATTTTTCACCGATCTGGTCATAATTGGCGTGTATATCAACCGATCTTCCTCAAATTAAGTACATCCCAATATTTTATGAGTCTCGAAAAACTTGCAAAATATCATCCAAATCGGTTCAGATTTAGATATAGCTCCCATATATAGCTTTCGCCCGATTTACACTCCTTTGTCCACAGAGGCCAATTTTTTGCTCCGATTTAGTTGAAATTTTGCACAGGGAGTAGAATTAGCATTACATATAGCTATGCGTGTCAAATTTGGTGGAAATCGGTTCAGATTTAGATATAGCTCCCATATATAGGTTTCGCCCGATTTACACTCATATGACCACAGAGGCCTATCTTTTACTCCGATTTCATTGAAATTTTGCACGGGAGTAGAATGAGTATTGTAGCTATGCGTGCCAAATTTGGTTGAAATCGGTTCAGATTTAGATATAGCTCCTATATATAGCTTTCGCCCGATTTACACTCATATGACCACAAAGGCTAATTTTTTGCTCCGATTTAGTTGAAATTTTGCACAGGGAGTAGAATTAGCATTGTTGCTATGCGTGCCAAATTTGGTTGAAATCGGTTCAGATTTAGATATAGCTCCCATATATATGTTTTTCTGATTTCGACAAAAATGGTCAAAATACCAACATTTTCCTTGTAAAATCGCCACTGCTTAGTCGAATAGTTGAAAAAATGACTCTAATTTTCTTAAACTTCTAATACATATATATCGAGCGATAAATCATAAATAAACTTTTGCGAAGTTTCCTTAAGATTGCTTCAGATTTAAATGTTTCCCATATTTTTTTTACTAACATTGTGTTCCACCCTCGTCCATTAGCCGACTTAAATTTTGAGTCTATAGATTTTGTAGAAGTCTATAAAATTCTGTCCAGATCGAGTGATATTTAAATGTATGTATTTGGGACAAACCTTTATATATAGCCCCCAAAACATTTAACGGATGTGATATGGTATCGAAAATTTAGATCTACAAAGTGGTGCAGGGTATAATATAGTCGGCCCCGCCCGACTTTAGACTTTCCTTACTTGTTTTTTTCATTCGTTTTGTTTTGTTATTGTTGGTTTTGTTCTTTAAGCATTGTTGTTGTTTTTTTATTTCAGCTTAAAACCATGCATTGACTAAACTACAAGTGTAGCTTAACCAACAGAGGAAAAAAAATGTTTGTCAAATTTATTTGGACAAAGCCCTATAGAATCTTTGATAAAATTTTCTATAGAAATAAAATTTTGACAACATTTTCAATAGAAATAAAATAGTGAAACATTTTTCTAGAGAAATCAAATTTTGACAACATTTTCTACAGAAATACAATTTTGACCAAATTTTCTATCGTGGCGTAAGAAGCGCATGCGTAGGTTGAAGCGTAAGCGCAAAAGGATGCGCGCAATGTCCAACTCAGATGTGACTCTGGAAATGACTATACCACAATTCCTTGTATGACGTACAACAAAATTTTCTATTGAAATACAATTTTGAGAAAAATTTCTATAGAAATAAAATTTTGACAAAATTTTCTGTAGAAATAAAATTTGTACAAAATTTTCTATAGAAATAAAATTTTTGTTAAATTTCTATAGAAATTAAATGTTGACTACATTTTTATAGAAATAAATTTTGGACAAAAATTTCTATAGAAATAAAATTTTGAACAAAATTTTCTATCGAACTACAATTTTGAGAAAATTTTCTATAGAAATAAAAGTTTGACAAAATTTTCTGTAGAAATGAAATTTTGACAACATATTCTATAGAAATAAAATTTTGACAACATTTTCCATAGAAATAAAATTGTGAAAAAATGTTCTAGAGAAATAGAATTTTAACAAGATTTTCTAGAGAAATACAATTTTGATCAAATTTTCTATAGAAATGAAAATTTCACAAAATTTTCTATAGAAATAAAATATTGACAAAATTTTCTATAGAAGTAAATTTTTGAACACACTTTCTACATGGAAATAAAATTTTGTGACAATTTTCTATAGAAATAAAATTTTGACGCAATTTTTTATAGAAATAATATTTTGATAAAATTTTCCATAGAAATAAAATCTTGACAAAATTTTCTATAGAAGTAAATTTTTGACAACACTTTCTATAGAAATAAAAATTGAAAAAAATTTCTATAAAATAAAATTTAAAAAAAAAAATCTATAGAAATAAAATTTTGACTAAATTTTCTATTGAAATAAAATTGTGACAAAATTTACTTCAGAAATAAAATTTTAGCAAAATTTTCTAGAGAAATAAAATTTTGACAACATTTTCTATAGAAATAAATTTTTACAACATTTTCTATAGAAATAACATTTTATAGAAATAAAATTTTGGCAAAATTTTCTACAGAAATAAAATTTTGTCAAATTTCTATAGAAATAAAATTTTGACAAAATTTTCTATGGAAATGAAATTTTAACAAAATTTTCTGTAGAAATTAAATTTTCACAAAATTTTCTATAGAAATAAAATCTTGACAAAATTTTCTATTGAAGTAAATTTTTGACAACACTTTCTATGGAAATGAAATTTTCATGGAAATAAAATTTTGACACAATTTTACAGAAATAAAATTTTGATAAAACTTTCCATAGAAATAAAATTTTGACAAAATTTTCTATGAATAAAAAATTTTGACAAAATTTTCTATAGAAATGAAATTTTAACAAAATTATCTAGAGAAATAAAATTTAGACCAAATTGTCTAGAGAAATACAATTTTGATCAAATTTTCTAGAGAAATACAATTTTGAGAAAATTTTCCATAAAAATAAAATTTTGTCAAATTTCTATAGAAATAAAATTTTGTCAAATTCCTATAGAAATAAAATTTTGAGAAAATTCTCTATAGAAATATAATTGTGACAAAATTTCCTATAGATATAAAATTTTGAGAAAATTTTCTGTAGAAAGACAATTTCGACAAAATTTTTATAAAATAAGAGTTTTGTGTTTGGTAAAATTTTCTTCAAATTTTGGTAGATTATTTTGGGCTCGAGTGG
This sequence comes from Haematobia irritans, assembly GCF_050003625.1. NCBI lineage: Eukaryota > Metazoa > Arthropoda > Insecta > Diptera > Muscidae > Haematobia > Haematobia irritans. The sequence goes on along the minus strand of NC_134399.1, from coordinate 110,355,715 downwards.
CAACCGTGGTTGTAAATGAAATTCAGACAAAATCTCCAAACAAAACTGTGTCGTGCGTGAGCGTGAATTAAAATTAAATTTTGTTCTTGAATGTGCGTGAGTAAAATTACTTAAAAATCACGCTCGCGAAAAAAAAATCACATTCACGAATAAATTGAATTCATGGTAAAAATTCACGTTCACGATGAAATTCACGTCCATGACAAAATTCACCCTGGTGATAAGATTTGCGTTCATGACAATGTTCACGTTGACTACAAAAAATCACGTTCACTAAAAAAAATCACGTTCACGATAAAATTCATGTTCACAATAAAATTCACGTTCACGAAAAAAATTATAGTCATGAATAAAGGAACCACCACGGGTTTAAATAGATGTGTGCACTTGGGTAATAGTGTACTCACGGACACGCACTCTCCCAATGGAAAATTGTTACTCACACACGTTAGTTGTAGTAGACGAGGACACTAACGCACAGAAATGTTGTGGCTCAGGAGAATTCTCCTGACCCACGAAAATTCGCTTCATTCAAGAAAATTATAGTGACTAATCATTGGGTCGTACTTTGAAATTTATTTGTGTAGAGTGCGTGAATGTGGAAAATTTCAAGAAATGTTTTTTTTTTTTTTAATATAGGCTCTACCCTACAATTTTTTGAGTAATTTGCCTGGTGAGCCTGGTTGAGCATGACTAAAATCGAGAAGTTTATTAAAATCTTAAAATCACTGGACTAAGCGTATACAAATATTGAGCGTGATTATGTTCTCCAGCGTATTTTTCCGAAATTTGTTTTTCTTGTACACTCATGAGCAGATTATTTTCGTGACTAACGCTTACGCGAGCCAGTTGACTGGTCAATAACGCTCGCACACACTCACACTGTAGCCTTCAGTGTGACTAATGAGTCACACGTGAGTGCCAAAAAATTTTGTGAGTTACGACAATTTCATGTCACATGAACGAACACCTTGAGTTTTAATCATGCTCATGCTAGTTTAAACAAGCATTCATTGTTTGATGGTTCTCAAATTCTCTCACGAGAATTTTTATGAGCCAGGAGAATTTTTGTGTCACGAAAAGTTTCGTGCCTGATTAAAAATCTTCGTGACTAAACACTGACACCCTCACCAGAAAAACTGTCACTCCGATTTTTAAAGCAATTTGGCAGACACACTAAAAAAATGTACCAAATAGTACAATTGTACTTTTGGTATGTAGAATGTACCAAATGTAGTACAATTGTACCAACTTTGGCATCACTGATTGGCAGTCAATGGAAACAACTAGCAAGCAACGGTTGTGTTGATCGTTGTATGTTATTGTTTATTGTCTGCTAAAGTTTGTAATTTGGAATTTGACATCAAAAGTCAATCACTTCTTAATTGGATAACAATTAAAAATCGTAATTGATTTCGATGAAAAAATCCACCAATTCTTTTTAGAGAAAACTTCATTTGTTTTTAACTAAATTTACACGATCAATCATGAAGATTGAAGCAAATTTATTTATACACCCTACAAAAAAGTGAACCCAATATGAAAGAAAATTTAGATTTATTTTGGAAAAATTTAATTAAAAAAGTTTCCTATTTGCAACATGTTACAAATAAGTTTATGCTTTTTGTCAAATTGAAGAAAATTTATTGAAAATAATAAATTTTTTGAATTTTTAAGAAAATTTCATAAGTTGAAGGAAAAAATGGGCTAAAATGTCTTTAGCGCCATACAAGTTCAAGAGAAAACAAGTATAAACGGCCGTAAGTTCGGCCAGGCCGAATCTTATGTTCCCTCCACCATGGATTGCGTAGAAACTTCTACGAAAGACTGTTATACACAATCGAATTACTTGGGTTGTGGTATCTTAAATCGTTTTCTAAATTGTGAGTTAGTCCACACGTGGTATATATTAGACAAAAAGGTATGTAAGTCTACAAATAATTACGAATCGATATGGACTTTTGCACGGTACGTAGCGAGCCAGAATTGAAGAATTGGCTATATACAATTATGAACTTGATATGGACCAATTTTTGTGTGATTGGGGATCGATTTATCTGAGGGCTATATAGAACTATAGACCGATATGGACCTAGTTAGGCATGGTTGTTATAGGCCATATACTAACACAATATACCAAATTTCAACTGACTAGGAGGAAATTTACTCCTCCAAGAGGCACCAAAACCAAATCTCGGGATCGGTTTATATGGGGGCTATATATAATTATTGACCGATGTAGACCAATTTTTGCATAGTTGTTAGAGACCATATACTAACACCATGTACCAAATTTCAGCCGGATCGGATGAAATTTTCTTCTCTTAGAAGCCCCGCAAGCCAAATCTGGGGATCGGTTTATATGGGGGCTATATATAATTATGGACCGATGTGGACCAATTTTTGCATGGTTGGTAGAGACCATATACTAACACCATGTACCAAATTTCAGCCGGATAGGATGAAATTTGCTTCTCTTAGATTCTCCGAAAGCCAAATCGGGGAATCGGTTTATATGGGGGCTATATATAATTATGGACCGATGTGGTCCACTTTTTGCATGGTTGTTAAAGACCATATACTAACACAATGTACCAAATTTCAGCCGGATCGGATGAAATTTGCTTCTCTTAGAGGCTCCGAAAGCCAAATCGGGGAATCGGTTTATATGGGGGCTATATATAATTATGGACCGATGTGGACCAATTTTTGCATGGTTGTTAGAGACCATATACTAACACCATGTACCAAATTTCAGCCGGATCGGATGAAATTTTCTTCTCTTAGAAGCTCCGCAAGCCAAATCTGGGGATCGGTTTATATGGGGGCTATATATAATTATGGACCGATGTGGACCAATTTTTGCGTGGTTGGTAGAGACCATATACTAACACCATGTACCAAATTTCAGCCGGATAGGATGAAATTTGCTTCTCTTAGAGGGTCTGCAAGCCAAATTTGGGGGTCCGTTTATATGGGGGCTATACGTAAAAGAGGACCGATATGGCCCATTTGCAATACCATCCGACCTACATCAATAACAACTACTTGTGCCAAGTTTCAAGTCGATAGCTTGTTTCGTTCGGTAGTTAGCGTGATCTCAACAGACGGACGGACGGACATGCTCAGATCGACTGAGAATTTCACCACGACCCAGAATGTATATACTTTATGGGGTCTTAGAGCAATATTTCGATGTGTTACAAACGGAATGACAAAGTTAATATACCCCCATCCTATGGTGGAGGGTATAAAAACAATTTTATTAAAATTTACTCATTTGAGAGACTTATGAACTCAATTTAAACATGCTTCTCCCATTTTAGGATTTTGAACTGGTAAATTTTACTATATTTGTATACAATTCTTTTTTTCTCATTTTTAGTTCATGTCATTAAAGTAAGCAAAGAATTATTCAAATAAGTAACAATTTCTCACATTGGTCAAAATTTTACTAAAATCTCCAAATTCTCATGAATTAAAATAAAGCTAAGTTGGCATTAGCGCCCTTTTTGGAGTGTATCAAATCACAACAAAAATCTGAACATCCTTACCATTTTCTAAAAGTTCGATATTCTAATTAAATCTGACTAGAATGCAAGTCTTGTCTAGTTTCATACTGAAAGCGAATACCACTGTGTGATAAAATTTCACACCTCATTCAAATTTTTTGTTTAAATACGTGGAAAATCGGAATGTGTTCTATTTACCATAGGCTTAAGTCGTCACATCTTAAAGAAAACAAGTTAAACTTCTAACCATAGAATATTAAAAGCCCTATCGACTTTTGTCTCTCTCTCTTGTCATTTGCAATTTTCCTCATGGCTGATCAAACATCGGCAGTCAAGTGCTTGCTGCTAACACCCAAATGATAATTATAACACTCGCATGTTGCCTCTCTCTCTCTCCCTCTCTTCCTATTGTCTAACAATGACTTTTAGCGCTTTAAAAAGTAGACTCCAGAGGCAAGAAGAAAAAGGCAATAAAACTCTAAGAAATATAAAACTGCAAGTAGACATCATTTTGCCTACAGATATTTGCAAAAAGAGTCAGACGTCTTAGCTGAGACAAAAAAAACGAACATTCACACATCCATACCTTCCTCTATACTCACACATGCTGACGAGTTGCATAGAAATTGTGAGCAAGGCAGCTAATTGTCGACTGTGTCACACATCGTTTATAGGCTTTTGTTGTTGCTCTGGAACACTAAATTGCAACAATTGCAATTGTTATTGTCATAGTCGCTTTCGTTGAGACCGTCGTCTTTTGATAGCTGCGGATTTTTTTTTTTATATTTTCTTCTGTTTTAGTTTTTTTTCTTATGTATGGATGAAATCCAAAAGAACATTGTCATGTTAGAGAGTACAGTAGTGGACTCTATTATAGCAGAGTTATAAAAAAATAACTATGGTGGATGAAATTCAAAATAAAGTAGTTGAGACGGACAATTTATTACCAAAAGGTTGTATGAGATTACTTCCAGCATTAATGTTTGCTTGAAAATCATGACTTACTTGCAGCGAATGTTTGCGGTTATCTAGCAATTCATATCACATCTCGTGGTCTAGGTTCGAGACCTCGCGGCAGATAACTGTGTTCATTAATTATATTTTATTTTTTTATAATTTTTTTATTTTTTATTTTATAATTTGGATTATGGTGTTTACAATTTTTGTGTGTGTGTGTTTTTTTTTGCGAAATTTCCATGCTTTTGTTTTAATGTTCGAATTTAATTCGAGATTAATACTGAACACTATTACCCATATTCAAAGCAATTTTATGGCCGTCTTAACCAATGAATTTACATTAAAAATGTAAAATTTTTCTTATGCTATAGTCACACTAGGCAAATATTAGACAGAAATCAAAAAAGAAGCCATGGCCACAGCCAATCCAGCTAACACTGTTAGCTTCTAGTGGTATACATATAACATCATGGTAGGATTATTTTCCAAAAAAAGGTATTCAGACAATTGGGAAATGGTTCTGGGAAAATGCTTGACACTCATTTTGGTCATTTATTTGCCTTGTGTGACCATAGCCTTAAACTTTTTCGCATATTGGATAAAACCAAAATTTTTACAATAGTAAATATGTCTATCATGGTGATTTAATGTTTTCAGCTTTTTCAATTTCAAAGATTTGGTTCCTACTTTGATGACTTTGGTATTGAGTCCGAGCCAATAAAGGCAGAAATTACACTAAGGAAACGCATTTTTATACCCTCCACGATAGGATTCACGGTTGTCACACGTGCCAAAATTAATCTATCAAAATTTGAAGAAAATTTTACCACAAAACTACCATATTTTTGTGATTATATTATTTCCTGGAAAAAGAAAGACAACATTTTTTCACAATTTTATTCCCGGAGCAAACTTTATTTCTATAGAAATTTTTATCAAAATTTTATTATTGTAGAAAAATTTGACATAAGATTATTTCTTTAGAAAATTGTGTCAAAATTTTATTTCTATAGATAATTTTGTCAAAATTTTATTCCTAGAAAAAATTTTGTCAACATTTTATTCCTAAAAAATTGTCAAAATCTTCTATAGGAATAATCCTTTAGAAAATAATGTCAAAATTTTATTCCTAGCGAAAATGTTGTCAAAATTTTATTCCTAGAGAAAATTTTGTCAAAACTTTATTTTTATAGAAAATTTTGTCGATGTCTTAGTACTAGAGAACATTTTGTCACAATTTTATTCCTAGAGAGAATTTGGCAAATTTTTTTTCTATACAAAATTTTGCCAAAATTTTATTATAGAACATTTTTTTCAAATTTTATTTCTATAGAAAATTTTATTTCTATAAAAACTTATGTTAAAAATTTATTTCTATAGAAAATTTTGTCAACATCTTATTTCTAGAGAAAATTTTATTCACTAGAATATTTTGTTAATAATTTCTATGGGAATATGCTATAGAACATTTTTTCAAAATTTTATTCCTAGAAAAAATTTTGTCAAAATTTTATTTCTATAGAAAATTTTGTCAAAATTTTATTTCTATTGAAAATTTTGTCAAATTTTTATTTCTATAGAAAATTGTGTAAAATTTTTATTTCTATAGAAAATTTTGTCAAATTTTTATTTCTGTATAAAATTTTGTAAAATTTTTATTTCTAAAGAAAATTTTGTCAAAATTTTATTTCTATAGAAATTTTTGTCAAAATTTTATTTCTATAACAAATGATGTCAACATTTTATTTCAATAGATACTTTTGTGACAATTTTTGTTCTATAGAAAATTTTGTCAAAACTTTATTTCTATAGAAAATTTAGCAAATTTTTATTTCTATACAAAATATTATCAAATTTTTATTTCTATTGAAAATTTTGTCAAATTTTTATTTCTATAGAAAATTTTTTCAAAATTTTATTTCTATAGAAAATATTGTCAAAGTTTTATTTCTATAGAAAATTTTGTCAATTTTGTCAACATTTTATCAAAGAACATTTTTTTATAATTTTATTTTTATAGAAAATTTTATTTCTAGAGAAACTTTTGTTAAAAATTTATTTCTATAGAAAATTTTGTCAACATTTTAGTTCTAGAGACATTTTTATTCGCTAGAATATTTTTTTATGGGAATATGCTATAGAAAATTTTGTTAAAATTGTATTCCTAGAAAAAATTTTGTAAAAATTTTATTCCTAGAAAAAATTTTGTCAAAATTTTATTCCTAGAAAAAATTTTGTCAAAATTTTATTTCTATTGAAACTTTGTCAAATTTTTATTTCTATAAAAAATTTTGTCAAAATTTTATTTCTATTGAAAATTTTGTCAAATTTTTATTTCTATAGAAAATTTTGTCAAAATTTCATTTCTATAGAAAATTATGTCAATTTTTTTATAGAAAATTTTGTCAAATTTTTATTTCTATAGAAAAGTTTGTCAAAATTTTATTTCTATAGAAAATTTTGTCAAAATTGTTTTTATATAGAAAATTATGTAAAAATTTTATTTCTATAGATAAGTTTGTAACAATTTTTGTTCTATAGAAAATTTTGTCAAAATCTTAGTTCTATAGAAAATTTTGTCAAAATATTATTTCTATTGAAAATTTTGTCAAAATATTATTTCTATTGAAAATTTTGTCAAATTTTTTTTTCTATAGAAAATTTTGTCAAATTTTTAGTTCTATAGAAAATTTTGTCAAATTTTTAGTTCTATAGAAAATTTTGTAAATTTTTATTTCTATACAAAATTTTATTTCTATTGAAAATTTTGTCAAAATTTTTTTACTATAGCAAATTTTGTTAAATTTTTATTTCTATAGAAAACTTTGTCAAATTTTTATTTCTATAGCAAATTTTGTCAAAAATTTATTTCTATAGAAAATTTTGTCAAAAATTTATTTCTATAGAAAATTTTGTGGAAATTGTATTACTATACAAAATTTTGTGAAAATTTTAGTTCTATAGAAAATTTTGTAAAAATTTTACCTCAGTAGAAAATTTTGTCAATTTTTTTTTCTATAGAAAATTTTGTAAAATTTTTATTTCTATAGAATATTTTGTCAAAATTTTATTTTTATAGAAAATTTTGTCAAAATTTTATTTCTATGGATATTTTTGTCAAAATTTTATTTCTATAAAAATTTTGACAATATTTTATTTCTATAGAAAATTTTGCCAACATTTTTTTCTGTAAAGAATTTTGTCAAAATTTTATTTCTATAGAAAATTTTGTCAAAATTGTATTTCTATAGAAAATTTTGTCAAAAATTTATTTCTATAGAAAATATTGTCAAAATTTTATATCTATTGAAAATTTTGTCAATTTTTTTTATAGAAAATTTTGTCAAATTTTTATTTCTATAGAAAATTTTGTCAAAATTTTATTTCTATAGAAATTTTTATCAAAAATTTATTTCTATAGAAAATTTTGTCAAAATTGTATTTCTATAGATAACTTTGCCAAAATTTTATTTCTATAGAAAAGTTTGTCAAAATTTTATTTCTATAAAAAATTTTGTCAAAAAATGTATTTCTATAGAAAATTTTGTCAAAGTTTTATATCTGTAGAAAATTTTGTCCAGATTTGATTTCTATAGAAAATTGTGTAAAAATTTTATCACTATAGAAAATTTTGTCAAATTTTTATTTCTATAAAAAATTGTGTAAACATTTTATTCCTATTAACAATGGTGTCAAAATTTTATTTCTATGGATATTTTGTCAAAATTTTATTTCTATAGAAATGTTGTCAAAATTTAATTTCTATAGAAAATTTTGTCAAAATTTTGTTTCTATTGAAAATTCTGCTAAATTTTTATTTTTATAAAAAATTTTGTCAAAATTTTATTTCTATAAAAAAATTTCGTCAAATTTTTATTTCTATAGAAAATTTTGTCAAAATTTTAATTCTATTGAAAATTCTACTAAATTTTTATTTCTATAAAAAATTTTGTCAAAATTTTATTTCTATAGAAAATTGTGTAAAAATTTTGTCTCTATAGAAAATTTTTACAAATTTTTATTTCTATAAAAAATGGTGTCAACATTTTATTTCTATAGATAATTTTGTGACAATTCTTGTTCTATAGAAAATTGCGTCATAATCTTATTTCTATGGAAATTTTGTCAAAATCTTCTTTCTATAGAAAATTTTGCTAAATTTTTATTTCTATAGAAAATTTTGTCAAATTTTTATTTCTATAGAAAAATTTGTCAAATTTTTATTTCCATAGAAAATTTTGTCAAAATTTTATTTCTATAGAAAAGTTTGTCAAAATTTTATTTCTATAAAAAATTTTGTCAAAAATTTATTTCTATAGAAAATTTTGTCAAAATTTTATATCTGTAGAAAATTTTGTGAAGATTTTATTTCTATAGAAAATTGTGTAAAAATTTTATCACTATAGAAAATGTTGTCAAATTTTTATTTCTATAAAAAATGGTGTCAACATTTTATTCCTATAAAAAATGGTGTCAAAATGTTATTTCTATGGATATTTTGTCAAAATTTTATTTCTATAGAAATGTTGTCAAAATTTTATTTCTATAGAAAATTTTGCCAAAATTTTATTTTTATGGAAAATTTTGTCAAAATTGAATTTCTATGGAAACTTTTTCAAAATTGTATTTTTTGTCAATTTTGTCAAAACGTCATTTCTATAGAAAATATTGTAAAAATTTTATTTCTATAGAAAATTTTGTAAAAATTTCAGCTCTATAGAAAATTTTGCACCGGTATATTTAGGTATATTTATTTATGTGTACACACTGGTATATTTATTTGTGTGTATGTGTCCGTTTGTAAATCATCGAAGCTTTTAAGTTTTCTTATTTGTTGTTTTTTTTCACACTCTATCTTTCCTTTTGCTTTCTCTCTCCCTTCCTCTCTTTCTGGCAAAGACCAAAGAGGAAACTTGTTTCTTAAGACATATTTAATTAAATTGGTTTAAGTTTTAACCGCACCATCCAATGACTACTCTCACTAATTGCATGAAGTGTTGGCAAATTCTGCATTGACGTTATAGGTCAGCAGGTCAAACTTCTGACCACTTAGTGAAAAAGTCTTCGACAACTAAAGAAATATGCCAGGTGTTTGTCTGAAGTGCTGAGTAATTAATTAAATTAAAGCTATAAGGAGGACACACTGTTTTAATTTTTGTTTTGTTTACAATGTTGGCAATCCAAGGAAGATTAAAGAAATTTCTTTCTATGAGATTTTCCTCTATATATTGGCTATAAAAGCTAAGACCTTGTTGGCCCTTTAATGAGAGGAATAGATTTGGTTCAAGGCACTACATTTTTAAAATGAGTTTATATTAAATGCATGAGATTGGTGGCCACAAGGAAAAGGACTAACTCTTGATGTCAATATTATATTTTTCTGAGGTCCGTAGTCATCCTAGTATACGGTTTTGAGGAAAGTATTTCTCTCAGCTCTTTAGTGTACATTTTGACAAAATTTTCTATAGAAATAAAATTTTGACAAAATTTTCTATAGAAATAAAATTTTATGTTACAAACTTTTTTTTATTGTATTCGACCTGTATTTGATTTTTCCAATTAATGAATTATTGATAGAAAAGACCTAAAACCGACCTCGAGCTCGTTTCTATCAATAATTCATTAATTGAAATAAAATTTTGACAAAATTTTCTATAGAAATAAATTTTTGACAATATTTTCTATAAAAATAAAATTTTAAAAAAATTTGCCTATAGAAATAAAAGTTTTGACAAATTTTTATACAGAAATACAATTTTAACAAAAGTTTCTATAGAAACAAATTTTTAGCAAAATTTTCTTTAGAAATAATATTATGACAAAATTTTCTATAGAAATAAAGTTATGACAAAATTTAAATTAAATTTTAAATTAAATTTTGACAAAATTTTTTACAAAAATATAATTTTGACAAAATTTTCTATAGAAATAAAATTTGGACAAAATTTTCTATAGAAATAAAATTTTGACAAAATTTTCTATAGAAATAAAATTTTGACAAAATTTTTTATAGAACCAAAATTTTATGTTACAAACTTGTTTTTATTGTATTCGACCTATATGTGATTTTTCCACTAAATTAAAAGTACAACAATCTATATTATAAAGTCTTGTGAAATAATGAAAGGAAAAGATCTAAGGAATTGATTGTGAACCATTTTATTTTTATAGTTTAATTAATTTAAAAAAGTAACCGTGAAAACAAGCTGGTTTTCAGCATGAAAACTGAACATAGTACTCAGCTTAATGAATTATTGAGAGAAACGACCTAGAACAGACTTCGAGCTCGTTTCTATAAATAATTCATTAATTGAAATAAAATGTTGACAACATTTTCTATAGAAATAAATTCTTGATAATATTTTCTATAAAAATAAAATTTTGACAAAATTTTCTATAGAAATAAAATTTTCACAAAACTTTCTATAGAAATAAAATTTTGAAGAAAAAATTTTTATAGAAATAAAAGTTTTGACAAATTTTTCTATAGAAATAAAATTAAATATGACAAAATTTTCTATAGAAAGTAAATTTTGACAAAATTTTCTATCAAAATAAAATTTTGCCAAAATATTCTATCAAAATAAAATTTTGCCAAAATTTTCTATAGAAATAAAATTTTGACAAAATTTTCTATAAAAATAAAATTTTGACAAAATTTCCTACAGAAATAAATTTTTAACAAAATTTTCTATAGAAATACATTTTTAACAAAATTTTCTTTAGAAATAAAATTATGACATAATTTTCTATAGAAATTACATTTTGACAAAATTTCTATAGAAAAAAAAAATTTAACAAAATTTTCTATAGAAATAAAATTTTGTCAACATTTTCTGTAGAAATAAAGTTTTGACAAAATTTTGACAAAATGTTCTATCAAAATAAAATTTTGACAAAATTTTCTATAGAAATAAAATTTTGACAAAATTTTCTATGGAAATAAAAATTTGACAAAATTTTCGATAGAAATAAAATGTTGACAATATTTTCTATAAAAATAAAATTTTGACAAATTTTTCCATAGAAATAAAATTTTGAAAAAAATTTCTATAGAAATAAAATTTTGCCATGTTTTCTATAGAAATAAAATGTTGACAAAATTTTCAATAGAAATAAAATTTTTACAAAATTTTCTATAGAAATAAAATTTTGACAACATTTTCTATAGAAATAAAATTTTGACAAAATCTTATATAGAAATAAAATTTTGAAAAAAATTTGTATAGAAATAAAAGTTTTGACAAATTGTTCTATAGAAATAAAATTTTGACAAAATTTTCTATAGAAATAAATTTTTGACAAAATTTTCTATAAAAATAAAATTTTGTCAACATTTTCTATAGAAATAAAGTTTTGAGAAAATTTTCTATAGAAATAAGATTTTGACAAAATTTTCTATAGAAATAAGTTTTTAAAAATTTTTCTTTAGAAATATAATTCTGACAAAATTTTCTATAGAAATAAAATTTTGTAGAATTTTTTATAGAAATAAAATTTTACAAAATTTTCTGTAGAAATAAAATTGTGATAAAATTCTCTATACTAATAAAATTTTAACAAAATTTTCTATAGAAATAAGTGTTTAACTAATTTTTCTTTAGAAATAAAATTGTGATAAAATTTTCTATAGAAATAAAATGTTGACAACATTTTCGATACAAATAAAATTTTGACAAAATTTTCTGTAGAAATAAAATTCTGACAAAATTTTCTATAGAAATAAAATTCTGAGAAAATTTTCTATAGAAATATGAATTTGACAAAATTTTCTAAAGAAATAAAATTTTGACAAAATTTTCGATAGAAATAAATTTTTAACAAAATTTTCTATAGAAATTAAGAAATTAAATTTTGGCAAAATTTTCTACAAAAATAAAATTTTGACAAAATTTTCTATAGAAATAAAATTTTGACAAAATTTTCTATTGAAATAAAATTTTGACAAAATTTTCATAGAAATAAAATTTTGCAAAATTATATTTTTTTTTGTTTGTGTTTTTGTAAAATTTTTTCCAAGTTGTGGTAGATTATTTTTGGCTAGAGTGTCAACCATGGTTCCATAGTGTGGCGCAGTGTATATAAAAATGAGCTTGGACTAAAGTTAGATTTTAAAGAGCCAAGGAGTTGTTTCGCTGGCTTCAGACGTCAATTGGTCAATTATCGAATTTGGTTTTCTCCGATGAGAAACCATTGCAAACAAAATGATCGGGATTACTAGCCAAAGAGGTCAGCTAAGAATTTCTCTCTACGATTGGCCACCTGAACACAAGCCCCGCCGTTGATCGCTCCCCGCTCATATTGTTCGAGCGAGGGGTTAAAATAAATGCCGTTTATTATCAGGATTGTATTGAGGCTGTGCGCAGACAAGCATTTCGGCCTCAGACGATAGATTTCGAATAGAACTCAGCCACCAAAATCTCCGGATCTCAATCCACTGGACTTTTGCGCCTTGGGTATTTTGAAAAGTCCATTTGCCACTAGAAATACCATGATGTTAACCATCTCAAGACGACGTTCCGTCTGGAATGGGCCATAATACCTTGGAACTACTATCGGGCAGAGTGTGATGGCTTTGTCAGCCGTTTGAAGGTCATAATTCGTGGCAAGGGTAGCCATTTCGAACAAATCTAAAATGATTCTAAAATTTGATATTATTTCCAAAATGTTTTGCTTTTAAAAAATAAAAAACAAAAATATATAAAAAATAGAGCGCTTTATTTAGTTGGATTACATATCTGTTATTCTGTATTCCAATAGCATCAGAGCTGAATTATCAATACATCGGATGCTTAAAAAGATGTCGTCCGTTTTATGAAAATGCTTCTAATCTGATTTTGCACTATGTTAGTTATGGATACAAAAACCGAATTTTCATACCCTGCACGTCTTGTTTGCTGGGATGTTATGGCTCTAATTCTGACTCAAGGATATTTGGCTTGCGGGCCATTGTTGTAGTCGAAATTCAAATAAATTTTCTTAAAATTGTTATGGTCCTTTGATCATAACGGCACCTTTCTTTATAATTTGTTTCAAACTGTGGATTCTATGACAATTCCTCTATAGCCGCGTATAAAAAAATCTAAAATCAACAAAAACCAATCGATAAACCGCAAGGCGAAAAAAGAAACAAATTGATTGACTTACCCAAAAGCCTTACAAGACTCGAGGCATTTGTATAAAAAAAATATTTCATTTTTCATTTCATTTTGCAGTCAATTAAAAAGGCATTTTTTACCTTCGAACGAACCACTAAAATGGCAATAAAAGAAATGTCGAAAACATTTCCATTAAACTGAACATTTTTGTTTTTCGTACTTTTTTGGCAGTTTGGATTAGCGGAAAATGTAGTGGGCAATTTCAAGTGGCGTTGGCTCTTGCTTGGGATTTCCCAAAACCGAGCTGGGCGAAGTGTGTTAATGTCACATGTTTTGTTGAGTTCAGCATTTAAGAAATTAAATTTAGAGAAGTGGGATTAATTCACGAGGTACCTTATGCATCGCATAGAAAAAAAAAAAAACAAAATGCCCTTTGGATAAAAGAAAATCTATCAATAGAAAAATACTCTCTCTGCTCTCGATGCTACCAGGGCTATGTGGTCCTCCATTCCCTGTAACTTTTTATGCCTTGCCCTTATTTTTCACTTAATCAAATGGAAAAAGTGCCTTACCTTGATGTTGCATTCCCTTTTACAGTACCAATTTTGTCAGAGTATTGTGGCTATGGAACACAAATTGATTCCATGGTGGCCCATCATCGTATTTCCCCTGTTAATTAATTGTCAACATTTGTGGGAAATTTATTTGTGATGCTCGCACTTGTTATAAATGTTTTTTATGATCATAAATCATTTAGCGTTTTAAGTGACCACACGTATTGTCCGTCGGAAAAGGGGGGATTTTGGCCACCCATCGGTATCTATAAGCGTTTTCTTAAATTTATTTTCACACACTGGTGAATTTTCTTTAGCTTGATACGCTAAATATGTATGTTTTAGTTTTTCGGTTATTATTTTTTTTTTGGATAATGCAAATTCAATTCAAAAACAAGTATATACGGCCGTAAGTTTGGCCAGGCCGAATCTTACCCTCCACCATGGATTGCATAAAAACTTCTACTAAAGATTGTCATCCACTCGAATTACTTGGGTTGCGGTAACACTTGTCAATGGCAAGGTATCTTAAAACTTCTTAACACCGTCTTCTCAATTGTAAGTTAGTCCATACGGGGTATATATTAAAAAAAAGGCCAATTAAATACGTATATAATTCAGTTTGACAAAATTTTCTATAGAAATAAAATTTTGATAAAATTGTCTATTGAAATAAAATGTTGATAAAATTTTCTATAGACATAAAATTTTGACAGAATTTTCTATAGAAATAAAATTTTGACAAAATTTTCTATAGTAATAAAATTTTGGTAGATTATTTTTGGGGATCAGCTATAAATAACTATAGACCGATATGGGCCAATTTTGGTATGGTTGTTAGCGACCATATACTAGCGCAATATACCAAATTTCACCACGTACAAAATTTCCACCGGATCGGATGAATTTTGCTCCTCCAAGAGCTCCGGAGGTCAAATCTGGAGATCGGTTTAAATGGGGGCTACATATAATTATGGACCGATATGGACCAATTCCTGCATGATTGTTGGAGAGCATATACTAACACCACGTACCAAATTTCAACCGAATCGGCTGAATTTTGCTCATCCATGAGGCTCCGGAGGTCAAATCTGGGGATCGGTTTATATGGAGGCTATATATAATTATGCACCGATGTGGACCAATTTTTGCATGATTGTTAGAGACCATATATTAACATCATGTACCAATTTTCAGCCGGTCGGAAGAAATTTGCTACTCTTAGAGGCTCCGCAAGTCAAATCGGGGGATCGGTTTATATGGGGGCTATATATAGGACCGATGTGGACCATTTTTTGCGTGGTTAGGTGGCAGCCCGATGTATCAGGCTCACTTAGACTATTCAGTCCATTGTGATACCACATTGGTGAACTACTCCCTTATCACTGAGTGCTGCCCGATTCCATGTTAAGCTCAATGACGCGGGACCTCCTTTTATAGCCGAGTCCGACCGGCGTTCCACATTGCAGTGAAACCACTTAGAGAAGCTTTGAAACCCTCAGAAATATCACCAGCATTATTGAGGTGGGATAATCCACCGCTGAAAAACTTGTTGGTGTTCGGTTGTAGCAGGAATCGACCCCACGACCTTGTGTAGGCACGGCGGGCATGCTAACCATTGCGTGGTTGTTAGAGACCATATAAAGGGTGATTTGTTAAGAGCTTGATAACTTTTTTTTAAAAAAAAAACGCATAAAATTTGCAAAATCTCATCGGTTCTTTATTTGAAACGTTAGATTGGTCCATGACATTTACTTTTTGAAGATAATTTCATTTAAATGTTGACCGCGGCTGCGTCTTAGGTGGTCCATTCGGAAAGCAACTTTTTCGAGCATTTCGGCCGGAATAGCCCGAATTTCTTCGGAAATGTTGTCTTCCAAAGCTGGAATAGTTGCTGGCTTATTTCTGTAGACTTTAGACTTGACGTAGCCCCACAAAAAATAGTCTAAAGGCGTCAAATCGCATGATCTTGGTGGCCAACTTACCGGTCCATTTCTTGAGATGAATTGTTCTCCGAAGTTTTCCCTCAAAATGGCCATAGAATCGCGAGCTGTGTGGCATGTAGCGCCATCTTGTTGAAACCACATGTCAACCAAGTTCAGTTCTTCCATTTTTGGCAACAAAAAGTTTGTTAGCATCGAACGATAGCGATCGCCATTCACCGTAACGTTGCGTCCAACAGCATCTTTGAAAAAATACGGTCCAATGATTCCACCAGCGTACAAACCACACCAAACAGTGCATTTTTCGGGATGCATGGGCAGTTCTTGAACGGCTTCTGGTTGCTCTTCACTCCAAATGCGGCAATTTTGCTTATTTACGTAGCCATTCAACCAGAAATGAGCCTCATCGCTGAACAAAATTTGTCGATAAAAAAGCGGATTTTCTGCCAACTTTTCTAGGGCCCATTCACTGAAAATTCGACGTTGTGGCAGATCGTTCGGCTATTCATGATGAAATGTCAAAGCATACTGAGCATCTTTCTCTTTGACACCATGTCTGAAATCCCACGTGATCTGTCAAATACTAATGCATGAAAATCCTAACCTCAAAAGAATCACCCTTTACTAACACCATGTACCAAATTTCAGCCGGACCGAATGATATTTGTTTCTCTTAGAGGCTCCGCAAGCCAAATCGAGGGATCGGTTTATATGGGGACTATTAATTATGGACCGATGTGGACCAATTTTGCGTAGTTGTTAGAGACCATATATTTACACCTTGTACCCAATTTCAGCCGGATCGGATGCAATTTGCTTCTCTTAGAGGCTCCACAAGCCAAATGTGGGGATCGGTTTATGTGGGGGCTATATATAATTATGGACCGATGTGGACCAATTTTTGCATAGTTATTAGATACAATATACTTACACCATGTACCAAATTTCAGCCGGATCGGAAGAAAGTTGCTTCCGGAGGTCAAATCTGGTGATCGGTTTATATGGGGGCTATATATAATTATGGACCGATGTGGACCAATTTTTGCATGGTTGTTAGAGACCATATACTAACACCATGTACCAAATTTCAGCCGGATCGGATGAAATTTGCTTCTCTTAGAGGCTCCGCAAGCTAAATCGGGGGATCGGTTTATATGGGGGCTATATATAATTATGGACCGATGTGGACCAATTTTTGCATGGTTGTTAGAGACCCTATACTAACATCATGTACCAAATTTCAGCCTGATCGGAAGAAATTTGCTTCTCTTAGAGGCTCCGCAAGCCAAATCGGGGAATCGGTTTATATGGGGGCTATATATAGGACCGATGTGGACCAATTTTTGCATGGTTGTTAGAAACCATATACTAACACCATGTACCAAATTTCAGCCGGATCGGATGAAATTTGCTTCTCTTAGAGACTCCGCAAGCCAAATCTGGGGATCGGTTTATATGGGGTCTATATATAATTATGGACCGATGTGGACCAATTTTTGCATGGTTGTTAGAGACCATATACTAACACCATGTACCAAATTTCAGCCGGATCGGAAGAAATTTGCTTCTCTTAGAGGCTCCGCAAGCCAAATCTGGGGATCGGTTTATATGGGGGCTATATATAATTATAGACCGATGTGGACCACTTTATGCATGGTTCTTAGAGACAATATACTAACATCATGTACCAAATTTCAGCCGGATCAAATGAAATTTGCTACTCTTAGAGGCTCCGCAAGCCAAATCTGGTGATTGGTTTATATGGGGGCTATATATAATTATGGACCGATGTGGACCAATTTTTGCGTGGTTGTTAGAGACCATATACTAACATCATGTACCAAATTTCAGCCGGATTGGATGAAGTGTGCTTCTCTTAGAGGCTCCGCAAGCCAAATCTGGGGATCGGTTTATATGGGGGCTATATATAATTATGGACCGATGTGGACCAGTTTTCGCGAGGTTGTTAGAGACCATATACTAACACCATGTACCAAATTTCAGCCGTATCGAAAGAAATTTGCTTCTCTTAAAGGCTCCGCAAGCCAAATCGGGGGATCGGTTTATATGGGGGCTATATATAATTATGGACTGATGTGGACCAATTTTCGCATGGTTATTAGAGACCATATAATAACACCATGTACCAAATTTCAGCAGGATCGGATGAAGTGTGCTTCTCTTGGAGTATCCTCAAGCCAAATTTGGGGGTCCGTTTATATGAGGGCTATACGTAAAAGTGGACCGATATGGTCGATTTGCAATACCATCCGACCTACATAAAAAACAACTTCTTGTGCCAAGTTTCAAGTCGATAGCTTGTTTCGTTCGGAGCGTGATTTCAACAGACGGACGGACGGACATGCTCAGATCGGCTCAGAATTTCATCACGACCCAGAATATATATACTTTATATGGTCTTGGAGCAATATTTCAATGTGTTACAAACGGAATGACAAAGTTAATATACCCCCATCCTATGGGGTAGGTGATCAACATTAGCCATATCCTAGAAGGAAGATTCTGTGGCAAGTGGGGATTGTAATAGACATCTGTATACTCTAAATGCGATACTGCATCTATTAAATGTTTTGGTCGAAACAGAGATTTTAATTCAATTTTATATTTTGCAAAAATTTGTTAACAACATTTGCAAACGAATAATTATTAGAAATAGCCAAATGCTCCAATTACTGGACAATAGTGCAGTTAATTTGAACGATTGTTAATAGTGTTTTTTTTTTTATCATCCGTCAGTTTGTAAAACATGCTCTGTTTGTCTGGTTATAGCCGACGGCGAATTTCGTCCAGCATAGAAGATATCGACTTAAGCGTTTTGCCCATTGTGTTTTTTGTTACGGTTTTGTTTTCTTCTCCATTGGTGTTCATGGCTGATTGTTGACGTTAATCGTTGCGGCTGACGCTGCAATGAGGAGAGACATAGCTTGACAGTTGTCCGGTTTAGTTGAATTTAATTCAATGTTAATCTAATTCGTTAATAAGCTTTTGCCTTGTCGTAACTAGTTTATGCAACTTACTTGGGGGTTTAGGTTTCTTGGCTTACCTTGCCCCCCCCCCCCCCCCCCATCCCCACCAATATCTCACCGCCATTCCCTTCTTCAATTACTTGTAAAAGAGGGTGGTGTCGTTTATTAGCGTTAGCTAAGAAGGAGGTCCCCTCCGTGTTAACGCACAAGCTCTAAGTTTGTGTATGGAATATTTGTGAAAGGGTTAAGTGAATTTAGTTGAATTATTTTGGTTGGGTTTGGTTTATTGTCGTAAAGGTGCGTGGTCCAGTTTTTCATTAGCTGCACGTGTAGTTTGTTTTTATAGACCAATTTATGTCATTTAATGAACGCAAAGTACCGTTTAAATGGGCCTTTTATGGAAATGTTATTGTTTAACAATGAATTTGATTACCGTTTGTACACACATGTTTGTTCATATAAAATGCTACCGACATATGTGGGTCATTGGTAATTGCCTTAGAGCTTAAATATTGACTTAAGTAAGATTAAGAACACAAAAAAAATTAAATTTGGGATACAAAAGGTTCCCTCACATCCTGCAAAAAGGAAACGATTTGGTTCCCTAGTCAAATTAAGTTTATTTGAACTGCAGACGAAAAGCTCGTCTACAGTTCTGAAGTGTCCAACAAAATCTCCATGATTAACTGTGGTGCAAGCATCAATAACCAGTTCAAATCGAATGGTTTGGACTGCAGACGGTAGGTTCAGAGTTTTAACAGCAGATGGAAGATTCAGAGTTAGAATTGCATCCAGACTCTTATTCTTTGAACAGTTGAAGTGCTATTATTTAAACTGCAAATAAACGGTCAAAATTTGGTCAAGGGGAAACGCGTGTAATCGGTGAAATCGTTTATTTAAAAAATCAAATTAAATTTCTTTTTCAAGTTCAATTATTATAAAATTCAGGAAAAATATTCAGTTAGGCTTTCGCTTTTCCAAATCCGAATTGCCGGGCCTCACGCTTGACACCTGCCATCAGATTTTGTACAGCCTCCTTTTACACCTTCTTCGCCGCAGAAAGCCAGTTTGTCTTGAACTGCTGCTCGTCCTTAGCAGTTTTTTTTGGCCTTCTTTAGGTTCCGCTTGACAATAGCCCAGTATTTCTCAATTGGGCGGAGCTCTGGCGTGTTGGCGTCCTCTGGCGTCCCTCCATGGCCTTTTTACCGTAATGGCAAGATGCCAAATCTGGCCAAAACAGTACGGAACAACCGTGTTTCTTCAGGAAAGGCAGCAGACGTTTATTCAAACACTCTTTCACGTAAATTTCTTGGTTGACAGTCCCGGAAGCTATGAAAATACTGATTTTCAAGCCACAGGTACAGATGGCTTGCCAAACCAGTTATTTCTTTGCGAACTTTGACAGTTTTATGTGCTTGAAAATATCTGCTACCTTTCCCCTTCCTTTTGCCGTATAAAACTCCGGTCCCGGAAGCTGCTTGTAGTCGGCTTTGACGTAGGTTTCGTCGTCCATTACCACGCAGTCAAACTTCGTCAGCATCGTCGTGTACAGCTTCCGGGATCGCGCTTTGGCCGTCGTATTTTGTTTATCACTACCTTCTTGTAAGTCGATAGTCCGGCTCATTTTTTGGCTCGATGCACGGTTGTAGACGATACATCCAGCTTATTTGCGGCATCTCGGAGAGAGAGGTTAGGGTTTCGCTTGAAACTACCGGCAACTCTCTTTGTCGTCTCAGCGGCTTCCGGTTTTCGATTTCCCCCCGATCCAGACTTCCTGGCTGTCGACAAACGTTCCCCAAACACTTTAATTACATTTGTAATGGTTGATTTGGTAACTTTTAGCGATTTTGCCAGCTTTGCGTGCGAGTAGCTCGGATTTTCGCGATGCGCGAGCAAAATTTTGATACGCTAATCTTCTTGCTTGGACGGCATTTTGACAACTGAAGAGTGAATTCCAAAATCAAAATAGGAGCAACATTCTACACACACACACCTTCAAAATGAGAGGTGTTCAGGTTTTTTAAATGGAAAATTGAAAGAAATACGTCAAGTTTATATTGACCAAATTTTGACCGTATCACCCTTTATCAATGTCTCACAGTTTGAACTGCTGACTTTGGTCTAAGTCTAAGTCTAAGCCTAAGCATCAACGTTCTTTGCTGATTTTGATGCTTACCTCAGGCCTCAGTGTTTGCACTTCATTCTCAAGTCAGTCAGTCAGTCTTAGCATTTGAACTGCAGACCATAGTTATTTAAATGTTAGTATTTTTACTACAGATTTAAGTCTCAATTCTTGAACTACAAGCCGGTGCATCGATGTTCATCTTCAGCGTTGAAACTGCAACTAGAAGTCTCAGTGTTTCAGCAGACCAAAGTCTCGCTTAAGACTCGTTGTTGCGGCTGTAGATCGAAGATTCTGACGTAAGTCACAATATTTGAACTGCAGACCGAAGTTTTAGTATTTGTACTACAAACACGCGTTCCAAAAATAATCTATCAAAATTTGAAGAAAATTTAACACAAATCTACCAAATTAAAAAATCCCAAATTTTGTCAAAATTTTATTTCTACAGAATATTTTATAAAAATAATAGAGAAGGTTCAGTGCTTAAAACTAGAAGTACCTATTTGTAATAGGTACTTTTAGTTGAATGTGGTATCACAATGGACTGAATAGTCTAAGTGGGTCTGAAATTTAATCGGGCTGCCACTTTAACCTAACCTAACCTAACCTTATTTTGTCAACATTTTATTTCAATTGAAGATTTTATGAAAATTTTATTTCTATAGTAAATTTTGTCGAAATTTTATTTCTATAGTAAATTTTGTCAAAATTTTATTTCTATAGAAAATTTTGTCAAAATTCTTTATCTTTAAAAAAAATTGTCAAAATGTTATTTCTAACAGGTTGGCTGATAAGTCCCCGGTCTGACACATAGATGGCGTCGCTAGTATTAAATGCATATTATTTTTATATAGTACCAACCTTCAAATGATTCGTGTCAAAATTTGACGTCTGTAAGTCAATTAGTTTGTGAGATAGAGCGTCTTTTGTGAAGCAACTTTTGTTATTGTGAAAAAATGGAAAAAAAGGAATTTCGTGTTTTGATAAAATACTGTTTTCGGAAGGGAAAAAATACGGTGGAAGCAAAAACTTGGCTTGATAATGAGTTTTCGGACTCTGTCCCAGGGAAATCAACAATACTTGATTGGTATGCAAAATTTATGCGTGGTGAAATGAGCATGGAGGACGGTGCGACGAAAACATCAAAAAAATCCACAAAATGATTTTGAATGACCGTAAAATGAAGTTGATCGAGATAGCAGAGGCCTTAAAGATATCAAAGGAACGTTTTGGTCATATCATTCATCAATATTTGGATATGCGAAAGCTCTGTGCAAAATGAGTGCCGCGAGAGCTCACATTTGACCAAAAACAACAACGTGTTGATGATTCTGAGTGGTGTTTGCAGCTGTTAACTCGTAATACACGCGAGTTTTTCCGTCGATATGTGTCAATGGATGAAACATCCGGCTGAAATTTGGTACGTGATGTTGGTATATGGTCCCTAACAACCATGCAAAAATTGGTCCACATCGGTCCATATTATATATAGCCCCCATATAAACGGACCCCCATATTTGGCTTGTGGAGCCTCTAAGAGAAGCATATTTCATCCGATCTGGCTGAAATTTGGTACATGGTGTTGGTATATAGTCTCTAATAACCACGCAAAAATTGGTCCACATCGGTCGAGAATTATATATAGCCCCCATATAAACCGATCCCCAGATTTGGCTTGCGGAGCCTCTAAGAGAAGCAAATTTCATCCGATCCGGCTGAAATTTGGAACATGGTGTTGGCGGCCGCAGTAGTATAAAACTCTGTGATTGCAGGTCGAAACCAATAGTGGATCTTTGCGGTTTCGGTCAGAAATTCAATTGAGGAGCTTTCGGTCGGCAGTCCACCTACTATGGTTTCAACGTAATCAGTTTAATCACTTAGATTTTGTTCTGCAATTCAAGGGCTAGAATATTCAGTTACCGTTTAATCACTGAGGTTTCGGGGTGCTTTACAATGACTCTTGCTTTCAGTTCAACTGTAACAAAGTAGTTGCCAAAGATATTATTATTACGGAATACATAAGTATAAACATACCAAAAGCTCCAACGTAGCCCGATACGGCGCAATTCAGACCTGAAATGACTACCCAGCAAAAAAAGCGTCGCCAAAAAAAGTAATGAAAATGTTCTTTTAGAATCCGGAAGTGATGCAAAATTGACGCAGAAGCGATGAATTTAACATGGGCTTGTCATAGGACGGAAGTCCTCCATTTCAACAGCCGTTGTACTGAATTTGCATCACTTCTTTAGGTGTGAGCCGAATTCAATGTTTTAGATGTGAATTAAGAAATTTTGTGATATTTCACAAATAAATAATTTTTAAAATTTTTTTATGAGTTTTAATGCGTTCTTACGCTTGTGTGGAACGTTTGGCATCAAATATTTTCAGAAATTCACAATTTTTTCAAAATGGTTTTAGCATTTTTTCCGACAAAAGTTAAATGATTTGTACCATTTTATGCATTCTTACTCTGTTTTTAACCTATTTGAAACAAAAAAAGTTTAAATTACCTATTAAAATTATGAAAAAAACCAAGTTATAAAAAATTGAATTAAAAGAACTTCCTAGGTAGTTAAAATAAAGAACATCATTGGGAGTGCATCTTCTGGAAGTGTTTTTAAAGTTGTGCCTTTGGAAGAACTTCCAAATTTTTTTCCTGGGTACCTAGACCGAAGCAACTACTATTCGCGAAGCCTGTATTGACTCAGAGAGTCTAATATAACGAAAGATACTAAACTTGCTAAGTCTCCAA
This sequence comes from Haematobia irritans, assembly GCF_050003625.1. Taxonomy (NCBI): domain Eukaryota; kingdom Metazoa; phylum Arthropoda; class Insecta; order Diptera; family Muscidae; genus Haematobia; species Haematobia irritans. The sequence continues at coordinate 110,331,787 of NC_134399.1, read as the reverse complement.
AGCTGCCACCTAATCCTAAGAACTCGCCAATATCAAATTAGAGCAATCAATGAAATCAAATAGTTATCCATCAATTTCGACCTCAGGACGGAAGCTGGTGATATCAGTAACAAAGAGTATTCCTAGCCCTCCTCTATTGTGCTATAAGAAATCTATCCGGAACCCAACCAGTTACCAATCTACAACGAATCCAAGAATTATCAACAAATTTACTAATTGCTTCAAATTCGAGTAATTCGAATTAAAGAATTCGCTAGTTTAGTGCGACCTTCACATCTGGGAATTTATTCTCATAATTTACCGATTTCTTGATAGTCATTGAATTTATCAGTTGTTGATTATATGCAAATTTAAGTTCTGAAAAACTCTCAATCACCTGATCGCATCGACGAATTCATCAGTTCTGTAGTTCTCATCAAAACCTGATCATCTGAGAATCAACCAATTCGCCATTTCTTCGCGATCACTTGCAAAACGTTTAAAAACAGATGATTACGGTTTTTGAGAACTTCGATTTGTAGATTATCTGGAACTGAACACTTCATCGATTATTCCTGAATTATATACAAATCTAGATCATCCTGATCATCGGCTAAGTAAGGAATTTCTGATTATTAATGGTAAGGTTAGGTTAGGTATAGTGACAGCCCGATATTTCAGGCCCACTTCGACTATTCAGTCCTCTTATCACTGAGTGCTGCCATTAATACTTCTAAAAGTTCATATGTTCCCAATTACGTGCAAATCAAAGTTCTCATCGACTCCTCACCACCTGATCATATCAAGTATTCTAGTTCATCAGTTCCCTAAGCATGTTGGAAACAAAAGTTTCCCTCTTTTGATCTTTTACGAATCAATGTATGCACCAGTTCCCGATAAGCTACGCAATGTAGATTAACAGATGATCGTGAATTGATGGATACTTCTCCATCTCGTCCAGTTCTTCTTGATCAGTTACAAAACTTTGAAAAACAGATGACTAGGAATTTTTGAGAACTTCGATTTGTAGATTATCCGGAACTGAAGAATACATCGATAATTGCTGAATTATCTACAAATGCAAATTCTCACTGACTTCGACCAGAAGACTCAATGAATTACGAATCAATGAATTCACAAGTTCTCGATCAGCTTTGATTGTGAGTTGATGGAAACCTCTCCATCTAGTTGAATTCTTCTCCATCAGCTACAAAACTTTAGATTTATAGATTATACGGAAGAATTCATCAATAAAATCTGAATTATCCACCATTGGCTAATTAAGGAATTTCTGATCATTAATGCTTCTTGAAGTTCAGAGGTTCCCAATTATCTACAAATCAAAGTTCTCATCGACTTCTCATCACCTGATCATATCAAGTATTGTTGTTCATCAGTTCCCCCACATGTTGGAAACAAAAGTCTTCCTATTCAGATCATTTGCGAATCCATGAATTTATAAGTTTTCGATCAGTTACACAACGTAGATTAGCATATAATCGTGAATTAATGGGGACTCCTTAGTGTATATAATCAAAAACTGATAAATTCATGAATAATTCTTTGATTCGCAGAGTTGTTCACAAGTGGTTTGTCTTCGCTTCCTAGACTACTTTTTATAACCTCCACCACAGGATGGGGGTATATTAACTTTGTCATTCCGTTTGTAACACATCGAAATATTGCCCTAAGACTCCATAAAGTATATATATTCTGGGTCGTGCTGAAATTCTGAGTCGATCTGAGCATGTCCGTCCGTCCGTCTGTTGAAATCACGCTAACTTCCGAACGAAACAAGCTATCGACTTGAAACTTGACACAAGTAGTTGTTATTGATGTAGGTCGGATGGTATTGCAAATGGGCCATATCGGTCCACTTTTACGTATAGCCCCCATATAAACGGACCCCCAAATTTAGCTTGCAGACCCTCTAAGAGAGCAAATTTCATCCGATTCGGCTGAAATTTGGTACATGGTGTTGGTATATGGTCTCTAACAACCATGTAAAAATTGGCCCACATCGGTCCATAATTATATATAGCCCCCATATAAACCAATTCCCCAATTTGGCTTTCGTAGCCTCTAAGAAATCCGATCTTGCTGAAATTTGGTACATGATGTTAGTATATGGTATTTAACAAACATGCAAAAATTGGTCCACATCGGTCCATAATTATATATAACCCTCATATAAACCGATCCCCAGATTTGGTTTGCGGATCCTCTTGGAGGAGCAAAATTCATCCGATCCGGTTGAAATTTGGTACGTGGTGTTAGTATATGGTCTTTAACAACCATGCAAAAATTAGTCCATATGGGTCCATAATTATATATAGCCCCCATATAAACCGATCCCCAGATGTGGTTTGCGGATCCCCAGATGTGGTTTGCAGCAAATTTTATCCGATCCGGCTGAAATTTGGTACATGGTATTAGTATATGGTCTCTAACAACCATGAAAAAAGTGGTCCACATCGGTTCATAATTATATATAGCCCCCATATAAACCGATCCCCCGATTTGGCTTGCGGAGCCTCTAAGAGAAGCAAATTTCATTTGATCCGGCTGAAATTTGGTACATGGTGTTAGTATATGGTCTCTAACAACCATGCAAAAATTGGTCCACATCGGTCCATAATTATATATAGCCCCCATATAAACCGATCCTCAGATTTGACCTCCGGAGCCTCTTAGAAGAGCAAAATTCATCTGATCCGGTTTGTGAAAATTTTATTTCTTTAGAAAATTTTGACAAAATTTTATTTCTATAGAATATTTTCTCAAAATTTTATTTCTATAGAAACTTTTATCAAAATTTTATTTCTATAGAAAATTTTGTCAAACTTGATTATATACGTATTTAATCGGCCTTTTTTAGTTTAATATATACCACATATTGACTACCTTGCAATTTAGAAGACGGTGGTAGGAAGTTTTAACATACCTTGCCATCGGCAAGTGATACCGCAACCCAAGTAATTCGATTGTGGATGACAGTCTTCACGCAATCCATGGTGGAGGGTACATAAGCTTCGGCTTGGCCGAACTTACGGCCGTATATACTTGTTACACTTTCTCCGTTTACTATTTCATTAATTTTTTTTTTCAGTATATCGAATATACTTTCATAAATTTTTCTAACAAACGCATATATTTTCTTTTTTTCTTTTAGGTAAGTTCTGGCTGTGAAACTTTTCGTTATCTTTTTATACGATTTCTTTTGGGCTTTACGTTTAAAAAGGACGAGTTACTACTATAATTCCTTTGAACCTGTTCCTGTACTAGTTTAACAAAACTGATCAAACTCAACTGTACCATATTGCTGTAAAATAAATTGCTGAAATTCTCTGGATATCGAGTACCGCCATGTGTAATCCGCCTATGTAATTCGCCTTGGCGAAGTTATAGAAACTGGTACGGGAACTGGTTCTAAGGCACCTTGGAAGTAACAATTGGTTACTTTAAGCGATAATGGTTTACAAAAGTTATAGAAACTGGTACGGGAACTGGTTCTAAGGCACCTTGGAAGTGGCAATTGGTTACTTTAAGCGTTAATGGTTTACAAAAGTGAGCTGTTTTCTTCATATGGATTTTTTTTTACAGACCGAAAAAGGTAAATTAACATAAAATCAACTACGTAACTTACATAAATATCATATCGGTTTAACTTCGATTATGATACACACTAAGCACGGAGTTTGCCACATAGCAAAAATAATGTGAATTTTCCCATCATCGATGATTCAGATGCTTGTGAAATTCTTTCGTCTTCAGCCTATTAGAAGTGCATTTTTATTACCTCTCAAAAATATTTTTGTGTTTATTATTATCATCATCGTGTGCACAATTTTTATTCATAAACAATGAAAAAAGATTTCATTTTTCAATAATTTCCGAAATTTTAATTACCTTTGTTTGTTTGCAATATTTTGTGAAAGTAATTTGCCTACGCTCATCGACTGAGGAAAGAATTGAAAGGAAATCCATGCCTCCCCAAACACCAAAAACGAAAATTCCACTCCAATATCAAGAAATAACAATGCCTGCAGACGATACAATAGACAGGGACACCGACCCACCGACCACTAGAGAGCTCAAAATGTTACGTATGCAATTAATTGTTTAATTAACTGACAAGTGATTAATTGTAAACAAAATTGGTGAGGTTTTGGACTAAAGGAGGGGAGGGGGAGTTATAGGAGAGGTTGTAGCCAAGAGGTGTGAGAGTATCTTGTATGGGGCTTTTGGTTGCTATTGGTTCCGGTGTTGGGGTAATATTTTGGGGAAGGTAAGGGGTTATATAAATGTAATTTTTGTGAGGCCAAAAGTGTAACAGAATGAAAAGAAAAATTTGTATGTATTTACTAAGTAAAAGTTTAATAAATATTGGCTAATTTTGTAAACAAAACAGATTGTAAAATATGAATTTTAGTGTAATGAAATTCATATTTCTACTGCCAATAATTTATGAAATTTTAAATGGTTTGATATAGAAAAATGCAAGTTCGACCCTCTTTTCTATAGAAAAAAATTGTTTAAAAGATTTTAATTAAAACAAGATTATAGAAAACAATCTCAGGAGACAACGAATTGGGAAATTGTCTATAGAAATAAAATGTTGACAAATTTTGACAAAACTTTAAATAAAAATAAAATTGTCACAAGATTATCTATAAAAAAAAATTACAACATTTTCCTAACAAAATGTAAACAATTTTCTATAAAAATATTTTTTTTTACAAAATTTTCTCAAAAAATAAAAATGTTGGCAAAATTTTCTATGAAAATAAAATGTTAACAAAATTTTCTATAAAAATAAAATTTTGATAAAATTTTCTATAAAAATAAAAACTTTGACAAAATTTTCTACAAAAATAACAAGTATAAACGGCCGTAAGTTCGGCCACGCCGAATCTTATGTATCCTCCACCATGGATTGCGTAGAAACTTCTACGAAAGACTGTTATACACAATCGAATTACTTGGGCTGTGGTATCTTAAATCGTTTTCTAAATTGTGAGTTAGTCCACACGTGGTATATATTAGACAAAAAGGTATGTAAGTCTACAAATAATTACGAATCGATATGGACTTTTGCACGGTACGTAGGGAGCCAGAATTGAAATATGGGGGTCGCTTATATGGGGACTATGTACAATTATGAACTTGATATGGACCAATTTTTGTGTGATTGGGGATCGATTTATCTGAGGGCTATATATAACTATAGACCGATATGGACCTATTTAGGCATGGTTGTTAACAGCCATATACTAGCACAATGTACCAAATTTCAACTGACTAGGAGGAAATTTACTTCTCCAAGAGGCTCCAAAATCAAATCTCGGGATCGGCTTATATGGGGCCTATATATGATTATGAACTGATATGGACCACTTTTGGCATGGTTGTTAAATATCATATACTACCACCACGTACCAAATTTCAACCAGATCGGATGAATTTTGCTTCTCCACAAGGCACCGGAGGTCAAATCTGGGGGATCGCTTTATATGGGGGCTATATATAATTATGGACTGATATGAACCAATTCATGCATGGTTGTTGGATACCATATACTAACATCACGTACCAAATTTTAACCGAATCCGATGAATTTTGCTCTTCCAAGGGGCTCCGGAAGTCAAATCTGGGGATCGGTTTATATGGGGGCTATACATAATTATGGACCGATTTCGATAAATGTTTGCATGGGTGTTTGAGGCCATATATTATGAATTTTGGTCTTCCAAGAGGCTCCGGAGGTCAAATCTGGCGATCGGTTTATATGAAGCTATATATAATTATGCGCCGATGTGGACCAATTTTTGCATGGTCATTAGAGACCATATACTAACACTATGTACCAAATTTTAGCCGGATAGGATGAAATTTGCTTCTCTTAGAGGCTCCGCAAGCCAAATCTGGGGATCGGTTTATATGGGGGCTATATATAATTATGGACTGATATGGACCAATTTTTGCATGGTTGTTAAAGACCATATACTAACACAATATACAAAATTTCAGCCGGATCGGATGAAATTTGCTTCTCATAGAGGCTCCGAAAGCCAAATCGGGGGATCGGTTTATATGGGGGCTAGGTTAGGTTAGGTTAGGTTATGTGGCAGCCCGATGTATCAGGCTCACTTAGACTATTCAGTCCATTGTGATACCACAGTGGTGAACTTCTCTCTTATCACTGAGTGCTGCCCGATTCCATGTTAAGCTCAATGACAAGGGACCTCCTTTTTATAGCCGAGTCCGAACGGCGTTCCACATTCCAGTGAAACCACTTAGAGAAGCTTTGAAACCCTCAGAAATGTCACCAGCATTACTGAGGTGGGATAATCCACCGCTGAAAAACTTTTTGGTGTTCGGTCGTAGCAGGAATCGAACCCACGACCTTGTGTATGCAAGGCGGGCTTGCTAACCATTGCACCACGGTGGCTCCCTATATGGGGGCTATACACAATTATGGACCGATGTGGACCAATTTTTGCATGGTTATTAGAGAACATATACTAACACCAAATGTACCAAATTTCAGCCGGATCGGATGAAATTTGCTTCCCATAGAGGCTCCGAAAACCAAATCGGGGGATCGGTTTATATGGGGGCTATATATAATTATGGACCGATGTGGACCAATTTTTGCATGTTTGTTAGAGACCATATACTAACACCAAATGTACCAAATTTCAGCCGGATCGGATGAAATTTGATTATCTTAGAGACTCCGCAAGCCAAATCGGGCGATCGGTTTATATGGGGGCTGTATATAATTATTGACCGATGTAGACCAATTTTTGCATAGTTGTTAGAGACCATATACTAACACCATGTACCAAATTTCAGCCGGATCGGATGAAATTTTCTTCTCTTAGAGGCTCCGCAAGCCAAATCTGGGGATCGGTTTCTATGGGGGCTATATATAATTATGGACCGATGTGGACCAATTTTTGCATGGTTGTTAGAGACCATATACTAACACCATGTACCAAATTTCAGCCGGAACGGATGAATTTTCTATAAATTTATTCCGATAATTGGTTGATAGTTTTGCTGCAAGTAGAGGATGCTGATGAGGAATGTGGTAATTCCGAAACAGCTGTACATCCAACCATCTTGCAGTCTATTGGTATCTTTCGGTTAAGCTACACTTGTAGTTTAGTCAATGCATGGCTTTAAGCTGAGATCAAAAACAACAATAACGATTGAAGAGAAGCCAACAATAACAAACAAAACGAATAAAATTTTGATAAAATTTTCTATAAACATAAAATTTTGACAAAATTTTCTATAAACAAGTACGAGTATATATGTTAAAGCAGTAAGTTCGGCCGAGCCGAATCTTAAATACCCACCACCATGAATCAAATATTATAGTTTCCTTTGAAATTTTATGGGGGTTTGATGAGAGACATTCTCCCAAGCAGAGCAGTTCAACCAGTACACTTCCCGAACATAAATTGAAAGATTTTACCTATGAAGACTATACAAGATTCTGGATTTATAAGAATCATTTTTTTTTTTGAGTTTTAGAGAAATCATTAACATCTCTTGTAAGTGTGTAAGATAATGATGAAATTACGCCTTGATTTGAAATCTAAAATCTGTAAAATCTGGAAATTTTACATTGAGTTTTAAGTAATTTTCATGATCAGTGCGCCTTCTATACTCTCTAGAAGTGAAATCGTCCTATATGCAGGTCTTACCAAATGGACCTATAAAAAGTAAATCCGATACACGTTTTTTATACCCTCCACCATAGGATGGGGGTATATTAACTTTGTCATTCCGTTTGTAACACATCGAAATATTGCTCTAAGACCCCATAATGTATATATATATATTCTGGGTCGTGGTGAAATTCTGAGTCGATCTGAGCATGTCCGTCCGTCCGTCCGTCTGTTGAAATCATGTTAACTTCCGAACGAAACAAGCTATCGACTTGAAACTTGGCACAAGTAGTTGTTATTGATGTAGGTCGAATGGTATTGCAAATGGGCCATATCGGTCCACTTTTACGTATAGCCCCCATATAAACGGACCCCCAAATTTGGCTTGCAGACCCTCTAAGAGAAGCAAATTTCATCCTATCCGGCTGAAATTTGGTACATGGTGTTAGTATATGGTCTCTACCAACCATGCAAGAATTGGTCCATATCGGTCCATAATTACATATAGCCCCCATATAAACCGATCCCCGGATTTGGCTTACGGAGCCTCTAAGAGAACCAAATTTCAACCGATCCGGCTGAAATTTGGTACATGGTGTTAGTATATGGTCGCTAAACACAATGCCAAAATTGGTCCACATCGGTCCATAATTATATATAGCCCCCATATAAACCGATCCCCCGATTTGGCTTGCGGAGCCTCTAAGAGAAGCAAATTTCATCCGATCTGGCTGAAATTTGGTACATGGTGTTGGTATATGTTTTCTAATGACCATGCAAAAATTGGTCCACATCGGCCATAATTATATATAGCCCCCATATAAACCGATTACCAGATTTGTCCTCCGCAACCTCTTGGAAGACCAAAATTCATCTGATTCAGTTGAAATTTGGTACGTGGTGTTAATATATGGCCTCAAACACCCATGCAAAAATTGGTCAATAAGTATATATAGGCCCGATATAAACCGATCCCCAGATTTGACCTCCGGATCCCCTTGGAAAAGCAAAATTCATCCGATTTGGTTGAAATCTGGTACGTGATGTTAGTATATGGTCTCTAACAACCATGCAAAAATTGGTCCACATCGGTCCATAATTATATATAGCCCCCATATAAACCGATCCCCTGATTTGACCTCCGGTGCCTTTTCGAGAAGCAAAATTCATCCTATCTGGTTGAAATTTGGTACGTGATGTTAGTATATGGTCTCTAACTACCATACAAAAATTGGTCCACATCGGTCCATAATTATATATAGTCCCCATAAAAACTGATCCCCACTTTTGACCTCAGGTGTCTTATGGAGAAGCAAAATTCATCCGATTTGGTTGAAATTTGGTACGTGGTGATGGTATATGATATTTAACAACCATGCCAAAAGTGGTCCATATCAGTCCATAATCACATATAGCCCCCATATAAACCGATCCCGAGATTTGGTTTTGGAGCCTCTTGGAGGAGCAAATTTCATCCGAGTCAGTTGAAATTTAGTACATTGTGCTAGTATATGGCCGTTAACAATCATGCCTAACTAGGTCCATATCAGTTATATATAGCCCTCAAATAAATCGATCCCCAATCACACAAAAATTGGTCCATATCAAGTTCATAATTCTATATAGCCCCCATACAAGCGACCCCCATATTTCAATTCTGGGTCTCTACGTACCGTGCAGAAGTCCATGTCGATTCGTAATTATTTATAGACTTACCTATACATAACTTTTTTGTCTAATATATACCACGTATGGACTAACTCACAATTTAGAAAACGATGTCAAGAAGTTTTAAGATACCACAACCCAAGTAGTTCGATTGTGGATGGCAGTCTTTCGTAGAAGTTTCTACGCAATCCATGGTGGAGGGTACGTAAGATTCGGCCTGGCCGAACTTACGGCCGTATATACATGTTTTAATTCTAAAACACCAGTAAATTTACAATTTCAGGCAAATCAGATAAAACTACTACGGACCAAAAAGTAAAATCGGGAGTTCGGTCTATACTAAAACATTGACCGATACTCACCATTTACTGCACATCTCTGTATGGTCCTAGAATACCTCTATGTTTCCAAATTCAGGCAAATTGGGTAAAAACTACGGATTCTAGAAGCCCAAGAAGTAAAATCGTGAGATCGGTCTATATGGGGGCTATATCAAAACATGGACCGATAATCAGAATTTTCGGCACATCTCTTTATGGTCCTAGAATACCTCTAGATTTCCAATTTCAGGCAAATTGGGCACAAACTAGCGATTCTAGAAGCCCAAGAAGTAAAATCGGGAGATCGGTCTATATGAGGGCTATATCAAAACATGGACCGATACTCACCATTTGCGACACACGTCTTTATGGTCTTAGAATACCTCTAGATTTACAATTTCCGGCAAATTGGATAAAAACTTCAGTTTTTTATAAGCCCAAGACCCCAAATCGGGAGGTCGGTTTATATGGGGACTATATCAAAACTTGGACCGATATAGCCCATCTTCGAACATGACCTGCCTGAAAATAAAAGACGAATCTGTGCCAAATTTCAGAACGATAGCGCCATTATTGAAGGCGTGATTACAACAGACAGACAGACGGACATGCTTATATCGTCTTAGAATTTCTCCCTGATCAAAAATATATAGACTTTATATAGTCGGAAATCGATATTTCGATGTGTTACAAACGGAATGACAAACTTATTATACCCCCGTCACCATTCTATGGTGGTGGGTATAAAAATGTAAACAATTTTCTATAAAAATATTTTTTTTTTTTTGCAAAATCTTCTCAAAAAATAAAATTTTGACAAAATTTTCTATAAAAATAAAAAATGTAGTAAAATTTTCTACAAAAATAAAAATGTTGACAAAATTTTCTATGAAAACAAAATGTTGACAAAATTTCCAATAAAAATAAAATTTTGATAAAATTTTCTATAAACATAAAAATTTGACAAAATTTTCAATAAAAAAAGTGTCACAAAATTTTCTATAGAAATAAAAATTTTGACAAAATTTTTTATAAAAATAAAATTTTGATCAAATTTTCTTTATGTTCATAGAAAAAAATTGACAAAATTTTCTATAAAAAAAAATGTGACAAAATTTTCTAGAAATAAAATATTGACAAACTTTTTCATAAAAATAAAAGAGATATTGACAAAATTTCCTATAAAATAAAATTATACTATAGGAATAAAATTTTAACAAAATTTTCTATAGATATAAAATGTTGAAAAAATTTTCTATAAATTAAAATGTTGGCAAAATTTGCTATAGAAATAAAATGTTGACACAATTTTCTATAGAAATAAAATGTTGAAAAAATTTTCTTTAGAAATAAAATGTTGAAAACTTTGTCTATATAAAATTTGAATAAAATATTTTATAGAAATAAAATTTTGAGAAAATTTTATATAGAATAGTGTTTTGAGAGCATTTTCTATAGAAATAAAATTTTGTCAAAATTTTCTATAGAAATAAAATTTTGACAAAAATTTGATGCAAAGCTTGAAATTAAGATTTTTTAATATGGTTGATTTTTTATTAAATATTGTTGAAATTTTAGTAGATTATTTTTGCCATGAGCGGTAACCGTGCTTAGCACTCTCTGCAAAAAACGCCATAAAACAAACATGGTGCATCAAAATGTCAATTCATACATTTGAGATATGAACGTAATAAGATATTAAGGCATACATTACATCTTCTTCTCGAGATGTTTATTTTGAACATTTGATCAGAGGCAGTTTTTTTTATTATATTATATATGGTTTTAAGTTTGTTATTATCAGTAAGAAAGATTTTGCAAGAATTTTCTTCAGAAATATTTTTTTTATAAAACGATATCTACAAATTATTCTTAATAATATTTTTAAAATTTTTATAGCGTTAATATATTTAGGTCGAATTAAATGGAGTGTTAATTTTCTAGTTTTTACAAAATGTATTTTTTAATATTTACGCCTTTCAAGTTAGTATATTCAATGCTTATTTATAGTTGCTTGGCTTTTTTAAATTTCTCCTGTTTATTCATAAACTGACCTATAATTTTAGGAAAATGGGTCATATTTATATATAGATTTTTGGTTTAGAAATTTTTTGTGAAATTTTCTAATTTTACAAATGTATTCGAGTACACGATTTAAGTAAATGAAAATCCATATGAATTGTGAATTTAAAAATCAGAAATTTTTTTTACCGTTTTTGTTTTGCATGATTTGAGTTTAAAGAAAAATGCCTGATGTCATCAGCACCATCCTCATCATCTCGAACATCATAATCGCATTTTTTTCTTCCATTATTGTTTACTATTCTAAATTAAATATTACTTAAGAGGCAGAGCAGAGTGAAATTCTCGCTCGACACTTGTCTTTAAGGCAAACAAAATTTGGCCGTCTGTCTGTCTGTCTGTCTGCTGCCTATCAGGCAAATGAATGTATAGTAACTCACGTCTCAACTATTTTTCAGAGACGCAGTAATAAAGCTGACGACAGCTTCAACGAAGGCAGTTGTCTTTAATTACTACCTCACTTGTGAAAAATCTCTCATTGTTATTTATTTAATTTTCTGTTTTTTATTTCTGTTGCTGTTTTGTTAAATTAGCAAAATATTTGCTGAAATGAGTAAAAGGCATTAAAGTTACATCTGTTTTTTTGATTTGTTTAAATGAAATTTCAGGAAGAATAAAAATTTTGTGAGATTTTAATGCAATATTTTGATTTACCTTTAAGGGAGATGAACTAATTTTTTCACTTTCGTTAGACAGAGGCAGAAGGTTTTGAATACCATATTGGGCTCACAGGAGCTGACTAATAAAATACTTGCCAACATTTTATTTCTATAGAAAATTTTGTTAAAATTTAATTCTATAGAAAATTCTGTGTACATTTTATTGCTATAGAAGATTTTGTCTAAATTTTATTTGTATAAAAATTTTTGTAAAATTTTATTTCTATAGAAAACTTTGTCAAAATTTTATTACTAAAGAAAATTCTGTCTAAATTTTATTTCTATAGAAAAATTTTGTCAAAATTTTATTTCTATAGAAAATTGTGTCAAAATTTTATTTTTATAGAAAATTTTGTCACAATTTTATTTCTATAGACATTTTTGTCAAAATGTTATATATATAGAAAATTTTGTCAAAATTTTATTTCTATAGAAGATTTTGCCAAAATTTTAGTTCTATAAAAAACTTTGTCAAAATTTTATTTCTATAGAAAATTTTTTCAAAATTTTATTTCTATAGAAAATTTTGTCAAAGTTTTATTTCTATAGAGAATTTTGTCAAAATTTTATTTCTATAGAAAATTTTGTCAAAATTTTATTTCTATAGATAATTTTGTCAAAACTTTTTACCTATAGAAAAGTTTGTCAAAATGTTATTTCTATAAAAAAATTTTGTCAAAAATTTATATCTATAGAAAATTTTGGTAACATTTTTCTGTAGAAAATTTTGTCAAAATTTCACTTTTATAGAAAATTTTATCAAAGATGTACATCTATAGAACATTTTGTCAAAATTTTATTTCCATAGAAAATTTTGTCAAAATTTTATTTCTATAGAAAATTTTGTCAAAATTTTATTTCTAGGGAAAATTTTGTCAAAATTTTATGTTTACAGCACGTTTTCTCAGAGTTTTATTTCTATCGAAAATTTTGTCAAAATTTTATTACTATAGAAAATTTTGTTAAAATTTTATATCTATAGAAAATTTTGGCAAAATTTTATTTCTATAGGAACATTTTATTTCTATATAATAAAATTGTGTCAAAATTTTATTTTTATAGAAAATTATGTCAAAATTGAATTTTTATAGAAATTTTTTTCAGCAATTTATCTCCATGGAAAATTTTTTCAAAAATTTATATCTATAGAAAATTTAATCAAAATTTTATCAGAGTTTTATTTCTATCGAAAATTTTGTCAAAAATTTTTGTTAAAATTTTATATCTATAGAAAATTTTGGCAAAATGTTATTTCTATAGGAACATTTTATTTCTATATAATAAAATTGTGTCAAAATTTTATTTTTATAGAAAATTATGTCAAAATTGAATTTTTATAGAAATTTTTTTCAGCAATTTATCTCCATGGAAAATTTTTTCAAAAATTTATATCTATAGAAAATTTAATCAAAATTTTATTTCTATAGAAAATTTTGTCAAAATTTAATTTCTATAGAAATTTTGTCAAAATTTAATTCTATCGAAAATTCAGTCCAAATTTTATTTCTATAGAAAAATTTTGTCAAAATTTTATTTCTATCGAAAATTTTGTCACAATTTTATTTCTATAGAAAATTTTGTCACAATTTTATTTCTATAGAAAATTTTGTCAAAATTTTATTTCTACAGTAAATTTTGTCAAAAATTTATTTCAATAGAAAATTTTGTCAAAATTTTATTTCTAGAAAAAGGTTGTCAAAATTTTATTTCTATCGAAAATTTTGTCAAAAATTTATATCTATAGAAAATTTTGTCATAATTTTAATCCTGTGGAAAATTTTGTCATAATTTTATTTCTATAAAAATTTTTGTCAACATTTTATTTCTATAGAAAATTTTGTTAAAATTTTATTTCTATAGAAAATTGTGTTAAAAATTTAAATCTATAGAAAATTTTGCCAAAATTTTATTTCTATAGAAAAATGTTGTCAAAATTTTATTTCTATATAAAATTGTATCAAAATTTTATTTGTATAGAAAATTTTGTCAAAATTTTATTTCTATAGAAAATTTTATCAAAATTTTATTTCTATAGAGAGTTTTGTCAAAACTTTATTTCTATAGAACAGTTTGTTAAATTTTATTTCTATAGAATGTTTTGTTAAAGTTAATTCTATAGAAAATTCTGTCTAAATTTTATTTCTATAGGAAATTTTATCAAAATTTTATTTCTATAGAAAATTTTGTCAAAATTTTATTTCTATAGAAAATTCTGTCTAAATTTTATTTCTATAGTAAAGTTTGTAAAAGTTTTATTTCTATAGAAAATTTTGTCAAAATTTTATTGCTATAGAAAATTTTGTCAAAATTGTATTTCTTTTTCAAAATTTTATTTCTATTTTGTTAAAATTTTATTACTATAGAAAATTTTGTAAAAATTTTATTACTATAGAAAATTTTGTAAAAATTTTATTACTATACAAAATTTTGTCAAAATTTTATTTCTATAGAAAATTTTGTCATAATTTTATTTTTATAGAAATGTTTGTTAAAATATTTCTTATATAGAAAATTTTGACACAATTTTATTTCTATACAAAATTTTGTCAAAATTTTGTTTTGTAGAAAAGTTTGTCAAAATTTTATGTCTGAAAAAATTTTTTGTCAAAATTTTATTCTTATAGGTTAGGTTAGGATATTTTGTCAAAATTTATTTCTACAGAAAATTTTTTCAAAATTTTATTTTAATAGAAAATGATGTCAAAATGTAATTTTTATAGAAAATTTTCTGAAAATTTTATTTCTATGGAAAATTTTGTCAAAATTTAAATTTTATAGAAAATTTTCTCAGAATTTTATTTCTATAAAAATTTTTGTCGCATTTTGTATTTTCCTCTGTTGGTTAAGCTACACTTGTAGTTTAGTCAATGTATGGTTTTAAGCTGAAATCAAAAAAACAACAACAATGATTAAAGAACAAAAACCAGCAATAACAAAACAAAACGAATGAAAAAATTTTATTCCTCTAGAAAATTTTGTTAAAATTTTATTTCTATAAAATTTTTTTTCGAAATTTTATTTCTATAGAAAATTTTGTCAAAATTTTATTTCTGTAGAAAATTTTGTTTTCTATTGAAAATTTGTTAAAATTTTATTTCTATAGACAATTTTGTCAAAATTTTGTTTCTATAGAAAATTGTGTCAAAATTTTATTTCTATAGAAAATTGTGTAAAATTTTTATTTCTATAGAAAATTTTGTCAAAATTTTATTTCCATAGAAAATTTTGTCAAAATTTTATTTCTATAAAAATTTTTTATTTCTATAAAAATTTGTAAAGCACCTCTTAGTATTATGCAAAATCTACCAAAACATAAGAAATTCTACCAATCTACCAACCAGTAAAAAATCTAACATTTTTGGTAGAATACTACCAAGTGTGACAACCGTGCATACAACTCAAAATCAACAAATCAAGAAATATATTTACAACCCAGCAAATAATTTGGAAGTTCTTCTCAAGGCACAACTTTAAAACAACTTCCAAAAATGCTCTCCCAAAGATGTTCTTTATTTTAACTGCACAGGATGTTAATTTGAGTCAATTTTTTTATAACCCGCTTTTTCATATTTTTAATGGGAAATTTATTTTTATTCGTTTCAAATAGGTTAAAAACACATTAAGAATTAATAAAATGGTACAAATTAATTAAATTTAGCAGGAAAAAATGTTAAATCATTTCTAGAAAAATTGCGAATTTTTGAAAATACTTGATGACAAACGTTCCATACAAGCGTTATAATGCATTTTAAAATTATAAAAATTTTTAAAAAATATTTATTTGTCAAAATATCACAAAAATTCTTAATTCACATCCAAATCACTGAATTCACCGCGCACCTTAAGAAATGATGCAAATTCACTGCAGCAGCTGTTGAAATGGTGGACATCCGTCCTATGACAAGCTCATGTTAAATTCATCGCTTCTGCGCCAATTTTGCACCATTTCCGGATCAAAAAAGAACATTTTCACTACTTTTTTGGCAACGCTTTTTTTTGCAGGGAAATTTCAGCCAATGCTAAAACTTTATTTTTTCTATGTGACTTATTACATTCCTATTTGAATTGTAGTTTTTTCCGTAAGACAACTGAATAAAAAATATATATTTCTTCGTCTCAATGGAAGTTTCATTCCATTTTGATTTAAGAAAAAAAATGTATTCCTATAATTTGTGCCACCCTCTTCTTTTGACCCTCTTGGTGGTCAAATAAAATTTATTAATATGAAAACACAAAAAAAAAAAATGATTATCATTGTTATCTGATGACTGACTCATTGCTTTGTCCGTTTCGCCTTATGCCTTGTCGCCTATTCATTGAAGTCATTCTGATTATGTCCCCATGGTTTATGACAGCAGTATTATCATCATTATGAGCCATTACCACTATTATGGCAATTTTTATTGGAGTTTGGTGCCTCCATCATTCCCCCTATTCTCAGTCTTGCCTATTCCTTTGGGTGGCTATTTTTATTGACAATAATTAATTTTCTGTTAATTTATAACTTCCATATACGCAAACAAATAACATCTAGATAAGTATTCAACATTCAATTCAATTCCATATATTTATTTGTAGTCAATCGATGTCCGTGTTCTTCGTTTCCATTATCAGTTATACAATAATTTAATGTTAATAAATTTATTGAGCCACTGTTTATCGATTTAATTGGAGGTTAAGGGTCTCTGCTAATACAGATTGAGTTTTTCATATGAAAAAATTTCCTATAGAAATAAATAATAAAATAAATAAATGTTCTATGTATGGAAATAACATTTAGACAAAATGTTCTATAGAAATACAATTTTGACAAATTTTTCTATAGAAATAAAATTTTGACAAAATATTCTATAGAAATACAATTTTGACAAAATATTCTATAGAAATAAAATTTTGACAAAATTTTCTATTGCATTAAAATTTTCACAAAATTTTCTAACAAAATAAAATTTTGACACAATTTTCTGTAGAAATAAAATTTTGACAAAATTTTCTATAGAAATAACATTTTGACAACATTTTCTATAGAAATATAATTGTGACAAAATTTTCTATAGAAATAAAATTTTGCCAAATTTTTCTATAGAAATAAAATTTTGACAAAATTTTCTATAGAAATAACATTTTGCCAAATTTTTCTATAGGAATAAAATGTTGACAAAATTTTCTATAGAAATAAAATTTTGAAAAAATTTTCTATAGAAATAAAATTTTGCCAAATATTTCTATAGGAATAAAATGTTGACAAAATTTTGTATAGAAATAAAATTTTGACAAAATTTTCTATAGAAATAAAATTTTGACAAAACTTTCTATAGAAATAAAATTTTGCCAAATTTTTCTATAGAAATAAAATGTTGCCAAAATTTTTTATAGAAATAAAATTTTGACAAAATTTTCTATAGAAATAAAATTTTAACAAAATTTTCTATAGAAATAAAATTTTGACAAAATTGTCTGTAGAAATAAAATTTTGACAAAATTTTCTATAGAAATAAAATTTTGCCAAATTTTTCTATAGAAATCAAATGTTGACAAAATTTTTTATAGAAATAAAATTTTGACAAAATTTTCTATAGAAATTCAATTTTGATAAATTTTTCTATACAAATAAAAATTTGACAAAATTTTCTATAAAAATAAAAATTTGACAAAATTTTCTATAAAAATAAAATTTTGCCAAATTTTTCTATAGAAATAAAATTTTCTATAGAAATAAAATTTTGACAAAATTTTCTATACAAATAAAATTTTGACAAAATTTTCTATAAAAATAAAATTTTGACAAAATTTTCTATAGAAATAATATTTTAACAAAATTTTCTATAGAAATAAAATTTTGACAACATTTTCTATAGAAATATAATTGTGACAAAAATTTTCTATAGAAATAAAATTTTGACAAAATTTTCTATAGAAATAAAATTTTGACAAAATTTTTTATAGAAATAATAGTTTGAAAAAAATTCCTATAGAAATAAAATTTTAACAAAATTTAAAATTTTGACAACATTCTCTATAGAAATATAATTGTGACAAAAATTTTTTATAAAAATAAAATTTTAACAAAATTTTCTATAAAAATACAATTTTGACAAAATTTTCTATAGAAATAAAATTTGACTAAATTTTCTATAGAAATAAAATTTTGACAAAATTTTCTATAAAAATAAAATTTTGACAAAATTTTCTATAGAAATAAAATATTGACAAAATTTTCTATAGCAATAAAATTTTGACAAAATTTTCTATAGAAATAAAATTTAACAAAATTTTCTATAGAAATAAAATTTTAACAAAATTTTCTATAGCAATACAATTTTGACAACATTTTCTATAGAAATAAAATTTTGACAAAATTTTCTATAGAAATAAAATTTTGGCAAAATTTTCTATAGAAATAAAATTTTGACAAAATTTTCTATACAAATAAAAATTTGACAAAATTTTCTATAGAAATAAAATTTTGACAAAATTTTCTATAGAAATAAAATTTTGACAAAATTTTCTATACAAATAAAAATTTGACAAAATTTTCTATAAAAATAAAATGTTGACAAAATTTTCTATAAAAATAAAATTTTGACAAAATTTTCTATAGAAATAAAATTTTGACAAAATTTTCTATAGACATAAAATGTTGACAAAATTTTCCATAGAAATATAATTTTGACAAAATTTTCTATAGAAATGAAATTTTAACAAAATTTTCTGTTGAATTAAAACGTTGACAAAATATTTTATAGAATGAAAGTTGAACACATTAAGTAGGAACATTCTCCCGAAACACGTTTCAATTACCGTAAAACCGCTCATAGAAATTTGGATACATTCAGGAATGGACACTAAACCAAAGGATTTTGGTATATCACCCAGGAAGAATTTCTTCCGTCACAATATGATGTGGTAGCAAAACATATCACTGGATATAATCTATCGGAACTCCGAAGACTCCCCAATAAGAGTCTCTAAAGACGCCCCAATAAGTGTCTCTAAATACTCCCCAATAAGTGTCTCTACAGGCTCTGCAAGAAGTGTCTTTAAAGACTCCCAAATAAGAGTCCCCAAAGACTCTCCAATAGTAGTCTCTATAGACTCTCCAATAGTAGTCTCTATAGACTCTCCAATAGGAGTCTCTACAGAATCTCCAATAGTAGTCTCTAAAGACAGCACGACAAGAGTCTCCAAAGACTCCCCCAACAAGAGTCTCTAAAGACTCCCCAAGAAGTGTCTCTATAGACTCTTTAAGAAGTGTCTCTAAAGACTCTCTAAAGAATCCCCATTAAGAGACTCTTCTTGGGGCGTCTTTGGAGTCTCTTATTGGATAGTCTTTAGAGACTCTTATTGGGGAGTCTTTAGACACACTTCTTGGATGGCCTTTGAAGACACATCTTGCGGAGTCTTTAAAGACTCTTATTGGAGAGGCTCTTATTGGAGAGTCTTTGAAGACTCTTATTGGAGAGTCTTTGAATACTCTTATTGGAGAGTCTTTGAAGACTCTTATTGGAGTCTCTTTATTGGGTAGTCTTTGGAGACTCTTGTGGTGGTGTTATAATTGTCCAAAATTGATTGTTTATTTAAAATAGTATTTTTTAAAAGACAATTATATATTTTTTAGTTGATAGAATATACATCGAATGAATTACAAATTCCTTTTCTTTTTCACAAAAAATATTCGTAGCTAACTCGATAAAAAATATTTTTTATTGTCAAGTATTTGGTAGTGCAGTGTCCTACAGTACTCCCCCTCTAGAGGAAGCCTCATACCTTTAGTCTGTGTTATCGTCTACGGACACGTATGCAGGTTTAACTCGATCTAATGAAACCGTTTTGGTTGTAAGATTGAATTTGATTGTCATGTGCTTCGGAGTTCTGTTTAAAACTTGAAAGGGGCCCTCGTACGGTGGTTGCAATGATTTCCGTACCCCATCTTTTCTCACGAAGACGAATTTCGAATTCTGAAGGTCCTTGTGAACAAAAACCGTTTCTTTAGAGTTATATTTAGTATTTTTTGGTTGAAGATTTTCCATGTCCGTTTTCAGTTGCAAAACAAATTCATTTGTTGGTATCTCTTGCCTACTCGGTTGTAAAAATTCTCCAGGTACTTTAATTGAGAGTCCGTAGACCATTTCCGATGGCGTTGCTTCTACATCACTCTTTAGACTTGTTCGAATTCCCAGCAGAACGGTCGGTAGAACGTCCATCCATTTTTGAGTGTTATGGCACATGATTGCCGATTTAAGGGTTCTATGGAATCGCTCAACCATTCCATTAGAACAGGGATGATAGGGAGTGGTTCGGATTCGTTCACAACCCAATAGCTTCGTGAGTTCACGGAAGAGCGTTGACTCAAATTGCCTACCTTGATCCGTTGTTATTTTTTCTGGGACACCAAAGCGGGAAACCCATCCCGAGTAGAAGCATTTGGCAACTGTCTCGGCTTTAATATCCGGGATTGGAATGGCCTCCGGCCATCTTGTAAATCGATCTACGCACGTCAATAAATAAGACATTCCTTGTGAGGTGGGCAACGGTCCTACTATGTCTATATGTATGTGTGCAAAACGGGCCGAAGGAGTTGGAAACGTTCCTAATTCGCTGTGAGTGTGGCGGTGAACTTTGGATCGTTGACATGAAATGCATTCTTGTACCCAATTTTTAATTTGTCTTTTCATATTTGGCCATACAAACCGTTTCGATATCATCAAAGTCGTAGTTTTAACTCCATTGTGTGCAAGACTGTGGATGGCATCAAAGACAATACGTCGAAATGGTGTGGTGACAAACGGCCTTATATTTCCACGGGAGACATCGCAAAAAATACTTTTGTTCGAACAAAATGAAAATGGTTTCAGAATTAGGGAAGTTTTCACGTCCTTTTTTAAGAATGTCTGCAACTCTGAATCCTCTTGCTGGCTCTCGGATAGTTTAGTATAATCAATTAATGATGGGTAAGATATAGTAGATATCCTTGATAATGAATCCGCCACTATATTATCCTTTCCGCTGATATGTCTTATATCCGATGTGAATTGGCTCAAAAAATCTAGTTGACGAATTTGCCGAGGTGAAGCGTTCTCTGAAGATTTAGAAAGAGCGAATGTTAATGGTTTATGGTCTGTAAATATAACGAACTCTCTACCCTCTAGCATGTGCCTATAATATTTGACCACCGAATACGCAGCCAGAAGCTCTCTGTCGTAAGTCGAATATTTCTTTTGAGAATTATCTAATTTGCGTGAGAAAAAACTAAGTGGTTTCCAACGATTGTTTGTGACTTGCTGAAGGACTCCGCCGATAGCAGTATCTGAAGCGTCCACCATAACGCAAATTTTTGCTTCTTCAGATGGATATGCGAGATGTGCACAATTTGCTAAGAGTTCTTTGCATTTAACGAAGGAATCTTGTGCTGTCTTTGACCATATGACTGGGCGCTTATCATTCTTTTTATTACCTTTCTGCAATTCTGTTAAAGGAATTTGAATTGACGCCGCATTTGGGAGAAATCTCCTGTAAAAATTAAGCATTGCTAAAAATCTTCTTAGTTCCTTTATATTAGTCGGTTGTGGATAATCCATTATTGCTTTTACTTTGTGCGGAAGTGGGAGTAAGCCGCTGGCGCTGACTCGATGGCCCAGAAATTCAACTTCGCTTTGACCGAAAATGCATTTATTGATATTGATTACTACCCCAAATTCCTTTAATCTCTGAAATAAAGTTTCCAGATGTATTAAGTGTTCTTCCTTGTTTTTGGATGCTACAAGTATATCATCCAAGTAGACAAAACAGAAGTCTAAGCCTATCAGCACTTGATGCATAAATCGTTGGAACGTTTGCGCTGCATTTCGTAAGCCGAACGTCATGAACATAAATTCAAATAAACCAAAAGGAGTGGTTATAGCGGTTTTTGGTATATCTTCGTCCGCCACTGGTATCTGGTGATACGCTCTTACTAAATCTATGGTGGAAAATACATTTCTTCCCTCTAACCCTTGACCAAAGTCGTGAATGTGGGGAATGGGATATCGATCAGGAATAGTTTGATTATTGAGACGACGATAGTCTCCACATGGTCTCCATTCCCCATTCTTTTTCTGAACCATATGAAGGGGGCTAGACCAACAGCTCTTCGAAGGTCGACATAGACCCTGATCCATCATAAATTTGAATTCTTTTTTGGCGGCTTCTAATTTATCGGGCGGCAAACGGCGTGGCTTCGCCGAAACAGGTGGCCCTTTGGTCTCTATCACGTGTTCTACGGAATGTTTTGAAACCTTTTTCGTAATAGGATCTACTAATTCCGGGAATTTGGACAACAATTTCTTGTAGGGGAGTTTCCCCGCATGTGATCTAGCTTGCAAGTTTGCACTTTCGATTGACATCTTACCTGGAACTTCTTTTTGTGATTGTCCGTCGATGAGTTGTTTCTGTTTGAGATCAATTAAGAGACCAAAGTGTTTCAAAAAATCGGCTCCTAAGATAGGATGTCTAACGTCGGCAATCAAAAATTTCCATTTAAAAACTCTATTAAATCCAAGTGACAGACTTAGTACAGTTTGTCCATACGTATTAATAACTGAACCATTGGCAGCAAAAAGGGTGTATTTATTGTGTTTCTTTTTATTAATTCTGCCAGAAACAGGAATTACAGAGACATCTGCTCCGGTATCTACGAGAAAATCTTTATTAAGCTCTTTATCAAAAATGAATAGGCGACTCGTGAAGCTTCCCCGATTACTTGCGCCGTCTAGTGACCGGGATGGTCGTTTCCCGGACGAAAATTACAGGGAGGTCTGCACTTACGGGCATTTACACCGAATCGCTTGTGGTAGTAACAGTAATTGGATGTCGAGGAATCACGTTCTGTACCATCAGATGCTCGATTGAATGAGCGGTGCTTTTTTAGTTTTGATACCATTTCTGTTAGTTCCGCAACCTGCTTCTGAAGACTGTCCAATTGTGGGGTAAATTCCGTTACGGATATATTTGCATCGATATTGGAAGACTCGAAAATACGATCTGCCATTTTCTCTAATTCGTTCAATGGGGCTGGCGATGCCGCAATGATGCTTTGCATCTGAGAAGGAAGACGTCTAACCCAGATTGTTTTAAGAAAGTCGTCGGTGACTAGATTGTGCGAGAGAATGCGCATCTCTCTAAGTAGTTGGGACGGTTTTTTGTCACCAAGCTCGTCATTTGAAAGCAATTCCTGGATGCGATGTTCGGATGAAACAGCGAAATAATCCACCAGCCGGGTTTTGAGCTGTTGATACATATTTGTTGGCTGTGCCAATACTATATCGCTTACCAACCTCAGAATTTCTTGATCCATTTCGGCAATTACAATAAATGATTTCGCGGATTCAGTTTCGATTCCATGTTGGATAAACTGAGCCTCTGCTAGCACAAACCATAGCGTAGCGTTCGACTTCCAGAATTTTGGTAATTTTATTGCATTTGTGGTTGAGGAATTCGCTGTTTGACCTACTGCACCCTCGGTGGGCGCGTCTGCGGATCTTGTTGTTGGCGCCATATTCAAACGTCGGGGTCACCAATTATAATTGTCCAAAATTGATTGTTTATTTAAAATAGTATTTTTTAAAAGACAATTATATATTTTTTAGTTGATAGAATATACATCGAATGAATTACAAATTCCTTTTCTTTTTCACAAAAAATATTCGTAGCTAACTCGATAAAAAATATTTTTTATTGTCAAGTATTTGGTAGTGCAGTGTCCTACAGTGTCTTTAGAGTCTCCTATTGGAGAGTCTTTGGAGACACTTATTTGGGAGTTCTTAAAGACACTTTAGAGACTCTTATTGGGGAGTCTTGCGAGACACTTCTTAAGGAGTCCTCAAAGACTCACCAATAAGAGTCTCCAAAGACTCTCCAATAAGAGTCTCCAAAGACTCCCCTAGAAGTGTCTCCAAAGACTCCCCAAGAGTCTCTTAATGGGGATTCTTTAGAGAGTCTTTAGAGACTCTTCTCGGGGTGTCTTTAGAGACTCATATTGGAGAGTCTTTATAGACTCTTATTGGTGAGTCTTTAGAGACTCTTATTGGAGAGTCTTTAGAGACCCTTAGTGGGGGGTCTTTAGAGACACTTCTTGGGGAGTTTTGGAGTCTATAAAGACTCTCCAATAAGAGTCTATAAAGACTCCGTAAGATGTGTCTCAAAAGACTCCCCAAGAAGTGTGTCTAAAGACTCCCCAATAAGAGTCTCTAAAGACTATCCAATAAGAGACTCCAAACACTCTCCAATAAGTGTCTCTAAAGACTCCCCAAGAAGAGTCTCTTAATGGGGATACTTTAGAGAGTCTTTAGAGACACTTCTTAAAGAGTCTATAGAGACACTTCTTGGGGAGTCTTTAGAGACTCTTGTTGGGGGAGTCTTTGGATACTCTTGTCGTGGTGTCTTTAGAGACTCCTAGTGGAGATTCTTTAGAGACTCCTATTGGAGAGTCTATAGAGACTACTATTGAGATTCTTTAGAGACTCCTATTTGAGAGTCTATAGAGACTACTAATTCGATCGGTAGGTGAAAATTTTTAGAGATATATTAAAAATAATGGCTTTGGAAACATTTCCAAGATTTTGTGCTGGCAATATCAACCCACATACTCGCGTTTAAACACATCTTGTAAAATTGTAGCTCTTCTAGCTTACTAGCTTACTAGCTACTTACTTTAATGGCCCATGTAAATATAAAAACAAAACGAAGTTAAATCATTCAATTGTTATTATTTATAATTGATTGTTGTCTTTTTTCCCACTTCAATTGCGAAGCACTGATTACTTTGTATTTCTTTGAATTACTATCGCTATCAGTGAACTTTTAATTATTGATATCAGTTTGGTTTCCGATTTCACAGTAGATATTGTTTGTTTTGTGGTTTTACGAGTTTTTTTAATTGCCACCCTCTGTTTGAGAGACGCACGACATATAAAAGTGCAATGAAATTTATTTTTGACTGTTACCAATTGACATTGTGACTTTGAGGTAGTTTATCAGTAGACTATTTGGTAATATGATGCTACACAGTATTTCAATAAACAACTTCGTCAAAATTTTATTTTAATAGAAAATGTTGTCAACATTTTATTTCAGTAGAAAATTTTGTCAATATTTTATTTCTATAGAAAATTTTGTCAAAATTTTATTTCTGTAGTAAATTTTGTCAAAACTTTATTTCTAAATTATTTTAAAGAAATTTTTGTCAAAATTTTATTTCTATAGAAAATTTTGTCAAAATTTTATTTTAATAGAAAATTTTGTCAAAATTTTATCTTTATAGAAAATTTTGTCAAAAGTTTACTCTTATAGAAAATTTTGTCTAAATGTTTTTTCTGTTATATATGTCAAAAATTTATTTTAGAGAAAATTTTGTCAAAATTTTATTTCAAGAGAAAATTTTGTCAAAATTTTATTTCTAGAGAAAATTTTGTCAAAATTTTATTTCTAGAGAAAATTTTTTCAAAATTTTATTTCTATAGAAAATTTTACCATAATTTTACATTTAAGAACATTTTGGTCAACATTTTATTTCTTAAGAAAATTTTGTCAAAATTTTATTTCTATAGAAACAAATTTTGTCAAAATTTTATTTTAATAGAAAATTTTGTCAAGATTTTATTTCTATAGAAAATTTTGTCAAAATTTTATCTTTATAGAAAATTTTGTCAAAATTTTATCTTTATAGAAAATTTTGTCAAAATTTTTATTTTATAGAAAATTTTATCTAAATGATTTTTCTGTTATATATATCAAAAAATTATTTTAGAGAAAATTTTGTCAAAATTTTACTTCTAGAGAAAATTTTGTCAAAATTTTATTTCAAGAGAAAATTTTGTCAACATTTTATTTCTAGAGATTTTTTTCAAAATTTTGTTTCTATAGAAAATTTTACCATAATTTTACGTTTAAGAAAATTTTTGCCAAACTTAATTTCTTTAGAAAATTTTGTCAAAATTGCATTAATTTAGAACATTGTTATCATAATTTTATTTCTATAGAGAATTTTATCAAAATTTTATTTCATTATTGTTGTTTTGATTTCAGCTTAAAACCATGCATTGCCTCAACTACAAAAGTAGCTTAACCAACAGAGTAACATTTTGCTTGTCAAATTTATTTGGTCAAAGTCCTGTAGACTGTAAGATGGTTGGATGCCAGCGTTGCCAGAATTGTTTCACCAAAAACCGCTAGATTTGCCCAAAAAAATAGCTAAAAAATGCTAAAAAATGCTAAAAAATAGCTAGAAAAAAAGCTAAATTTTTTGTATTGAAATTTAACAAACTTAAAGGCTTTATTTTACTTACAATTCATATTATTTTCATTTTAATTCCACTTCTGTGAGACTGTAATAATATCTAAGGCATATTAGATCTGTTTGCGTATTCGATACATTTTGATTACTATCACAAATTTTTTACTGGAAGTCCTTCGTTTTGTTGGAGCTACCTTCCCAACACCTCTATTTTATTTACTTGTTATTTTAAAATATTAAATGATCTAAGCATGCTTTGGATTTGGTAAAAAAATGATTTGTCATTTTTTTAAATAAAATTTTAGTTTGGATTTGAAATTGTGAAAAATTCGAAATACATTACTTTTATTTAAATTGTAGAAAATACCTATAGTTTACATTTCCCAGTAAAAACATTTTCCTTTTGTTCATGAGCTATCAAAGTGCTTTAAAAACGTGCTAACGCCAACTTACATTTCCAAATTCAGACTCGACTTCAAGTAGAAATTATTGTATATATACGTTTTTAAAATAAAGTGTTGCAAAAATCTTCTATTTTTGAACGCTATTTTGGTTTGTGGTTAAGATGCAAAAACTCCTCACATTTAAAGACTATTTCATTAATTCTTCCTTCTTTCATGAAAACATACCCATTTTTAAGTTGAATCACTCAATTATAAGGACAAAACGACTTTATCGTCTTTTGGACAAGGAAAACAGTTTATATAAAAGAAATTCACAAATGCTATTATAACCAAAATTCGCGTTCGTATTTTAGGGAGACGACAATATTTTTTCAGTGCACAAAGCTATTCACGTCTACTATTTTAATTTAGTAATATCGTAATAACTTTAGAATATTATAATAACATAAAAAGGATAAACGAGTCAAATGATAATATTCCCAATAATTTACTGACAGTTTATCTAACAAATTTGTATGGTCATAGTAGATTTAAAGTTTACGATAACTTTTATGTATATAATGAGAAAACTTTACAACAAGGTGTACTTGCTACAAAAATGCCCGCATAATGGCTGGACTCATTATTAATGTTTCAACTGAGCTTTGAAATATGTGGAAACCCTTATACTTGCAGCAAGGCTTAGATAAAAACGCTGATTTTTCCATATTTCAATAGAAACATGTCGAAAATAAAAAAGCCAAAAATAGCTAAAAGGGTCATGAAAAAAAGCCAGAAAAAAAGCTAAAAGCTAAATGCATTTTTTTCCCGCTAAACGTCTTCAAAAAAAGCCAAATCTAGCGGGAAAAAAGCTAAATTGGCAACGCTGTTGGATGCACAGCCGTTTCGGAATTATCACATTCTTCATCAGCATCCTCTACTTGCAGAAAAACCTATCAACCAATTATCAGAATAAATTCGGTTAATTCACTACACCCAAAGTGAATTATACTTGATCCTCCCGAAAAAGGGTTTTTGAAAAAAAAGTTAGTCATATAGAAATTTTTTTTTTGCTAAATTGTATTTCTGTGGTCAATTTTTGTAAAATTTTATTTGTATAGAACATTTTTGCAAAATTTTATTTCTATAGTGTTTTTCTAATTTTTTTTTCTATAAAAAGTTTATTTCAACTTTTTTTTAAAGAAAATTTTTCCAAAATTGTTTTCCATAGAAATTTTTTTCAACATTTTGTTTCATTAGAAAATTTTGTCAAAATTTTATTTCTATAAAAATTTTTGTCAAAATTTTATTTCTATAGAAAATTGTCAAAATTTTATTTCTAAAGAAAAATTTTGTCAAAATTTTATTTATATAGAGAATTTTGTCAACATTTTATTTATATACAAAATTTTGTCAAAATTTTATTTCTATCCAAAGTTTTGTGAAAATTTTACTTCTAAAAGAATTTTGTCAACATTTTATTTCTACAGAAAATTTTGTCAAAATTTCATTTATATAGAAAATGTTGTCAAAATTTTATTTATATAGAAAATTTTGTCAAAATTTTATTTATGTAGAAAATTTTGTCAAAATTTCACTTCTATAGAAAATTTTGTCAATTTTTTTTCTACAGAACATTTTGTCAAAATTTTATTTCTAAAGAAAATTTTGTCAAAATTTTATTTCTAAAGAAAATTTTGTCAAAATTTTATTTCTAAAGAAAATTTTGTCAACATTTTATTTGTATAGAAAATTTTGTCAAAATTTTATTTCTATTGAAAATTTTGTCAAAATTTTATTTCTATTGAAAATTTTGTCAAAATTTTATTTGTATAGAAAATTTTGTCAAAATTTTATTTATATAGTAAATTTTGTCAAAATTTTATTTATATAGAAAATTTTGTCAAAATTTTATTTATATAGAAAATTTTGTCAACATTTTATTTATATAGAAAACTTTGTCAAAATTTCACTTCTATAGAAAATTTTGTCAACATTTTATTCCTATACAAAATTTTGTAAATTTTTTTCCTCAGAACATTTTGTCAAAATTTTATTTCTAAAGAAAATTTTGTCAAAATTTTATTTGTATAGAAAATTTTGTCAAAATTTTATTTCTATTGGAAATTTTGTCAAAATTTTATTTGTATAGAAAATTTTGTCAAAATTTTATTTATATAGAAAATTTTTATTCTGATTATTAATTTTGTTCGGCTTGAGGTCATAGAAACAATCGATTATTGATTTGTTTTAATATTTATTTCCAATATTTCGGTTAGTGCCACTAACCATCTTCTGGGATTTTGTATCTACATAAATTACAAAAATTAAATTACTTTTAATGTTCACAAATCACTATATTATTTTAGATATAATATATTGAAAATAACTAACGTGAGTTCGTGTGATGCTGTTCGTTCTGCAAGCCACCGTACACTAAGCTTCGTTTGTGTCGATGCTTGTTTATGATGTGTCGATACATTCTCGCGCATTCTTCCGTGTCTTTTTTGAAATTCATTCTCTTGTCAGGAGAGAGATCTATTATATTAAGCATCTCAAGAGTGTATCTACGCCTATGATTATTCTCTTGAGCAAGTATCTCGACGTCTGTGAAGTTGGGCTTGTGTCCTGTTGTTGCACAGTGAGCTGCAAGTGCTGTTTTTTGCTCTACTGATTTGTCTACAGCTTTAAGGTCTGATTTATGCGACGAAAGTCTTGTCTTAAGTTTGGTCATTGTAGTGCCAACATATGCCATTGGGCATATGTTGGACTTGTCTCCATTACATTTAATTTTGTACACTATGTTACTCCTGTCCTCATTCTTTATTTTTGACTTTGTGTTGCTGAATAATTCCTTTACTGTTCTCGATGTGCGTGAAGCAATTTGAATCTTGTCCTTGTTATATACGTCCGATTTGAAAAAACGCTCTGAGAATCCTTCAACGTAAGTCATGGGTTTGTATGACTTATCCTTATTATGGTCCGGCTCTTCAATAGTCTTAGTTTTAATGTTTTCGTCAAGTGTTTTATTTTTAACGCGATTTATTAGTCTGCTTATTATTCTATTTGGAAAATCGTTTGTGGTCAATATTTGTCTTATCTTTATTTCATTCTCCTTGTGGAATTCTGCATCACTTATCCTTAAGATTCGATCTATAAAATTGATTGCTGTCATATGGATTATACTTTTATTGTGTTTTGAATTATAAATTATTAGTCGTCCAGTTGCTGTTGGTTTTTGATACCAATTCAGCCTCAAACAATTATCATCTCTCAGTATGTTACAGTCTAAATATGGTAGCTTGTTATCCTTCTCTAACTCCATTGTAAATTGTATTTGGCTGTGGAATGAGTTTAATGCGTCAAGAGTACTTTCCACGTCGGTTTTCTTTACTATCGCAAATATGTCGTCCACATATTTTGTTATAATTCGAGGTTTCGGTATCTTGCTTAAGGACACGTCTAGTAGCTCTTCCATGATGATGTCAGCAATTATTGGAGATGCTGGAGATCCCATTGGCATTCCTTTCAATTGTTCATATGTCTTATCTTCATATTTGAAGTACCTACTGTCTTTGATACAAAATAGTGCTAGTTCCTTGAAAATATCACGAGGTATTTTTGTATAATTTTTGATTAAGTCCCATTTCTTCTCAATCATTGCAATGGCTAGGTTTACCGGTATACTGGGAAACAGTGATACAACATCAAACGATATCAGGATTTCATCATCTGTTAGCCTTACATTCTTAATCCTCGTTTTAAAGTCAATCGCGTCTTTTACATTGTATTTTGAATCTTTGGTGACGTTCTTTAAGATACTAGATATATATCTGCACATCTTATACGATGGTGCATTGATCGATGAGCAAATTGGTCTCAATGGTGTTCCTTCCTTGTGTACCTTCGGAAGGCCGTAAATCCTTGGGGCTATAGCAGTTTTATTCGTCAATTTATTCTTTTCCTCGATGCTGATTAAGTTTTCTTTATATAATTTTTCCACTAATTTATTATTCTTGGTTTGAAATTTCGATGTTGGATCAATTTTTAACCGTTTGTAACTACACATGTCGTGTATTATCGCATGCATTTTGGATTTGTATTCTTTGCTGTCCATAGCAACAGTTTTTCCACCTTTATCCGCACTTAATATTAAAACATCCTTGTTGTCTTTCAAATATTTCTTCGTTTGAGCCACTGTACCTAGTATAAATTTATCTCTTTTGTTTACGTTTGTCTTGTGTAAATGGTCATCTATCAGTGTTGTGAACTTTGTTCTTGCTATTTCTTGCTCTTCTTTGTCATCTGTAGTTCTCACCAAGTCTTCTCCTTCTGCGATGATTTTCAGTAGAGGAAATTGAGCTCTCGTCAAAGGGAGCGAATACTTCGGGCCTAGTGAGAGAAGCCACTGCACATTTGTTGGTATGTGTTTGTTCGTCGTATTTACAAACCATTGCTCGTTGAACTTTATGTTGATCTCTTTGTTGTGCTGTTGTAGTAGATTCTCAAATTTCTTTCTGTGTGTGGTTTTGTTTTTGTTGATTTGACTGTTGAAAAGAGAAAGTTCGCTGTCGATAAATAGTTTTAGATCCTCATTGATCAATAGGTCTCTCAATTGAGTATGTATTGATGTAATTTTCTCACTATTGAGCTTGATTTGTTTGTGTTTTTCTTGTATTAGAAGCTTCAAAATTTTTAAGTGAAAATTGTAGTTATGATTTGCTAATGTTTTTTCTACATTTGGCGCGATTTTGTTGTTGCTGTCTGTAAATATATCATATATGTGTTTGGTAGTATTGACAATAAAGTTAGGGATAATGCCGCTTTCTCTGCATTTTATCAGAAAAGTCACAGATGATTTTAGGTTAGCTTTCTGTTTGTTATGTCTGGAATACTGTTTGGTGATTTTGTAAGAGTGAGCATTATAATTTCTTTTAATTCTTGTGTAGATAGTCATTTTTGGTGAATATTTGCGGCGTGCCTTCCGCTTGTTTTTTAAAAATATATTTTTGAGTGTTGTTGACCTATTTTATGTTTATTCTGATTATTAATTTTGTTCGGCTTGAGGTCATAGAAACAATCGATTATTGATTTGTTTTAATATTTATTTCCAATATTTCGGTTAGTGCCACTAACCATCTTCTGGGATTTTGTATCTACATAAATTACAAAAATTAAATTACTTTTAATGTTCACAAATCACAATATTATTTTAGATATAATATATTGAAAATAACTAACGTGAGTTCGTGTGATGCTGTTCGTTCTGCAAGCCACCGTACACTAAGCTTCGTTTGTGTCGATGCTTGTTTATGATGTGTCGATACATTCTCGCGCATTCTTCCGTGTCTTTTTTTGAAATTCATTCTCTTGTCAGGAGAGAGATCTATTATATTAAGCATCTCAAGAGTGTATCTACGCCTATGATTATTCTCTTGAGCAAGTATCTCGACGTCTGTGAAGTTGGGCTTGTGTCCTGTTGTTGCACAGTGAGCTGCAAGTGCTGTTTTTTGCTCTACTGATTTTGTCAAAATTTTATTTCTATAGAAAAGTTTGTTAAAATTTTAATCTACAGAACAAAATTTTATTTATATAGAAAATTTTGTCAAAATTTTATTTCTATAGAAAAGTTTGTTAAAATTTTAATCTACTGAACAAAATTTTATTTATATAGAAAATTTTGTCAACATTTTATTTCTATCAAAAATTTTGTCAAAATTTTATTTATATAGAAAATTTTGTCAAAATTTTATTTCTATTGAAAATTTTGTCAAAATTTATTTATATAAAAAATTTTGTCAAAATTTTATTTCTATAGAAAAGTTTGTTAAAATTTTAATCTACAGAACAAAATTTCAATTCTTTCAAAAATTTTGTCAAAATTTCATTTCTATCAAAAATTTTGTCAACATTTGACTTCTATCAAAAATTTTGTCAAAATTTTATTTCTATCGAAAATTTTGTCAAAATTTTATTTCTATAAAGAAATTTGTCAACTTTTTATTTCTATAAAATCTAATTATACAATTTCTATAAAATATTTTGTCGAAATTTTTTTGTTTAATTTTTATAAAAATTTTATTCCTGTTAAATATTTTATCAACATTTTATTTCTATTGAAAATATTGTTAAATTTTATTTTCTATAGAAAATTTTGTCAAAATTTTAATTCTAAAAAAAATTTGTCAAAATTTGATTTCTATAGAAAATTTTGTCAAAATTTGATTTCTGTAGAACATTTTGTCAAAATTTTAATTCTGGGGAAAATTTTGTCAAAACCTTTATTTCTATAGAAAATTTTGTCAAAATTTTATTTCTGTAGAAAATTTTGTCAAAATTTTAATTCTATAGAAAATTTTGTCAAAATTTTATTTCTGTATAAAATTTCTAAAAAATTTATTTCTACAGAAATTTTCTACAAAATGTTATTTCTATAGAAAATTTTTAAGGAAAATTCTGTCAAAATTTTATTTCTATAGAAAATTTCTACAAAATTTTAGTTCTATGGGAAATTTTTATAATTTTTGTTTAGTTTTTGTTGCAATAAAATTTTATCAGAAATAAAATTTTATTTATTAAATTTTGTCAAAATTTTATTTCTATAGAAAATTTTTGCCAATTTTATTTTAGATAGATTTTGTTTCGCTTGAAAACACTGTTTTGCACCTTGGTATCGTCATGACACTCGTCTCTCACAATATGTTAAAGTGAATTTTCATTAGCCGTCTCTCTTTCCGTTTATAAAGATTTTTTTCTACTATTTCGTATCACTTTCTGTTTTATCATTCATTTAAAAAGTTGACCTTCAATTGAATTGTCATGCTTAGTCAAACAACTGAATGTCAAACGACAGATTACTTACTCTATTGTCAATTGATTTTCGTTGTCGGTTGGTGTAAGAAATCGATATCTTTCGCCTATGGATATGGTGGCTTTGATTTCAAAGAATCTCAATTTCATTGGTTTGTAGGCACTTAAAAACCAGTAACAGAATTGATTTGTTTCGCTGTCAGATTGTAATAAAAATTCAATCTTTTCGAAAAGATTAATATAATAAGGCATAGATCGATAAATTATGTTGTAATCTAATTACTTGGATAGTTTTTTGTGCGTACTCTTTGTTATTGAGAAAAAAGAGATTGAGAAAAACTGATAGATTATTCGAAACCAATTTTCGAAAAAAGTTTTTCTAGGGAATATACAATTTTAAAAAATTAAACTATTGAGAGAATCACAATGGACTGAATAGTCTAAGTGAGCTATAAATAAATCTTACTATAGAGAGTAAGTTTTGACGCCTTTTCCTAAAGTTGTGAACTTTCGACAAATTTATCCATAGAAATAAAATTTCAACAAAATTTTCTATCGAAATAAAATTTCGACGAAATTTTCTAAAATAAAATTTCGATGAATTTTTCCCCTAAAACAGCAGTTTGACCAACAATTAAATTTCGACGAAATTAAATGAAATTTTCTATAGGCAGAACATTTCGACGAAATTTTCTAAAATAAAAACAAGTAAGGAAAGTCTAAAGTCGGGCGGTGCCGACTATATTATACCCTGCACCACTTTGTAGATCTAAATTTTCGATATCATATCACATCCGTCAAATGTGTTGGGGGCTATATATAAAGGTTTGTCCCAAATACATACATTTAAATATCACTCGATCTGGACAGAATTTGATAGACTTCTACAAAATCTATAGACTCAAAATTTAAGTCTATAGAAAATATGGGAAACGTTTAAATCGGAAACTTCGCAAAAGTTTATTTATAATTTATCGCTCGATATATACGTATTAGAAGTTTAGGAAAATTAGAGTCATTTTTACAACTTTTCGACTAAGCAGTGGCGATTTTACAAGGAAAATGTTGATATTTTGACCATTTTTGTCGAAATCAGAAAAACATATATATGGGAGTTATATCTAAATCTGAACCGATTTCAACCATATTTGGCACGCATAGCTACAATGCTAATTCTACTCCCTGTGCAAAATTTCAACTAAATCGGAGCAAAAAATTGGCCTCTGTGGTCATATGAGTGTAAATCGGACGAAAGCTATATATTGGAGCTATATCTAAATCTGAACCGATTTCAACCAAATTTGGCACGCATAGCTACAATGCTAATTCTACTCCCTGTGCAGACGGACAGACGGACATCGCTATATCGACTCAGGAGCCCACCCTGAGCATTTTTGCCAAAGACACCATGTGTCTATCTCGTCTCCTTCTGGGTGTTGCAAACATATGTACTAACTTATAATACCCTGTTCCACAGTGTGGAGCAGGGTATAATTAAAGGAAATTTTCTATAGACAGAAAATTTCGACGAAATTTTTATAGAAATTTCCCATGGAAAGTAATGGCTTGGAAAACAATTTTCGACGATTTATTGCATAGAAAGTAAAAGTTAACGGAATTTCCCATATTTCGAAAAAAATGTCTTTAAGAAAAAAATTAACAAGTGTATACGGCGTAATTTCGGCCAGAAACATCTACTGAATACTGTCATCCACAATCGAATTACTTGGGTTGCGGTAACACTTGCCGATGGCAAGGTATCTTAAAACTTCCTAACACCGTAATATATACCACATAGTCCATACGTGGTATATATTAAACTAAAAAAGGCAGATTAAATAAGTATATAATTAAGTTTAAATTTTCTATAGAAATAAAATTTTGACAAAATTTTCTATAGAAACAAAATTTTAAAAATATTTTCTATAGAAATAAAATTTTGACAAAATTTTCTATAGAGATAAAATTTTGACATAATTTTCTATAGAAATACAATTTTGACAAAATTTTCTATAGAAATAAAATTTTGACAAAATTTTCTATAGAGATAAAATTTTGACAAAATTTTCTATAGAAATACAATTTTGACAAAATTTTCTATAGAAATAAAATTTTAAAAATATTTTCTATAGAAATAAAATTTTGACAACATTTTCTTAGAAATAAAATTTTGAAAAAAATTTCTATAGAAATAAAATTTTGAAAAAATTTTCTATAGAAATAAAATTGTGGTAGATTATTTTTGGCTCGAGTGGCAACCATGATTATGAATCGATATGGACAAATTTTTGTGTGATTGGGGATCGGCTGTTTATAACTATAGACCGATATGGACCAATTTTGGCTTGGTTATAAAGGGTGATACGGTCAAAATTTGGTCAAGGGAAAACGCGTGTAAATCGGTGAAATCGTTTATTTAAAAAATCAAACTAAATTTATTTTTCAAGTTCAATTAGTATAAAATTCAGGGAAAATATTCAGTTAGGCTTTCGCTTTTCCAAATCCGAATTGCCGGGCCTCACGCTTGACACCTGCCATCAGATTTTGTACAGCCACCTTGTCCACCTTCTTCGCCGCAGAAAGCCAGTTTGCCTTGAACTGCTGCTCGTCCTTAGCAGTTTGTTTGGTCTTCTTTAGGTTCCGCTTGACAATAGCCCAGTATTTCTCAATTGGGCGGAGCTCTGGCGTGTTGGGACGGTTCTTGTCCTTGGGAACCACCTGCACGTTGTTGGCGGCGTACCACTCCATGGCCTTTTTGCCGTAATGGCAAGATGCCAAATCCGGCCAAAACAGTACGGAACAACCGTGTTTCTTCAGGAAAGGCAGCAGACGTTTATTCAAACACTCTTTCACGTAAATTTCTTGGTTGACAGTCCCGGAAGCAATGAAAATGCTGCTTTTCAAGCCACAGGTACAGATGGCTTGCCAAACCAGATATTTCTTTGCGAACTTTGACAGTTTTATGTGCTTGAAAATATCTGCTACCTTTCCCCTTCCTTTTGCCGTATAAAACTCCTGTCCCGGAAGCTGCTTGTAGTCGGCTTTGACGTAGGTTTCGTCGTCCATTACCACGCAGTCAAACTTCGTCAGCATCGTCGTGTACAGCCTCCGGGATCGCGCTTTGGCCGTCGTATTTTGTTTATCATCGCGATTTGGAGTCACTACCTTCTTGTAAGTCGATAGTCCGGCTCGTTTTTTTGTCTCGATGCACGGTCGTAGACGATACACCCAGCTTATTTGCGGCATCTCGGAGAGAGAGGTTAGGGTTTCGCTTGAAACTACCGGCAACTCTCTTTGTCGTCTCAGCGGCTTCCGGTTTTCGATTTCCCCCCGATCCAGACTTCCTGGCTGTCGACAAACGTTCCCCAAACACTTTAATTACATTTGTAACGGTTGATTTGGCACTTTTTAGCGATTTTGCCAGCTTTGCGTGCGAGTAGCTCGGATTTTCGCAATGCGCGAGCAAAATTTTGATACGCTGCCCTTCTTGCTTGGACGGCATTTTGACAACTGAAGAGTGAATTCCAAAATCAAAATAGGAGCAACATTCTACACACACACACCTTCAAAATGAGGGGTGTTCAGGTTTTTTAAATGCAAAATTGAAAGAAATACGTCAAGTTTATATTGACCAAATTTTGACCGTATCAACCTTTAAGCGGGCTTATACTAACACCACGTTGCAAATTTCAACCGGATCGGATGAATTTTGCTCCTCCAAGAGGGTCCGGAGGACAAATCTGGGGATCGATTTATATGGGGGCTATATATAATTATGGACCGATATGGACCAATTCTTGCATGGTTGTTAGAGACCATACCAACTGTCAACCGGATCGGATGAAATTTGCTTCTCTTAGAGGCTCCGCAAGCTAAAGCGGGGGATCGGTTTATATGGGGGCTATATGTAATTTTATACCGATATGGACCAATTTTTGCACGGTTGTTAGAGACCATATACTAACACCATGTAACAAATTTCAGCCGGATCGGATGAAATTTGGTTCTCTTAGAGGCTCCGTAAACCAAATCGGGGGATCGGTTTATATGGGGGCTATATGTAATTATGGACCCATATGGACCAATTTTTGCATGGTTGCTAGATACCATATATTAGAGGCTCCGCAAGCCAAATCGGGTTTATATGGGGGCTATATGTAATTATGGACCGATATGGACCAATCTTTGCACGGTTGTTAGAGACCATATATTAGCACCATGTACCAAATTTCAGCCGAATAGGATGAAATTTGCTTCTCTTCGAGCAATAGCAAGCCAAATTTGGGGGTCGGTTTATATGGGGGCTATACGTAAAAGTGGACCGATATGACCCATTTGCATTACAATTCGACCTACATCAATAACAACTACTTGTGCCAAGTGTCACGTCGATAGCTTGTTTCGTTCGGAAGTTAGCGTGATTTCAACAGATGGACGGAAGGACGGACATGCTCAGATCGTCTCAGAATTTCACCACGACCCAGAATATATATACTTTATGGGGTCTTAGAGCATTATTTCGATGTGTTACAAACGGAATGACAAAGTTAATATACCCCCATTCTATGGTGAAGGGTATAAAAATATGGGAAACATTTAAATCTGAAGCAATTTTAAGGAAACTTCGCAAAAGTTTATTTATGATTTATCGCTCGGTATATATGTATTAGAAGTTTAGGAAAATTAGAGTCATTTTTAAAACTTTTCGACAAAGCAGTGGCGATTTTACAAGGAAAATGTTGATATTTTGACCATTTTTGTCGAAATCAGAAAAACATATATATGGGAGCTATATCTAAATCTGAACCGATTTCAATCAAATTTTGCACACTTGACTATACGACTAAGTGTTATGTTTGTACAAAATTTAGAGCAAATCGGTATAAAACTCTGGCTGCTGGGTCCATATTAGTGCATATCGGGCGAAAGATATATATGGGAGCTATATCTAAATCTGAACCGATTTCTTCCAAAATCAATAGGGTTCTATTCTGACCCAAATTAGGAACATGTGCCAAATTTGAAGACGATTGGACTTAAATTGCGACCTAGACTTTGATCACAAAAATGTGTTCACAGACAGACGGACGGACGGACAGACGGACATGGCTAGATCGAGCCATTGGGAGCCACCGTGGTTAGCATGCCCACTTTGCATACACAAGGTCGTGGGTTCGATTCCTGCTTCGACCGAACACCAAAAAATTTTTCAGTGGTGGATTATCCCACCTCAGTAATGCTGGTGACATTTCTGAGGGTTTCAAAGCTTCTCTAAGTGGTTTCACTGCAATGTGAAACGCCGTTCGGACTCGGCTATAAAAAGGAGGTCCCATGTCATTGAGCTTAACATGGAATCGGGCAACACTCATTGATAAGAGAGAAGTTCACCAATGTGGTATCACAATGGACTGAATAGTCTAAGTGAGACTGATACATCGGGCTGCCACCTAACCTAACCTAACCTAACCTAGATCGACTCAGGGACCCACCCTGAGCATTACTGCCAAAAAATTCTATCTCGTCTCCTTCAGGGTGTTGCAAACATATGCACTAACTTATAATACCCTGTTCCACAGTGTGGCACAGGATATAAAACATTTTTATAAAGTTGTCGATAGGAATAAAATTTAGAAAAAAAATTGTAAGGGACAAAATGGTGGCGTTATTTCCAATAGAAATATGTACAAATATTCTACGGAAATAAAATTTTGCAAACATTTTCAATAGACATACAATTTTTACAAAATTTTCTATAGGAAGAAAATTTCGACAAAATTTTCTATAGGAAGAAAATTTTGACAAAATTTTCTATAAAAAGAAAATTTCGGCAAAATTTTATATAAAAAGAAAATTTCTACTAAATTTTTATAAAATTTTCTATAGAAATAAAATTTACTAACTTATAATACCCTCTTCCACAGTGGGGCGCAGGGTATAAACAATTTTTATAAAATTGTCGATAGGAATAAAATTTTGAAAAAACAATATAAGGGACAAAATGGTGGCGTTATTTCCAATAGAAATATGTACAAATATTCTAGGAAATAATATTTTGGGAAAATTTTCTATAGACCTAAAATTTTGCAAACATTTTCTATAGACATAAAATTTTTACAAAATTTTCTATATGAAGAAAATTTCGACAAAATTTTCTATAGGAAGAAAATTTCCACAAAATTTTCTATAGGAAGAAAATTTCGGCAAAAATTTATATAAAAAGAAAATTTCTACAAAATTTTTATAAAATTTTCTATAGAAATAAAATTTACTAACTTATAATACCCTCTACCACAGTGTGGAGCAGGGTATAAACAATTTTTATAAAATTGTCGATAGGAATACAATTTTGAAAAAAAAATCTAAGGGACAAAATGGTGGCGTTATTTCCAATAGAAATATGTACAAATATTCTACGGAAATAAAATTTTGGGAAAATTTTCTATAGACCTACAATTTTGCAAACATTTTCTATAGACATAAATTTTTTACAAAATTTTCTATATGAAGAAAATTTCGACAAAATTTTCTATAGGAAGAAAATTTCGACAAAATTTTCTATAGGAAGAAAATTTCGGTAAAAATTTATATAAAAAGAAAATTTCTACAAAATTTTTATAAAATTTTCTATAGAAATAAAATTTACTAACTTATAATACCCTCTTCCACAGTGTGGCGCAGGGTATAAACAATTTTTATAAAATTGTCGATAGGAATAAAATTTTGAAAAAAAATCTAAGGGACAAAATAGTGGCGTTATTTCCAATAGAAATATGTGCAATTATTCTACGGAAATAAAATTTTGGGAAAATTTTCTATAGACCTAACATTTTGCAAACATTTTCAATAGACATAAAATTTTTACAAAATTTTCTATAGGAAGAAAATTTAGACAAAATTTTCTATAGGAACAAAATTTTGGCAAAAATTTATATAAAAAGAAAATGTCTACAAAATTTTTATAAAATTTTCTATAGAAATAAAATTTTGATAAAATTTTCTAAATAAATAAAATTTTAACAAAATTTTCTAAGGGAACAAATAATGGCGATATTTTTGCAAATACCATTTTCTATAGAAATCACATTTTAGAATTTTTTCTATAGAATGAAGATGAAATATCCTATAGAAGGTAAATATTTACAAAATTTCTGAAGAGATGAATTGCGAAGAAATTTACTATTGAAATAAAATTTCGATGAAATTTCTTACAGAAAGTTATTTTCGTAAAGTTTTTCAGAAGAAAATAAAATTTTAAAAAAAGTTTCCAAGAAAAAAAAATTGAAGAAATTTTCTATGGAAACAAAATATTTACTATAGGAATCAAATTTTCTATAGAAATGAAATTCTGCAAAAATTTTCTATAGGAATAAAATTATGCAAAAAAATTCTATAAAGTTAAAATTTTGCAATAATTTTCTTGGGTATGCAATTTTGACAAAATTTTCTATACAAATGAAAATTTTTCAAACATTTTAAAAATTTTTCAATGGAAATAAAATTCTGCAAAAATTTTCTATAGAAATAAAATTTTTCAAAAATTTTCTATAGAAATAAAATTTTGCAAAATATTTCCATAGAAATAAAATTTTTGCAAACATTTTCTATAGAATTAAATTTTTTTTGCAAAATTCCTAATTTAAAATTTTGTCTATTGTAGTTGACCTAAATTTAAAAAATATCGTGCCCATCTAAACTTTTTTGTTTTGGATATTTTACATTTCTTCAAGCATTATGGTTTCCGTATCCGAAAGATCTAAAAAGCCAAATTGTATGGCATACAAAACATTCAAGCATCATTTGCCGAGCGAATGACCAGAAACAAACGGAAAAAAAAATCAACAACAATATGCAGATTGAAATAAATGTAAAAAGATTTGAAGCGTTGATAGAAAATCATCAATCTTTTTGATGATAAACAGATTTCTGCTTCCTTCAATTTTATAATTTCCATAGCCAGTCGAGCAGGCACCTAAGACTCCCACAACATCCCAGTGTTAGAAAAAAATTCAGACTTTTTGAAAAAAAAAAAAAAAAACAAAATCAATTACTCAAACTCATTCAAGTTGAATCGATACAGATTCCATATTGGGCCGCGTGTCTAATGCCAAGAAAACAAGTGAATGATACATAAAAAAAATCAATGAAGGCAAAAAATCGGAAACTGAACGCGCAACCCATCAATTGGGGCTGGACGTGATTACTATGTACCACCATCGAGAAGAACATGACGGACTAGTATTGACAGATGATTGGTTTTAGTACTATTGTCTGTCGTTGTTGGCAATGATGTGCATGATTTTGCTATTTTTTCTGTTTT
This sequence comes from Haematobia irritans, assembly GCF_050003625.1. Lineage (NCBI taxonomy): Eukaryota > Metazoa > Arthropoda > Insecta > Diptera > Muscidae > Haematobia > Haematobia irritans. The sequence continues at coordinate 110,289,618 of NC_134399.1, read as the reverse complement.
GCCGATATAGACGCAAGTATTAGGCAAAATTTTGTGGTATTTTCTATAGGTTTTTGATTTTCTACTCCCATTTTAAGGAAGAAGGCGAATATTTTTTGAAATCAAATTTTGCTCATCCGTGCATGAGTTAGGGGTTCTCGATTTTTTTAAGCGAGAATGATTTCTTTTTATTTTAGAAGAGAATGACGCTGACATCATTACTACAAAAGTACTACAGTGGTGAATGGCCGAACACAAAAAAAAACAAAAAAGTATATACGGCCGTAAGTTCGGCCAGGCCGAATCTTATGTACCCTCCACCATGGATTGCGTAGAAACTTCTACGAAAGACTGTCATCCACAAATTTCAACTCACTCGGATGAAATTTGCTCCTCCAGGAGGCTCCAAAACCAAATCTAGGGATCGGTTTATATGGGGGCTATAAATGATTATGGACTGATATGGACCACTTTTGGCATGGTTGTTAAATATCATATACTACCACCACGTACCAAATTTCAACCAGATCGGATGAATTTTGCTTCTCCAAAAGGCACCGGAGGCCAAATCTGGCGATCGGTTTATATGGGAGCTATATATAATTATGGACTGATAGGAACCAATTCCTGCATGGTTCTTGGATACCATATACTAACATCACGTACCAAATTTCAACCGAATGGGAAGAATTTTGCTCTTCCAAGGTGCTCCGGAGGTCAGATCTGGGGATCGGTTTATATGGCGCCTATATATAATTATGGACCGATATCGACCAATTTTTGCATGGGTGTTTGAGGCCATATATTAACATCACGTACCAAATTTCAACTCAATCACAGGAGTTTTGGTCTTCCAAGAGGCTCCGCAAGCCAAATCTGGGGATCGGTTTATATGGGGGCTATATATAATTATGGACCGATATGGACCAATTCTTGCATGGTTGTTAAAGACCATATACTAACACAATGTACCAAATTTCAGCCGGATTGGATGAAATTTGCTTCTCTTAGAGGCTCCGAAAGCCAAATCTGGGGATCGGTTTATATGGGGGCTATATATAGTTATAAACCGATGTGGACCAATTTTTGCATGGTTGTTAGAGACCATATACTAACACCATATACCAAATTTCAGCCGGATCGGATGAAATTTGCTTCTCTTAGAGGCTCCGCAAGCCAAATCGGGGGATCGGTTTACATGGGGGCTATATATAGTTATAAACCGATGTGGACCAATTTTTGCATGGTTGTTAGAGACCATATACTAACACCATATACAAAATTTCAGCCGGATCGGATGAAATTTGCTTCTCTTAGAGGCTCCGCAAGCCAAATCGGGGGATCGGTTTATATGGGGGCTATATATAATTATTGACCGATGTAGACCAATTTTTGCATACTTGTTAGAGACCATATACTAACACCATGTACCAAATTTCAGCCGGATCGGCTGAAATTTTCTTCTCTTAGAGGATCCGCAAGCCAAATCTGGGGATCGGTTTATATGGGGGCTATATATAATTATTGACCGATGTGGACAAATTTTTGCATACTTGTTAGAGACCATATACTAACACCATGTACCAAATTTCAGCCGGATCGGATGAAATTTGGGGGTCCGTTTATATGGGGGCTATACGTAAAAGTGGACCGATATGGTCCATTTGCAATACCATCCGACCTACATCAATAACAACTACTTGTGCCAAGTTTCAAGTCGATAGCTTGTTTCGTTCGGAAGCTAGCGTGATTTCAACAGACGGACGGACGGACGAATGGACTTGCTCAGATCGGCTCAGAAGCTCACCACGACCCAGAATATATATACTTAGAGCAATATTTCGATGTGTTACAAACGGAATGACAAAGTTAATATACCCCCCATCCTATGGTGGAGGGTATAAAAATGACACCAAATGTGAAATACAGATATTGTGAAAAAATTCCCAATTTTTTGGTTGGGATGTAAAATAATTTTTAGATTATTAAAGACAATTTTATGATTTAATTCTCTGGTGGAGAATACATAAATTTCGCCATTATGACTGCATTCAAATTCCTAACCGAACTATATTTTCTCTAAAAACAAAATTCAATTGTATTTTATTCCTCCATCAAATCCTATTACACTTCTCATGCAATTTCTTATCGACCTAAAAAAAACTTTTTTTTTTACATTTAATAGTTTGCACAAAAAAATAGTCATAAAAAATTGAACAGACAATCCAGTCGTATATAAACACAAAATGAAAAGTAACAAGCAAAACAATTTCAGAAAAATAATTGAAATTTTTCCTAAGGACGGACGTTGACAATGTCATAAAAGCATTTTTCACTTGAGTACCCTTAAGACCTTCTCTCAGCGAATACAAAAACTGATAAGAATATTGAAAAAATAAAATCGAAACAAATGACAAAACCTTCTTACAGAGGCTATGTCATAAAATCAGAAAAATATATTACAGGTAACCGGAAGGGGAAGACAACTTAGTAATGGACAGAAAGAAACAAAAGAGTTAACATCGAAAAAAAAAGAAAAATAAATAAAAATAAATAAAACACCAAGTTGAAGCTTAAAACAATAATAACAGCAGTGATTTTAAATGATGGTTGAGTATCTCATTGTTTTTTTTTTTCTTGCAATGGAAACATTATATTTGTTGTCAATATTTAATAATGGGTCGAATGACAGGGATGAAAAAATATATTGAGTTGGGTTAGTTTTTGCTCCATTAAGGCAAGTACATGAAGATAAAATAATCAAGACAAACATTATCAGATGACAAAGGGTTTGGTTACAAATTTCAGATTCTAAGTGGAAATAAATTTTTTTCTACAGAAAAAAAATTTGACAAAATTTTCTATAGAAATAAAATTTTGGGAAAATTTTCTATAGATATAAAATTTTGAAAATAATTTTCTATAGATATAAAATTTTGAAAAGAATTTTCTATAGATATAAAATTTTTCTATAGAAATAAAATTTTGACAAAATTTTCTTTGGAAATAAAATTTTGACAACATTTTCTATAGATATTAAATTTTTACAAAAATTTGTGTAAAAATAACATTTTGGCAAATTTTTTTACAGTTTCTTTTCGATAGAAATAAATTTTGACAAGATTTTCTATAGAAATAAAACTTTGACATAATTTTCTATAGAAGTAAAAATTTTGCCAAAATTTTTTTTGGAAATAAAATTTTGACAACATATTCTATAGATATTAAATTTTTACAAAAATTTGTGTAAAAATAAAATTTTGACCAACTATTCTATAGAAATAAACTTTTGACAACATTTTCTATAGAATAAAATTTTGACAAAATTTTCAATAAATATAAAATTTTGACAAAATTTTGTGTAAAAATAAATTTTTGGCAAAATTTTTTACAAATACTTTTCTATAGAAATAAATTTTGACAAAATTTTCTATAGAAATAAAACTTTGACATAATTTTCTATAGATATAAAAATTTTGACAAAATTTTCTATAGAAATAAATTTTGACAAAATTTTCTATAGAAATACAACTTTGACAATTTTTTTTTGCAATGGAAACATTATATTTGTTGTCAATATTTAATAATCGGTCGAATGACAGGGATGAAAAAATATATTGAGTAGGGTTAGTATTTGTTCCATTAAGGCAAGCACATGAAGATAAAATAATCAAGAAAAACATGATGAGATGACAAAGGGTCTGGTTACACGTTTCAAATTCTAAGTAGAAATAAAATTTTGAAAAAATTTTCTATAGCAAAAAAAAAAAATAGAACAAAATTTTCTATAGAACTAAAACTTTGAAAAAATCTTATATAGAAATAAAACTTTGACTTTGAATTTTCTATAAATATAAAATTTTAACAAAATTTTCTATAGAATAAAATTTTAACAAAATGTTCTACAGAAAATTGGACACAATTTTCTTTGGAAATAAAATTTTGACAAAATTTTCTATGGTCATAAAATTTTGACAAAATTTTCTATAGATATAAAATTTTACAAAATGTTGTGTAAAAATATAATATGGACACAATTTTCTATAAAAATAGAATTTTTGACAAAATTTTGTATAGAAATACAATTTTGACAAAATTTTCTATGGAAATAAAATTTTGACAAAATTTTCTATAGATATCAAATTTTGACAAAATTTTCTATGGAAATAAAATTTTGACAAAATTTTCTATAGATATAAAATTTTACAAAATTTTGTGTGAAAATATAATATGGACACAATTTTCTATAAAAATAGAATTTTTGACAAAATTTTGTATAGAAATACAATTATGACAACATTTTCTATAGAAATACAATTTTGACAAAATTTTCAATAGATATCAAATTTTGACAAAATTTTCTATAGATATCAAATTTTGACAAAATTTTCTATGGAAAAAAAATTTTGACAAAATTTTCTATAGATATAAAATTTTACAAATTTTGGGTAAAAATATAATATGGACACAATTTTCTACAAAAATAAAATTTTTGACAAAATTTTATATAGAAATACAATTTTGACAAAATTTTCTATGGAAATAAAATTTTGACAAAATTTTCTATAGATATAAAATTTTACAAAATGTTGTGTAAAAATATAATATGGACACAATTTTCTATAAAAATAGAATTTTTGACAAAATTTTCTATAGATATAAAATTTTACAAAATTTGGGTAAAAATATAATATGGACACAATTTGCTAAAAAAAAATAATTTTTGACAAAATTTTCTATAGAAATACAATTTTGACAACATTTTCTACAGAAATACAATTTTAACCAAATTTTCTATAGAAATAAAATTTTGACAAAATTTTATATAGAAATACAATTTGGACAAAATTTTCTATAGAAATAAATGTTTGACAAATTGTTCTATAAAAATAAAAGTTTCCATTGTTGTTTTTGATTTCAGCATAAAATCATGCATTGACAAAACTACAAGTGTAGCTTAACCCACAGAGGAAATTTATGCTTGTCAAATTTATTTGGGCAAAGCCCTATAGACTGCAAGACGTTTGAATGGACAGTTGTTTCGGAATTACTACAGTCCTCTTCAGCATCCTCTACTTGCAGCAAAACTATCAACCAATTATCAGAGTAAATTCGGGTAATTTACGAAAGCCAAAGTGAACTACACTTGAACCTCCCGAAAAATTGTTTTTGATAGTGGGCTTTGCCTAAACAAATTTGCAAGCATATCTCTTTTCCTTTGCCAAAGTCAAATCATCGATTTAAGTGTAGTTGGCTGGGTTTTGTTTTTTGAGGGTGTTTCGTCTATCTTAAAATAGAAATGAAATTTTGATAAAATTGTCTATAGCAATTAAATTCTGAGAAATAAAATTTTAATAAAATTTTCTATAGACATAAAATTTTGACAAAATTTTCTATAGATGTAAAAGTTCTGACAAAATTTTCTATAGAAATAAAACTATGACAAAATTTTCTATAGAAATAAAACTATGACAAAATTTTCTATAGAAATAAAATTTTGACAAAATTTTCTATATATATAAAATATTGACAAATTTTTTTATTGAAATAAAGTTCTGACAAAATTTTCTATAGAAATAAAACTATGACAAAATTTTCTATGGAAATAAAAAAAATTTTCTATGGAAATAATATTTTGAAAAAATTTTCTATGGAAATAAAAATTTGGCAAATTTTCCATAGAAAAAACATCTTGATAAAATTTTCTAACGAAACAAAATTTTATTAAAATTTTCTATAGATATAAAATTTTGACAAAATTTTCTAAGGAAGTAAAATGTTGACATACCTTTCTATAAAACTAAAATATTGACAAAATTTTCTACAGAAATAAAATTTTGACAAAATTTTCTACAGAAATAAAATTTTGACAAAATTTTCTACAGAAATAAAATTTTGATAAAATTTTCTACAGAAATAAAATTTTAACAAAATTTTCTACAGAAATAAAATTTAAACAAAATTTTCTACAGAAATAAAATTTTAAAAAAATATTCTATAAAAATAAAATGTTGACAAAAATCGCTATAGAAATAAAATTTTGACAAAATTTTCTATGGCAATAAAAATTTAGCAAATTTTCCATAGAAATAACATTTTGATAAAAGTTCTAACGAAACAAAATTTTCAATGGCAATAAAATTTTGACCAAATATTCTATAGAAATAACATTTCGATTAAATTTTCTGTAGGAATGAAATTTTGACAAAATTTCCTACAGAAATAAAATTTTGACAAAATTTTTTATAGGAATACAATTTTGACAAAATTTTCTATAGAAATTGTGACAAAAGTTTCTATAGAAATAAAAGTTTGACAAAATTATCTATAGAAATAAAATTTTGACAAAATATTCTATAAAAATAAAATGTTGACAAAATTCTCTATAGAAATAAAATTTTGACAAAATTCTCTATAGAAATAAAAGTTTGACAAAATGTTCTATAAAAACAAAGCTATGGCAAGATCTTCCATAGCAATAAAATTTTGACAACATTTTCTATAGAAATAAAATTTTGAAAAAAAAAATCTATAGAAATAAAATTTTGGAAAAAAAAAACAATTCTATAGAAAACAAATTTAACTAAGGGTGTTTTCGTTTCGCAAAAAATATGTTGCCTTGGTGTTACACTACTTTTTTCGTCATTATAGTTTCACTCAAATGATTGTGTCATTCCAAAATTATTGTTAATTCATAATATTGTGAGGGATACAGGACCTAATAGCTATAACAGTGCACTTCATATTTTGCAAACAATTTCGAGAATGTTGCACCTTTTTCACTAATCGAAATCGCCATAAGTTTTCTATATAAAAACAAAAATGTTGACAACGTTTTCTATGGAAATAAAATTGTGACAAAATTTTCTATGGAAATAAAATTGTGACAAAATTTTCTATAGAAAGTTTTGACAAAATGTGCTATAGAAATAACATTTTGACAAAATTTTCTATGGCAATAAAATTTTGACAAAATTTTCTATGGAAATAAAATTTTGACAAAATTTTCTATGGAAATAAAATTTTTGCAAAATTTTCTATTGAAATGAAGTTTTGACAAAATTTTCTATAGAAATAAAATGTTAACAACATTTTTATGGAAATAACATTTTGATAAAATTTTCTATGGAAATAAAATTTTTTCAAAATTTTCAATGCAAATAAAATTATGACAAAATTTTCTATTTAAATGAAGTTTTGACAAAATTTTCTATGGAAAGAAAATTTTGACAGAATTTCTATAGAAATTAAATGTTAACAACAGTTTTTTTGGAAATAGACAAAATGTGCTATAGAAGTAAAATTTTAATAAAATTTTCTATGGAAATAAAAATTTTGCAAAATTTTCAATGGAAATAAAATTTTTGCAAAATTTTCAATGGAAATAAAGTTTTGACAAAATTTTCTACGGAAAGAAAATTTTGACAAAATTTTCTATAGAAATAAAATGTTAACAACAGTTTTTTATACCCTCCACCATAGGATGGGGGTATATTAACTTTGTCATTCCGTTTGTAACACATCGAAATATTGCTCTAAGACCCCATAAAGTATATATATTCTGGGTCGTGGTGAAATTCTGAGTCGATCTAAGCATGTCCGTCCGTCCGTCCGTCTGTCCGTCTGTCCGTCTGTCCGTCTGTCCGGCTGTCCGTCCGTCTGTGGAAATCACGCTAACTTCCGAACGAAACTAGCTATCGACTTGAAACTTGGCACAAGTAGTTGTTATTGATGTAGGTCGGATGGCATTGAAAATGGGCCATATCGGCCCACGTTTACGTATAGCCCCCATATAAACCGATCCCCAAATTTGGCTTGCGGAGCCTTCCGGAGCAGCAAAATTCATCCGATCCGTTTGAAATTTGGTACGTGGTCTAAGTATACGGTCTCTAACAAACATGCAAAAATTGGTCCATATCGGTCCATAATTATATATAGCCCCCATATAAACCGATCCCCAGATTTGACCTCCGGAGCCTCTTGGAGGGGCAAAATTCATCCGATCCGGTTGAAATTTGGTACCTGATGTAAGTATACGGTCTCTAACAACCATGCAAAAATTGGTCCATATCGGTTCATAAATATATATAGCTCCCATATAAACCGATCCCCATATTTGACCTCCGGAGCCTCTTGGAGGAGCAAACTTCATCCTACCCGATTGAAATTTGGTACGTGGTGTTAGTATATGGTCTCTAACAACCATGCAAAAACTGGTCCATATCGGTCCATAATTATATATAGCTCCCATATAAAGCGATCCCCAGATTTGACCTCCGGAGCCTCTTGGAGGGGCAGAATTCATCCGATCCGTTTGAAATTGGGTACCTGATGTTAGTATATGGTCTCTAACAAGCATGCAAAAATTGGTCCATATCGGTCCATAATTATATATAGCTCCCATATAAACCGATCCCCAGATTTGAACTCTGGAGCCTCCGATCCAATTGAAATTTGGTACGTGGTGTTAGTATATGGTCTCTAACAACCATGCAAAAATTGGTCCATATCGGTCCCATATAAACCGATCCCCAGATTTGACCTCCGGAGCCTCTTGGAGGAGCAAAAGTCATCCGATGCGGTTGAAATTTGGTACATTTCGTTAGTATATGGCCTCTACCAGCCATGTAAAAATTGTCAAATTTTATTACTATAGAAAGTTTTGTCAAAATTTCATTTCTATAGAAAGTTTTGTAAAAAGTTTATTTCTATAGCAATGTTTGTCAACATTTTATTTCCATAGAAAATTTTGCCAAAATTTTATTTCTATAGAAAATTTTGTAAAAAATTTATTTCTGTAGAAAATTTTGTCAACATTTTATTTCTATACACAATTTTGTCAACATTTTATTTCTATAGAAAATTTTGTCAACATTTTATTTCTATAGAAAATTTTGTCAAAATTTTATTGCTATAAAAAATTTTGTCAACATTTTACTTCCATAGAAAATTTTGTCAACATTTTATTTCTATAGAAAATTTTGTCAAGTTTTTATTTCTATAGAAAATTTTGTCAAAATTTTATTTCTATAGAAAATTTTGTCAAACTCAATTATATACGTATTTAATCGGCCCTTTTTTTGTTTAATATATACCCCTTATGGACTAACTTACAATTTAGAAGACAGTGTTAAAAAGTTTTACGATACCTTGCCATCGGCAAGTGTTATCGCAACCCAAGCAATTCGATTGTTGATGACAGCCTTTAGTAGAAGTTCCTACGCAATCCATGGTGGAGGGTACATAAGATTCGGCCTGGCCGAACTTACGGCCATATATACTTGTTTGAATATAAAATTTTGACAAAATTTTCTATAGAAATAAAATGTTCACAACATTTTTTATGGAAATAAAATGTTGAAAAAATTTTGTTTAGAAATTAATTTTTGACAAATTTGTCTATAGCAATAAAATTTTGACAACATTCTCCATAGCAATAAAATTTTGTCAAATCTTTCTATAGCAATATAATTGTGATAAAATGTTCTATTGATATAAAATTGTGACAAAATTTTCTAAGGCAATAAAATTTTGACCAAATCTTCTGTGGAAATAAAAGTGTGACAAAATATCCTATGGCAATAATATTTTGACCAAATTTTCTATAGAAATACAATTTTGACAAAATCCTCCATTGCAATAAAATGTTGACAAAATTTTCTATAGAAATAAAATGTTGACAACATTTTATATAGAAATAAAATTTTTACAAAAATTTTCAATGGAAATAGAATTTTGACAAAAATTTTGTTAAAGATGCTGGTCCTTTGGTGGATAATTCCACCTCAGTAATGCTGGTGACATTTCTGAGGGTTTAAAAGCTTCTCTAAGTGGTTTCACTTCAATGTGGAACGCCGTTCGGACTCGGCTATAAAAAGGAGGTCCCTAGTCATTGAGCTTAACATGGAATCGGGCAGCACTCAGTGATAAGAGAGAAGTTCACCAATGTGTTATCACAATGGACTGAATAGTCTAAGAGACCCTGATACATCGGGCTGCCACCTAACCTAACCTACTATATGAGAAATGATAACACATCTGATAGTCGGTCAGATTCACAGAAAACTCTAAGGGCATATAACAGTATCACACCATTTAAATGGTGTGATAGCGATGATTCAATACAGAAAGATGATTCAAATCAAACAAATAATTTTATTGAATTTTATTCTTAAATGAATCATTGATTTATTGATTTTTTCTTGTTCTTTGATAGTGCGAAAATATGGAATAGACTTTTTAAACTAAAAAAAATTGTTTCTCCTTATATTTTCTACAGAGGAAATTCTATGAAAACGCCAGAATAAAAATGCCGCCTTTTTATTTTATCGAGTCTACGGTTCAATGAGTTTTGTTGTTGTCTACACTCTGACTTGGTCAGGGTTTAAATATGATAAAAAGCAAAGTGACGTAACTTGAAATTTCTTTATGATGTTTTTGTTTCGTTATGGAACAAAATGATTCAAATCAATGGAGATCGGAGCATGACGGTAGAAAATTTTTAAGGGATGGCTAGAGAACAAAACGGACAGGACAGCTATTAAAAGAAGGAATCATATTGTCAGATTAAGTTATAATGATATACCCTTATTACCGACGTACTTAAACAATTTATTTTCTATGGTTAGGTTAGGTTATGTGGCAGCCCTATGTATCAGGCTCACTTAGACTATTCAGTCCATTGTGATAATTTATTTTCTATAGAAATGTATAAAACCTATGAGGTGTATATTAACTTTCCCCAGTCCATTTAAATTTATGCAGTTATATCATTTCGCATTAAACCTCATATCAAAGAAAACATTGCAAAACATTTAAAGCCCAACAAACTAAAGAGAATTAAAAAAAAACTTCAAGACTAGAATCTTTGACCATATGTATCAGAAAAAGGCAAGCATTTCAGTTGAGAGTTTTGAATAACTAAACGGTCATGGGGAAAAAAACTTCGTATCCCACGGTTGTCATCTATCATTGATTTGGCATCAGAGGCACCACAACACCAGGGAAAAAAGAACCCGACAAAAAGGTTGCTCATCTGTGTCGCTCTGTCATTTTATTGGAATCTCAAGCTTAACCCTAATTTTATTATATTTGCTATTGGAGTATCTGAACCTTTTTGCTGGACGTTTTTTTTTTGCGATTGCTTTACAATACCAAAGCCAAAATTGAAGGGATGACCTCTAAAAGGGTACACAACGTGAACTCAATATTTTTAATATTCCTGGAAAGAGTTAAAAAAAAACTAGAGCCATGGGTATGTTTTTGTGGATGAAAATAGCAAAATAACATAAATTTATATAAAAAAAAAATTAAGTAAACTTTTTAAAAATTAAAGCTTATAACAATATGGAATTTAAAATTAAAACTAAAATTAAGATTGAAACTAAAATTAATAAAAAAAATAAAATAAATACTAAAATTAATTAAAATTAATTTATTTATAATATTTATAACCATAATACATTATGAATATAAATAATGACAAAAAGTAGGGTACTAACTACAAAGGTTTTCGATCCATAAATTAAAATATAATCTCAATAAGTTTAATATTCCTAAAAAAGAGCTTCAAAGAATATCGTTGCGTTTATGTTTCTGTTTAAAGATGGCAAAACGACAAATATTGCTGTCTTAAAAAATTTAAATTTAATTCATTATGAATTACCAATATCATATCAACATAAATAAATTATTTATAATAAATACTAAATTAAATATAAATAAATATTAAATTTTATTAAAATAATATCAAAAGTAATTTTAAATTAAAATTATTATTAAAATTTAATCTAAAATTAATAAAAATAAAAATTGAAACAAATACTAAAATATATTGAAATGAAAACAAAATTAAAACAAGTATATACGGCCGTAAGTTCGGCCAGGCCGAATCTTATGTACCCTCCACCATGGATTGCGTAGAAACTTCTACGAAAAACTGTCATCCACAAATTTCAACTCACGTGGTTGTTAAATATCATATGCTTCCACCACGTACCAAATTTCAACCAGATCGCATGAATTTTGCTTCTCCAAACGGCACAGGAGGTCAAATCTGGGGATCGGTTTATATGGGAGGTATATATTATTATGGACTGATAGGAAACAATTCTTGAATGGTTGTTGGATACCCTATACTAAAATCACGTACCAAATTTCAACCGAATGGGAAGAATTTTGCTCTTCCAAGGTGCTCCGGAGGTCAAATCTCGGGATCGCTTTATATGTGGCCTATATATAATTATGGACCGATATCGACCAATTTTTACACGGGTGTTTGAGGCCATATATTAACATCACGTACCAAATTTCAATTGAATCAGGTGATGAATCAGATGGTCTTCCAAGAGGCTCCGGAGGTCAAATCTGGGGATCGGTTTATATGGGGGCTATATATAATTATGGACCGATATGAACCAATTTTTGCATGGGTGTTAGAGACCATATACTAAACCCATGTACCAAATTTCAGCCGGATCGGATGAAAATTGTTTCTCGTAGGGGCTCTGCAAGCCAAATCGGGGGATCGGTTTATATGGGGGCTATATATAATTATGGACCGATATGGACCAATTTTTGCATGGCTGTTAGAGACCATATACTAACACCATGTACCAAATTACAGCCGGATCGGATGAAAATTGCTGCTCGTAGGGCTCTGCAAGCCAAATCGGGGGATCGGTTTATATGGGGGCTATATATAACTATGGACCGATGTGGACCAATTTATGCATGGTTGTTAGAGACCATATACTTACACCATGTACCAAATTTCAGCCGGATCGGATGAAATTTGCTTCTCTTAGAGGCCTCGCAAGCCAAATTTGGGGGTCCGTTTATATGGGGGCTATACGTAAAAGTGGACCGATATGGCCCATTTGCAATACCATCCGACCTACATCAATAACAACTACTTGTGCCAAGTTTCAAGTCGATAGCTTGTTTCGTTCGGAAGTTAGCGTGATTTCAACAGACGGACGGACGGACGGACATGCTCAGATCGACTCAGAATTTCACCACGACCCAGAATATATATACTTTATGGGGTCTTAGAGCAATATTTTGATGTGTTACAAACGGAATGACAAAGTTAATATACCCCCATCCTATGATGGAGGGTATAACAAGTATAGACAGCAGTATGTTCGGCCGGGCCGAATCTTAAATACCCACCACCATGAATCAAATATAATAGTTTATTTTGAAAACTCTTCGTCATAGCGGGTTACTTGATAATATATAAAATTTCAGGGAGTTCGATGATAAATATTCTCCCAAGCAAATCAGTTCTCAACCAGTACGCTTCCCGTAGATAAATTTAAATATTCTACCTATGACGACTAGATCAGATTCTGGATTTATAAGAACCAATTTTTATACCCTCCACCATAGTATGGGGGATATCTTAACTTTGTCATTCCGTTTGTAACACATCGAAATATTGCTCTAAGACCCCATAAAGTATATATATTCTGGGTCGTGGTGAAATTCTGAGTCGATCTGAGCATGTCCGTCCGTCCGTCCGTCCGTCTGTTGAAATCACGCTAACTTCCGAACGAAACAAGCTATCGACTTGAAACTTGGCACAAGTAGTTGTTATTGATGTACGTCGGATGGTATTGCAAATGGGCCATATCGGTCCACTTTTACGTATAGCCCCCATATAACCCGATCCCCCGATTTGGCTTGCGAGGCCTCTAAGAGAAGCAAATTTCATCCGATCCGGCTGAAATTTGGTACATGGTGTTAGTATATGGTCTTTAACAACCATGCAAAAATTGGTCCACATAGGTGCATAATTATATATAGCCCCCATATAAACCGATCCCCAGATTTGGCTTGCGGAGCCTCATAGAGAAGCAACTTTCATCGCATTCGGCTGAAATTTGTTACATGAAATTGGTATATGGTCTCTAACAACCATGCATAAATTGGTACACATTGGTTCATAATTATATATAGCCCCCATAAAAACCGATCCCCAGATGTGGCTTGCGGAGGCTCTAAGAGAAGCAAATTTCATCCGATCCGGCTGAAATATGGAACATGATGCTAGCATATGGTCCCTAACAACCGTGCCAGAATTGTTCCATATCGGTCCATAACTATATATAGCCCCAATATAAACCGTTCTCCAGATTTGATCTCCGGAGCCTCTTGGAGGAGCAAAATTCATCCGGTCCGGTTCAAATTTGGAACGTGGTGTTGGTATATGGTCTCTAACATCCATGCAAAAATTAGTCCACATCGGTTCACAATTATATATAACCCCCATATAAACGGACCCTCAGATTTGGCTTGCTGAGCCTCTAAGAGAATCAAATTTCATCCGATCCGGTTGAAATTTAGAACATGGTGATAGTATATGGTCTCTAACAACCGTGCCAGAATTGGTCCATATCGGTCCATAATTATATATAGCCCCCATATAAACCGTTCTCCAGATTTGACCTCCGGAGCCTCTTGGAGGAGTCCGGTTCAAATTTGGAACGTGGTGTTAGTATATGGCCGCTAACAACCATACCAAAATTGGTCCATAACGGTCTATAGTTATATATAGCCGATCTCCAATCACACAAAAATTGGTTCATAATCATGGTTGCCACTCGAGCCAAAAATCATCTACCAAAATTTTATTTCTATCGAAAATTTTGTCAAAATTTTATTTCTATAGAAAATTTTGTCAAAATGTTATTTCTATAGAAAATTTTGTCAACATTTTATTTCTATAGAAAATTTTGTTAAAATTTTATTTTTATAGAAAATTTTGTTAAAATGTTATTTTTGTAGAAAATTTTGTCAACATTTTTTTCCATAGAAAATTTTGTCAAACTGAATTATGTACGTATTTAATCGGTCTGTTTTGATTTAATATATACCACGTGTGGACTTACTTACAATTTAGAAGACGGTGTTAGGAGGTTTTAAGATACATTGCCATCGGTAAGCGTTACCGCAACTCAAGTAATTCGATTGTAGATGGCAGTGTTTAGAAGAAGTTTCTACGAAATCCATGGTGGAGGGTACATAAGCTTCGGCCTGGCCGAACTTACGGCCATATATACGTGTTATTGTCCTAAAATACCTCTAGATTTCCAATTTCAGGCAAATTGGATAAAAACTACGGTTTTGATAAGCCCAAAACCTCAAATCGGGAGGTCGATTTATATGGGGACTATATCAAAACTTGCACAGATATAGCCCATCTTCGAACTTGACCTGCCTGTAGACGAGATTGTGCAACATTTCAGCACGATTGCTTCATTATTGAAGACTATAGCGTGATTACAACAGACAGACGGACATGGTTATATCGTCTTAGAATTTCTCCCTGATCAAGAATATATATACTTTATATAATTGGAAATCGATATTTCGATGTTTTACAAACGGGATGACAAACTTATTATACCCCATCACCATTCTATGGTGGTGGGTATAAAAATAATCTTCTGCAAAGAGCTTTAACCCTTCTGTGCGTGATGTGGTCCCGCTGGACCTTTTTGATTTTTATTCCTACATTAATTTATCTTTTGCATGATTTGCAGCGTGACGGTTTATGACTTCTTGTATTAAAGTGTTTTAAGTTGAAAACTGTAAATTTTTATGTGATTGAATCATTAAATCGGTTTTTATAGGTATTTTAAAGAGTTTAGTGCGATTCTGTGTGAAGAGGTCCAATGGGACCTACCACTAATTGCATTAGTGGTTTCAGCGCAGTTTAAAAAGCAGCGTAAAGATATTGCGATTTTTGTATTTGGAACAATTAATAACAATAACATCCTTTCAGAAAATACCGTTATTTAGAAGAATTTGTCATTTTGAAGGTTCCATGGGTTTCGTTGCTTTGTAGTACATAATTTTTTGTCTTCCGAGGATATATCCACTGTAGCGAAACTACAAGTGGAAGAAAATTATTTGAACTTCATAGAAATCATGGTCGACCTAAGTTTTTATATTTCTATACATATTCCAGACCCATCGGCTCCTGGAATTTGGCAAGATGTTCGTCAATTTATACCAATGCACATAACAACAAACAAAACAAAACGAGCGTCACTAAAAAAATTGTATTGTTTTTCCTTCAAAAATCCAGTTTGTTCAGAACATTCAACTACCAAACAATATATTGTTGCTTGGTACGTATAAGGATACTTATAAAGGGTGATTTTTTTGAGGTTAGGATTTTCATGCATTAGTATTTGACAGATCACGTGGGATTTCAGACATGGTGTCAAAGAGAAAGATGCTCAGTATGCTTTGACATTTCATCATGAATAGACTTACTAACGAGCAACGCTTGCAAATCATTGAATTTTATTACCAAAATCAGTGTTCGGTTCGAAATGTGTTTATCGACAAATTTTGTTCAGCGATGAGGCTCATTTCTGGTTGAATGGCTACGTAAATAAGCAAAATTGCCGCATTTGGAGTGAAGAGCAACCAGAAGCCGTTCAAGAACTGCCCATGCATCCCGAAAAATGCACTGTTTGGTGTGGTTTGTACGCTGGTGGAATCATTGGACCGTATTTTTTCAAAGATGCTGTTGGACGCAACGTTACGGTGAATGGCGATCGCTATCGTTCGATGCTAACAAACTTTTTGTTGCCAAAAATGGAAGAACTGAACTTGGTTGACATGTGGTTTCAACAAGATGGCGCTACATGCCACACAGCTCGCGATTCTATGGCCATTTTGAGGGAAAACTTCGGAGAACAATTCATCTCAAGAAATGGACCGGTAAGTTGGCCACCAAGATCATGCGATTTGACGCCTTTAGACTATTTTTTGTGGGGCTACGTCAAGTCTAAAGTCTACAGAAATAAGCCAGCAACTATTCCAGCTTTGGAAGACAACATTTCCGAAGAAATTCGGGCTATTCCGGCCGAAATGCTCGAAAAAGTTGCCCAAAATTGGACTTTCCGAATGGACCACCTAAGACGCAGCCGCGGTCAACATTTAAATGAAATTATCTTCAAAAAGTAAATGTCATGGACCAATCTAACGTTTCAAATAAAGAACCGATGAGATTTTGCAAATTTTATGCGTTTTTTTTAAAAAAAAAAAGTTATCAAGCTCTTAACAAATCACCCTTTAGGTACCTCGCCTGTGACAAACATCAGGGCCTTTAGAATACTAATCAAAAATTTAAACATTATCTGTATTCTATTAAAAATTAAAGAAAACTCTATATTTACAAACAAATATTTATATATGCAATTTGTGCGTCATAGAAGACTCCAGCTATAGTAAATAATCGTAGGGATAACCTCTCTACGATGCGTTTTTTCTGGTCCCACGGGACCTTATCACGCTGGTATCGCTTCCGGTGTTATCACATACACAAGGGTTAAAGAATATCGCCATGGGTATATCTGTTTGAGGATAGAAAAAAGGAAAAAATTGCTTTTAAAAATTTTTTTATAAAATTAATCAAATCAAAATAAAAATTAATTTAAATTATATGATAAATGAAATTAAAATAAATATTAAATTTAAATGAATCGAATTCAAATGTAAGAATAAAATCAAAGTGAAAAATTAAAGCTAATACTAATACGGAATTTAAAATTAAAACTAATAATAAAATTGAAACTAACTAAACTTTATAAAAATACAATTACTACAGATATTAAAATTAATTAAAATAAAAGCAACATAAAAATTTAAATTAAATTTTAAAAATAAAGGTAATGCCATTATGGAATTTATGGAATTATACCTATGTTATAATTACGAGTAAATTTTTAAATTAAATTATTATACCCTCCACCATAGGATGGGGGTATATTAACTTTGTCATTCCGTTTGTAACACATCGAAATATTGCTCTAAGACCCCATAAAGTATATATATTCTGGGTCGTGGTGAAATTCTGAGTCGATCTAAGCATGTCCGTCCGTCCGTCCGTCTGTCCGTCTGTCCGTCCGTCCGTCTGTCCGGCTGTCCGTCCGTCTGTGGAAATCACGCTAACTTCCGAACGAAACAAGCTATCGACTTGAAACTTGGCACAAGTAGTTGTTATTGATGTAGGTCGGATGGTATTGAAAATGGGCCATATCGGACCACGTTTACGTATAGCCCCCATATAAACCGATCCCCAAATTTGGCTTGGGGAGCCTCCCGGAGCAGCAAAATTAATCCGATCCGGTTGAAATTTGGTACGTGCTCTAAGTATACGGTCTCTAACAACCATGCAAAAATTGGTCCATATCGGTCCATAATTATATATAGCCCCCATATAAACCGATCCCCAGATTTGACCTCCGGAGCCTCTTGGAGGGGCAAAATTCATCCGATCCGATTGAAATTTGGTACCTGATGTTAGTATATGGTCTCTAACAACCATGCAAAAACTGGTCCATATCGGTCCATAATTATATATAGCTCCCATATAAACCGATCCCCAGATTTGACCTCCGGAGCCTCTTGGAGGGGCAAAATTCATCCAATCCGGTTGAAATTTGGTACCTGATGTTAGCATACGGCCTCTAACAACCATGCAAAAATTGGTCCATATCGGTCCATAATTATATATAGCTCCCATATAAACCGATCCCCAGATTTGACCACCGGAGCCTCTTGGAGGAGCAAAATTCATCCGATCCGGTTGAAATTTAGTACGTGGTCTTAGTATACGGTTTTTAACAACCATGCAAAAATTGGTCCATATCGGTCCATAATTATATATAGCCCCCATATAAACCGATCCCCAGATTTGACCTCCGGAGCCTCTTGGAGGGGCAAAATTCATCCGATCCGGTTGAAATTTGGTACCTGATGTTAGTTTACGGCCTCTAACAACCATGCAAAAATTGGTCCATATCGGTCCATAATTATATATAGTTCCCATATAAACCGTCCCCAGATTTGACGTCCGGAACCTCTTGGAGGAGCAAAATTCTTCCCATTCGGTTGAAATTTGGTACGTGATATTAGTATAGGGTATCCAACAACCATTCAAGAATTGGTTCCTATCAGCCCATAATAATATATACCTCCCATATAAACCGATCCCCAGATTTGACCTCCTGTGCCGTTTGGAGAAGCAAAATTCATGCGATCTGGTTGAAATTTGGTACGTGGTGGAAGCATATGATATTTAACAACCACGTGAGTTGAAATTTGTGGATGACAGTTTTTCGTAGAAGTTTCTATGCAATCCATGGTGGAGGGTACATAAGATTCGGCCTGGCCGAACTTACGGCCGTATATACTTGTTTTTCCTTCAAAAATCCAGTTTGTTCAGAACATTCAACTACCAAAGAATATATTGTTGCTTGGTACGTATAAGGATACTTATAGGTACCTCGCCTGTGACAAACATCAGGGCCTTTAGAATACTAATCAAAAATTTAAACATTATCTGTATTCTATTAAAAATTAAAGAAAACTCTATATTTACAAACAAATATTTATATATGCAATTTGTGCGTCATAGAAGACTCCACCTATAGTAAATAATCGTAGGGATAACCTCTCTACGATGCGTTTTTTCTGGTCCCACGGGGCCTTATCACGCTGGTATCGCTTCCGGTGTTATCACATACACAAGGGTTAAAGAATATCGCCATGGGTATATCTGTTTGAGGATAGAAAAAAGGAAAAAATTGCTTTTAAAAATTTTTTATAAAATTAATAAAATAAAAATAAAAATTAATTTAAATTATATGATAAATGAAATTAAAATAAATATTAAATTTAAATGAATCGAATTCAAATGTAAGAATAAAATCAAAGTGAAAAATTAAAGCTAATACTAATACGGAATTTAAAATTAAAACTAATAATAAAATTGAAACTAACTAAACTTTGTAAAAATAAAATTACTACAGATATTAAAATTAATAGAAGACTCCACCTATAGTAAATAATCGTAGGGATAACCTCTCTACGATGCGTTTTTTCTGGTCCCACGGGGCCTTATCACGCTGGTATCGCTTCCGGTGTTATCACATACACAAGGGTTAAAGAATATCGCCATGGGTATATCTGTTTGAGGATAGAAAAAAGGAAAAAATTGCTTTTAAAATTTTTTTATAAAATTAATCAAATCAAAATAAAAATTAATTTAAATTATATGATAAATGAAATTAAAATAAATATTAAATTTAAATGAATCGAATTCAAATGTAAGAATAAAATCAAAGTGAAAAATTAAAGCTAATACTAATACGGAATTTAAAATTAAAACTAATAATAAAATTGAAACTAACTAAACTTTATAAAAATACAATTACTACAGATATTAAAATTAATTAAAATAAAAGCAACATAAAAATTTAAATTAAATTTTAAAAATAAAGGTAATGCCATTATGGAATTTATGGAATTATACCTATGTTATAATTACGAGTAAATTTTTAAATTAAATTATTATTAATTAAAATCGTAAATTAAAATGAAACTTAAAGTCAGATTTGTAATTACATTTATTTTATTTTTAAAGTAAGTTAAAAATTAAAGCTAAAATTAATATGCAATTTAGAATTAAAGTAAATTAATATATTATTAATTCCCAGCGATAAAAGCGTCGCCAAAAAATAGTGAAATCGTTGGTTTTCATTTCGGAAGTGGTGCTGAATTGGCGCAGAAACGATGAATTTAACATAGGCTTGCCATAGGACGGATGTCCACCATATAGGACGGATGTTCACTAATTCTTACGGCGTGGTCCGAATTCAGTGTTTTGTGTGTGAATTAAATTTTTTTTTATAATTTCTTATAATTTTTATTTCATTCTAATGCTTGTTTGAAACCACAAATTTCGCAATTTTTCTAGAATGGATTTAACATTTTTTTCTACAAAATTTAAATAATTTGTTCCATTTTCTTAATTCTTATTCTAAGCAAAAAAATTTAGAATAACTCATTAAAAATATGAAAAAAAAACGATTTCTAAAAAAATTAATTTCAAGAACTTCATGTGCATTAAAAATAAAGAACATCTTTGAGAGGACATTTTAGTGAGTTCTTTTAAAGTTGTGCCTTTAAAACAACTTCCAAATTTTTTTCTTATGTTATTATTATTAATTTATATTGTAAATTAAAATAAAACTTCAAATCAATCTTACAATAAAAATCAAATTAAAAAAAGTTAAAATAAAATTTAATAGAATTTAATAAAACACAATAAGTTTTTTTTTATTATTAAATAAATTAAATTATATAAAACCCAGAAATCTTTGTACCCCGTTAGAATAGAGCAAGAAATGGTTATGCCAAACAGCGTACATTAGCAAATGTTAATGCAAAACTAATTTTTGTCGGAACATGAAACATGGCAAAGGGAGCTTTGCTCTTTTACCATGGGAGCTAAAATGCGTCCGTCTCGTCGAATATTGAACATTGCATGGAATTGTTGTTGTTGTTTTTTTTTTTATATTCTGTTGTCTCTGTCATCATTTAAGTCGATGCCGGTGTTGACGGTATAGCGGCTGGCTCTATGATGTTTGTGTTTCCTTTCAGAAAAATAAAAACCGGAGGGGGAAAAACAACGTTGAGACAAAACATTTTTCAAATTCCTCTACGTTGAAAAATGTTGAGAAAAATACGAAGAGACACGCACACAATCATTCGCACTCACGTGAACCAACAACAATGGCTACAAAACTCAACTCAAATGCGACAATAATAAATGAGTGTCCAATCATACATTAACACACGCACACACTCGCATATGGCCTCTGCTTACTACGAAGTATGAAGTTTAGTATGGAGTTTGAGACTGATATTGCGTCTCAAATTGGAAATATAAATACTGGCACACACACACACATTCATACGAAGGGAGTCTCACATATTCGCACACATAACAATTCGGCAACTGAGACAACCCATGTGACTTTATGGCAAGGAGACAAAATTGAAACAGCTGAAAGTTTTTCACAAAATAAAGCAATGAATGGTTGCACAGTGGGCTTGTGAGATCAAGTGACGCAGTTGTAGTAGTATTATTAAACTGGGATTGAACCCATGACCCTTTGTATGCAAGGCGGGATATGCAAACCATTGCCCCATGGTGACTCTCCTATACAGAGAATGAAGCCGACCCTTTTTGTCGGCGACGGATGACTCTAATTTTTTGCCTACGGCAGCTTGATAAATGTGTCTCTTAGGCGGCGGACAATTATCCATTATAAAATCTGTTTGAAGTTATCCGAGTGGTAATGAGATCAGTTGTACAATCAATCTTACAATCACATTTACATTTAATTCAAATTTTCTGTGCTAAATTTTTGCAAAATTATTACAGCAACTTGATACTGACTGACGGCTTCGACTAGCAAAAACTGTTCGGCGGCGGATAAAATCGGCGGCGGAATGACTCTGCTCCTTTATGTCCACAATGCCGGCTAAAATACCCTACCCTTATCGCTCTTGGAGTTTTGCTTCACTACGGTACCATTTCCATATTACTTCGAGGTGGACTACCAAGTAGGTCCCTGACCATTTCATCTGCCGAGCATGCGTTCAAATCATTGCCATTTAGAGCAGGGCTGTGGAGCCGGAGTCGGAGTCTGAAGATTTTGTTGGAGTCGGAGTCGGAGTCGTAAAAATTTTGCTCGACTCCGACTCCGGCTAAACCAAATTTTTTTAAAACACTTCACATTTTTGTAACTAAGCAAGTTTTTACGCAAATTAGTTTCCATTGCGTTATTCATTCGATCAATGTACAGCATGATACAAAATGAAAATCAACTTCCAATTACGGCTATCTTTTTATGTTTCCTAGAATGTTAGACTAGCAGATGGGCTGGATCGATCCATTTTAATGCCCATATCAATTTATTTGAAATATTTCGAACAATCGAAATTATTTCTATACCCTCCATCATAGGATGGGGGTATATTAACTTTGTCATTCCGTTTGTAACACATCGAAATATTGCTCTAAGACCCCATAAAGTATGTATATTCTGGGTCGTGGTGAAATTCTGAGTCGATCTAAGCATGTCCGTCCGTCCGTCCGTCCGTCTGTTGAAATCACGCTAACTTCCGAACGAAACAAGCTATCGACTTGAAACTTGACACAAGTAGTTGTTATCGATGTAGGTCGGATGGTATTGAAAATGGGCCATATCGGTCCACTTTTACGTATAGCCCCCATATAAAGGGACCCTCAGATTTGGCTTGTGGAGCCTCTAACAGAAGCATATTTCATCCGATCCGGCTGCAATTTAGTACATAGTGTTGGTATATGGTCTCTAACAACCATGCAAAAATTGGTCCACATCGGTCCATAATTATATATAGCCCCCATATAAACCGATCCCCAGATTTGGCTTGCGGAGCCTACAACAGAAGCAAATTTCATCCGATCCGGCTGAAATTTGGTACATGGTGTTGGTATATGGTCTCTAACAACCATGCAAAAATTGGTCCACATCGGTCCATAATTATATATAGCTCCCATATAAACCGATCCCCCGATTTGGCTTGCGGAGCCTAAAAGAGAAGCAAATTTCATCCGATCCGGCTGAAATTTGGTACATGGTGTTGGTATATGGTCTCTCACAACCATGCAAAAATTGGTCCATATCGGTCCATAATTATATATAGCCCCCACATAAACCGATCCCCAGATTTGGCTTGTGGAGCCTCTAAGAGAAGCATATTTCATCCGATCCGGCTGAAATTTGGAACATGGTGTTGGTATATGGTCTCTAACAACCATGCAAAAATTGGTCCATATCGGTCCATAATTATATATAGCTCCCACATAAACCCCAAATCCCCAGATTTGGCTTGCGAAGTCTCCAAGAGAAGCAAATTTCATCCATGCCGGTTGTAATTTGGAACATGGTGTTAGTATATGATCTTTAACAACCGTGCCAGAATTGGTCCATATCGGTCCATAATTATATATAGCCCCCATATAAAACGTTCTCCAGATTTGACCTCCGGAGCCTCTTGGAGGAGCAAAATTCATCCGATCCGGTTCAAATTAGGAACGTGGTGTTAGTATATGGTCGCTAACACCCATACCAAAATTGGTCCAATCACACAAAAATTGGTCCATATCGGTTCATAATCATGTTTGCCACTAGAACCAAAAATAATCTACCAAAATTTTATTTCTATAGAAAATTTTGTCAAATTTTTATTTCTATAGAAAATTTTGTCAAAATTTTATTTCTAGAGAAAATTTTGTTAAAATTTTATTCGGTTCATAATAAAATTTTCATCATTTTCAAAATTTTATTTCTATAGAAAATTTTGTCAAAATTTTATTTCTATAAAAAATTTTGTTCAAATTTTATTCGGTTCATAATCATGGTTGCCACTCGAGCCACAAATAATCTACCAAGATTTTATTTCTATAGAAAATTTGGTGAAAATTTTATTTCTATAGAAAATTTTGTTAAAATTTTATTTCTGTAGAAAATTTTGTCAAAATTTTATGTCTACTTTGTCAAACTGAATTATATACGTATTGGATCGATCTTTTTTGATTTAATATATACCACGTATGGACTTACATACAATTTAGAAGATGGTGTTAGGAGGTTTTAAGATACCTTGCCATAGGCAAGCGTTACCGCAACTTAAGTAATTCGATTGTGGATGGCAGTGTTTAGAAGAAGTTTCTACGCAATCCATGATGGAGGGTACATAAGCTTCGGCCTGGCCGAACTTACGGCCGTATATACTTGTTAATTTTATTTTAAGGCCATATACATATGTGGAAAATTGACAGAAATTTTTTTCAAAATTGTTTTTTTTTTTTTTATAGAAAATTTTGTCAAAATGTTATTTCTATAAAAAGTTTTGTCAAAATTGTATTTCTATAGCAAATTTTGTCAAAATTTTATTACTATAGAAATATTTTTCTGTA
This sequence comes from Haematobia irritans, assembly GCF_050003625.1. NCBI lineage: Eukaryota > Metazoa > Arthropoda > Insecta > Diptera > Muscidae > Haematobia > Haematobia irritans. The sequence continues at coordinate 110,264,801 of NC_134399.1, read as the reverse complement.
CCCACCCCCATAGAATGGTGACGGGGGTATAATAAGTTTGTCATTCAGTTTGTAACACATCGAAATATCGATTTCCGACTACATAAAGTATATATATGCTTGATCAGGGACAAATTCTAAGACGATATAACGATGTCCGTCTATCCGTCCGTCTGTCTGTCTGTCTGTTGTAATCACGCTACAGTGTTCAATAATGAAGCAATCGTGCTGAAATTTTGCACAAACACGTCTTTTGTCTGCAGGCAGGTCAAGTTCGAAGATGGGCTATATCGGTCCAGGTTTTGATATAGTCCCCATATAAACCGACCTCCCGATTTGGGGCCTTGGACTTATAGAAATCGTAGTTTTTATCCAATTTGCCTGAAATTTGAAATCTTTATGGTGTGCCATTTTTGGTGAGTATCGGTCCATGTTTTGGTATAGCCCCCATATAGACCTATCTCCCGAATTTACTTCTTGGGCTTATAGAAACCGCAGTTTTTATTCAATTTACCTGAAATTTGAAATCTATAGGTATTGTAGGACCACAAATACGTGTGCCAAAAATTGTGAGTATCGGTCCATATTTGGGTATAGCCCCCGTATAGACCGATCTCCCGATTTTACTTCTTGGTCTTATAGAAACCGCAGTTTTTATCCAATTTATCTGAAATTGGAAATCGAGAGGAACTTTAGAACCGTAAAGAGGTGTGCCAAAAATGGTGACCATCGGTACATGTTTTGGCATGGTCCCCATATAAACCGACCTCCCGATGTGGGGTCTTGGGCTTATAGAAACCGTAGTTTTTATCCAATTTGCCTGAAATTGGAAATCTAGAGGTATTTTCGGGCCATATTTTAGTATAGCCCCCATAAGAACGATCTCCCTATTTAACTCCTTGGGTTTCTAGAAACCGTAGTTTTTATCCGATTTGCCTGAAATTGTAAATATTCTGGTATTTAGGCTCACAAAAAAGTGCATCGGATTAAGTTTTTATCGGTTCATTTGGTAATGCCTCCATGTAGACAGACTTCACTTCTTGAGGGTATAGAAGGCGCACTGATCATGAAAATTGCTTGAAACTTTATGTAAAATTTCCAGATTTTACTTCTCGGGTGAAAATCTACAGACTTAAGATTTCAAATCAAGACGGTTTTTTATAATTTTCTTGCACACTTACAAGAGATGTTAATGATTCCTCTAAAACTCAAACAAAAATGGTTCTTATAAATCCAGAATCTGATATAGTCCTCATAGGTGAAATCTTTAAATTTATCTTCGGGAAGTGTCCTCAAGTCCTCAAGCCCTCCTGAAATTTCCAAGGAAACCCTAATATTTGGTTCATGGTGGCGGGTATTTAAGCTTCGGCCCGGCCGAACTTACTGCTGTATATTCTTGTTCTATAGAAAATTTTGTCAAAATTTTATTTCTATAGAAAATTTTATCAACATTTTATTTCTATAGAAAATTTTGTCAAAAGTTTATTTCTATAGAAAATTTTGTCAAAATTTTATTACTATAGAAAATTTTGCCAAAATTTTATTTCTATAGAAAATTGAGTCAAAATTTTGTTTCTATAGAATATTTTGCAAAATTTTATTTCTATTGATAATTTTATTTCTATAAAAATTTAAGTCAAAATTTTATTTCTATAGAAAATTTTGCCAAAATTTTGTAGTAATAGATTTTTTTATTAGAAAATTTGTTCGAAATGTTGCCAAAATTTTGTAGTAATAGATTTTTTCAGTATGAAAATTTGGTCAAAATTTTATTTTTGTAGAAAATTTTGTCTAAATTTTATTTCTATAGAAAATTTAGTCAAAATTTTGTTTCTGTAGAATATTTTGCAGAATTTTATTTACTACACAAAAATTTTTCTAAAATTGTATTTTTATTGATAATTTTTTCAAAATTTTATTTCTATAAGAAAAAATTGTCAAATTTTAATTCTATAGCAAATTTTCTCAATTTTTTTTTTACTGATGCTCACTGATACTCACTGCTATAAAAAATGTATTCAAAATTTTATTACTATAGAAATATTTTTTTCTTCATTGTTGTTGCTTTTTTGATTTCAGCTTAAAACCATACATTGACTAAACTACAAGTGTAGTTTAACCAACAGAGAAAAAGATATTTTTATACCCTTCACCACTACTGTGGTGCAGGGTATAATAAGTTTGTGCATTTGTATGTAACGCCAAGAAATAGGGGTCATAGACCCATCTTTTAGTATACCGATCGGCTTAGAATTAAATTCTGAGTCGATTTAGCGATGTCCGTCTGTCTGTCTGTCTGTCTGTCTGTCGGTCCGTCTGTCTGTATATGTAATTTTGTGCACAAAGTACAGCTCGCAATTTAAGTCCGATCGTCCTCAAATTTGGCATAGGGCCGTTTCTTGGGACAGAGACAATCGCTATTGGTTTTGGAAAAAATCGGTTCAGATTTAGATATAGCTGTCATATATATTTATCCCTGATCTGGTCATAGTTAGCGTGTTTATCAACCGATTTTCTTGAAATACCGTCTATCCAAATATTTTATGAATCTCGAAAATCCTGCAAAATATCAGCCAAATCGGTTCAGATTTAGATATAGCTCCCATATATATCTTTCGTCCGATTTAGACTCATATGACCGCAGAAGCCAAAGTTTACTTCCGATCTTCGTGAAATTTTGCACAGAGGGTAGAATTGACATTCTACCAATGCTTGGTAAATTTGATTGAAATCGGTTCAAATTTAGATATAGCTCCCATATATATCTTTCGTCCGATTTGAACTTATATGGCCCCAAAAGCCAGAGTTTTGCCGCGATTTGCTTCAAATTTTGCACAAGGGGTACATTTAATAGTATCGTTAAGTGTGTCAAATTTTGTTAAAATCGGTTCAGATTTAGATATAGCTCACATATATATCTTTCGCCCGATTTGGACTTATATGGTTTCAAAAGCTCGAGTTTTGCCCTGACTTACTTCAAATTTTGCACAAGCGGTACTTTTAACGATACTATTGTATGTGCCAAATATGGTCAAAATTTATTCAGATTTAGATATGGCTCCCATATATATCTTCCGTCCGATTTGAACTTATATGGCCTCAAAATCCAGGGTTTTGCCGTGATTTGCTTCAAATTTCGCACAAGGAGTACGTTTAGTAGTATCGGTAATTGTGCCAAATTTGGTTGAAATCGGTTCAGATTTAGATATGGCTCCCATATATATCTTCCGTCCGATTTGCACTCATATGACCAGGGGGGGGGGCAAAGTTATACTCCCATTTACGTGAAATTTCGCATAGATAGCAGAATTATTATTCTAACTATACATGTCAAATTTAGTCAAAATCGGTTCAGATTATATATAGCTCCCATATATACATACACCAGAGTTGGTGAAATATGGTAGACTGTTACACATTTTAGACCCATTTTCAATGGAAGTTTCCTCCAATTAACTGGATAGCGTTAGCCGATTTAAATTTTAATTCTAGAGATTTTGTAGAAGTAAAAAAATTGTCTCCTTTATATATCTTCCAGCAAATGTGAAGTAGTTGAGATGGTAACACAAATTTTGGCCTACATAGGGGTGAAGGGTATAATATAGTCGGCCCCGCCCGACTTTAGACTTTACTTACTTGTTATATATAGCCTCTAACATCTATGCAAAAATGTATCCAAATCGGTCCATAATTATATATAGCCCCCATATAAACCCATCTCCAGATTTTAACTTCGGAGCCTCTTAGAGGAGCATCCGGTTCATCCGGTCCGGTTGAAATTAGTTACGTGGTGTTAGTATATGGTGAGCCACCGTGGTGCAATGGGGCCTCCTTTTTATAGCCGAGTCCAAACGGCGTTCCACATTGCAGTGAAACCATTTAGAGAAGCTTTGACACCCTCAAAAATGTCACCAGCATTACTGAGGTGGGATAATCCACCGCTGAAAATTTTTTTGATGTTTGGTCGAAACTGGGTTCGGACCCACGACCTTGTGTATGCAAGGCACCACGGTGGCTCCCTTAGAAAAGTAAAACAAAGCTTCCAGAGAAAGATGTTTTGTTGGCACGAAACTTGACATATTGAGAGCCAAAAACTATATTGTTTACACTCCGGCCAAATGACACATGACAATGACAATTAAAACTATGGTTATGAGGTTATGACAAGAATATAGTATCAGCATTGACTTCTGCGTATACCGTGAACTACGTCTTCTGTCAATCCTGTAAATTTAGAGAATTTTTCTCGAATGACAATGACTCATTCTCTTTGCAGTGCTGGACGTGTCTGAGGATTATCCAAAGATTTCCTATATACAGCGAGATTTGGAGGAGACTTGACCGGACGTGGTGTGTCCTTAGGGTTTTCACGGGATTTTGGTCAAAACGGGTTGTGGTAAAAAAAAGTGATGAAAGTTTCAGTGATAGACGCGTCTGAATATTGTCGAAAGACGACGACAAGGTCTTGACCCGATTCGGTGTACTCTGAGGGTTCCGCCGTTGTCAATCCTGTCATTACTAATTGGTCATTCTCCTTGACGAGAAATTTGAGAATCTCTCATGAATTATATCCAGATCTGATGTAGTCTCTAGGAATTGCAAAAAATCCAATAAGTCGAATTGTTGAAAACCTGATATTTCGTTTTTGTATCTCTACTCTATATATGCTAATTTCAATTTTTTAATGTGTTTTTTCAATGAGAAATCTTCCCTGAAGTCTAGCTGTTGGGCCGGTAGAAATATCGGCCGTAGGTACTTCTCTTCTTACGAACGGATAATATACGTCAGTTGCCTCTAAACCACGGTGATACGATCCAACTCAACCACAATATAAATTTTTAACCAAATAGTATTAAGACACAGGCACATACATACATACGTATGTATACATGTCCATATGTTTGTGTATTTATATCCATGTTTCGATACATGGTCACACAACTCTTTTTGTTTTACTTCATCCACACTCATACGGATATACAAATAGCACCGTCATTTTCTCCCTCTAAGACTTTTTCGCCATTTAAAAATACATTTTCTGAATTTTCTGTGCTTGTAAATTTCTTTTTTTTTTCATGCAACGTTCATTTCAAGTTTTAAACATTAAAATGGATTTTTCATTTGAGATAATGGCGACAAAATACTGATGTTTCCACAAGATCTCAAGGAGTAAAAGAAATCAAAGGTTTTAAAATAAAATTTTTGGTTGCTTGGTTGGGGGAAACACACACAGACGGAACGACAGACATTTGGTCCCAAAACCAAAATGACTATATACTAAAGGGTTGCTTGGGGCCTTACCATGTGAAAGGGATGGGAAGCACCGGGGATGTAAAGGAGATACAACATGAACGATTTATGTCGCCAAAAATTTAAATTGGATCGCAGGGAAGACACTAAAATAAAAGTGCAATGCATTGATTATACTCTGTCCCTTTTTGAGGAGAGGGAAATTGCAATGAAATTGCATTTCTTATATGGGATTGTGATTTCACACAAGGGTACTGAGATAACTCGTAAAGAAATCATTTCAATTGATAACACTATACGTATAAGTGGCTGTTTGTTTTTTTTTGCCTTAAACAAGATTGAATTAAAGTTGTACAAGATATTATGGGCTATTTCCATAGAGCAATATATTTTATAAATGTAATTGGCTGTGAAATTTTATTCGCAGTAAATTTATGCAACTTATAAGAAATGAAATTAAATTCAATACGATTTGAAAGAATTAAAATGGAACCAGGGATCCGGAGCGGTCCATTTTTTTCGCTCCGCTCCGCTCCCGCTCCGGAGAAAAATAAATCGCTCCGCTCCACGCTCCGCTCCGAGAAAAAAATCGCTCCGCTCCGCTCCTCTTCGAGAAAATTATAGTACAAACATTGTATTATTTGTTCAATTGAGTTTTATTTTATGGGGGCACAGCGTGACCCCATTTATCGAAATCGGGCGATACATATATATGGGAGCTATATCTAAATTTGATCCTATTTCTTCCAAATTCAATAGCGTTCGTCCTTGTGCCCAAAAAACTCCCTGTACCAAATTTCATCGAAATCGATTAATAATTGCGACCGGAATCCTGTGAACAACAAATACATGGACAGACGGACGGACACCAAGCGCTAGATCGACTCAGGAGGTGATTCTGAGTCGATCGGTATATATTTTATGGGGTCTAAAATCAATATTTCTGGTAGGCACATTTTTTGGCAGATCAAACTTATTATACACTAACCATTATGTGGTTTAGGGTATAATGACTTTAAAACAATGTGTTGAAACATTTTATTAATTTTGAAGATTTTTTCAGAAATATTAAATCCATTTTGACTTCATTAAAACGAAATTTTCATTCATGTTAGGATACACATTTTTATGTCGAATCACTTAGCTATAAGGACAAACAGCCTTATTTGAAAAGTTTAGAGACTTTTAGACAAGGAAAAAACTTTATTTCAGAGAAATACGTCTTCTATTCTAAGCAAAATTCGTATTCGTATTTTAAGCATGTGAAATATTTGGCCTCCCGACAATATTCTTTGCGGTGTACCATGTACTATTTAATATGTGATAGAAACCAAATTTATGAAAATGGACCAAAATGGACCAAATTCTGTTTGGTCCGACCATCGGACCAAATTTAAAAATTAGAAATCTTTTGGACCAATTTTGGTCCGATCGGACCAAAACGGCAACGCTGATTGGAATTGAAAGTCTATACACAGAGTAGAAGTAACTACTCTCCGAAAGTTTCTTTTTTTATACCCTCCACCATAGGATGGGGGTATATTAACTTTGTCATTCCGTTTGTAACACATCGAAATATTGCTCTAAGACCCCATAAAGTATATATATATTCTGGGTCGTGGTGAAATTCTGAGTCGATCTAAGCATGTCCGTCCGTCTGTCCGTCTGTCCGGCTGTCCGTCCGTCTGTGGAAATCACGCTAACTTCCGAACGAAAAAAGCTATCGACTTGAAACTTGGCATAAGTAGTTGTTATTGATGTAGGTCGGATGGTATTGAAAATCGGCCATATCGGACCACGTTTACGTATAGCCCCCATATAAACCGATCCCCAAATTTGGCTTGGGGAGCCTCCCGGAGCAACAAAATTCATCCGATCCGGTTGAAATTTGGTACCTGATGTTAGTATACGGCCTCTAACAACCATGCAAAAATTGGTCCATATCGGTCCATAATTATATATAGCTCCCATATAAACCGATCCCCAGATTTGACCTCCGGAGCCTCTTGGAGGAGCAAAATTCATCCGATCCGGTTGAAATTTAGTACGTGGTCTAAGTATACGGTCTCTAACACTCATGCAAAAATTGGTCCATGTCGGTCCATAATTATATATAGCCCCCATATAAACCGATCCCCAGATTTGACCTCCGGAGCCTCTTGGAGGGGAAAAATTCATCCGATCCGGTTGAAATGTGGTACCTGATGTTAGTATACGGTCTCTAACAGCCATGCAAAAATTGGTCCATATCGGTCCATAATTATATATAGCCCCCATATAAACCGATCCCCAGATTTGACCTCCGGAGCCTCTTGGAGGGGCAAAATTCATCCGATCCTGTTGAAATTTGGTACCAGATGTTAGTATACGGCCTCTAACAACCATGCAAAAATTGGTCCATATCGGTTCATAATTATATATAGCTCCCATATAAACCGATCCCCAGATTTGAACTCCGGAGCCTCTTGGAGGAGCAAAATTCATCCGATCCAATTGAAATTTAGTACGTGGTGTTAGTATATAGTCTCTAACAACCATGCAAAAATTGGTCTATATCGGTTCATAATTATATATAGCTCCCATATAAACCGATCCCCAGATTTGATCTCAGGAGCCTCTTGGAGGAGCGAAATTCATCCGATACAGTTGAAATTTGGTACATGGTGTTAGTATATGGTATCTAACAACCATGCAAAAATTGGTCCATATCGGTCCATAATTATATATAGCAAAAGTCATCCGATGCGGTTGAAATTTGGTACATTTTGTCAATATATGGCCTCTAACAGCCATGTAAAAATTGGTCAATATCGGTCTTTAGTTATATATAGCCGATGACTTATTACACAAAAATTGGTCCATATCGCCAAAAATAATCTACCAAAACTTTATTTCCATAGAAAATTTTGTCAAATTTTATTACCATAGAAAGTTTTGTCAAAATTTTATTTTTATAGAAAATTTTGTAAAAAATTTATTTCTGTAGAAAATTTTGTCAACATTTTATTTCTATACAAAATTTTGTCAACATTTTACTTCCATAGAAAATTTTGTCAACATTTTATTTCTATAGAAAATTTTGTCAAGTTTTTATTTCTATAGAAAATTTTGTCAAAATTTTATTTCTATAGAAAATTTTGTCAAGTTTTCATTTCTATAGAAAATTTTGTCAAACTATATTATATACGTATTTAATCGGCCTTTTCTTGTTTAATATATACCCCGTATGGGCTAACTTACAATTTAGAAGACAGTGTTAAAAAGTTTTACGATACCTTGCCATCGGCAAGTGTTATCGCAACCCAAGTAATTCGATTGTGGATGACAGCCTTTAGTAGAAGTTCCTACGCAATCCATGGTGGAGGGTACATAAGATTCGGCCTGGCCGAACTTACGGCCGTATATACTTGTTTTGTTTTGCAACAGACGTAGAGAAGAGGTTTTGTTATATTTGTAATGTGTGTGTGTATGTTTATGTTTGCAACAACCTCCATCGAAATCAGTCCGTGGTATACCTACGAATATTCTTACTCAGATCTAGTGTTACTTAATTTCGCTTTTTTCCCTTTTATTGTAAAAATACATTTTCGAACAGCGTTTTTAAGAAATGTTCGTTCTCAAAAAAGTAGATAACATGCAATAATACAAATGAAGTCATTAGTTTTCAATGTGAGAAAATATTAAAATAAATGTATATGCGCACATTTTTCAACCAAAATTGAAACTATCCATAATTTTAATTAAATTTTCGAGAACTAATATCAGAAATAAGAGAATGCTAGGATATAGTACAATAGTAAAGCAAATATGAATGTCCTTACTCTGAAAAAAAGCATGCCAGGTTTCAAAGAATTTGTCTTTACTTTAACAGTTTGGGTATTAATTCCGAGCCAAAGAAGCGGAGAATACAAGTAAGGATACTTTAAAGAAGCAATTATCTTTTAAATTTGGGGGTTATGTACTTGCTTCTAGGATGCAAATGTTAATTTTTCATTTTTTTAGATTTTTTTCGTCAGTTGTTATCAAAATCCTTTAAAAACGAGTTAACGACAATTTTATTTTCCATATTAAGACTCGACTTCCAGTAGAAATTATGCTATGTTTCAAGTAAAAAGCGTCTTTAAAATAAAGTGTTGAAAAACATGTCTGATTTTTTAACGATTTTTTGCTTTGTAGGCAAGATGCAAAAAGGAAACAAATTAAAAGACAATTTTATTAATTTTAAAGAATTTTTCTTAATTATTAAAGTCACGTTGACCTTCCCTCAAAAATTTTATCTTTCATGTTATGATACACATTTTTAAGTAAAATCACTTAATTATAAGGACAATTACAACTTCATTCAAAAGTTTATTGACTTTTGGACAAGGAAAGAACTTTATTTTAGAGAAATGCGTCTTCCATGTTAAGCAAAATTTGCATTCTTATTTTAAGGACTTGAAATCTTTGACTTCACGACAATATTTTTTTCAGTGTAGAAAACTAAAAAATTAAATATAAATAAGATCGTTTAATTGCATTTATTTGACGTTCATTACAAACATCTTTGTAGTAATACGGGATGAAATTGATCGAAAGTACTGTTGTTACTTTTACAACACATACTAGAGATATATTTTGACATTTGCCGTTTTTTGAAAACAATTACTAAAAAAACACGTTGTGTTTTCCCCAATGTACGTACGTACAAAAATACATATCGTACGTTTTAAACATTTACTCACACTACTCTAAGTACTAGCTAAATTTGAAATTACCTACATAGTGTAATTTCAAAGTTACACATTTCATTCAAGTAATATTTTATTCGGAGCGGAGCGGTTTTTCATTTGGAAACCGCTCCCGCTCCACTCCGGATTTTAGAAATGCCGCTCCCGCTCCGGCAAAAAAAGGGCTTGCTCCGCTCCGCTCCGGATCCCTGAATGGAACAAAATCAAGATTAAATTAAATTACAATATCACTTCCTAAGCGAAATAAAGAAGTTATACCACGTCCGGTTTGTCAAAAATTTTCCATATGGAATTTTGTAAAATCTTACAAACACTGAGTTCAGTATTGTGCGATTAGTCCGAAGATTGAAACCTGCCACTAATCGATGTTCGACCAACTGTCGTTCTTCGTAACGCTTCAGCTTCAATCTGGACGAGGGCAGACAAAAGTCGAAAATGGAATTTTTATCAATGTTTTTTATCTTTTGGTTATTTTAAAATTCAGCTAATCAACTTTTGACAATCGATTACTTTATCTGCTTGGATTTTGTTAGTTTTGAGTCCAGCCTTAGTTCCAAGTATTTGATGGAATGCCTTGTTGGGAGCACCATCTCGATTATGTGTAACATGGTACCAGGCGTGTTCTTGTTATTGGGACTTTTTAAAAGAATAGCCTCATTTACGCGGCTCAGATGGGCAATGAAGAGCTCATTGTTTGATAGTGGCCAGCCTTCTCAAACGCGGATCACGACATCTTATGAGTGAAAATCCTTTGTTTCTTTTATCATTGCTTATTACCGATGCAGTGATACATCGCATCTAAAACGAAATAAAACGATAACAGTAAGAAATGATCCGAAAAGTGAAGGCCAGATTTGATCAAAATCCACGCCGCAGTCTAGAAAACTTTCTCGTGACCTGAACATATCGTTAGAACGGATGCAACGAATATTGAACAAGTATATACGGCCGTAAGTTCGGCCAGGCCGGATCTTATGTACCCTCCACCATGGATTGCGTAGAAACTTCTACGAAAGACTGTCATCCACAATCGAATTAATTGGGTTGTGGTATCTTAAAACTTCTTAACATCGGGAGCCACCGTGGTGCAATGGTTAGCATGCCCGCCTTGTATACACAAGGTCGTGGGTTCGATTCCTGCTACGACCGAACACCAAAAAGTTTTTCAGCGTTGGATTATCCCACCTCAGTAATGCTGGTGACATTTCTGAGGGTTTCAAAGCTTCTCTAAGTGGTTTCACTGGAATGTGGAACGCCGTTCGGACTCGGCTATAAAAAGGAGGTCCCTTGTCATTGAGCTTAACATGGAATCGGGCAGCACTCAGTGATAAGAGAGAAGTTCACCACTGTGGTATCACAATGGACTGAATAGTCTAAGTGAGCCTGATACATCGGGCTGCCACATAACCTAACCTAACCTAACCTAACATCGTTTTCTAAATTGTGAGTTAGTCCATACGTGGTATAAATTAGACAAAAAAGGTATGTGTAGGTAAGTCTACAAATAATTATAAATCGATATGGACTTTTGCATGGTAAGTAGGGAGCTAGAATTGAAATATGGGGGTCGCTTATATAGGGGCTATATACAATTATGAACTTCGTATGGACCAATTTTTGTGTGCTTGGGGATCGATTTATCTGAGGGCTATATATAACTATAGACCGATATGGACCTAGTTAGGCATGGTTGTTAACGGCCATATATGTTACTAGCACAATGTACCAAATTTCAAATGACTCGGATGAAATTTGCTCCTCCATGAGGCTCCAAAACCAAATCTCGGGATCGGTTTATATGATTATGGACTAATATGGACCACTTTTGACATGGTTGTTAAATATCATATACTACCACCACGTACCAAATTTCAACCAGATCGGATAAATTTTGCTTCCCCAAAAGGCACCGGAGGTCAAATCTGGGGATCGGTTTATATGGGGGCTATAGATAATTGCGGACTGATATGAACTAATTCCTGCATGGTTGTTGGATACCATATGCTAACATCACGTACCAAATTTCAACCGAATCGGATGAATTTTGCTTTTCCATGGGGCTCCGGAGGTCAAATCTGGGGATCGGTTTATATGGGGGCTATATATAATTATTGACCGTTTTCGAACAATTTTTGCATGGGTGTTTGAGGCCATATATTAACACCACGTACCAAATATCAACTGAATCAGATGAATTTTGGTCTTCCAAAAGGCTCCGGAGGTCAAATCTGGTGATCGGTTTATATTGGGGGCTATATGTAATTATGGACCGATATGAACCAATTTTTGCACGGTTGTTAGAGAACATATAGTAACATCATGTACCAAATTAAAGCCGAATGGGATGAAATTTGCTTCTCTTAGAGCAATCGCAAGCCAAATTTGGGGGTCCGTTTATATGGGGGCTATACGTAAAAGTGGACCGATATGGCCCATCTCCAATACCATCCGACCTACATCAATAACAACTACTTGTACCAAGTTTCAAGTCGATAGCTTGTTTCGTTCGGAAGTTAGCGTGATTTCAACAGACGGACGGACGGACTTGCTCAGATCGACTCAGAATTTCACCACGACCCAGAATATATATACTTTATGGGGTCTTAGAGCAATATTTCGATGTGTTACAAACAGAATGACAAAGTTAATATACCCCCATCCTATGGTGGAGGGTATAATAACAAGAAGAAATGATCCGAAAAGTGAAGGCCAGATTTGATCAAAATCCACGCCGCAGTCTAGAAAACTTTCTCGTGACCTGAACATATAGTTAGAACGGATGCAAAAAATATTGAAAAATGAGCTAATTATATCGAAATTCCCAGAAAGAGCCAAGGAATTGCTTCACTTGCACAGTTACTCAATTTGGTTTTTCCGAAGAAAAGCCATTCAAATTTGAACAGTTTTCGTTCAAACAAAATGATCGGTTTTACTTGTCAAAGAGGTCAGCTGGCCACTTTCGATGGGCCACCAGAACTCAAGGACCGTCCAAGGTAATAGGAAAGACTTTCACTCCGGAGTCGACTCAAGGAATCCCTCCTCGTCCAAGGACTGAAACAACCCAGGGGATTACAAGTATGAATGTGTACCCCAGCGTTGCCAGAATTGTTTCACCAAAAACCGCTAGATTTGCCCCAAAAAATAGCTAAAAAAAGCTAAAAAATTCTAAAAAATAGCTAGAAAAAAAGCTAATTTTTTTGTATCAAAAGTCACATTTTTGATTGAAATTTAACAAACTTAAAGGCTTTATTTCACTTACAATGCATATTATTTTCATTTTAATTCCACTTCTGTGAGACTGTAACAATATCTAAGGCATATTAGCTCTGTTTGCGTATTCGATACATTTTTATTACTATCACAAATTTTTTACTGGAAATCCTTCGTTTTGTGGGAGCTACCTTCCCAACACCTCTATTTTATTTACTTGTTATTTTAAAATATTAAATGATCTAAGCATGCTTTGGATTTGTTCCTGTACATTTAACAAATTTTTAACTCTGAGAGGATTTTCAATATTTCTCTCTTTTACTACTTTCTACTACGAGTAAAGTAAAGGAACACAACTAAAATTTTAGTTTGGATTTGAAATTGTGAAAAATTCGAAATACATTACTTTTATTTAAATTGTAGAAAATACCTATAGTTTACATTTCCCAGTAAAAACATTTTCCTTTTCTTCATTAGCTATCAAAGTGCTTTAAAAACGTGCTAACGCCAACTTAAATTTCCAAATTCAGACTCGACTTCAAGTAGAAATTATTGTATATATACGTTTTTAAAATAAAGTGTTGAAAAACATCTTCTATTTTTGAACGCTATTTTGGTTTGTGGTTAAGATGCAAAAACTCCTCACATTTAAAGACTATTTCATTAATTCTTCCTTCTTTCATGAAAACATACCCATTTTTAAGTTGAATCACTTAATTATAGGGACAAAACGATTTTATCGTCTTTTGGACAAGGAAAACAGTTTATATAAAAGAAATTCACAAATGCTATTATAACCAAAATTCGCGTTCGTATTTTAAGGAGACGACAAAATTTTTTCAGTGCACAAAGCTATTCACGTCTACTATTTTAATTTAGTAATATCGTAATAACTTTAGAATATTATAATAACATAAAAAGGATAAACGAGTCAAATGATAATATTCCCAATAATTTACTGACAGTTTATCTAACAAATTTGTATGGTAATAGTAGATTTAAAGTTTACGATAACTTTTATGTATATAATGAAAAAACTTTACAACAAGGTGTATTTGCTACAAAAATGCCCGCATAATGGCTGGACTCATTATTAATGTTTCAACTGAGCTTTGAAATATGTGGAAACCCTTATACTTGCAGCAAGGCTTAGATAAAAACGCCGATTTATCCATATTTCAGTAGAAACATGTCGAAAATAAAAAAAAAGCCAAAAATAGCTAAAAGGGTCATGAAAAAAAGCCAGAAAAAAAGCTAAAAGCTAAATGCATTTTTTTCCCGCTAAACGTCTTCAAAAAAAGCCAAATCTAGCGGGAAAAAAGCTAAATTGGCAACGCTGGTGTACCCTATCCCACTCCTCATTATACCCTCCACCATAGGATGGGGGGTATATTAACTTTGTCATTCCGTTTGTAACACATCGAAATATTGATCTAAAACCCCATAAAGTATATATATTCTGGGTCGTGGTGAAATTCTGAGTCGATCTGAGCATGTCCGTCCGTCTGTTGAAATCACGCTAACTTCCGAACGAAACAAGCTATCGACTTGAAACTTGGCACAAGTAGTTGTTATTGATGTAGGTCAGATGGTATTGCAAATGGGCCATATCGGTCCACTTTTACGTATAGCCCCCATATAAACGGACCCCCAAATTTGGCTTTCGAGACCTCTAAGAGAAGCAAATTTCATCCGATCCGGCTGAAATTTGGTACATGGTGTTAGTATATGGTCTCTAACAACCATGCAAAAATTGGTCCACATCGGTCCATAATTATATATAGCCCCCATATAAACCGATCCCCAGATTTGACCTCCGGAGCCCCTTGGAAGAGCAAAATTCATCTGATTCGGTTGAAATTTGGTACCTGATGTTAGTATATGGTAACCAACTACCGTGCAAAAATTGGTCCACATCGGTCCATAATTATATATAGCCCCCATATAAACCAATCCTCCGATTTGGCTTGCGGAGCCTCTAAGAGAAGCAAATTTCATCCGATTCGGTTGAAATTTGGTGCGTGATGTTAGTATATGGTATCCAACAACCATGAAAAAATTGGTCCACATCGGTCCATAATTATATATAACCCCCATATAAACCGATCCTCCGATTTGGCTTGCGGAGCCTCTAAGAGAAGCAAATTTCATCCGATCCGGCTGAAATTTTGTACATGGTGTTTGTATATGGCCTCTAATAACCATGCCAAAATTGGTCCATATCGGTCTATAGTTATATATAGCCGATCCCCAATCACACAAAAATTGGTCCTTATCGGTTCATAATCATGGTTGCCACTCGAGCCAAAAATAATCTACCAAAATTTTATTTTTATAGAAAACATTGTCAAAGTGTTATTTCTATAGAAACTTTTGTCAAAATTTTATTTCTATAGAAATTTTTTTCCAAATTTTATTTCTATAGAAAATTTTTTCAAAATTTTACTTCTATAGAAAATGTTGTCAAAATTTTATTTCTATAGAAGCTTTAAACTTAATTATATACGTATTTAATCGGCCCTTTTGTAGTTTAATATATACCACGTATGGACTATGTGGTATATATTACGTTGTTAGGAAGTTTTATGATACCTTGCCATCGGCTTCAGTAGACGTTTCTACGCAATCCATGGTGGAGGGTACATAAGCTTCGGCCTGGCCGAACTTACGGCCGTATATACTTGTTTAATTTAGTTTGACAGCATTCGCTGTGAGTTTCTGCAGAAATTTGTGAAAGTTTTCACATGGTCAAGTCTATTTTCTTAGGTGGTATCGAAATTCCCGTTGGTGAGTGTGCAAAATACCTTGGGGTTATATTGGACAGTCTATATGGGGGCTATATCAAAATATAGACCGATAATCACCATTTTCGGCACATCTCTTTATGGTCCTAGAATACCTCTAGATTTCCAATCTCAGGCAAATTGGATAAAAACTACGGATTCTAGAAGGCCTAGAAGTAAAATCGGGAGATCGGTCTACATGGACCGATACATCCCATTTTCGGCACCCCTCTTTATGGACCTAGAATACCTCTAGATTTTAAATTTTAGGCAAATCGGATAGAAAATACACTTTCTAGACGCCCAAGATTTCCAATTTCGGGCAAATTGGATAAAAACTACATTTTTTATAGGCCCAAGACCCCAAATCGGTAGGTCGGTTTATATGGGGACTATATCAAAACTTGGACCGATATAGCCCATCTTCGAACTTGACCTGCCTCCAAACAAAAAACGAATCTGTGCCAAATTTCAGGACGATAGCGCCATTATTGAAGGCTGTAGCGTAATTACAACAGACAGACAGACGGACATGCTTATATCGTCTTAGAATTTCTCCCTGATCAAGAATATATAATTTTTATAGTCCAAATAGATATTTCGATGTGTTACAAACGGAATGGCAAACATCCCAGCAAAAAAAGCGTCGCCAAAAAAGTAATGAAAATGTTCGTTTTGGATCCGGAAGTGGTGCATAATTGACGCAGAAGCGATGAATTTAACATGGGCTTGTCATTGGACGGCAGTCCTCCATTTCAACAGCCGTTGCACTGAGTTTGCATCACTTCTTTAGTGTAATCCGAATTCAATGTTTTGGATGTAAATTAAACAAGTAAGGAAAGTCTAAAGTCGGGCGGGGCCGACTATATTATACCCTGCTCCACTCTGTAGATCTAAATTTTCGATACCATATCACATCCGTCAAATGTGTCCCAAATACATACATTTACGTATCACTCGATCTGGACAGAATTTGATAGACTTCTACAAAATTTATAGACTCAAAATTTAAGTCTGCTAATGCACTAGGATGGAACACAATGTTGGTAAAAAAAAAATATGGGAAACATTTAAATCTGAAGCAATTTTAAGGAAACTTCGCAAAAATTTATTTATGATTTATCACTCAATATATATGTATTAGAAGTTTAGGAAAATAAGAGTCATTTTTACACCTTTTCGACTAAGAAGTGGCGATTTTACAAGGAAAATGTTGGTATTTTGACCATTTTTGTCGAAAACAGAAAAACATATATATGGGAGCTATATCTAAATCAGAACCGATTCCAACCAAATTTGGCACGCATAGCAACAATGCTAATTCTACTCCCTGTGCAAAATTTCAACAAAATCGGAGTTACAAATTGGCCTCTGTGGTCATATGAGTGTAAATCGGGCGAAAGCTATATATGGGAGCTATATCTAAATCTGAACCGATTTCAACCAAATTTAGCACGCATAACTACAATGCTAATTCTACTCCCTGTGCAAAATTTCAACTAAATCGGAGGAAAAAATTGGTCTCTGTGGTCATATGAGTGTAAATCGGGCGAAAGCTATATATGGGAGCTATATCTAAATCTGAACCGATTTCAACTAAATTTGGCACGCATAGGTATAATGCTAATTCTACTCCTTGTGCAAAATTCCAACCAAATTGGAGTAAAGCTCTGGCTTCCGGGACCGTATTAGTCCATATCGGGCGAAAGCTATATATGGGAGCTATATCTAAATCTGAACCGATTTCAACTAAATTTGGCACGCATAGCTACAATGCTAATTATACTCCCTGTGCAAAATTTCAACCAAATAGGAGTAAAACTCTGGCTTCTGGGATCGTATTAGTCCATATCGGGCAAAAGATATATATGGGAGCTATATCTAAATCTGAACCGATTTCAATAAAATTGTGCACATTTGACTATACTACCAATTGTACTCCTAGTGCAAAATTTCAACCAAATTGGGGTAATACTCAGGCTTCTAGGGTCGTATAAGTGCATATCGGGCGAAAGATATATATGGGAGCTATATCTAAATCTGAACCGATTTCTTCCAAAATCAATAGGGTTCTATTTTGACCCAAAACACATACTTGTGCCAAATTCGAAGTCGATTGGCCTTAAATTACTACCTAATCCCTTGGTTACAAAAATGTGTTCACGGACAGACGGACATGGCTATATCGACTCAGGAGCCCACCCTAAGCATTTTTGTCAAAGACACCATGTGTCTATCTCGTCTCCTTCTGGGTGTTGCAAACATATGCACTAACTTATAATACCCTGTTCCACAGTGTGGGGCAGGGTATAAATATGGGAAACATTTAAATCTGAAGCAATTTTAAGGAAACTTCGCAAAAGTTTATTTATGATTTATCGCTCGATATATATCTATTAGAAGTTTATGAAAATCAGAGTCATTTTTACAACTTTTCGACTAAGCAGTGGCGATTTAACAAGGAAAATGTTGATATTTTGACCATTTTTGTCGAAATCGGAAAAGCATATATATGGGAGCTATATCTAAATCTGAACCGATTTCAACCAAATTTGGCACGCATAGCAACAATGCTAATTCTACTCCCTGTGCAAAATTTCAACCAAATCGGAGTTAAAAATTGGCCTCTGTGGTCATATGAGTGTAAATGGGTCGAAAGCTATATATGGGAGCTATATCTAAATCTGAACCGATTTCAACCAAATTTGGCACGCATAGCAACAATGCTAATTCTACTCCCTGTGCAAAATTTCAACTAAATCGGAGTTAAAAATTGGCCTCTGTGGTCATATGAGTGTAAATCGGGCGAAAGCTATATATGGGAGCTATATCTAAATCTGAACCGATTTCAACCAAATTTGGCACGCATAGCTACAATGCTAATTCTACTCCCTGTGCAAAATTTCAACAAAATTGGGGTAAAACTCTGGCTTCTGGGACCGTATTAGTCCATATCGGGCTAAAGATATATATGGGAGCTATATCTAAATCTGAACCGATTTCAATAAAATTTGGCACACTTGACTATAGTGCTAATTGTTCTTCTTGTGCAAAATTTTAAGCAAATTAGGGTAAAACTCTGGCTTCTGGGGCCATATAAGTCCATATCGGGCGAAATATATATATGTGGGAGCTATATCTAAATCTGAACCGATTTCTTCAAAAATCAATAGGGATCTATTCTGAGCCAAAACACATACTTGTGCCAAATTTGAAGTCGATTGGACTAAAACTGCGACCTAGACTTTGATTACAAAAATGTGTTCACGGACAGACGGACAGACGGACATCGCTATATCGACTCAGGAGCCCACCCTGAGCATTTTTGCCAAAGACACCATGTGTCTATCTCGTCTCCTTCTGGGTGTTGCAAACATATGCACTAACTTATAATACCCTGTTCCACAGTGTGGAGCAGGGTATAAAAATTGTGTTATATTTTGTCAAATAAATATTTTTTTTTTAATTTTTTAAAATTTTTAATGGATTCTAACGCTTGTTGGAAACGTTTGACGTCAAATATTTTCAAAAATTCTCAATTTTTTCAGATTGAATTTAGCGTTTTTTCCGACAAAATTTAAATGATTTGTACCATTTTATGAATTCATACCCTGTTTTTAACCTATTTGAAACAAAAAAATTTAAAATTACCCATTAAAAGTATGGACAAATCAAGTTATAACAAATTGAATTAAAAGAACTTCCTGGGTAGTTAAAATAAAGAACATCAATGGGAGTGCATCTTCTGGAAGTGCTTTTAAAGTTGTGCCTTTGGAAGAACTTCCACATTTTTGTGCTGGGTTATTATATCCCCGTCACCATTCCATGGTGTTGTGTATAAAAAAGTTGAAGTGATCTTCTTGTAATCTTCATATTCGGCTAATCAATTATTGATATTTTTTACAATCGATTAATATCGACTAACGCAGCTTGTTAGCACTTATTCGTCTCTGTAGATCCGAAGCCCAGATCTCACATTCATAGAGGAGTTACTGCATGAACATCATTCTTCTGCCTGGAAGAAATCCTACAATATTTGTCACTAGCCTACTCAGACTCCGTCGCGTACTTTATCTGCTTGAAGTTCGTTAGTTTTGAGTCCAGGCTTAGTTCCAAGTATTTGATGGAATGTCCTTTTGGGAGCACCATCTCGATTATGTGTAACATGGTACCAGGCGTGGAGCAAAATTACTTGGTGAAAAGCAAAATTACTTGGTGTTATTGGGACTTTTCAAAAGAATAGCTTTATTTACGTGGCTCAGATGGGCAATGTAGAGCTCCTTGGTTATATTCCATAAAGCTACCGTGGTGCAATCGTTAGCATGCCCGCCTTGCATACAAAGGTTCGTAGGTTGGATCTTTGCTTCTAACAAAACACCAAAAAGCTTTTCTGCGGTGGATTATCCCCTCTCAGTAATGCTGGTGACATTTTCAAAGCTTCTCTAAGTTACAGCAATGTGTAATGTCGTCCTGACTCGACTATTAAAAAAGAAGTCCCTTGTAATTGAGCTAACATCGAATCGGGCAGCACTCAGTGATAAGAGAGAAGTTCACCACTGTGGTATCACAATGGACTGAATAGTCTAAGTGAGCCCGATATATTGGGCTGCATAACATTTAGAAAAACAATTTCTATAGAAATAACATTTTGTCAAGTCCTTTGTTTGGGAAAAAATATCTCCAATGCTGGCTGGCAACACTACATATCATGAATAGGTCATATTTAATTTTTATATTCCATTGACAAGTCGCCATGGGGTAGATATATATCGAGATGATCGTTTTATATCAGTATTTAAACGCCTTAACACTTCATAAATATTACATAGCCTGTATTTATATTTTTAAGTTCACAGTAATCTTCAACACAGCAATTCTTTAATTAACGACAATTAACAGAATCCACTGTAATTAAAAATAGCAAAAGACTAAGACACAGATAAGTCTACGACAAATGCTCATTTCTAAACGAACGAAGAAACCCCAAAACGTAAAGCAAAAAAAAAATGATACATGTGCCACAAATAAAACCTCTGGGAAATAGCGAAGCAAGAAAAACTCCAATGGTAGTCCATAACACTGACAATTGTTCAGGAAAACTGTGGTTCATTAAGATATCTTCAATCGGTGTAACAACCACTGGGCTTGTTCATGGACTATAGAGTGATAAGCTAGGCATGGGATGATGACTGTTCATCAGCCAGTCAGTCAGCCATGTACGTCATAATCGCATTTGTGGCAGTAGTTTCCTGATAACTCCCCTCCAAACAATACTCTCTCTCACTGTTATCCATTGGTAAAATGCAATTGGAGTGCAACATATTTCTATTCATACATTACTACCGACATTTATGAAGTGCTTTACATTGTTTTATTTGTAAAAATCATTATTTTTCACAATGGCTTATTTCATATTTGTTTATTTTTTATTTTTTATGTTTTTTTTTTTTTTGGTTTTACAAAAGCCAAAACTTTGGCTTGAACAATAAAAAAAATGGTAAATAATTTTTTAGAGAAGGTACACTCTAAATATTAATAGTAGTCTGCAGTCTACAATGCCCCAAATGAATTATAGTTCAAAAAAGATTAAAAATTCCCAAAAAAAAACACAAATTGGAAAATTTTCAAAGTCATTTATGAAAAAATATTTATCAAATATAATGCAAAATTCACCAATAAGAATGATCAATTGTTAAATTAAAAAAAAAATATTGTATATTTTCCAAAACTAAAAGATGCTAATTTTTTAGTCGTTAAGGAAAAGTGTATGGAAAAACCTGATAAATAGTGGGTTGTAAGTTACGTTTTTCAAAATGAAACTTGGGAAGACGTACTTTTGTCAAAATTTTTTATAGAAATAAAATTTTGACAAAATTTTCTATAGAAATAAAATTTTGACAAAATTTTCTATAGAAATAAAATGTTGGCAAAATTTTCTATAGAAATAAAATTTTGATAAAATTTTCTATAGAAATAAAATTTTGACAAAATTTTCTATAGAAATAAAATGTTGACAAAATTTTCTGTAGAAATACAAATTTGACAAAATTTTCTATAGATATTAAAATATTGACACAATTTTCTATAGAAACAAAATTTTGACAAAATTTTCTATAGAAATAATATTTTGACTAAGTTTTCTATAGAAACAAAATTTTGCCAAAATTTTCTATAGAAATAAAATTTTGACAAAATTTTCTACAGAAATAAAATTTTGACAAAATTTTTTATAGAAAATAACTTTTAACAAAATTTTCTATAGAAATAAAATTTTGACAAAATTTTCTATAGAAATAAAATTTTGACAAAATTTTCTAAAGAAATAAAATTTTAACAAAATTTTCTATAGAAATAAAATGTTGGCAAAATTTTCTATAGAAATAAAATGTTGGCAAAATTTTCTATAGAAATAAAATTTTGACAAAATTTTCTATAGAAATAAAATTTTGACAAAATTTTTTATAGAAATAAAATGTTGGCAAAATTTTCTGTAGAAATACAAATTTGAAAAAAATTTTCTATAGATATTAAAATGTTGACACAATTTTCTACAGAAACAAAATTTTGACAAAATTTTCTATAGAAATAATATTTTGACTAAGTTTTCTATAGAAATAAAATTTTGACAAAATTTTCTAAAGAAATAAAATTTTAACAAAATTTTCTATAGAAATAAAATTTTGACAAAATTTTCTATAGAAATACAATTTTGACAAAATTTTCTATAGAAATAAAATTTTGACAAAATTTTTTATAGAAATCAAATGTTGACAAAATTTTCTATAGAAATAAAATTTTGAGAAAATGTTCTATAGAAATAAAATTTTGACAAAATTTTCTATAGAAATAAAATTTTGACAACATTTTCTATAGAAATAAAATTTTGGCAAAATTTTCTATAGAAATAAAATTTAGACAAAATTTTCTATAGGAATAAAATTTAGACAAAATTTTCTATAGAAATAAAATTTTGCTAGATTATTTTTGGCTCGATTATGAACCGATATGGACCAATTTTTGTTTGATTGGAGATCGGCTATATAACTATAGACCGATATGGACCAATTTTGGCATGGTTATTAGCGGCCATATACTAACACCACGTTGCAAATTTGAACCGGATCGGATGAATTTTGCTCCTCCAAGAGGCTCCGGAGTTCAAATCTGGGGATCGGTTTATATGGGGGCTATATATAATTATGGACTGATATGGACCAATTTTTACATTTTTGAATGGTTGTTAGAGACTATATACTAATACCATATACCAAATTTCAGCCGGATCGGATGAAATTTGCTTCTCTTAGAGGATCCGCAAACCAAATCTGGGAATCGGTTTTTATGGTGGCTATATATAATTATGGACCAATATTGACCAATTTTTACATGATTGTTAGAGACCATATACTAACACCACGTACCAAATTTCAACCGGATCGGATGAATTTTGCTTCTCTTTGAGGCTCCGCAAGCCAAATCTGGGGATCGGTTTATATGGGGGCTATATATAATTATGGATCGATGTGGACCAATTTTTGCAAGGTTGTTAAGGACTATATAGTAATACTATGTACAAAATTTCAGCTGTATCGGATGAAATTTGCTTCTCTTTGAGGCTCCGCAAGCCAAATCTGGGGATCGGTTTATATGGGGGCTATATATAATTATGGATCGATGTGGACCAATTTTTGCATGGGTTTTAGAGACCATATACTAACACCATGTACCAAATTTTAGGCATTTCGAATGAAATATGCTTCTCTTATAGGCTCTGCAAGCCAAATTTGGGGGTCCGTTTATATGGGGGCTATACGTAAAAGTTGACCGATATGGCCTATTTTCAATACCATCCGACCTACATCAATAACAACTAATTGTGCCAAGTTTCAAATCGATACCTTGTTTCGTTCGGAAGTTAGCGTGATTTCAACAGACGGACGGACGGACATGCTCAGATCGGCTCAGAATTTCACCACGACCTAGAATATATATACCTTATGGGGTCTTAGAGCAATATTTCCATGTGTTACAATCGGAATGACAAAGTTAATATACCCCCATCCTATGGTGGAGGGTATAAAAATTCTTTCAATCAATTAATTTTGTGATTGAATCAGAAAATAAATGTATCACACTCTGCGTTTTTTGAAAATTTCATACAAATCGATTCAGTCATAAGGGTAGTCCTAATTCATGCCACAATCTTTTCTCTCTCTGTACAAAATCATGGATGGAGGTTTTATATATCAATCGTTGGCAAGTCAGTGTTTGCATTATTCTGTGGTAATGTATTTCATTGTTGTTTGTGTTGTTATTGTTGCGGTTGTATAAGACAAATGTTGCACATGCGCAATTTCATTTTCAATTTCGATTCATTGTTGCTTGCGCTTTTTTAATATGCGCTGCCATACCGTGGATATCTTGAAAACATTTTTTTATTATTGTTGTTGTAACTTTTAATGCATTCAGAGTTTTTTTTGTGTGTGTGTTTTTTTTTTTTTGCTTTATTGTTGCTACCGCTGCTTCAACAATTTCCCAACAACAATTGAGAAGGCTTTCTGGACAATTGCCTGAAAAACACATTTATTAACGAAACTTTAGTCTCATTTTGTTATTTGCTTTGGCAAATTCGCATTACAATTCAAAAATGCAATGTTTTATATGCTGCTAAATTGTTAATGTAATAACCATCTGTGGCACAAATTAAATAAGGCCTATAAAAAAAGAATGTTTTTTTTGCGATGATTTAAAGTTACAAAATCAAAAAAAAAAAAAAAATATAAATAAAAATAATGAAAATTAATTAGTTCTACGAGTTATTTATTATTTTTTTTATTCAATTTAGTTTTACTTTTTGTTAAGTTAACCTTCATAATATACAATAAATGTATACGATTTTCAGTATATGAACCTCTCACTTAATATGAGGTACATTGTACTGGATAGCTTACACGCAGTACTACACTTTCAAATGACTAAGAATTTAGATTGTACCAAATGTGATTGTCCTCATTTTGTATTATCTTACAAGGGGAGAAACTACATTTTTGAAAATTTCTGGAAATTTTAGTTGTTCTGTGACAAATATTCCGTACACCACCATAGAGTTATAAACCCATCTCCCGATTTGACGTCTTGAGGCTTCAGAAGCCGCAATTTTTATCCCATTTGCTTAAAATTTAAATCTTGAGGTATGCCAAATATAGTTTTGTTTTTATCGCCTCACATACACGGTTGCTATACGAGCAAAAAACAATCTACCGAAATTTGGAGAACATTTTACCAGAAAACTACCAACCAAAAAAATTTTATTTTGCAAAATTTTATCTCTATAGAAAATTTGGTCATGACTGTTTTTCTACAGAAAGTTTTGTCAAAAAATGTATTTCTATAGAAAATAGAAAATTTTCTCAAAATTTTATTTCTATAGAAAAATTTGTCAAAGTTTTATTTTTATACAAAATTTTATCAAAATTTAGTTCTAATAAAAAATTTTGTCAAAATTTTCTTTCAATAGAAGATTTCGTCAACATTTAATTCTATAGAAGATTTTGTCTAAATTTTATTTCTATAGAAAATTTTGTCAACATTTTATTTCAATAGAAAAATTTATAAAAATTTAATTTCAATAGAAAATTTTGTCCAAAATGTTCTATTAAAATAAAAAAAATTGTGTATAGAAAATTTTGTCAAAATTTTATTTCTTTGAAAAATTGTGTCAAAATCTTTAATTTTTGCAAAATTTAATCTTTTTTTTTAGAAAAGTTTGTCAAAATTTTATTTCTATAGAAAATTTTGTTAAAATTTTATTTTTATAGAAAACTTTGTCAAAATTTTATTTCTATAGAAGACTTTATTTTTATTTGTTTCAATAGAAAATTTTTTCAAAATTTTATTTCATAGAAAATTGTGTCAAAATTTTATTTCTAAAGAAGATTTGGTCAAAATTTTATTTATACAGAAAATTTTGTTAAAATTTTATTCATGCAGAAAATTTTGTCAAAATTTTATTTAAATAGAAAATTTTGTCAAAATTTTATTTTTTAGAAAAGTTTGTCCAAATTTTATTTCTATGGAAAATTTTGTCAAATTGTTATTTCTATAGAAAATTTTGTCAAAATTTTATTTATATCGAAAGACTTTATTTTTATTTATTTCAATAGAACATTTTTTCAAAATTTTGTTTATACAGAAAATTTTGTCAAAATTTTATTTATACAGAATATTTTGTCAAAATTTTATTTCAATAGAAAATTTTGTCAAATTGTTTTTTTATAGAAAATTTTGTCAAAATTTTACTTTATTTTTATTTTTTTCAATAGAAAATTTTGTCAAAATTCAATTTCTAAAAAAGATTTGGTCAAAATTTTTATTTCTACGGAAAATTTCGTCAAAATTTTATTCCTACAGAAAATTTTGTCAAAATTTTATTTCTACTGAAAATTTTGTCAAAATTTTATTTCAATAGAAAATAATGTCAAAATTTTATTCTTACAGAAAATTTTGTCAAAATTTTATTTCAATAGAAAATTTTGTCAAAATTTTATTTCTAGTGAAAATTTTGTTAAAATTTTATTTCAATAGAAAATTTTGTCAACATTTTATTTCAATAGAAAATTTTGTCAAAATTATATTTCTATAGAAAATTTTGTCAAAATTTTATTTCTACAGAAAATTTTGTCAAAATTTGATTTCTATAGAAAATTTTGTTAAAATTTTATTTCCATAGAAAATTTTGTCAAAATTTTATTTCAATAGAAAATTTTGTCAAAATTTTATTACAATAGAAAATTTTGTCAAAATTTTATTTCAATAGAAAATTTTGTCAACATTTTATTTCAGTAGAAAATTTTGTCAAAATTTTATTTCCATAGAAAATTTTGTTAAAATTTTATTTCAATAGAAAATTTTGTCAAAATTTTATTACAATAGAAAATTTTGTCAAAATTTTATTTCAATAGAAAACTTTGTCAAAATTTTATTTCAATAGAAACTTTGGTCAAAAATTTGTCAAAATTTTATTTCTATGGAAAACTTTGTCAAAATTTTAATTTTATAGAAAAATGTGTCGAAATTTCTATTTATAAAGTACCACTTAGTTGGAGCGGAATAGTTTGCAAAATCTATCAAAATATTAAGAATTTTAGCAATCTACCAAGCAATGAAAAATATACCATTTTTGGTAGAATTCTACCAACTGTGACAACGGTGTTCACATGTCCATAATTTTCACCAATTAGATCCGTTGAACGAGTCGTGATGTACTATATATATGACAATTACGATGAGATATTTTTACAGAATATTATTATACAAGTATGTGTTCCAAACAGTTCATTTTTGTTTCTATGTAGCTCCTATATTCATGTATCGCCCGTTTTTGACAAATTTGGCATTAATACTCTTATTAATTATCCAATTTTTATACCCTCCACCATAAGATGGGGTATATTAACTTTGTCATTCCGTTTGTAACACATCGAAATATTGCTCTAAGACCCCATAAAGTATATATATTCTGGGTCGTGGTGAAATTCTGAGTCGATCTAAGCATGTCCATCCGTCCGTCTGTTGAAATCACGCTAACTTCCGAACGAAATAAGCTATCGACTTGGAACTTGGCACAAGTAGTTGTTATTGATGTAGGTCGGTTAATATTGCAAATGGGCCATATAGGTCCACATTTACGTATGGCCCCCATATAAACGGACCCCCAAATTTGGCATTCAGATCCTCTAAGAGAAACAAATTTCATCCGATCGGGCTGAAATTTTGTACATGGTGTTAGTATATGGTCTCTAACAACCACGCAAAAATTGGTCCACATCGGTCCATAATTATATATAGCCCCCATATAAACCGATCCCCAGATTTGATTTGCAGAGCCTCTAAGAGAAGCAAATTTCATCCGATTCGGCTGTAATTGGGTACATGGTGTCAGCATATGGTCTCTAACAACCATGCAAAAATTGGTCCACATCCGTCCATAATTATATATAGTCCCCATATAAACCGATCCCCAAATTTGGCTTGCCGATCCTCTAAGAGAAGCAAATTTCATCCGATCCGGCTGAAATTTGGTACATGGTGTCAGCATATGGTCTCTAAACACCATGCAAAAATTGGTTCACATCGGTCCATAATTATATACAGCCCCCATATAAACCGATCCCCCGCTAGGGCTTACGGAGCATCTAAGAGAAGCAGATTTCATCCGATCCGGCTGAAATTGGGTACATGGTGTTGGTATGTGGTCTCCAACAACCGTGCAAAAATTGGTGCACATCGATCCATAATTATATATAGCTCCCATATAAGCCGATCCCCAGATTTGGCTTGCGGAGCCTCTAAGAGAAGCAAATTTCATCCGATCCGGTTGAAATTTGGTACATGGTGTTAGTATATGGTCTCCAGCAACCATGTAGAAATTGGTGCACATCGGTTCATAATTATATATGGCCCCCATATAAACCGATCCCCAGATTTGGCTTGCGTAGCCTCTAAGAGAAGCAAATCTCATCCGATCCGGTTGAAATTTGGTACATGGTGTCAGCATATGATCTCTAACAACCATGCAAAAATTGGTCCACATCGGTCCATAATTATATATAGCCCCACATAAACCGATCCCCCGATTTGGCTTGCGGAGCCTCTAAGGGAAGCAAAATTCATCCGATCCAGCTGTAATTTGGTACATGGTGTTGGTATATAGTCTCTAACAACCATGCAAAAATTGGTCCACATCGGTCCATAATTATATATAGCCCCCATATAAACCGATCCCCAGATTTCGCTTGAGGAGCCTCTAAGAGAAGCAAATTTTATCCGATCCGGTTGAAATTTGGTACATGGTGTTAGTATATGGTATCCAGCAACCATGTAGAAATTGGTGCACATCGGTTCATAATTATATATGGCCCCCATATAAACCGATCCCCAGATTTGGCTTGCGTAGCCTCTAAGAGAAGCAAATCTCATCCGATCCGGTTGAAATTTGGTACATGGTGTCAGCACATGATCTCTAACAACCATGCAAAAATTGGTCCACATCGGTCCATAATTATATATAGCCCCATATAAACCGATCCCCCGATTTGGCTTGCGGAGCCTCTAAGGGAAGCAAAATTCATCCGATCCAGCTGTAATTTGGTACATGGTGTTGGTATATAGTCTCTAACAACCATGCAAAAATTGGTCCACATCGGTCCATAATTATATATAGCCCCCATATAAACCGATCCCCAGATTTGGCTTGCGGAGCCTCTAAGAGAAGCAAATTTCATCCGATCCGGCTGTAATTGGGTACATAGTGTCAGCATATGGTCTCTAACAACCACGCAAAAATTGGTCCACAGCCGTCCATAATTATATATAGCCCCCATATAAACCGATCCCCCGATTTGACTTGCGGAGCCTCTAAGAGAAGCAGATTTCATCCGATCCGGCTGAAATTAGGTACATGGTGTCAGCATATGATCTCTAACAACCAGGCAAAAATTGGTCCACATCGGTCCATAATTATATATAGCTCCCATATAAACCAATCCCCACATTTGACTTGCGGAGCCTCTAAGAGAAGCAGATTTCATCCAATCCGGTTGAAATTTGGTACATGGTGTCAGCATATCGGTCCATAGTTATATATAGCCCCCATATAAACCGATCCCCAGATTTGATCTCCGGTGCCTTTTGGAGAAGCAAAATTCATCCGATCTGGTGGAAATTTGGTACGTGGTGGTAGTATATGATATTTAACAACCATGCCAAAAGTGGTCCATATCAGTCCATAATCATATATAGCCCCCATATAAACCGGTCCCGAGATTTGGTTTTGGAGCCACTTGGAGGAGCAAATTTCATCCGAGTCAGTTGAAATTTGGTACATTGTGCTAGTATATGGCCGTTAACAACTATGCCTAACTAGGTCCATAGTTATCTATAGTTATATATAGCGCTCAGATAAATCGATCCCCAATTACCCAAAAATTGGTCCATTTCAAATTCATAATTGTATATAGCCCCCATATAAGCGACCCCCATATTTTAATCCTGGCTCTCTACGTACCGTGCAAAAGTCCATATCGATTCGTAATTATTTGTAGACTTACCTATACATACCGTTTTTGTCTAATATATACCACGTATGGACTAACTCACAATTTAGAAAACGATTTTAAGAAGTTTTAAGATACCACAACCCAATTAATTCGATTGTGGATGACAGTCTTTCGTAGAAGTTTCTACGCAATCCATGGTGGAGGGTACACAAGATTCGGCCTGGCCGAACTTACGGCCGTATATACTTGTTCAAATTTCAAGTTTAGAGACATCACATAAATGTATTGCCCGTTTTTTTTTTACAAATTTGTCTACACTAATTGAGCGATTTTTCTTTTTTTAATAATGGACTCAATATTAGTAGCAGAAGAAAAATTTCTCATATTGATGAAATTTTTATTAAAACATAATAACATAAATGAATAAAAATAAATTTAAATCGGTTTTGGTGAAACCTCCTTTGAAATTATTGATCGCTCTCGACAAGGATGTGATAATAATGTGAAACCTGAAACTTCAATGGAGCACTCTAACGTGTACTAACAATGGGTAGATGGACAAACAGTAATAAAGAGATATCCCAAGATTGTCTCATAGACATCGTAGAATATATATAAAGGGTAGCTGATTTGCATATATATAAGACTATTGAAAAAATAATACAGATTCTCTATGTTCGTCTAAAATATAATTTAAACACTTATAAAAATAAATCGAACAAAAAAAAAAAAATTAAGTGATAAATAAACTCTGCTAATAAGGTGTGCTAATGGTTTTATTATGTTTAAGTGTCATGAGGAAATTTATGAAATTTCACCAAAGTCTTCAATCATCACACCATCAGGCTATAAACCATTCTGTCCCACATTTTATCTATGCAGTTAATTCCATTGACCTTCATCCCATATAGATGGATTAGAGAATAAAATAAGCTTCTCGTGCCTCAACTAATACGTTGGACATTCTTATTTGTGTTTTTTGTTTTTCTCTTTCTATTTAAATGTCTTGTCAAAATTTATTTTCATTGAATCATTCACAAAATGGAGGGTTATGGGTCTTTAGAGGCATGTATAGTTTTAGCATCATCATCAGATTTTTGAAATGAAATCGCTATCGCTATGTTGAAGAGCCTCAGTAACATAAACTATCGGAGCCGAAAAATCACAAACAAAATTTGAACATACATTTGTTGCCAATTTTTCTTAGCATTAAAAAACAATCAAATATATAAAATTGTGTACTTTACTATATACACTGTGAAAAAAAGCTATAACAAATATAGGTAAATTAAATTAAATGAATAACTAAATGAAAGTTGTTCCACAAACATTTTTTTAAGAGCAACCTGGCATCCTCCATCAATCTTTTCCCACTTCAGATGAAGTTATTTTACACCATTCTTAGAAAATACGCTATTTGCACTTTTAGAGCCAAAATTTAAATTTTGGACAATTAAATATTGCAATTAATAGAAAGAAAAAAATTATAAGAAAAAAAAAACAAGTAAGGAAAGTCTAAAGTCGGGCGGGGCCGACTATATTATACCCTGCACCACTTTGTAGATCTAAATTTTCGATACCATATCACATTCGTCAAATGTGTTGGGGGCTATATATAAAGGTTTGTCCCAAATACATACATTTAAATATCACTCGATCTGGACAGAATTTGATAGACTTCTACAAAATCTATAGACTCAAAATTTCAGTCGGCTATTGCACTAGGGTGGAATGCACAATGTTAGTAAAAAAATGTGGGAAACATTTAAATCTGAAGCAATTTTAAGGAAACTTCGCAAAGGTTTATTTATGATTTATCGCTCGATATATATGTATTAGAAGTTTAGAAAAATTAGAGTCATTTTTACAACTTTTCGACTAAGCAGTGGCGATTTTAAAAGGAAAATGTTGGTATTTTGACCATTTTTGTCGAAATCAAAAAACATATATATGGGAGCTATATCTAAATCTGAACCGATTTCAACCAAATTTGGCACGCATAGCTACAATGCTAATTCTATTCCCTGTGCAAAATTTCAACTAAATCGGAGTTAACAATTGGCCTCTGTGGTCATATGAGTGTAAATCGGGCGAAAGATATATACGGGAGATATATCCAAATCTGAACCGATTTCAACCAAATTTGGCACGCATGGTTACAATGCTAATTCTACTCCCTATGCAAAGTTTCAACTAAATCGGAGCAAAAAAATGGTCTCTGTGGGCAAATGAGTGTAAATCGGACGAAAGCTATATATGGGAGCTATATCTAAATCTGAACCGATTTTGCTGATATTTTGCAAGTTTTTCGAGACTCATAAAATATTCGGATGTACGGAATTTGAGGAAGATCGGTTGATATACACGCCAATTATGACC
This sequence comes from Haematobia irritans, assembly GCF_050003625.1. Lineage (NCBI taxonomy): Eukaryota > Metazoa > Arthropoda > Insecta > Diptera > Muscidae > Haematobia > Haematobia irritans. The sequence goes on along the minus strand of NC_134399.1, from coordinate 110,232,413 downwards.
AGATCGGTGAAAAATATATATGGCAGCTATATCTAAATCTGAACCGATTTTTTCCAAAATCAATAGGGATCGTCTTTGAGCCGAAACAGGACCCTATACCAAATTTTAGGACAATCGGACTAAAACTGCGAGCTGTACTTTGCACACAAAAATACACCAACAGACAGACAGACGGACATCGCTAAATTGACTCAGAATTTAATTCTAAGCCGATCCGTATACTAAAAGGTTGGTCTATGATTACTCCTTCTTGGCGTTACATACAAATGCACAAACTTATTATACCCTGTACCACAGTAGTGGTGAAGGGTACAAAAACAAGTATATACGGCCGTAAGTTCGGCCAGGCCGAATCTTATGTACCCTCCACCATGGATTGCGTAGAAACTTCTATGAAAGACTGTCATCCACAATCGAATTACTGAGGTTGTGGTATCTTAAAACTTCTTAACATCGTTTTCTAAATTGTGAGTTAGTCCATACGTGGTATATATTAGACAAAAAAGGTATGTATAGGTAAATCTACAAATAATTACGAACCGATTTGGACTTTTGCACGGTACGTAGAGAGCCAGAATTGAAATATGGGGGTCGCTTATATGGGGGCTATATACAATTATGAACTTGATACGGACCAATTTTTGTGTGATTGGGGATAGATTTATCTGAGGGCTATATATAACTATAGACCGATATGGACCTAGTTCGGCATGGTTGTTAACGGCCATATACTAGCACAATGTACCAAATTTCAACTGACTCGGATGAAATTTGCTTCTCCAAGAGGCTCCAAAACCAAATCTCGGGATCGGTTTATATGGGGGCTATATATCATTAAGGACTGATATGGACCACTTTTGGCATGGTTGTTAAATATCATATACTACCACCACGTACCAAATTTCAACCAGATCTGATAAATTTTGCTTCTCCAAAAGGCACCAGAGGTCAAGTCTGGTGATCGGTTTATATGTGGGCTATATATAATTATGGACTGATATGAACCAATTCCTGCATGGTTGTTGGATACAATATACTAACATCACGTACCAAATTTCAACCGAATCGAATGAATTTTGCTCTTCCAAGGGGCTCCGGAGGTCAAATCTGGTGATCGGTTTATATGGGGCCTATATATAATAACGGACCGATGTAGACCTATTTTTGCATGGTCATTAGAGACCATATACTAACACCATGTACCAAATTTCAGCCGGATCGGATGAAATTTGCTTCTCTTAGAGGCTCCACAAGCCAAATCTGGGGATCGGTTTATATGGGGGCTATATATAATTATGAACCGATGTGGACGAGTTTTTGCATGGTTGTTAGAGACCATATACTTACACCATGCACCAAATTTCAGCCGGATCGGATGAAATTTGCTTCTCTTTGAGGCTCCGTAAGCCAAATCGGGAGATCGGTTTATATGGGGGCTATATATAATTATGGACCGATGTGGACCAATTTTTGCGTGGTTGTTAGAGACCATATACTAACACCATGTACAAAATTTCAGCCCGATCGGATGAAATTTGCTTCTCTTAGAGGCTCCGCAAACGAAATCGGGGGATCGGTTTATATGGGGGCTATATATAATTATGGACCGACGTGGACCAATTTTTGCATGGTTTTTAGAGACCATATACTAACACCATGTACCAAATTTCAGCCGGATCGGATGAAATTTGCTTCTCTTAGAGGCTCCGCAAGCCAAATCGGGGGATCGGTTTATATGTGGGCTATATATACTTATGGACCGATGTGGACCAATTTTTGCATGTTTGTTAGAGACCATATACTTACACCATGTACCAAATTTCAGTCGGATCGGTTGAAATTTGCTTCTCTTAGAGGCTCCGCAAGCCAAATCGGGGGATCGGTTTATATGGGGGCTATATATAATTATGGACCGATGTGGACCAATTTTTGCATGCTTGTTAGAGACCATATACTAACACCATGTACAAAATTTCAGCAGGATCGGATGAAATTTGCTTCTCTTAGACGCTCCGCAAGCGAAATCGGGGGATCGGTTTATATGGGGGCTATATATAATTATGGACCGATTTCGACCAATTTGTGCATGGTTGTTATAGACCATATACTAACACCATGTACCAAATTTCAGCCGGATCGGATGAAATTTGCTTCTCTTAGAGGCTCCGCAAGCCATATCGGGGGATCGGTTTATATGCGGGCTATATATACTTATGGACCGATGTGGACCAATTTTTGCATGGTTGTTAGTGACCATATACTTACACCATGTACCAAATTTCAGTCGGATCGGATGAAATTTGCTTCTCTTAGAGGCTCCGCAAGCCAAATCGGGGGATCGGTTTATATGGGGGCTATATATAATTATGGACCGAGGTGGACCAATTTTTGCATGCTTTTTAGAGACTATATACTAACACCATGTACCAAATATCAACTGAATCAGATGAATTTTGGTCTTCCAAGAGGCTCCGGAGGTCAAGTCTGATGATCGGTTTATATGGGGGCTATATATTATTATTGACCGATGTGGACCAATTTTTGCATAGTTGTTAGAGACCATATACTAACACCATGTACCAAATTTCAGCCGGATCGGATGAAATTTGCTTCTCGTAAAGGCTCCGAAAGCAAAATCGGGAGATCGGTTTATATGGGGGCTATATATAATTATTGACCGATGTGGACCAATTTTTGTTAGCGACCATATACTAACACTATGAACCAAATTTCAGCCAGATCGGATGAAATTTGCTTCTCTTAGAGGCTCCGGAGGTCAAATCGGGGGATCGGCCTATAATTATGGACCGATGTCGACCAATTTCTGCATGGTTGTTAGAGACTATATACTAATACCATGTACCAAATTTCAACCGGATCGGATGAATTTTGCTCCTCCAAGAGGTTCCGCAAGCCAAATCTGAGCGTCGGTTTATATGGGGCTATACGTAAAAGTGGTCCGATATGGCCCATTTGCAATACCATCCGACCTACATCAATAAAAACTACTTGTGCCAAGTTTCAAGTCGATAGCTTGTTTCGTTCGTAAGTTAGCGTGATTTCAACAGACGGACGGACGGACCGACGGACATGCTCAGATCGACTCAGAATTTCACCACGACCCAGAATATATATACTTTGTGGGGTCTTAGTGCAATATTTTGATGTGTTACAAACGGAATGACAAAGTTAATGGTGGAGGGTATAATAATATTTTAGAAAAATAGAACATCTCGAAGAACAAGGAAAATTCATTGAAGATGGTCCAAGTTTCCACTACTTCAGGATCACAAATTGAGGATCGAAACTACTTTTTTGAAAGCCGTTTAATTGCTGGGAAACTGTGTAAATTTGTAGAAATATACTGTGCAAAAAGTTTAAGTTAAATTAATTTATTATTTATTAAATATTACATTTTTCTGGCAGTTCTTAATCTTTAAAATCAAAGAAAAATACGAAAAAGTTTTTTTTTTATAATTTTTCTTATTTCAAAGATCCAACACTCATCATTTGCCGTCTGGCAATTGGTGGGGATGTTTTTTTGTTTTCTGGTGATTTACGCGCTCTATTGGTTTCTGAAAAGTATTTTTGCTTTGGCCATTTACGCCAATGAAAAACGCACGAGCGATTTCTTTAAATGTTTAGGAGACAGAAATAAGCCGAAAAGCATGTCATTTCCGTTTAAATGAAAATCTCTGCAGGTGGTAAAGAAAATTTTTTGAAAAATCTCTAGTGACTTTTTGCGATTTGTTTTTGAATTCAATAAAGAAGAAACAGTTGCTAAACTCAAAATATTTTGAACGAGTCAATTTTTGATGGACAGAAACAATTGGAACGAACAAGAATATTTTTGTTAAATTATATGGATTCAGTGCTTCCATTTAAGCCCTCCTGGTTGCTAAAAGGAAAAGAAAATGTGTATGCCTTTATCAAACATATATAGTCAAAAAAGATTCATTACATTTTAAATCAAAATAGACTTTTTGATTTTTATACCCACCACCATGGAATGGTGAGGGGGGCCAGCAAAAAAAGTGTCGCCAAAAAAGAAATGGAAATGTTCTTTTTGTATCCGGAAGTGGTGCAAAATTGACGCAGAAGCGATGAATTTAACATGGGCTTGTCATAGGACAGAAGTCCTCCATTTCAACAGCCGGTGCACTGAATTTGCATCACTGCTTAAGGTGTCGGATCACACCACATTCAATGTTTTGGATGTAAATTAAAAAATTCTGTGATATTTTGTCAAATAAATAATTTTTATAATTTTTTATAATATTTAATGGATTCTAACGCTTATCTGAAACGTTTGACCTCAAATATTTTAAAAAATTCACAACTTTTTCAGATTGGATTTAGCATTTTTTTTCGAAAAAAATTAAATAATTTGTATTATTTTATGAATTCTTAACCTGTTTTTAACCAAATTGAAATAAAAAAACTTAAAATTAACCATTAAAAATATGAAAAAAGCATGTTCCAAAAATTGAATGAAGGGAACTTCCTGTGTAGTTAAAATAAAGAACATCATTGGGAGTACATCTTCTGCCTTTGGAAGAACTTCCAAATTTTTTTGCTGGGTAGGTGTGCTGAAGTGTAGCATAGCACCCATATAGATTGATTTCCTGATTTAACTCCTTGGGCTTATATAAACCGTAGTTTTTATCCGATTTGCCTGAACTTGTAACTGATTTAGTTTTTATCATTGTGCCCATAAGCACGTAACCCGCCATATATTATCAACTAACACGCAACGAAGAAGAGTTTTCAAAGGTAACTGTTATATTTGATTTATGGCTTTATATACTTGTTTTTTTAATAAAAAGTTGATTAGTCAATATGGGGAAACATTAATGTATTCGGCCTTAAAAAATCTGAAATAAATAATAATAAAATAAAAAATAATAAATAAATAATTATAAATAATTATAAATAAATAAAAAATGAAATAAATAATAAGTCACTTGGTTAATTTCTATAGAAAATGGGATCAACATTTTATTTCTATATAAAATTTTGTCAATATTTATATAGAAAATTATGTCAAAATTGTATTTCAACAAGTATATACGGCCGTAAGTTCGGCCAGGCCGAATCTTATGTACCCTCCACCATGGATTGCGTAGAAACTTATACGAAAGACTGTCATCCACAATCGAATTACTTAGGTTGTGGTATCTTAAAACTTCTTAACATCGTTTTCTAAATTGTGACTTAATCCATACGTGGTATATATTAGACAAAAAAGTTATGTATATGTAAGTCTACAAATACTTACGAATCGACATGGACTTTTGCACGGTACGTAGAGAGCCAGAATTAAAATATGGGGGTCGCTTATATCGGGGCTATATAGAATTATGAACTTGATACTGACCAATTGGGGATCGATTTATCTGAGGGCTATATATAACTATAGACCGATATGGACCTAATTAGGCATGGTTGTTAACGGCCATATACTAGCACAATGTACCAAATTTCAACTGACTCGGATGAAATTTGCTCCTCCAAGAGGCTCCAAAACAAAATCTCGGGATCAGTTTATATGGGGGCTTTATATGATTATGGACTGATATGGACCACTTTTGGCATGGTTGTTAAATATCATATACTACCAATGCGTACCAAATTTCAACCAGATCGGATGAATTTTGCTTCTCCAAAACGCACCAGAGGTCAAATCTGGGGATCAGTTTATATGGGGGCTATATATAATTATGGACTGATATGAACCAATTCCTGCACGGTTGTTGGATACCATATACTAACATCACGTACCAAATTTCAATTAAATCAGATGAATTTTGGTCTTCCATGATGCTCCGGAGGTCAAATCTGGTGATCGGTTTATATGGGGGCTATATATAATTATTGACCAATGTGGACCATTTTTTGCATGGTCATTATAAACCATATACTAACACCATGTACCAAATTTCAGCCGGATCGGATGAAATTTGCTTCTCATAGAGGCTCCGCAAGCCAAATCGGGGGATTGGTTTATATGGGGGATATATGTAATTATGGACCGATGTGGATCAATTTTTGCATGGTTGTTAGAGACCATATACTAACACTATGTACCAAATTTCAGCCGGATCGGATGAAATTTGCGTCTCTTACAGAAATCGCAAGCCAAATTTGGGGGCTATACGTAAAAGTGGACCGATATAGCCCATTTGCAATACCATCCTACATCAATAACAACTATTTGTGCCAAGTTTCAAGTCGATAGCTTGTTTCGTTCGGAAGTTAGCGTGATTTCAACAGACGGACGGACGGACGGACATGCTCAGATCGACTCAGAATTTCACTACGACCCAGAATATATATACTTTATGGGGTCTTAGAGCAATGTTTCGATGTGTTACAAACGGAATGACAAAGTTAATATACCCCCATCCTATGGTGGAGGGTATAAAAAAAATTGTAAAAAGTTTATTTTTATAGTAATTTTTTATCAACTTTTTTTTTGGAACGTGTCAAAATTTTATTACTATAGAAAATTGTATCAAAATTTTATTTCTATAGCAAATTTTGTCAAAATTTTATTTATCTAAAAAATTTTGTCAAAATGTTATTTCTGTAGAAAATTTTGTCAATTTTTTTTTTATTTAGGACATTTTGTCAAAATTTTTTTTCTATAAAAAAAATTTTTGTCAAAATTTTATTTCTATAGAAAATTTTTTCAAAATTTTGTTTCTATAGAATATTTTGTGAAAATTTGATTTCTATAGAAAATTGTGTCAAAATTTTATTTCTATAGAAAATTTTGTCAAAATTTTAGTTCTATGGAAAATTTTGTCAAAATGTTATTTCTATAGAAAATTGTGTCAAAATGTTATTCCTATAGAAATCTTTGTCTAAATTTTATTTCTATAGAAAATTTTGTCAATATTTATTTAGAAATTTATGTCCAAATTTTATTTAGAAATTTTTCGTAAATTTTTTTAGAAAGTGTCATCATTTTATTGCTATAGAAAATTGTATCAAAATTTTATTTCTATAGAAAATTTTGTCAAAATTTTATTTCTATAGGAAATTTTGTCAACATGTTATTTCTATAGAAAATTTTGTCAAAATTTTATTTCTATATAAAATTTTGTCGAAATTTTATTTCTATAGAAAATTTTGTCAAAATGTTATTCCTATAGAAAAATTCTCAAAATTTTATTTCTATAGAAAATTGTGTCAAAATTTTATTTCTATAGAAAATTTTGTCAAAATGTTATTTCTATAAAAAATTTTGTCAAAATTTTAGTTCTAAGGAAAATTTTGTCAAAATTTTATATCTATAGAAAATGTTGTCAAAATTATAGTTCTAAAGAAAATTTTGTCAAAATTTTATTTCAATAGAAAATTTTGCAAAATTTTATTGCTAAAGACAGTTAGGTCAAAATTTTATTTCCATAGAAAATTTTGTCAAAATTTTATATCTGTAGAAAATTTTGTCAAATTTTTATTTCTTTAGAAAATTTTGTCAAAATTATAGTTCTAAGGAAAATTTTGTCAAAATTTTAAATCAATAGAAAATTTTACAAAATTTTATTGCTTAAGAAAGTTAGGTCACAATTTTATATCTATAGAAAATTTTGTCAAATTTTTATTTCTTTAGAAAATTTTGTCAAAATTTTATTTCTATAGAAAATTTTGTCAACATTTTATTTCTATACAAAATTTAAACGCCTCTTAGGTGGAGAGGAATAATTCGCAAAATATATCATAACATCAAGAATTCTTCCAATCTACAAAAATCTAAAATTTTTGGTAGAATTCCACCAACTTTGACAACCGTTATCACTTTCCCCCACGACAATGCGAATTCACACATTGGCTCAAAAAGCTGAATTTTTGAGCACTCAAACCATTGATTAGATGTGTCATCTGCCGCACTTCTGTTAATTCCCGTACGTAGAAAACCTGTCAACTTTTTTCGACACATGAAAAAGGAATTGATACGTTTAGAAAGCCTATTTTGGAGATGCCTCAATCATATTGGCAAAAGTGCTTCGACTATTGGTCGAAAGAAGTGTCATGAAAAAATGTGTAGATCTTAATGCGGAATATTTGAAAAATAATAGATCGATTTTCGATGATTAATATTTATTTTTATTTGCTAATCCCGAAATATAATAGTCAACCGTCGTATTGTCGATTATTTACTATTTTAGTTCTTTTCTCTAGTGTCTGTTGTAGTCTGGTGGCCGGCACTTCACCAGCCGACAAGTTTAGACAAAGTTCAGCGTATGGCGTGCTTGTGTATTTCAGGTGCATTCAGCAAGACAGGAACAAACTCCCTTAATGTCATACTGCATCTATTGCCTTTAGACATTTTGGCCAAACAGTCAGCTGCAACAACGGCTGTGCGCTTGCGCGAGCTATCGCTGTGGTCGGAAAAAAGTTACGGTCACAGTTCGGTCCTCAGAATAATGCCAGATGTGCCTAACGTAGTGGATTACACTTTGGCGAGTCCACTTTTCGACAAAAAGTTTGAGACTCTAATTCCCAACGGTGAGGCGTGGTGTACACGGACCCCGGAGAATAAAAGATATATAGATTTCTACACTGATGGCTCCAAATTGGATGGCCAAGTGGGTTTCGGAGTATATTCTAAAGATCTGGAACTTCGAATAGCGAAAAGATTACCTGATCACTGTAGTGTTTTTCAGGCTGAAATATTAGCAATAAGAGAAGTGGTGAATTGGCTGAGAAGTAATGCTCCAAGCAATATTGGCATTAATATATACTCAGACAGTCAACCTGCAATAAAATCCTTGGACTCTGTGTTCCTCAACGGCCATCGACTGCCGCAAATCTCCCAATGAGATGGCTGAGCAGCACAATATTCACCTAATATGGGTACCTGGCCATAGGAACATACCGGGGAACTGCGAAGCAGATGAGCTAACAAGGCTAGGAACTACCTTACATATTCCAGGGGAACTAGAATCTGTTGGTATGCCTCTGGCTACCTGCAAGCTCTTACTGCGTGAGAAGGCTGTCATGATGGCAAATGTTCGATGGGAGAATTGTAAGGGTTGTAACGACACCAAGCAAATATGGACCCATTTAAACTTAAACCGCACACTAGATATGCTAGTGTTCTCGAGACGCCAGATATCACTCCTGATATCTGCCATAACGGGTCGCTGCCTGATAGGCGATTTTGCAAAAACTATTGGTGCGAAGTATAATGACTATTGTATGAGCTGTCATGATGCGGAGGAAAAGGAATCAATAAAACACCTCTTGTGTGAGTGTCCTGTATTTTGTGTAAGGCGTAAGCAAATTTTAGGGGCATATAGCTTCAGATTACTAGCGGACCTGGAAAACGTTAACTTAAGCAGTCTGCTAATGTTTTTGGAACAATCTGGTTGGTTCAACAGAAGAAAATAATCGAGAAGGTTCAACGGTTCAAACTAGAAGTGCCCATATGTAATAGGTACTTTTAGTTAATGTGGTATCACAATGGACTGAATAGTCTAAGTGAGCCTGAATCTTAATCGGGCTGCCACTTTAACTTAACTTAACTTAGTGTCTGTCTTGAATATTCATGATTCTAATTGCATTAAGTTACCACAGTTTAAGATGAAATGATTTCTCTTTTTCTGAGAAATTTGTTGAATAAAAATGAGATTAAGTTTAGAATTGTTGATCATATATCCGTAACATTGCATTGTTTCAATTTGAACAACAAGGAGCATCACATAAAGATAATATGTCAACAGGGTGGTACGAATGATTGCAGCTAAATCAAAATATCATTACTTCTACAAAGTTCCAAATAAAGGTTTATTACTCCCATCTACGTATGATTCATAGTTTTAGGTGTACTCTGTTCACTGTATCGATAAATGTCAAGATATATCTCATTACGAGATATTCATTTAGCCTAGCCTAGAATAACTAGAAATATCAACAGCATATATGGCAATATTAGATTAGACTCTAGACATAGACTTGATGAGTATGGAAAAAAATGAAGAGCATTTGCAATACAGTCTCACATCACTACCAGTCTACATGAGACACACCACGGTAGCAATCCAATGATCCAAGTGTAAGTAAATCTAGGAATTGACACAGAGACATGGTCATTGAGTAGACATCAAAATAACAAAATTAGATTTTGCCACAAAGCAGATATGATTGATTTGGCTAAAATGTTTAGGATGTCATTTTCGGGAAGGAAATTTGATTAGAAATTTTCATAAGAAAAATTTAATAAAATCTAAGATTAGGAAAACGAATATTCCTATAAGTTTACCACACGCAAAGAACAAAAAAAAAAAACGTTTTGAAAACGTGTACCGAAAACGTTATTCGTTTGTTACATTTTTTTGAACTTGTTCAAAACTTTCAAACTTTTATTACAAAATTTTTATTTGTGAAATAGAAACAAGTATTGGCCAAGATTTGGCCTGGGCGAACTTACGGCCGTATAGTTCGGCCAGGCCAAATCTTATGTACCCTCCACCATGGATTGCGTACAAACTTATACTACAGACTGTCATCCACAATCAAATTACTTGGTTTGCGGCCAAAGGCAATGTATCTTAAAATTTCTTAACATCATCTTCTAAATTGTAAGTTAGACCATGCGGGATGGACAAAAGAAAGGTCAATTAAATACGTATACATTCAGTTCTTGACCGATATATATAGGGAAGAAATAATTACGAACCGACATGAACTTTTGTACGGTAATTATAGAGCATGAATTGAAATATGGGGTCGCTTTATATGGGGGCTATATACAATTATGAACACAAGCCTACCAAAAATGGCAGATTTTTACTAATTGGTACATTGGTAGAATTTTTGATGTTTTGGAAGATTTTGCAAAATATTCATCTCCAACTATGAAATGCTTCATAAATTTTCTACAGAAATAAAATTCTGACAAAATTTTCTATAGAAATAAAATTTTGACAAGATTTTCTGTAGAAATAAAATTCTGACAAAATTTTCTATAGAAATAAAATTCTGACAAAATTTTCTATAGAAATAAAATTCTGACAAAATTTTCTATAGAAATAAAATTTTGACAAAATTTTCTATAGAAATAAAATTTTGATAAAATTTTCTGTAGAAATAAAATGTTGACAAAATTTTCTGTAGAAATAAAATTTTGACAAAAATTTCCATAGAAATAACATTTTGACAAAATTTTCTACAGAAATAAAATTCTGACAAAATTTTCTATAGAAATAAAATTTTGACAAAATTTTCTGTAGAAATAAAATTTTGACAAAATTTTGTATAGAAATTATATTTTGGCAAAATTTCGTAAAGACATAAAATGTTGACAAAATTACCTATAGAAGTAAAATTTTGACAAACTTTTCTATAGAAATATAAAATTTTGATAAAGTTTTCTATGGCAATAAAATTTTGGTAGATTATTTTTAGCTCGAGTGGCAATCGCGACTTTTCTGTGATTGAAGATCTGCTTATTTGGGGGCTATATATGATATAGATCGATATGGACCAATTTTGGCATGGTCGTTACCGGATCGGATGAATTTTGCTCCTTCAAGAGGCTCCGGAGGTCAAATATGGGGATCGGTTTATATGTGCCGATATGGACCAATTTTTGCATGGTTTTTGGAGACCATATACTAACACCACGTACTAAGTTTCAACCGGATGGGACGAATTTTGCTCCTCCAAAAGGCTCCGGAGGACAAATATGGGGATCAGTTTATACAAGGGCTATATATAATTATGGACCGATATGAACCAATTCTGGCACGGTTGTTAGAGACCATACACTACCACCACGTACCAAATGTTAACCGGGTCGGACGTGTTTTGCTCCTCCAAGAGGCTCCGGAGGACAAACATGGGGATCAGTTTATATGGGGGTTAGATATAATTATGGACCGATGTAGACCAAGTTTTGCATGGTTGTTAGAAACCATATACCAACACCATGTACGAAATTTCAGCCGGATCGGATGAAATTTGCTTCTATTTGAAGCTCCGCAAGCCAAATCTAAGGATCGGTTTATAGGGGGGTTAGATATAATTATGGACCGATATGGACCAATTTTTGCATGGTTGTTAGAGACCATATACCAACATCATGTACCAAATTTCATTCGGATTGGATGAAATTTGCTTCTATTTGAGGCTCCGCAAGTCGAATCTGAGGATGGTTTATATAGGGGCTATATATAGTTATGGACCGATGTAGACCAATTTTTGCATGGTTGTTAGAAACCATATACCAACACCATGTACGAAATTTCAGCCGGATCGGATGAAATTTGTTTCTCTTTGAGTTTACGCAAGCCAAATCTGAGGATCGGTTTATATGGGGGCTATATATAACTGTGGATCGATGTGGACCAATTTTTTCATGGTTGTTAGAGACCATATACCAACACTATGTATTCTTCTCTTAGAGGTTCCGCAAGCCAAATCTGGAGGCCCGTTTATATAGGGACTATACGTAAATGTGGTCCGATATGGCCCATTTGCAATACCACCCGACCTACATCAATAACAACTACTTGTGCCAAGTTTCAAGTCGATAGTTTGTTTCGTTCGGAAGTTAGCGTGATTTCAACAGATAGACGGACGGACATGCTTAGATCGACTCAGAATTTCACCACGACCCAGAATATATGTACTTTATGGGATCTTAGAGCAATATTTCGATGTGTTACAAACGGAATGACAAAGATAATATACCAAACCCCTCCCCCCCCCCCCCCATCCAATGGTGGAGGGTATGAAAATAGTTTTTGACACAGTCCATTTCGGGTTTTCAAGCATTGTTGTTTGCTGACATTAATTCTTTAATAAGACACATTTTGAAGATTCACAGTAAAAAATTAATATGGTATGTAGAACATCAATGCCGGAATCTTCCGAACATTTTTGGAATATTTGTAAAAAAATATTTGGTTTTTGGTCGAAGCAGGGATTGAATCCACGACCCTTGTATACAAGGCGCGCATGCTAACCATTATTTCACGGTGGCCAACTAAATGTATGTTTCTGTAAAATAAAGTTTCTTTACATCAGCTCGTGGGCGCCCAAAGCTACGTTGTACGTTGTTGGCTATAGCGATAATTGTCTGTTGATGAAAATAACAGCTACGTAGCCCAGTGTTTTTTGGCTAACAAACTGTATGGTTGGGAGCCACCGTGGTTCAATGGTTAGCATGTCCGCCTTGCATACACAAGGTCGTGGGTTCGATTCCTGCTTCGACCAAACACCAAAAAGTCTTTCAGCTGTGGATTATCCCACCTCAGTAATACTGGTGACATTTCTGAGGGTTTCAAAACTTCTCTAAGTGGTTTCACTGCAATGTAAAACGCCGTTCGGACACGGCTATAAAAAAGGAGGTCCCTTGTCATTGAGCTTAACATGGAATCGGGCAGCACTCAGTGATAAGAGAGAAGTTCACCAATGTGGTATCACAATGGACTGAATAGTCTAAGTGAGTCTGATACATCGGGTTGCCACCTAACCTAACCTAACTGTATGGTTCGAAAATTCGATTCTCCGTCCAGGCGAAAAGGAAAATTTAAAAAACTTATAAAATCGAAACAATAAAATATAACTACAAGCAAATTAAATTGAGCGTTAGTTGAACTACGATTTTTTTTGGTGTTCGTGTACTTGTACCTAATTTGAATTGAAATTTTAATCCGTTCAATCTTATTTATTCAGTATATTTACCATTTATACTATATTTATATTGTTTTCCACATTTTCATTCATATTTATTTCTTACAATTGTTTTTTTCAGGTAAGTTTCTTTGTGAACATCATATCAAATTTACTACAATTTTATTTAAGTTACTCGTAAGTATTAAAAATGTTACAATAACGTAACTACACATTCCAATTTCTAGCCAGTCTTCAGAGAGTAATCGAAAGTTTAATATATACCCCGCATATCCAAAAAGTACGTTTCGCTGAAAGGTACCATCACAGGATACCTACATTCAGGTCTGCCAATAAATTTTCAAGAAAAATCGTCACTTTTTTCCGAAAAAATCATCGTACTCGTCACTTCTATTTTAAAAATCGTCAAAAAATTTCTAATGTAAATTATATTAAAACAAACTAATTTTTTGCTTAAATACAAAAGTATTAATTTCATATAACGAACAGAAAATTAACATACATAACTATGCATTACATCAAAAAAAGCATAATGAACTCAGTTTTGTATAAAAATAACATAAACAAAATTTTTATGATTATATTTAAGTTTTTATTTAAAAATAAAAATATAGATCTTTAATATTTACGTATCGTAATCGGGCAACGATCTTCCACAATTTGATCAAAAACTCTTATTTATTGATTCTCAAACTAAGAGGTATAATTTTTTATAGAAATAAAATTTTAACAAAATCTTCTATAAAAATAAAATGTTGAGGAAATTTTCTATAAAGGGTGATACGGTCAAAATTTGGTCAAGGGAAAACGCGTGTAAATCGGTGAAATCGTTTATTTAAAAAATCAAATTAAATTTATTTTTCAAGTTCAATTAGTATAAAATTCAGGAAAAATATTCAGTTAGGCTTTCGCTTTTCCAAATCCGAATTGCCGGGCCTCACGCTTGACACCTGCCATCAGATTTTGTACAGCCACCTTGTCCACCTTCTTCGCCGCAGAAAGTCAGTTTGCCTTGAACTGCTGCTCGTCCTTAGCAGTTTTTTGGTCTTCTTTAGGTTCCGCTTGACAATAGCCCAGTATTTCTCAATTGGGCGGAGCTCTGGCGTGTTGGTAGGGTTCTTGTCCTTGGGAACCACCTGCACGTTGTTGGCGGCGTACCACTCCATGGTCTTTTTACCGTAATGGCAAGATGCCAAATCCGGCCAAAACAGTACGGAACAACCGTGTTTCTTCAGGAAAGGCAGCAGACGTTTATTCAAACACTCTTTAACGTAAATTTCTTGGTTGACGGTCCCGGAAGCTATGAAAATGCTGCTTTTCAAGCCACAGGTACAGATGGCTTGCCAAACCAGATATTTCTTTGCGAACTTTGACAGTTTTATGTGCTTGAAAATATCTGCTACCTTTCTCCTTCCTTTTGCCGTATAAAACTCCTGTCCCGGAACCTGCTTGTAGTCGGCTTTGGCGTAGGTTTCGTCGTCCATTACCACGCAGTCAAACTTCGTCAGGATCGTCGTGTACAGCCTCCGGGATCGCTCTTTGGCCGTCGTATTTTGTTTATCATCGCGATTTGGAGTCACTACCTTCTTGTAAGTCGATAGTCCGGCTCGTTTTTTGGCTCGATGCACGGTTGCAGACGATACACCCAGCTTATTTGCGGCATCTCGGAGAGAGAGTTTAGGGTTTCGCTTGAAACTACCGGCAACTCTCTTTGTCGTCTCAGCGGCTTCCGGTTTTCGATTTCCCCCCGATACAGACTTCCTGGCTGTCGACAAACGTTCCCCAAATACTTTAATTACATTTGTAACGGTTGATTTGGCAACTTTTAGCGATTTTGCCAGCTTTGCGTGCGAATAGCTCGGATTTTCGCGATGCGCGAGCAGGAATTTACTATAAAAAAATTGCCAAAAATGTTCTATAGAAATCAAGTTTTACAAGAATGTTCTAAAGAAATAAAAATGTGCAAACATTATCTACAGATATAAAGTTTTGAGAAAGTTTTCTATAGAAATAAAATTTTGACAAAATTTTCAATGAAAATAAAATTTAGACATAATTTTCTATGAAAATAAAATTTGGACAAAATTTTCTATGAAAATAAATTTCTGAAAAAATTTTCTATGAAAATAAATTTTTGACAAAATTTTCTATAGAAATATTTTTTTTTAAACAAAATTTTCTATAGAAATAGAATTTTGACAATATTTTCTATAGAAATAAAATTTTGACAAAAATTTCTATAGAAATAAAATTTTGACAAAAATTTCTATAGAAATAAAATTTTGATAAAATTTTCTATAAAAATAAAATTTTGATAAAATATTCTATGAAAATAAATTTTTGACAAAATTTTCTATAGAAATATTTTTTTTTAACAAAATTTTCTATAGAAATAGAATTTTGACAATATTTTCTATAGAAATAAAATTTTGACAAAATTTTCTATAAAAAGAAAATTTTCATAAAATATTCTATGAAAATAAATTTTTGACAAAACTTTCTATAGAAATGAATTTTTGACAAAACTTTCTATAGAAATATTTTTTTTAACAAATTTTCTATGGAAATAGAATTGTGACAATATTTTCTATAGAAATAAAATTTTGACAAAAATTTCTATAGAAATAACATTTTGACAAAATTTTCTATAGAAATAAAATTTTGACAAAACTTTCTATAGAAATATTTTTTTTAACAAAATGTTCTATAGAAATAGAATTTTGACAATAGTTTCTATAGAAATAAAATGTTGACAATATTTTCTATAGAAATAAAATTTTGACAAAAATTTCTATAGAAATAAAATTTTGACAAAATTTTCTATAGAAATAAAATTTTGACAAAATTTTCTATAAAAATAAAATTTTGATAAAATATTCTATGAAAATAAATTGTTGACAAAATTTTTTTATATAAATAAATTTTTGACAAAACTTTCTATAGAAATGAATTTTTGACAAAACTTTCTATAGAAATATTTTTTTAACAAATTTTCTATAGAAATAGAATTTTGACAATATTTTCTATAGAAATAAAATTTTGACAAAAATTTCTATAGAAATAACATTTTGACAAAATTTTCTATAGAAATAAAATTTTCACAAAATTTTCTATAAAAATAAAAATTTTGACAAAACTTTCTATAGAAATATTTTTTTTTTAACAAAATTTTCTATAGAAATAGAATTTTGACAATAGTTTCTATAGAAATAAAATTTTGACAATATTTTCTATAGAAATAAAATTTTGACAAAAATTTCTATAGAAATAAAATTTTGACAAAATTTTCTATAGAAATAAAATTTTGACAAAATTTTCTATAAAAATAAAATGTTGATAAAATATTCTATGAAAATAAATTGTTGACAAAATTTTCTATGAAAATAAATTTTTGACAAAATTTTCTATAGAAATATTTTTTTTAACAAAATTTTCTATAGAAATAGAATTTTTACAATATTTTCTATAGAAATAAAATTTTGACAATATTTTCTATAGAAATAAAATTTTGACAAAAATTTTTATAGAAATAAAATTTTGACAATATTTTCTATAGAAATAAAATTTTGACAAAATTTTCTATAAAAATAAAATTTTGATAAAATATTCTATGAAAATAAATTTTTGACAAAATTTTCTATAGAAATAAATTTTTGACAAAACTTTCTATAGAAATATTTTTTTTTTAACAAAATTTTCTATAGAAATAAAATTTGACAAAAATAGAAATAAAATTTTGATAAAAATTTCTATAGAAATAAAATTTTGACAAAATTTTCTATAGAAATAAAATTTTGACAAAATTTTCTATAAAAATAAAATGTTGACAAAATTTTCTATAAAAATAAAATTTTGACAAAATTTTCTATAGAAATAAAATTTTGACAAAATTTTCTATAGAAATAAAATTTTGACAAAATTTTCTATAGAAATAAAATTTGTGTTGTTATTTTTGATTTCAGCTTAAAACCATGCATTGACTAAACTACAAGTGTAGCTTAACCAACAGAGGAAAATAATGTTTGTAAAATTTATTTGGGCAAAGCCCAATCGACCGCAAGATGGTTGGATGGACGCACGTTTCCTGCCTGAATTTATTCTGATAATTGGATGATAGTTTTGCTGCAAGTAGAGGATACTGGTGAGGAATGTGGTAATTCGGAAACTAACCACAAAAACTTCAAAATAATTTTTTTATTCTGATAGTTTTTTGGTAAAATTTTCTTCAAATTTAGGTGGTAGATTATTTTTGGCACGAGTGGTAACCGTGATACTAATACTGTAGATGTGAAATGAGATATAGATCCCTCATATCTGAAATTTCTAGAAAAAACTCTGTTTGACTGGCTCTAAAATTGTAAACGAACTGCTCCTATTCAAAATTTTTGAACGGAGCTAATATCGTCATTTTTGGGGCAAAAATCGGAAAATCGGCATTTGATATTTTTTGAGTAAACAATCGTCAAAATGCCGATAAATCGGCAAAATTTTCAGCCCTGCCTACAGTGTTGTTGCCTTTGTATCACATCGAAATATGTTTCTCACACCCAATAAAGTATATATACTTGTCTTCCGTGTCATGAGGAAATTCTGAGTCTATCTAGCGATGTCCATCCGTCCGAAACATGCTATCGACATAAAAATTCGAACAAGTAGTTGTTACTGATGTAGGTCGCAAATGGGCCATATCGCATACACCGACTCGAAGCTTCTTGGAAGAGCAAATTTCATCCGATTCAGTTGAAATTGCTAACAAACATCCAGTAATATTGATCCTTCTTCTTCCTTGAAGAGAAAATTTCATCTGATGAAGATTCAGAAATTCTGAGTCTATCTAGCGATGTCCGTCCGTCCGAAACAAGCTGTCGACATAAAAATTCGAACAAGTGGTTGTTATTGATGTGGGTCGTAAATGGGCCATATCGCATACACTGACTCGAAGCTTCTTGGAAGAGCAAATTTCATCCGATCCAGTTGAAATTTGCTAACAAACATCCAATAATATTGATCCTTTTTCTTCCTTGAAGAGAAAATTTCATCTGATGAAGATTCAAATTGGGTATATGATTTTAGTAAATGCTCACTGATATTCATGCAAAAATTGGTCAATTTCGGTCCATAATTGTATACATCCTCCATATAAACCGATCTCCAGATGTGGCCTCCAAAGCCTTTTGGAAGAGCTACTTTCATCCGATCCGGTTAAAATTTAATATGTTATATTTGTATATGACTGATATTCATGCAAATATTGGTCCTTTTCGGTCCATAATTGTATACATCCTCCATATAAACCGATTTCCAGATGTGGCCTCCAAAGCCTTTTGGTAGAGCAACTTTCATCCGATCGGGTTAAAATTTGATATGTTATATTTGTATATGCCCTCTAATATATAATATTTTTTTTGCGAAACTACTTTAGGATTGAGTTTTAATACAACAATAATGTATTTTGATTTCAAGAAAAACAAATTCCAATTTTCCAAATAAATCATAATTCTGACAAAACTCCATTCAGGCCATCGCGTAAAAATTTCCCCCCATAAATTATGTTGAAAAATGGAAATTGCATCCAAATTTCGTATACAAATCAAAATCACTCGGAAATTCTATGTCTAGCTGGAGTTGATGCTCTTTTACTGATTACGACACACAGATGCATCAGCAAAATGATGCATAATTACAAAATTATTTGCAATTTATGCCACATAAAAAGAGACACAAAAGGCGCCATTAAAAGCTTCAAATGTGCACCATTTCAATATGAATTGAGTCACACTAAGTGTCGCCAAGACCGTTGACAAACGGCGATGAGGTATTCTCACATGAAGCAAAGGGGCGAACTCAACTAACTGCAGAGGAAAAATGAGATGAAAAAAAATGAAAATGAAAAATCTGATGGCGACAGTAATGAAGCGCCACTATTGTAACACGTCGGCGACATGATTTTTTCTTTGTTTTTGTTATCTTGCTTTATTTCTGATTGTTGTTACTTTTCATTTGTTAACTGACAAAATTGACTTTAATGATGACTTTTTCTTTCGAAGAAAATATCATAATGCTGCTGTTGCTATAAAAACATATCTATAGAGGAAATATATGTCAATAAAAATGTTGTCATAAGGGGATGAATAGTTGTCAATATGCCACTGAAAAAAATATTGGTATAAGATTGAAGTTTAAAGTTTAGGATACACAGTTTACACAATATCAAGGGCAACATTCTAAAAGATTTAAATTTTTATTAAAAGAAAGCTTATAATCTTTGCTTGAAAAAAAATTCATTAAATATAGGACAGAAATTTTTGAATTTTGCGTCCCTCCTATGAAGACGCATGTGTTTGAACTAAGGCTATTTTTCCTTAAAGTAAAGAAACTCATTTTTGATTTAAAGAAATCGCCCTTAAATTATCTAAAATATTTAATCTTTAAATTTAAGATAAAAACGCTTCAAATATGTGCTAAGATTTATTTTGAGGATTTTGTACCTTTGGTTTAAAGTTTTTTTTTTTATTTTGGAAGTAAGAAAACATTCTAGTTGTCTGACCAAGACTTAAATACTGTCTTTAGGACACTCTCCCGATAATACTTGACATTATTTTGACTCCACCATTACCATTGATGGGCTTGCGTTTTGGTGGCCAATCGAATTTTCGGCTTACCTCAAGAATTACCAGTACCTGTGTAATTTTATCCTCTCGGCAATGCTAGTGACGTTTCTGAGTATTTTAAAACTTCTCAAAGTGATTTCACATGCATTGTGATACGGTCTTGTTTTTCAATTGTGTAGTCTGTTCCAAGCAATTTTATCTCCTTCAGATTTATCTTAAAATTGTTCTCTAATACAAAGACTTTTCAACATTTTCCATCTACAAATCTAATCGATTGACACATGCCCCTCAATCAATTTGCAAACAAAACAATATTTTGGCAAAATTTGAGCTACTTCTATACGTTTTCATCCTTTGTTCAGTACAGCAGACTTCATTAGGGATGCAAAAGTTGAACACCAAATTTTCGACTTTTATAAAAATAAATAGAAATACAATTTCGGCGAAATTTTTTATGGAAATAAAATTTCGACGAAATTTTTTATGGAAATAAAATTTCGACGAAATTTTTTATAGAAATAAAATTTTAATAACATTTTCTATAAAAATAAAATGTTGACAAAATTTTCTATAGAAATAAAATTTTGACGAAATTTTCTAATGAAATAAAATTTCGACGAAATTTTCTATAAATCTACAATTTTGATGGCATTTTCTATAAAACTAAAATTTGGACGAAATAAAATTTCTGCAAATTTTTCTACAGAAGAAAAAAAAATGAAAAAAGCTAACGCAATATATTTTCTAAAGCAATAAAATTTCGACGAAATTTTCTATAGAAATAAAATTTCGACGAAATTTTCTATAGAAATAAAATTTCGACGAAATTTTCTATAGAAATACAATTTCGACGAAATTTTCTATAGAAATAAAATTTCGACAAATTTTTTTATAGAAATAAAATTTCGATAAAATTTTCTATAAAAAAAATGTTGACAAGTTTTTCTTTAAAAATAAAATTTTGACGAAATTTTCTATAGAAATAAAATTTCGACGAAATTTTCTATAGAAATAATATTTCGACAAAATTTTCTATCAAAAGAAAAAATTTTGAAGTTTTTCTTTAGAAATAAAATTTTAACGAAATTTTCGAAAGAAATAAACTTTCCACGAAATTTTCTATAGAAATAAAATATTAGGTTAGGTTAGGTTAGGTGGCAGACCGATGTATCAGACTCACTTAGACTATTCAGTCCATTGTGATACCACATTGGTGAACTTCTCTCTTATCACTGAGTGCTGCCCGATTCCATGTTAAGCTCAATGACAAGGGACCTCCTTTTTATAGCCGAGTCCGAACGGCGTTCCACATTGCAGTGAAACCACTTAGAGAAGCTTTGAAACCTTCAGAAATGGCACCAGCATTACTGAGGTGAGATAATCCATCGCTGAAAAACTTTTTGGTGTTCGGTCGAAGCAGGAATCGAACCCACGACCTTGTGTATGCAAAGCGGGCATGCTAACCATTGCACCACGGTGGCTCCCTTCTATAGAAATAAAATTTCGATAAAATTTTCTATAGAAATAAAATTTCCACTACATTTTCTTTAGAAATAAAATTTCGACGAAATTTTCTATAGAAATAAAATTTCGACGAAATTTTCTATAGAAATAAAATTTCGACAATATTTTCTATAAACAAAAAATGTTGACAAGGTTTTCTTTAGAAATAAAATTTCGACGAAATTTTCTATAGAAATAAAATTGAAGTTTTTCTTTAGAAATAAACTTTTTAACGAATTTTTCGAAAGAAATAAAATTTCCACGAAATTTTCTTTAGAAATAAAATATTGCCACAACTATCTGTAGAAATAATTTTTTTTTTTAATTTTCTGTAGATCTAAAATTTTGCCAAAATTTCTATAGAAATAAAATTTCGACGTAATTTTTTATAGAAATGAAATTTGAAAGACATTTTCTCTAGAAATACAGTTTGAAAGACATTTTCTGTAGTAATGAAATTTCGACAAAATGTTCTATAGAAATAAAATTTTGACGAAATTTTCTAATGAAATAAAATTTCGACGAAATTTTCTAAAAAACTAAAATTTCGATGAAATTTTCTATAAAACTAAAATTTCGACGAAATAAAATTTCTGCAAATTTTTCCATAGAAGAAAAAAAACTAACCCAATAAATTTTCTAAATCAATAAAATTTCGACGAAATTTTCTATAGAAATAAAATTTCGACGAAATTTTCTATAGAAATAAAATTTCGACGAAATTTTCTATAGAAATAAAATTTCGACGAAATTTTCTATAGAAATAAAATTTCGACAAAATTTTCTATAAAAATAAAATTTCGACAAATTTTTCTATAAAAAATGTTGACAAGTTTTTCTTTAGAAATAAAATTTCGACAAAATTTTCTATCAAAAGAAAAAATTTTGAAGTTTTTCTTTAGAAATAAAATTTTAACGAAATTTTCGAAAGAAATAAATTTTCCACGAAATTTTCTATAGAAATAAAATATTAGGTTAGGTTAGGTGGCAGCCCGATGTATCAGGCTCACTTAGACTATTCAGTCCATTGTGATACCACATTGGTGAACTTCTCTCTTTTCACTGAGTGCTGCCCGATTCCATGTTAAGCTCAATGACAAGGGACCTCCTTTTTATAGCTGAGTCCGAACGGCGTTCCACATTGCAGTGAAACCACTTAGAGAAGCTTTGAAACCCTCAGAAATGTCACCAGCATTACTGAGGTGGGATAATCCACCGCTGGAAAACTTTTTTGGTGTTCGGTCGAAGCAGGAATCGAACCCACGACCTTGTGTATGCAAAGCGGGCATGCTAACCATTGCACCACGGTGGCTCCCTTCTATAGAAATAAAATTTCGATAAAATTTTCTATAGAAATAAAATTTCCACTACATTTTCTTTAGAAATAAAATTTCGACGAAATTTTCTATAGAAATAAAATTTCGACGAAATTTTCTATAGAAATAAAATTTGGACAATATTCGACGAAATTTTCTATAGAAATAAAATTTCGACGAAATTTTCTATAAAACTAAAATTTGGAGGAAATAAAATTTCTGCAAATTTTTCCATAGAAGAAAAAAAACTTGAAAAAAAAACTAACCCAATAAATTTTCTAAACCAATAAAATTTCGACGAAATTTTCTATAGAAATAAAATTTCGACGAAATTTTCTATAGAAATAAAATTTCGAAAAAAATTTTCTATAAAAATAAAATTTCGACAAAATTTTCTATAAAAATAAAATTTCGACAAAATTTTCTATAAAAAATGTTGACAAGTTTTTCTTAACAAATAAACTTTCGACAAAATTTTCTATCAAAAAAATTTTTTTGAAGTTTTTCTTTAGAAATAAAATTTTAACGAAATTTTCGAAAGAAATAAACTTTCCACGAAATTTTCTATAGAAATAAAATATTAGGTTAGGTTAGGTGGCAGCCCGATGTATCAGGCTCACTTAGACTATTCAGTCCATTGTGATACCACATTGGTGAACTTCTCTCTTATCACTGAGTGCTGCCCGATTCCATGTTAAGCTCAATGACAAGGGACCTCCTTTTTATAGCCGAGTCCGAACGGCGTTGCTTCTTACAGTGAAACCACTTAGAGAAGCTTTGAAACCCTCAGAAATGTCACCAGCATTACTGAGGTGGGATAATCCACCGCTGGAAAACTTTTTTGGTGTTCGGTCGAAGCAGGAATCGAACCCACGACCTTGTGTATGCAAGGCGGGCATGCTAACCATTGCACCACTGTGGCTCCCATATAAAATATTGCCACAATTATCTGTAGAAATAAAATTTTTTAAAATTTTCTGTAGATCTAAAATTTTGCCAAAATTTCTATAGAAATAAAATTTTGACGAAATTTTTTATAGAAATGAGATTTGAAAGACATTTTCTATAAAATTTGAAAGACATTTTCTGTAGAAATAAAATTTCGACAAAATTTTCTATAGAAATAAAATGTCAACGAAATTTTCTATAGAAATAAAATATTGATGACCATTTCTTAAAACAAATAAAATTTTGACGAAATTTAGGTCGTTGTTAGTTTCTTTATTTTTGTATTTATTTTCATAATTTATTATGATTTTAAATAATCTCAATAATAATTCGACGAAATTTTCTATAAAAATAAAATATTTCCAAAATTTTCTGTAGAAATAAAATTTTTTCTGAAATTTTCTATAGAAATCAAAGTTTGACGAAATTTTTATAGAAGTAAAATTTCAACGAAATTTCTTATAGAAGTAAAATTTCAACGAAATTTTCTATAGAAATAAAATTTCGACGAAATATTCTTAGTAAACTAATTTCGACGAAAATTTCTATAGTAATCAAATGTTGAAAAATTTTTCATTAGAAATAAAATTTCGACGAAATTTTCTGTGGAAATAAAATTTCTACGAAATTTTCAATAAAAATAATGTTTGGACGAAATTTTCTACAGAAAAAAAATTTCGCCAAAAAAAATTTTCGAAATAAATTTTAGAAATAAAATAGAAATAAAATTTCGACGAAATTTTCTGTGGAAATAAAATTTCTACGAAATTTTCAATATAAATAATGTTTTGACGAAATTTTCTACAGAAAAAAAACTTCGACGAAATTTTTTTAGAAATTAAATTTAAAGAAAATTCGGTAGAAATGAAAGTTCGACGAAATTTTTTATAGAAATAAAATTTTAATTAAATTTTGTATAGGTATAAAAACTTCGACGAAATTTTCTATACAAATAAAATTTCGGCACAATTTGCTACAGACAAAAAGTTTCGACTAATTTGCCCGGACAAAAATGATATATAACTTCAACGAAATTTTCGATAGGAATAAAATTTTGACACAATTCTTTGCAAGCAAACATTTTCGACAAGTTTCCATGGACAAAATATTTCGATGAAATTTTCCATAGAAATAAAATTGCGACACAATTTTCTACACACAGAAAAAAATATCACCAAAATATTTCCAATTAAAAAGTTAATTGATGTTGAAATTTTTTTCAATTAATAAATTAATTGATACAATTAACTTTTTAATCATGATAGAAACATTAAGTTAATTAAGTCAATGATTGAAAATTTTAAAATTTTTAATTAAAAAATTAATTGATATAAATAACTTTTTAATCAAATTCGGAAGACTAATTCAGTTAAAAAAAGTGCTGATTTTTTTAATTTTTAATTAAAAATGTATTTCAAACAACCATTTGTTAATCCAAATAAAAACTCTAAGCCAATTCAGAAAGTAATTAAAAATAGTTACATTTTTTAATTAATAAATTAATTGAGTTTTGCAATCAACATCAATTAAAATTTTGATTGAATCAATTAAAAAATTAATTGAAATTTGCTGAAAAAAATCAATTAATTTTTTAATCAAGAATTTTTTCTATGCCCAATTAAAACTGTGATTGATACTATCATTTTCGTGATTGAAGACATTTCAATTAAAAATTTAATTGGATCAATTAATTTGGTGATTGAATCAGAAAAATTTTTTTTTGTGTGCAGACAAAAATTGTCGACACAAGTTTCAACGGACAAAAAATTTCGACGAAATTTTCAATAGAAATAACATTTCGACACAATTTTCTAACAAAAAACAGGTAAAAGTCTAAAGTATTATACCCTATATATAGCTATATATATCTAAATCTGAACCGATTTCAATCAAATTTGGTTTGCATAGTAACAATGTTATTTCTACTCCCTGTGAAAAATTTCACCTAAATCGGATTACAACTTTGACCTTTATTGTAATATGAGTGAAAATCGGGGGAAATATATATGTATAGGAGCTATATATAAATCTGAACCGAATTCAAACAAATTTTGACATACATAGCTACAATATTAATTCTACTTCCTGTGAAAAATTTAAAGTAAATTAGGGCAAACTCTGGCATCTTGGGCCATATAAGTGCATATCGGGCGAAAGATATATGTGGGAGTTATATCTAAATCTGAACCGATTTCAACCAAATTTGGCATGTATAGCTAAAATATTGATTCTACTCCCTGTGCAAAATTTAAATCAAATTAGGGCAAAACTCTGGCTTCTGGGGCTTTTGAAGTGCATATCGGGCGAAAGATATATATGGGAGCTATATTTAAATCTGAACCGATTTCAACCAAATTCGGCACACATTACGACACTATTGATTGCACTTCTTGTGCAAAATTTAAAGTAAATAAGGCTGAAATTCTGGCTTCTGGGGCCCTATTAGTAGATATCGGGCGAAATGGGAGCTATATCTAAAACTTAACTGATTTCTAGGGTTCTATTCTGACCCAAAATACATACTTGTGCCAAATTTGAAGTCGATTGGACTTAAATTGTGACCTAGACTTTGGTTACAAAAATGTGTTCACAGACAGACGGACATGGCTATATCGACTCAGGGGCCTACCCTGAACAATATTGCAAAAGGCACCATATGTCTATCTCTTCTCCTTCTGGGTGATGCAAACATATGCACTAACTTATAACACCGTGTTCCACAGTGTGGCGCAGGGTATAAAAATCGATAAAATTTTCTGTAGAAATAAAAGTTCGACACAATTTTCTACAGACAAAAATTTCGACGAAATTTTCTATAGAAATAAAATTCAAACGAAATTTTCTATACAGACAAAAAAATTTCGATGAAATTTTCTACAGACAAAAAATTTCGATGACATTTTCTATAGAAATAAAATGTTGATGCATTTTTCTACAAACAAAAAATTTCGAAGAAATTTTCTGTTGAAAGAAAACTTCGATGATATCTTTTGTACAAATAAATAAAATTTCAATGTAATTTTCTTTAGAATATAAACGTTGATGAAATTTTTTATAAAAATAAAAATTTCAGTGAAATTTTCTGTATAAAATAAAAATTTCGAAAAAAAAATCTATAGAAATAAAATTTTGACGAAATTTTCGATAGAAATAGATTTCGACGAAATTTTCTTTAAAAATATAGTTTCTACAAAAATTTCTACTAAAGCAAAATTTGGATAAATTTTCTATAGAAAAAAATTTCAACGAAATTTTCTATAGAAATAAACATTTGACGATGTTATCTATAAAAAAAAAATAAAATTAAAAAAGTCGATTTTTGCGATTTAGAAAAACGACTTTTTGATTCTCATTACAATTCCTAAATTCAATTTTTCCCCAGCAATTCGCATTGAATCAGTTTTGGCCATAAATGAAAGTGTGAAAATATTGTTTGCATAGAGCAACAGCAGCAGCAGCAACATAGAAAACAAGCATGCTGACAGATTTATGTATTTGACCCAATTTGGCCAATTATTTTAATAAGAAATCTTTTCTCATATTGTTGTTTGTGTTGATAATGGATTCATTTTGTTTACAAATTATTACTATGAATCTAAAAATGTAATTTGTTTAAGTGAATGGAAAATGAATTTGAATTTGCAAAAGGTAAAATATAATTCTTTCTTGTTCTAATTAGAATAGAAGAGTTCATGGAATAAACCAAAAATATTGGCAGTAATGTAATAAAAATAATAGAGCAAAATAGATTTGAACATGGCAATCAAAAGTATGCAAAACTTAGTATCCCTGGATCGACATTCAGAGTTGTCAATCAATTTAATATCGAACTCGTATGGACGTTATTGAATCTTCTTCCAAAATGTCAAGCTGTCATTTGACAAATTTCAACACAAGGCTTATACAATTCCGCAAAATAAAAGGCAACCCATATCACCTATTTAAGCCAATGTTGACTTTTGGGTTCGTTTTGACCAAAATCAAAAGTCGATTAATCGAGTTGAATCGATTTTCAAAAATATGAAAAGTCGAAGGTGAAGATCGCAAAAAGTCGACTTCCACTTTTCATGACACACTGTCAATTATTCGAAGTGCCGTTTTTCGGCCTTTGTATCTCTAGTAAGGCCTCGTGACCGTACAGGAAAGGTGCAGGTCCACTTTTCGCGTAAGGGCCTATACGACGATCCTCTTTTTGACAAAGCGAACATGCCAACCAGGGTTGACATTTTGGTCCGATTGGACGAAAAAGTGGTCCAAAAAAAATTTCAATTTTAAAATTTGGTCCGATGGTTGGACCAAATGGAATTTGGTTGATTTTGGTCCAATTTCGTCAAATCGATAATTTTTTCTATAGAAATAAAATTTTAACAAAATTTTCTGTAGAAATGAAATTTTGACAAAAATGTCTATAGAAATAAACAAACAAAATTTTCTATAGTAACAAAATTTTGCAAAAATTTTGTATAGAAATAAACTTAAAAAAAAAAATCTATAGATACAAAATTATGCAAAAATAGAAATAAACTTAAAAAAATTGTATATATACAAAACTGTAATGAAATGAAATTTTGCCATAACTTTCTATACAAATAAAAGTTTGACAATTTTTTTATAAAAATAAAATTTTGGCTAAATTTTCTATAGAAATAAAATTTTATAAAAATTTTCTATAGAAATAAAATGTTATGGAAATGTTCTATAGAAATAATGTTGTGGCTAAATTTTCTATAGAAATAAAATTTTGGCTACATTTTATATAGAAATGAAATGGTGACAGAATTTCCTAAAGAAATTAAATTTTGTTAAAATTTCCTATAGAAATGAATTTTTGTTAAAATTTTCTATAGAAATAAAATTTTGTGAAAATTTTCTATAAAAAGAAAGTTTTGACAAAAATTTCTAAGGGACCAATGAATTTTAATAAAGTTTTCTATAGAAATAAAATTTTATGAAAATTTTCTAAAGAAATAATGTTGTGGCTGAATTTTCTATAGAAATAAAATTTTGGCTAAATTTTATATAGAAATGAAATTGTGACAGAATTTCCTAAAGAAATGAAATTTTGTTAAAATTTCCTAACGAAATGAAATTTTGTTAAATTTTTCTATAGAAATAAAATTTTGTGAAAATGTTCTATAAAAATAATATTTTGGCTAAAATTTATATAGAAATAAAATTTTCGCTAAATTTTATATAGGAATGAAATTGTGAAAGAAGTTCCTAAAGAAATGAAATTTTGTTAAAATTTCCTAAAGAAATGAAATTTTGTTAAAATTTTCTATAGAAATAAAATTTTGTGAAAATTTTCTATAGAAATAAAATTTTGACAAAATTTTCTATAGAAGTAAAATTTTAACAATGTTTTCTACAGAAATAAAATTTTGACAAAATTTTCTATAAAAATAAAATTTTGTGAAAATTTTCTATTGAAATAAAATTTTGTTAAAATTTTCTATTGAAATAAAATTTTGTTAAAATTTTCTATAGAAATGAAATTGTGACAGAATTTCCTAAAGAAATGAAATTTTGTTAAAATTTTCTATAAAAAGAAAGTTTTGACAAAAATTTCTAATGAACCAATGAATTTTAACAAAGTTTTCCATAGAAATAAAATTTTATGAAAATTTTCTATAGAAATAAAATTTGGGCTAAATTTTTTATATGTAAGAAATGAAATTGTGATAGAATTTCCTAAAAAAAAATAAATTTTGTTAAAATTTCTTAAAAAATGAAATTTTGTTAAAACTTTCTATAGAAATAAAATTTTGTGAAAGTTTTCTACAGAAATAATGTTTTGGCTAAAATTTCTATAGAAATAAAATTTTGGCTAAATTTTATATAGAAATGAAATTGTGACAGAATTTTCTAAAGAAATGAAATTTTGTTAAAATTTTCTATAGAAATAAAATTTTCTGAAAATTTTCTATAGAAATAAAATTTTCTGAAAATTTTCTATAGAAATAAAATTTTGACAAAATTTTCTATAAAAGTAAAATTTGGGCAAAAGTTTCTAATGAACTAAAATTTTAACAACGTTTGCTACAGAAATAAAATTTTGACAATATTTTCTACAAAAATAAAATTTTGTCAAAATTTTCTATAGCAATAAAATTTTGTGAAAATTTTCAATTGAAATAAAATTTTGTGAAAATTTTCTATAGAAATAAAATTTTATATAATAATAAAGTTTTGACATTTCTATAGAAATAAAATTTTGTGAAAATTTTATATTGTTATTTTTTATTTTATATTATTATATATATTTTGACAAAACTTTCTATAGAAACAAAAGTTTGACTAAATTTTGTATAGAAATGAAATTGTGACAAAATTTCCTAAAGAAATGAAATTTTGTTAAAGTTTTCTATAGAAATAAGGTTTTGACAAAAATTTCTAATGAACCAATGAATTTTAACAAAATTTTCTATAAAATTAAAATTTTGTGAAAATTTTCTATAGAAATCAAATTTTGACAAAAATTTCTATCGAAACAAAAATTTGGCTAAATTTTCTATAGAAATAAAATTTGGCTAAATTTTCTATAGAAATGAAATTGTGACAAAATTTCCTAAAGAAATGAAATTTTGTTAAAATTTTCTATAGAAATAAAATTTTGACAAAATTTTCTATAGAAATAAAAAGGTTACGAAATTTTCTATAGAAATAAAATTTTGACAAAATTTTCTATAGAAATAAAAGTGTGACGAATTATTCTATAGAAATAAAATTTTGACAAAATTTTCTATAGAGGTAAAATTTGGACAAAAATTTCTAATGATCTAAAATTTTAGCAACATTTTCTACACAAATAAAATGTTGACAAAATTTTCTATAAAAATAAAATTTTGTCAAAATTTTCTATAGCAATAAAATGTTGTGAAAATTTTCTATTGAAATAAAATTTTGACAAAACTTTCTATTGAAATAAAATTTTGACAAAACTTTCTATTGAAATAAAATTTTGACAAAACTTTCTATAGAAATAAAATTTTTTGAAAATTTTCTATAGAAATAAAATTTTGTGAAAATTTTCTATAGAAATAAAATTTTGACAAAAATTTCTATAGAAACAAAATTTTGGCTAAATTTTCTATAGAAATGAAATTGTGACGGAATTTTCTAAAGAAATAAAATTTTTTTTTAAATTTTTTATAGAAATAAAGTTTTGACAAAAATTTCTAATGAACCAATGAATTTTAACAAAATTTTCTATAGAAACTAAATTTTGAGAAAATTTTCTATAGAAATAAAGTTTTGACAACATTTTTCTATAGAAATAAAGTTTTAACAAAATCTTCTATAGAAATAAAATTTTGACAAAATTTTCTATAGAAATAAAAGAGTGACGAAATCTTCTATAAAAACAAAATTTTCTATAGAAATAGAAGTGTGACGAAATATTCTATAGAAATAAAATTTTGATAATTTTTTCTATAGAAGTAAAATTTGAAAGAAAATTTATAATAAACTAAAATTTTAACAACGTTTTCTACAGAAATAATATTTTGACAAAATTTTCTATAAAAATAAAATTTTGTCAAAATTTTCTATAAAAATAAAATTTTGTCAAAATTTTCTATAGCAATAAAATTTTGTAAACATTTTCTATAGCAACAAAATTTTGTGAAAATTTTCTATTGAAATAAAATTTTGACAAAACTTTCTATAGAAATAATATTTATTGTTGTTTTTGATCTCAGCTTAAAACCATGCATTGACTAAACTAGAAGTGTAGCTTAACCAACAGAGGAAAAGTATGCTTGTCAAATTTATTTAGGCAAAGCCCTATAGACTGCAAGATGGTTGGTTAAGCTACACTTGCAGTTTAGTCAATGTATGGTTTAAGCTGAAAATAAATAAACAACAACAATGCTTAAAGAACAAAGCCAACAATAACAAAACAAAACGAATGGAAAAAGAAGAGGAAGCACGCTCAAAATAAACCCAGCCAACTGAACTCAAATCGATGATTTGACAGTGGCATAGGAAAAGAGATATGTTTGTTTCGAATTTATTTCGGCATAAGCCGGCTATCATACAAAACCTTTTTTCGGAAGGTTCAAATGTGGTTCTTTGAACTGGTGTTGGGTTTAATGAACTGCCAGAATTTATTCTGATAATTGGTTGATAGTTTTGCTGCAAGTAGAGGATGCTGATGAGGAATGTGGTAATTCCGAAACAGCTGTACATCCAACCATCTTGCAGTCTATAAGGCTTTGCCCAAATAAATTTGACAAGCATACTTTTCCTCTGTTGGTTAAGTTACACTTGTAGTTTAGTCAATGCATGGTTTTAATCTGAGATGAAAAACAACAATAATGAATGAAGAGAAACCAACAATAACAAACAAAACAAATAACATTTCGACAAAATCTTCTATACAAATAAAATGTTGACAAAATTTACTATAGAAATAAAATTTTGACTAAATCTTCTATAGAAATAAAATTTTGACAAAATTTTCTATAGAAATAAAATATTGATAAAATTTCCATAGAAATAAACGGAAATAAAAATCTTTAATGAAAAAAAAATGATAATATCTTCTATGAAAGCAAAATTTTGGAAAAATTTAAACTTTTACATTATATTAATTTAATTTGGAAAAATGGTCCGCTGGTACGAATTTTGGTCGAATTTTGGGAAAATGTTGGTCCAAAATAAAAATTAATTGTGGCAACTCTGATGCCAACCACTACTACTCTCTCTCTCTTACAATATATTTGAGAGTCCATACTGAGATCGTATATATCCTAAATATACCTAATTTAATAAACATTTAAATATAAATAATTTCATTAATTTTTTTACAGTCAACAAGAATTTGCCTTCAACATTTATAAATGCCGTCAACGAAACTTACTATTCGTTGTTGCTGTTGTTACGTTTTATGCTTGGAGCAGGACAGTTTTTCATAATTTCCAGGGAATGTTCATTCTTCATTATGCAAACAATTTCTTCCTTTACTTTATATTCGTTTACTTCGTTTTTTTTTTGTGCTGTTTTGCATTTTACTCATGCACATACTTCACATTTTTCCGTTCTTGTTCACTAAAATTTCATTCTACCCCTTCGAGCCAAAACCCGACTCCCCCCCGTGATTCTTTTATTGCATACTTATGCGAGCAATCACACAGTTTAACATACAATCACTTATCCATATATACGCACACATACATATATTTGAACATATTCTCGAAATCCATGTACGTATTTAACATTTGCATTGAAAAACTCAAAGGAGATAGAGAGAGGGAGCGGGTACGGGAGCTAGAGGGCAAAGAAAATGACAAACATAAAGGAATGGAGAGTGGACAACACTTGTCACTCACTTTTAAGTTAATTTATGCATCGGTTGCAGCAACAACAATAGAAACAACGAAAAGAACGGCTACTTCAACTATATCCCCATCAAAAAGAGATTCCAAAGATAGTGGCAGTGTATATATTGGGTTGGGTCGAATTTTATTAAGGACAAAAAAGGTTTCAGGTTCACGCAAAGAAGAAATATGTTTTTGGCTTATTTACCGTAGGTATTTAATGAACGATTAGAGTATTTAATTTTCGTCCATCGATGACGACCGAATTTTTAGCTTTCTCATAAGAACGAAAAGGCTGATTACACAGGTTATTTGTCACCGATGGGAACAAGTGATACCCAGCAGGGGCAATGTCTGGACTATAGGACGGTAGGTGTTGGTGGCGTAGCTAAGAAATTTCTTTGGGAGAAATTTTGGTATTTTCGATTCAAAATTAAAAAATAAGAAACAAGTATATATGGCCATAAGTTCGGCCAAGCCGAATCTTATGTACCCTCCACCATGGATTGCGTAGAAACTTCTACTAAACACTGTCATCCACAATTTTCTATAGAATTACAATAAAAAAAAAATCCTATAGAAATAAAATTTTGACAAACATTTTCTATAGATATTAAGTTTTCCAAAAACTTTCTAGAAATAAATTTTTGACACAATTTTCTATAGAAATAAAATGTTGATAAAATTTTCTATAGAAATAAAATTTTGCAAAAACTTTTCTATAAAAATACAATTTTGACAAAATTTTCTAGAGAAATAAAATTTTGACAAAATTTTCTATAGAAATAAAATTAAAAAAAAAAAAAATTTCTATAGAAATAAAATTCTGCAAAAGTTTTCTAGAGACATAAAATTCTGACAAAATTTCTATAGAGATAAAATTTTGGAAAATTGACTAAATTTTCTACAGAAATAAAATTTTCTAAAGAAATGAAGTTTTGACTACATTTTCTATAGAAATAAAATTTTGATAAAATATTCAATAGAAATAAAATTTTTGAAAATATTTTCTCTAGAAATAAAATTTTGACAACAATTTCTATAGAAATAAAATTTTGACAATTTTTGTAGCGGTCCATATTTTGGTGTAGATATTATATATACTATTTTCTCGATTCTTGCAACCCTTCATGGTTGCCACACTTGGTAGGTTAGGTTAGGTTAGATGGCAGCCCGATGTATCAGACTCACTTAGACTATTCAGTTCATTGTGCTATCACATTGGTGAACTTCTCTCTTATCACTGAGTGCTGCCGGATTCCATGTTAAGCTCAATGACAAGGGAACTCCCTTTTATAGCCGAATCCGAACGGCGTTCCACATTGCAGTGAAACCACTTAGAGAAGCGTTGAAAACCCTCAGAAATGTCACCAGCATTACTGAGGTGGGATAATCCACTGCTGAAAAAATTGTTGGTGTTTGGTCGAAGCAGGAATCGAACCCACGACCTTGTGTATGCAAGGCGGGCATGCTAACCATTACACCACACTTGGTAGAATTCTATCAAAAATGGCAGATTTTCTGTTTGGTAGGTTGGTAGAAATCTCGAATTTTTTGGTAGATTTTGCATATATTCCTCTCCAATTAAGAGGTGCTAAAATTTTGACAAAATTTTCTATAGAAATTAAGTTTTGACTAAATTTTCTATAGAAATCAAATTTGGACAAAATTTTCCATAAAAATAAAAGTTTGCAAAATCTTTCTTGAAAAAAATTTTGACAAAAGTTTCTACAGGAATAAAATTTGATCAAAAACCCTCTTAAAATAATTTTTTAACAAAATTTTCTATAGAAATAAAATTTTGACAAAACACATTTTAACAAAAATTTTCTAAAATTCCAAATAAAATTTTGACAAAATTTTCTTTAGAAATAAAACTTCTACAAAATTTTCTATGGAAATAAAATTTTGACAAAATTTTCTATAGAAATAAAATTTTGACAAAATTTTCTATAGAAATAAAAATTTGCAAAAACTTTCTAGAAATTAATTTTTGACAATGTTTTCTATGGAAATAAAATTTAGACAAAATTTCTTATAGAAATAAAATTTATCATAATTTTCTATAGAAATAAAATTTTGACAAAATTTTCTATAGAAATAAAATTTAACAAAATTTTCTATAGATCTCAAATTTTGCAAAAATTTTCGATAGAAATATAATTTTTACAAAATTTTCTATAGAAATAAAATTTTGTGGGATAATCCACCGCTGAAAAACTTCTTGGTGTTCGGTCGAAGCAGGACTCGAACCCACGACCTTGTGTATGCAAGGCGGACAAGCTAACCATTACACCACACTTGGTAGAATTCTATCAAAAATGGCAGATTTTCTGTTTGGTAGATTGGTAGAAATCTCGAATTTTTGGTAGATTTTGCATATATTCCTCTCCAATTAAGAGGTGCTTCAATTTGCTATAGAAATAAAATTTTGACAAAATTTTCTATAAAATAAAATTTTGACAAAATTTTCTATAGAAATTAAGTTTTGACAAAATTTTCTATAGAAATCAAATTTGGACAAAATTTTCCATAAAAATAAAAGTTTGCAAAATCTTTCTTGAAAAAAATTTTGACAAAAGTTTCTACAGGAATAAAATTTGATCAAAAACCCTCTTAAAATAATTTTTTAACAAAATTTTCTATAGAAATAAAATTTTGACAAAACACATTTTAACAAAAATTTTCTAAAATTCCAAATAAAATTTTGACAAAATTTTCTTTAGAAATAAAACTTCTACAAAATTTTCTATGGAAATAAAATTTTGACAAAATTTTCTATAGAAATAAAATTTTGACAAAATTTTCTATAGAAATAAAAATTTGCAAAAACTTTCTAGAAATAAATTTTTGACAATGTTTTCTATGGAAATAAAATTTAGACAAAATTTCTTATAGAAATAAAATTTATCATAATTTTCTATAGAAATAAAATTTTGACAAAATTTTCTATAGAAATAAAATTTAACAAAATTTTCTATAGATCTCAAATTTTGCAAAAATTTTCGATAGAAATATAATTTTTACAAAATTTTCTATAGAAATAAAATTTTGTGGGATAATCCACCGCTGAAAAACTTCTTGGTGTTCGGTCGAAGCAGGACTCGAACCCACGACCTTGTGTATGCAAGGCGGACAAGCTAACCATTACACCACACTTGGTAGAATTCTATCAAAAATGGCAGATTTTCTGTTTGGTAGATTGGTAGAAATCTCGAATTTTTGGTAGATTTTGCATATATTCCTCTCCAATTAAGAGGTGCTTCAATTTGCTATAGAAATAAAATTTTGACAAAATTTTCTATAAAATAAAATTTTGACAAAATTTTCTATAGAAATTAAGTTTTGACAAAATTTTCTATAGAAATCAAATTTGGACAAAATTTTCCATAAAAATAAAAGTTTGCAAAATCTTTCTTGAAAAAAATTTTTGACAAAAGTTTCTACAGGAATAAAATTTGACAAAAAGCCTCTTAAAATAATTTTTTAACAAAATTTTCTATAGAAATAAAATTTTGACAAAACACATTTTAACAAAAATTTTCTAAAATTTCAAATAAAATTTTGACAAAATTTTCTTTAGAAATAAATCTTCTACAAAATTTTCTATGGAAATAAAATTTTGACAAAATTTTCTATAGAAATGAAATTTTGACAAAATTTTCTATAGAAATAAAAATTTGCAAAAACTTTCTAGAAATAAATTTTTGACAAAATTTTCTATGGAAATAAAATTTAGACAAAATTTCTTATAGAAATAAAATTTATCATAATTTTCTATAGAAATAAATTTTTGACAAAATTTTCTATAGAAATAAAATTTAACAAAATTTTCTATAGATCTCAAATTTTGCAAAAATTTTCTATAGAAATATAATTTTTACAAAATTTTCTATAGAAATAAAATTTTGTGGGATAATCCACCGCTGAAAAACTTCTTGGTGTTCGGTCGAAGCAGGAATCGAACCCACGACCTTGTGTATGCAAGGCGGGCATGCTAACCATTGCACCACACTTGGTAGAATTCTATCAAAAATGGCAGATTTTCTGTTTGGTAGATTGGTAGAAATCTCGAATTTTTTGGTAGATTTTGCATATATTCCTCTCCAATTAAGAGGTGCTTCAATTTGCTATAGAAATAAAATTTTGACAAAATTTTCTATAAAATAAAATTTTGACAAAATTTTCTATAGAAATTAAGTTTTGACAAAATTTTCTATAGAAATAAAAGTTTGCAAAATCTTTCTTGAAAAAAATTTTTGACAAAAGTTTCTACAGGAATAAAATTTGATCAAAAACCCTCTTAAAATAATTTTTTAACAAAATTTTCTATAGAAATAAAATTTTGACAAAACACATTTTAACAAAAATTTTCTAAAATTCCAAATAAAATTTTGACAAAATTTTCTTTAGAAATAAAACTTCTACAAAATTTTCTATGGAAATAAAATTTTGACAAAATTTTCTATAGAAATAAAATTTTGACAAAATTTTCTATAGAAATAAAAATTTGCAAAAACTTTCTAGAAATAATTTTTTGACAATGTTTTCTATGGAAATAAAATTTAGACAAAATTTCTTATAGAAATAAAATTTATCATAATTTTATATAGAAATAAAATTTTGACAAAATTTTCTATAGAAATAAAATTTAACAAAATTTTCTATAGATCTCAAATTTTGCAAAAATTTTCTATAGAAATATAATTTTTACAAAATTTTCTATAGAAATAAAATTTTGACAGAATTTTCTATAGCAATAAAATTTGACAATATTTTCTATAGTAATAAAATTTTGACAAAATTTTCGAAAGAAATAAAATTTTGGGAAAATTTTCTATAGAAATTAAATTTTGACAAATTTTCTATAGATATAAATTTTTTACAAAATTTTCTATAGAAATAAAATTTTGACAACATTTTTTATAGAAATAAAATTTTGACAAAATTTTCTACAGAAATAAAATTTGCCAAAATGTTCTATAGGTATAAAATGTTGACAAAATTTTCTGTGGAAATAAAATCTTGACAAAATGTTATATAGAAATAAAATGTTGACAACATTTTCTATAAACAATTTTTTTCACAAAATTTGCAATAGAAATAAAATTTTGACAGATTATTTTTGGCTCGAGTGGCTACAGTGTTCTACAAACCGAATTATTATCTGAGCCACCTTGGTGCGATGGTTAGCATGACCGCCTTGCATACACGAAGTCGTGGGTTCGATTCCTGCTTCGACCGAACACAGCGGTGGATTATCCCACCTCAGTAATGCTGGTGACATTTCTGAGGGTTTCAAAGCTTCTCTAAGTTGTTTCCTTGCAATGTGGAACGCCGTTCGGACTCGGCTATAAAAAAGGAGGTCCCTTGTCATTGAGCTTAACATGGAATCGGGCAGCACTCAGTGATAAGAGAGAAGTTCACCAATGTGGTATCACAATGGACTGAATAGTCTAAGTGAGCTTGATACATCGGGCTGCCACCTAACCTAACCTAACCATTATCTGATTTTTCTGTAGTTGGAAGTATAGCTCTAAAAAACCTATATTGACACAATTTTCTTTAAATTTTTTTTTTTACAAAATGTTCTATAGAAATACAATTTTGAAAATTTTTCTATGGAAATAAAATTTGGCAAAAACTTTCTACAAATAAAATTTTGACAAGATTTTCTATAGAAATAAAATTTTGACAAAATTTTTTATAGAAATTTTGCTATAGAAATAAAATTTTCATAGATTATTTTTGGCTCGAGTGGCGACAGTGTTCTACAAACCGAATTATTATCTGATTTTGCTGTAGTTGAAAGTATAGATCTAAAAAACCTATATCGACTTTGGTTGATATCTCTCCATATTTTGCTAAAGCCCTCACAGTGACTGATCTCCCGAGTTGGCTTCTTGGGCATATAGAAACCGCAATTTCTAGATGGCCTGAAATTGTAAATCTAGAGGTATAATAGAATAATTTGAAATTTGGTTTATATCATTAAGGGTTGACATAATCTTCATTTACCCAGGATTAGAAGCCAAATTTCCCACTTTTACTTCTCGTGCTCATTCGAGTAATGTGGTCAAGAATCTATAGAATTTATATTTAAAATCGTATGAAAGGCATTATTTCACTGGATTTCCTGCACGATTAGACGAGTTGATTAAGATTCTTCTAATAGTCAAACAAAAATAGATCTTATGATGCCAGAATCTGATATAGTGTCCATATGTAGAAACTTTAAATTTAACTTTGGGAAACTTACTATTTCAACCTATCAGCTTAGGAGAGTATCTGTCATCAAATTGACTTGATGTTGTTTATATTTGCAAGTAATCTGCAACGATGAAGAGATTTCAAAGGAAAAGATTGGATATTGTTGATCCAACCTCATTTTCCAAAAACTGAATTACAATGCAATACTCGTTTTCTTTAAACGAAGTTTCTTTAAATATGGTTGTGTGTGCATTACATTGGTCTTGTCAAGAATGACTATTAATGGACATGCGTGGCTATAACAGTTGCTTGTGTGTGAATGGCTATAGTGATATTTGTGTATTCATGATGTTTGGATGTTCTGTGGTTCTATTTTCCGTCCGGGCAAAAGGTATAATTTTAAAAATACTGCAAAATATGATATTGGCTAAGTAAATTACCTGAATGATGTGGAAATGATGCCATTAAAAATTAAAAATTTTAAAATTGATTTTGAGCTTGTATTTAATAAAATATTTTTATATCCTTTAAACCAAATCAAAGTTTATCACAAAAATATTATACTTTTCTGCCAAACAATGTGTATTTTTTTACTGCAAAAAAAAAAAATGAATTAAAGAAAATCGTTGGTCCAACACTTTGTTTGGAAAACATTTTCCACTGTTGATTTAATATTAAGTCGCTTTCTAATAAAAACAAGTATATATGGCCGTACGTTCGGCCAGGCCGAATCTTAAGTACCCTCCGTCATGGATTGCCTAGAAACTTCTACGAAAGACTGTCATCCACAATCGAATCGGGTTGTGGTATCTTAAATCGTTTTCTAAATTGTGAGTTAGTCCATACGTGGTATATATGTATTAGAAAAAACGGTATGTGTAGGTAAGTCTACAAATAATTACGAATCGATATGGACTACTGAACGGTACGTAGAGAGCCAGAATTGAAATATGGGGGACGCTTATATGGGGGCTATATACAATTTATGGACCAATTTTTGTGTGATTGGGGATCGATTTATCTTAGGGCTATATATAACTATGGACCGATATGGACATAGTTAGACATGGTTGTTAACGGCCATATACTAGCACAATGTACCAAATGTCAACTGACTCGGATGAAATTTGCTCCTCCAAGAGGCTCCAAAACCAAATCTCGGGATCGGTTTGTATGGGGGCTATACATGATTATGAACTGATATGGACCATTTTTGGCATGGTTGTTAAATATCATATACTACCACCACGTACCAAATTTCAACCAGATCGAATGAATTTTGCTTCTCCAAAAGGCACCGGAGGTCAAATCTGGGGATCGGTTTATATGGGGGTTATTATAGGCTGATATGAACCAATTCCTGCATTGTTGTTGGATACCACATACTAACATCACGTACGAAATTTCAACCGAATCGGATGAATTTTGCTCTTCCAAGGGGCTCCGGAAGTCAAATCTGGGGATCGGTTTATATGGGCGCTATTAATAATTTTGGACCGATTTCGACCAATTTTTGTATGGG
This sequence comes from Haematobia irritans, assembly GCF_050003625.1. Classification (NCBI taxonomy): domain Eukaryota; kingdom Metazoa; phylum Arthropoda; class Insecta; order Diptera; family Muscidae; genus Haematobia; species Haematobia irritans. The sequence goes on along the minus strand of NC_134399.1, from coordinate 110,191,336 downwards.
TGTTTGAGGCCATACATTAACATCACGTACCAAATGTCAACTGAATCAGATGAATTTTGGTCTTCCAAGCGGCTCCGGAGGTCAAATCTGGTGATCGATTTATATGGGGCCTATATATAATTATGCACCGATGTGGACCAATTTTTGCATGGTCATTAGAGACCATATAAAGGGTGGTTAAATTGTAAGGGCCGATGTTGAATGTGAACCACACCTAAACGCCAAGTTTTTTTTCCGAATTTTATTTGACATTTCTCTATTTCAGACTTATTCAATTTGAACCATGGAGAGATACACAATCGAACAACGCGTAAAATGGTTCCAAGAAATGACAACAGTGGATGATCAATTTTCGAAGAAAATCATCTTCAGTGATGAGGCACATTTTCACCTCAGTGGATTCGTCAATAAACAGAATTGCCGCATTTGGCCGAATGAGAATCCAAGAGTGATTGTCGAAAAACCAATGCACCCACAAAGTGTGACTGTTTGGTGCGGTTTATGGGTTGGCGGCATCATCGGGCCGTATTTTTTCCAAAATGAGGCCGGTCAGACAGTTACTGTGAATGGTGTTCACTATCGTGAGATGATAACGAACTTTTTATGGCCCGAATTGGAAGATATGGATGTGGACGATATGTGGTTTCAGCAGGACGGTGCCACTTGCCACACAGCTAACGCAACAATGGCTCTTTTGCGCAACAAATTCAATGGCCGCGTTATCTCACGTAATGGCGATGTCAATTGGCCGCCAAGATCATGTGATTTGACACCGTTGGACTTTTTTCTTTGGGGTTATTTGAAAGAAATGGAGTACGTCGATAAGCCAGCAACAATTCAAGAGCTAAAAGATGAGATAATTCGGCACATTAACGGCATAGAACCTCCATTATGCCTCAGCGTCATCGAAAATTTGGACCATCGGATGAAGGTGTGCCACAGAGGTCGCGGCGCCCATTTGGGCGATATTTTTTTCCATACATAATTGAGTAATACCAATATATGATAATAAAATTAAATTACAATAATTTCCTAAATAGTTTGTGTTTTATTCAAAATCAACATCGGCCCTTGAAATTTTAACCACACTTTACTAACACCATGTACTCAATTTCAGCCGGATCGGATGAAATTTTCTTCTCTTAGATGCTCCGCAAGCCAAATCTGGTGATCGGTTTATATGGGAACTATATATAATTATGGACCGTTGTGGACCACTTTTTGCATGATGTTTAAAGACCATATACTAACACCATGTACCAAATTTCAGCCGGATCGGATAAAATTTGCTTCCCGTAGAGGGTCTGCAAGCCAAATTTGGGTGTCCGTTTATATAGGGGCTATACGTAAAAGTAGACCGATATGGCCCATTTGCAATACCACCCGACCTACATCAATAACAACTGTTTGTGCCAAGTTTCAAGTCGATAGCTTGTTTCGTTCTGAAGTTAGCGTGATTTCAACAGACGGACGGACGGACATGCTCAGATCGACTCAGAATTTCACCACGACCCAGAATATATATATACTTTATGGAGTCTTAGAGCAATATTTCGATGTGTTACAGACGGAATGACAAAGTTAATAGACCCCCATCCTATGGTGGAGGGTATAAAAATGACACGTCTTTGATCAAAATCCTTGACGAAAGCTGAACATTTTTAGACTTTTTGATGCCAATCGTTGTCGTGATTGCCTTAAACTTTTTTTGTTATTAAAGCAAATTCATTCCTGACAAAACAAAACTTCGTTTGTCTAAAATTTCGTTACTCTGCTAAGAAACCTCGTTTACCGACCTTCATTAATATACATTCGTAGAGAAAGAATTGTTGCCTGTTCTTTTTGGTATGGTGAAGCATGGAGGAAACAAAGGTCACAGAGAACATTAAATACAGAAAATTTATCATAAAAGTTATATAAAGAAAAACGCCCGTCTCATATTTTGGTGGATGTACTACTGGAAATACACACTCGCACTTGCAATATGGTGCTGGAATGTCGGTGTCTACAAGCACAAGACGTTAAATCTGAAAATCGGTCTCTATGGAGGCTATTTTGACCGATACCAGCATATTCGTCACACCTATTTGTGGACCCAAAATACTTATAAAGTTTTAATTTCAGTCAAATTAGATAAAAACTGCGATGACTATAGGTTCAAGAAAAAAAATCTCCCGATTTTAATTCTTGGGCTTCTAGATATTCAATTTACCTGGAATTGAAAATCTGGAAGTCCATAGACTCAATAAGTTCATAGACTCAATAACCAATTTAACTGGCATTACAGGTCCATATACTCATCCATGTTGACTCATTTCAACCAATGTTGCTGTGATAACACATTCCAAACGCTTTGATCCACTGTCTTCAATCTATATACTCACTCTTCGGTGACATTCACCCCGTTTCCTTAATTATTTTCCTGTATCTGTGCCAGAATGGCCATTGGAAATTTTTTATTTGCTTTTTCTCAATACAAACAAGTGGAAACATCTGGATAATATAAATGGCATCGCTACACTCTTTGACAATCCAAAGGAAGCTATGAACTCACATTATCCGCAGACTACCAGAAAAACTGAACAGCACCAAACAGAAAGCTAATAGAAGCAAGACACAATTTTGCAAAAGAACAGACCAAACGTATGAACGAAATGGCAAAATTGATTCCCTTCTGTCACAAAGATTCAAAAAATATTAATCATTTCGATAAAGCGAATATAAGGAACAGCAGAAGATCCATCTTTCTTTCCAGAAAAACAAAAGCAACAGATTTCAGCAAAAGATACAAAATGAAATGAACTGTAAGATAAAACAGTTCACATTCAGATCAAATTCACTGTAGATGTGAGTGACATGTAGAGATGCCATATTTAAGAGGGATTTCGAATGTACGAGTATAACTCGGATGCCACCATTGGTGGAATTCTACTAAAATCAAAAAGTAATTCTATAGAAAATTTTGCCAAACTTTATTTCTATAGAAAGTTTTGTCAACATTTTATTTCTATAGAAAATTTTGCCAAAATTTTATTTCATTAGGAAATTTTGTCAAAATTTTATTTCTATAGAAAAAGTTGTAAAAATTTTGTTTCTATAGAAAAAGTTGTAAAAATTTTGTTTCTATAGAAGTTTTTATTTCTACAAAAAAATTTGTCAAATTTTTATTTCTACAGAAAATTTTGTCTGATCTTTATTTCTACAGAAATTTTAGCACGATTTTATTTCTATAGAAAATATTAGCGAAATTTTATTTCTAAGGCAAATGTTTTTCTATATAAATTTTTTGCAATATTTTATTTCTATAAACATTTTTTGTAAAATTTTATTTCTATAATTTTATTTATTTCTTTCTATAGAAAGCTTTTGCAAAATTTTATTTCCAAAATAGTAAATTTTTGCGAAATTTTATTTCTACAGAAATTTTTTTATTTCTATAGAAAATTTTTGCAAAATTTTATTTCTACAGAAAATTTTTTGAAAATTTTAGTTTTATAGAAAATATGTGCAAAAGTTTATTCATATAGAAACTTTTTGTAAAATTTTATTTCTATAGAAAATTTTGGCAAAACTTTATTTCTATAGTAAATTTTTGCAAAATTTTATTTCTTCAGAAAATTTTTTATTTCTATAGCAAATTTTTGCAAAATTTTATTTCTACAGAAAATTTTTTGAAAATTTTAGGTCTATAGAAAATATTTGCAAAAGTTTATTCATATAGAAAATTTTTGTAAAATTTTATTTCTATAGAAAATTTTTGCAAAATTTTATTTCCATAGTAAATTTTTGCGAATATTGTCAAAATTTTATTTCTACAGAAAATTGTGTCAAAATTTTATTTCTACGTAAAATTTTGTCCAAATTTAATTTTCGTAAAAAAATTGTTTGCAAAATTTTATATCTATAGAAAAGTTTAACAAAATATTATTTCTATAGACAATTTTTGCAAAATTTTAATTGTACCGAAAATTCTTGTCAAAATGTTATTTTTATAGAATATTTTTGCAAAATTTTTCTTTCTTTACAAGATTTTGTTTTATGTTCATAGAAAATTTTATTTCAATTATTTATTTTATATCAAATATATTTGCAAACCTTTAATTTTGTAGAAAATTTTGTCAACATTTTATTTCTACAGAAAAATTTTCAAATTTTAATTCTATAATTTTTTTTGTAAAATTTTATTTTTATATAAAATTTTTGCAAAATTTTAGTTCTGTAGATTTTTTTTTTTAAATTTTAGTTCTGTAATTTTTTTTTGGAAAATTAATTTTTTTTCTGTAGAAATTTTTTGCAAAATTTTATTTTAAAAAAATTTTAACAAAATTTTATTCCCATAGAAAATGTTGTCAAAATGCTGTTTCAGTAGAAAATTTTTGCAAAATTTTATTTCTATAGAAAATATTTGCAAAATTTTATTTCCAGAGAAAATTTTTTGCAAAATTTTATTTCTATAGAAAAATTTTGCAAAATTTTAGTTCTATAGAATGTTTGTGAAAAATTTTATTTTTTAGAAAATGTTTGCAAAAGTTTATTTTTGTAGAAATGTTTGGCAAAATTTTATTTCTATAGAAAATCTTTGCAAAATTTTCTTTCTATAGTAATTTTTTGCAAAATTTTATTTCTACAGAAAATTTTGTATACAATTTTATTGCAAACTTTTATGTCTGAAGAAAATTTTGTCAAAATTTTATTTCTGTAGGAAATTTTTTCAAAATTTTATTTCTACAGAAAATTTTTCAAATTTTGTTTCTGTAAAAATTTTTTGCAAAATTTAATATCTATATATTTTTGCAAAATTTTATTTTTATAGAAAGCTTTTGCAAAATTTTATTCCCAAAATGTTATTTCAATAGAAAATTTTTGCAAAATTTTATTCCATAGCAAATTTTTAAACTTTTATTTCTATAGACAATTTTTGCAAAATTTTATTTCTATAGAAAATTTTTGCAAAATTTTTTTTTCTATAGAAAATTTTTACAAAATTTTATTTCTATAGAAAATGTTTGCAACATTTTTATCTATAAAAAATTTTATTCCTATAGAAAATTTTTCCAAAATTTAATTTCTATATATTTTTGCAAAATTTTATTTTTATAGAAAGCTTTTGCAAAAGTTTATTCCCAAAATGTTGTCAAAATGTTATTTCAATAGAAAATTTGTGCAAAATTGTATTCCATAGAAAATTTTAAACTTTTATTTCTATAGGAAATTTTTACAAAATTTTTGCAAAATTTTATTTTACAGAAAATTTTTCAAATTTTGTTTCTGTAATTTTTTTTTCCAAAATTTAATTTCAATACATTTTTGCAAAATTTTATTTCTATAGAAAGCTTTTGCCAAATTTTATTCCCAAAATATTGTCAAAATGTTATTTCAACAGAAAATTTTTGCAAGATTTTATTTCTACAGAAAAAATTTTGAAAATTTTAGTTCTATCGAAAATTTTTGCAAAAGTTTATTCCTATAGAAAATTTTTGTAAAATTTTATTTCTATAGAACATTTTTGCAAAATTTTATTTCTATAGTAAATTTTTGCGAAATTTTATTTCTACAGAAATTTTTTTACTTCTATTAAAAATTTTTGCAAAATTTTATTTCTACAGAAATTTTTTTGAAAATTTTAGTTCTACAGAAAATTTTTGTAAAATTTTATTTCTATAGTAAATGTTTGCAAAATTTTATTTCTACAGAAAATTTTTGCAAAATTTTATTTCTACAGAATTTTTTTTTATTTCTATAGAAAATTTTTGCAAAATTTTATTTCTACAGAAAAATTTTTGAATATTGTAGTTCTATAGAAAATTTTTGCAAAAGTTTATTCCTATAGAAAATTTTTGTAAAATTTTATTTCTATAGAAAATGTTTGCAAAATTTTATTTCTATAGTAAATTTTTGCGAATTTTTTTTTGTACAGAAAATGTTTTATTTCTATAGAATTTTTTTGCAAAATTTTAGTTCTATAAAAATTTTTTGCAAAATTTTATTCCTATAGAAAATTTTTGTAAAATTTTATTTCTATAGAAAATTTTTGGCAAAGTTTTATTTATTTTAAATTTTCGACGGAAAATCTTGTCCAAATTTCATTTCCGTAGAAAATTTTTTGCAAAATTTTATTTCTATAGAAAAGTTTTACAAAATATCATTTCTGTAGAAAATTTTTGCAAAATTTTAATTGTATAGAAAATTTTTTGCCAAAATGTTGTTTTTATAGACAATTATTGTAAAATTTTTATTTCTATACAAGATTTTGTTTTATTTTCGTAGAAAATTTTATTTCTTTTTGCAAAATTTAGTTACTATATAAAACTTTTGCAAAATTTTTTTTATATATGAAATTTTTGCAAAATTTTAGTTCTATAGAAATCTTTTGCGAAATTTTGTTGCTATAGAAAATTTTTGCAAAAGTTTATTCCTATAGCAAATTTTGCAAAATTTTATTCTATAGAAAATTTTTGTAAAATTTTATTTCTATAGAAAATTTTTGCAAAATTTTAGTTCTATAGAAAATTTGTGCAAAATTTTAATTCTATAGAAAGTGTTTTAAAAATTTTATTTCTTTAGAAAATTTTTGCAAAATTTTATTTCTATGGGAATATTTGGCAAAATTTTATTTCTATAGAAAATCTTTGCAAAATTTTCTTTCTTTTAAAAAAATTTTTCAAAATTTCTATAGTATGAAATAGTGTTCTTGTTTGACCCTATCACCCTCTTACCTCCTACCACAAGTTTTGCCAAAAAAAAAAATTCTATAGAATATGTCATCATATTTTATAGAATTTTTTTTTTCAAAATTTTATTTCTATGTAAATTTTTTTTTTAAATTGTATTTTTATGGACAATTTTGCTATAATGTTCTTTCTATAAAAAATTTTGTCAAAATTTTATTTCTATAGAAAGTTTTGTCAAAATTTTATTTGTTTAGAAAATTTTCTTTTCTACACAAAATTGTATTTCTATGAACATTTTTTTCAAAAATTTATTTCTTTAGAAAATTTTGCCGAAACTTTAGTCATATAGAAAATTTTGTCAAAATTTTATGTCTCTAGGAAATGTTGTCAAAATTTTATTTCTATAGAAAATGTATACAAAAATTTATTTCCATAGAAATTTTTCCAGAATTTTATTTGTATAGAAAATTTTTTAAAAAATTATATTAAAAATTTTATTAAAATTTTGTATAAAATTTTTTAATAAAAATTTTATTAATAATTTTCATTCTAAATGTCTAAATAATTTTTGGTGAAAATGTATCTTACATCGTTATACCTACTACCAGGATTTTTCTTCTCTTCTTGCTATCTGTGCTTAATGGTCCTACTATGCTACCACTTTGCTGCTGATTCCCACTGAAATTAATCTCGTCCAACAGTGGTCTGTAGCGACAGCAACCACCTTACGCTGCTTCATGCATTGTGCGAATCAATCAATAATCTCGTCGGAATTGATTTGCTCAAATGCTAGACAATTAATTATTTCTTTGTATCCATTTTGTGGACTCCTTTTTTGTGAGATGGTTTTCTTCTTTTAGGCTCTGGGGGGTTTTTCATTTTAATGATTTCCTAGAAAGAAAGAAAGAAAGAAAAATGACCATCACATGAGTGACTACAATGACACTTGTTTCTTGTCCCATTCGCGTGAACAACTTTCTACAAAAGCAACGAGTTCAGTCTACCATATATTCATTAGTTGTCTATTCCGTTGGGGACATGAGACACTCGCAAAAATTATTTCTTTTTTGTCTACACTGATATTGGCGTCAATGGCAAATCCAATCCATAGAAAGAAAGATGAGTAGTTAAATTTAAACCATAAGTGATGGTAGAATTTTGAAAATTCTTAGCTACTTGGATGTAACATAAAAATTTGTATACCCGAGGTCCCCTTATAAAGGCGGTTAATAATTTGCTTCGTTTCAGCCCTTTTGTAATTTGTAATTGTTCGTAGATGCCTCCGGTACGTAGCAATAAATAGATCCATGTTTCGTAAAGAGTTTGAAATGATCTAATTGTTGCGCTTCTTGTATACGTTGGAAAACTCAATAATCGTCATGTCAACAGCTTCCACATGCTACGCATTCCAGCGGGTTATGATACGTCCATTTTTTTTGAAATTGAACAGTATATGGTTTTGCGCTTTGGTACATCGGTTAGCATCCAGATCAAAGAACGCTGCGACTGAAGTGAGATGCGTCCAGAGTGATCTCTTTTGTAACGTTGGATCTCCCTCTCTAGAAGGTGATATACAACTCCTGCTGTCCCCCAGAGAATCTTTATCTAGACTGTATGCTATTTATACATGATCATGGTTATCAGCTGATAACCATGATCATGTATACTCCTCCACCAGACTGGGGAGGAGTAGTGTCTCATGTGTCTGGATTACTGACGAGAGAATGGGATCGATCTGTAAGGTTAAGGTAAGATGCAGAGTAATTAAATAATAAAAGTCACAGACTTCGACAGGGAGTGATTCCAAGGACCAAATTAAGGAATCTGGTCAAGTACTCAACACCCAGATGTTTCAGCCTTAGCATAGAAATTCCGTTAGAGCCTATCATCTTGGGTGGTTTTGCGCTGCTGATGACATTGACAACATTTAATTTCCTTACAATATTTTGTCAAAATTGTTTATCTATAGACAATTTTGTAAAAATTTTATTCCTATAGAAAATTTTGTCGAAATTTAATTTCTATAGAATATTTGGTCCAAATTTTATTTCTATAGAAAAACATGTCCACGTTTTTTCAACAGAAAATTTTGTCAAAAATTTTTTATGTTTTATATCTATAAAAAATTTTGTCAAAATTTTATTTCTATCGAAAATTTTGTCAAAATTTTATTTCTATTAAAAATTTTGTCAACATTTTATTTCTATCGAAAATTTTGTCAAAATTTTATTTCTATAGAAAATTTTGTCAAAATTTTATTTTTATAGACAATTTTGTCAATTTTTTTTTTCTATGGAAAATTTTGTCAAAATTTTATTTCTATAGAAAATTTTGTTCAAATTTCATTTCTATAGAAAATTTTGTCGAAATTTCATTTTTGTAGAAAATTTTGTCTAACTTTTATTTCTACAGAAATTTTTGTCCCAATTTTAATTATATAGAAAACTTTCTCAAAATTTTATTTCTATTGAAAATTTTGTCAAAAATTTATTTTATATGTCAAAAAAAAAAATTATAGAAAATTTTGTAAAAATTTTGTCAAAATTTTTTCCAATAAAAATTTTGTTAAATTTTTTTTTCAATAGAAAATTTTCTTAAAATTTTTTTCATAAGAAAATTTTGTCAAAATTATATTTCTATAGAAAATTTTGTCAAAATTTCATGTCTAAGAAAATTTTGTCAAAATTTTATTTCTGTATAAAATCTTCCCAAATTTGATTTCTATAGAAAATGTTCTCAAAATTTTATTTCTATAGAAAATTTTGTCAAAATTTTATTTCTATAGAAAATTTTGTCAAAATTTTATTTCTATTGAATATTTTGTCGAAATTTCATTTTTATAGAAAATTTTGTCCAACTTTTACTTCTATAAAAATTTTAGTCCAAATTTTATTTTTATAGAAATTTTAATCCAAATTTTATTTCTATAAAAAATTTTGTCACCATTTGTTCAATAAAAATTTTGTCAAAATTTTTTTCAATAGAGAATTTTGTCAAAAATTTTTTTAAAAGAAAATTTTGTCAAAATTTCATTTCTATAGAAAATTTTGTTCAAATTTTTTTCAACAGGAATCTTTGTCAAAATTTCATTTTTATAAAAAATTTTGTTAACATTTTGTTAAAATTGTTTTTCTATAGAAAATTTTGTAAAAATTTTATTTCTATAGAATATTTGGTCCAAATTTATTTCTGTAGAAAAGCATGTCCAAGTTTTTTCTACAGAAAACTTTGTCAAAATTTTATTTCTATAAAAAATTTTGTCAAAATTTTATTTCTATAAAAAATTTTGTCAAAATTTTATTTCTATAGAAAATTTTGTCAAAATTTTATTTCTATAGAAAATTTTGTCAAAATTTTATTACTATAAAAAATTTTGTCAAAATTTTATTTCTATAAAAAACTTTGTCAAAATTTTATTTCTATAGAAAATTTTGTCAAAATTTTATTTCTATAACAAATTTTGTCAAAATTTTATTTCTATAACAAATTTTGTCAAAATGTTATTTATATAAAAAATTTGGTCAAAATTTTATTTCTATAAAAAATTTTGTCAAAATTTTATTTCTATCAAAAATTTTGTCTAAATTTTATTTCTATAGAAATTTTTGTCAAAATTTTATTTCTATAGAAAATTTTGTCAAAATTTTATTTTTATAGATACTTTTGTCAAACTTTTATTTTTATAGAAAATTTTGTCAAAATTTTATTTCTGTAGAAAATTTTGTAAAAATTTTATTTCTATAGAAAATTTTGTCAAAATTTTATTTCTATACTAAATTTTGTCAAAACTTTATTTCTATAGAAAATTTTGTCAAAATTATTTCTGTAAAAAATGTTGTCAAAATTTTATTTCTATAGAAAAATTTGTCAACATTTAATTTCTATAGAAAAATTTGTCAACATTTAATTTCTATAGAAAATTTTGTCAAAATTATATTTCTAATGAAAATTTTGTCCAACTTTTATTTCTATAGAAAATTTTGTCCCAATTTTAATTATATAGACAATTTTGTCAAAATTTCATTTCTATTGAAAATTTTGTCAAAAATTTATTTTATTTGTCAAAAAAAAAATTATAGAAAATTTTGTAAAAATTTTGTCAAAATTTTTTTCAATAAAAATTTTGTTAATATTTTTTTCAATAGAAAATTTTGTCATTTTTGTAGAAAATTTTGTCACAATTTCATTTCTATAGAATTTTTTTTCAAAATTTCATGTCTATAGAAAATTTTGTCAAAATTTTATTTCTATATAAAATCTTCCCAAAATTTTATTTCTATAGAAAATTTTGTCCAAGTTTCATTTCTATAAAAAATTTTGCCAAATTTTATTTCTATAGAAATTTTTGTCCCAATTTTAATTCTATAGAAATTTTTGTCCCATTTTTAATTCTATAGAAATTTTTGTCAAAATTTTATTTCTATTGAAAATTTTGTCGAAATTTCATTTTTGTAGAAAATGTTGTCCAACTTTTATTTCTATAGAAATTTTAGTCAAAATTTTATTTCTATAGAAATTTTATTCCAAATTTTATTTCTGTAAAAAATTTTGTCAACATTTGTTCAATAAAAATTTTGTCAAAATTTTTTTCAATAGAGAATTTTGTCAAAATTTCATTTCTATAGAAAATTTTGTTAACATTTTTTCAATAGGAAATTTTGTCAAAATTTCGTTTCTATAGAAAATTTTCTCAAAATTTTATTTCCATAGAAAATTTTCTCAAAATTTTATTTCTATAGAAAAGATTGACATAATTTTATTTCAAAATTTTTCAAATAATAATTTTGTGTCCAAATTTTACTTCTATAGAAAATTTTGTTCTAATTTTATTTCTATAGAAATATGGTCCAAATTTCATTTCTATAGAAAATTTTGCCAAAATTTTATTTTTCTAGAAAATGGTGTCAATATTTTATTTCTTTAGATGTTTTTTAAGTTTTGTTGCTATAGAAAATTTTTTAAAATTGTTTTTCTGTACATAATTTTGTCAAAATATCTCTCTATAGAAAATTTTAATCAAATTTAATTTCTATACAATATTTTGTTCAAAATTCATTTTTATAGAAAATGTTGTACATTTTTTTCTATAGAAAATTTTGTGCAAATTTTTTCTATAAAAAATTTTGTGCAAATTTTATTTTTATAGAAAATTTTTTCAAAAGTTTATTTCTATGGACAATTTTGTCAAAATTTTATTTTTATAGAAAATTTTGTGCAAATTTTATTTCTATAGAAAATTTTGTCAAAATTTTACTTCTATAGAGAATTTTGTCAAAATTTTCTTTCTATAGAACATTTAACTAACTCCTAGTTGCAGATGATTATTTGTTAAAATCTACCAAAACATCATGAATTCTTCCAATATGTAAAACTGATTGAATATCTTTAAAAAGCTGTCAATTCTACATGCAATACTCAATTTTTTCATTTGCATTTTCATTCAAATGAAGTTGGCAAAAAAAAAAAATGTTGGATATGCGAAAACAAAATTGACTTTGACAGAAATTGCTGTGAAATGATCCAATTCAGTTTTGGTATAGCCAAAGGCAACGGGGCCGATAATAGAGCAAAATCTCAAAAACGGCTTTTGTGCAAAATAGATTTCCTGACAAAGATGTTGCAGGGTATTGCCTGCTAGTTGCTCGTTTTTTATTGACTATATGACAATGGACCACTATGCTTTTTCGTTTGGATATACGAGTATTCTGTAGTATCAGTTTGATATTGAAGATAAATAGCTAAAAATTCAATTTTTTAGTTAACGTAAAATGCAATGAAAAGTGAATTTGTTCATTGGGTCATATTGAAAAACATAAAATTGAAAGAGAAAATGAGAAGATATTCGTTACAAAACATTTTTTTTTAAATTTTTAGCTTCTCATGGCAAATTATTTTCTAAAATTTAAATTTTTATACATTTTTGTTTATTTTTAATTCTGTTAATTTTATTGAAATAAAATAAATATTTATGTATGACCTAATGTACATGAGATTTGGTATTGGCCGGATTTGTGCGTTCAGGCAGCATGCAACCGCAACATGAAATCTGTGAATATGGCTTTCAATGTAATTGACTGACAAACTACAGTCGGATTTTTTTTTTGGTATCACTCTTGTCATTCATCCCAACGTTCAATTGGTTGTGTTTGCATTTTCCATTTCCTTTTGTGGTATACACTAGAAAAAATATTAAATTGGAAATTTTATTAAAACAGTAACTAGGATCGAAGGCTTTACAATTGGAAGGTCGTACAGTGGAATGAAAACAACAAAATAACCAAACATAACTTAAAACTTTCATTTACGAAGGGGTATAGATCAATGTTTGAGTTGTAATGATGAACAGATGAAGAAATATTTATTGTTTATGTAGATCTTACGAAAAATCTATCCGGACAAAATTTCATTTCTATTGCACACCGAAAGAAAAAGCGCTGGTCACATTGGCGATTCAGTTTCATCAATGCGTTTTCGTTTATGCGATAAAAAGTTTCGTCCATGTGAGTATTTCGGTAGTCTACGTGACGAAAGCAATCATCAAAGCTAATTTTTGTTCTTTTCATAGTTCGTCATATTGACGATCTAGTTTCGTCAATGAGACGGAATTATTTTCTTCCCGATTCAGGGAAAGTTAACCAAAATTAACTTTTGATTTAACTTAATTTCGTTTATATGAATTCCAAATTTTAATATAAGTTGGACAAAAGTTTTAAGTGTTTTATTTCCATGATTTCGTCAATGCGATGAAAGAATCTTCAAATTGATGAAATACACTTTTCTCTGAAATATGTGTCGAAAAAATCTCAAATACTAAATAAAACGGTAAACGGTATATATAATATATGGATTATTGTAATTTACATTTTTCCATTACATTTTTTCAATCAATCTTCAATGTGACGCAACAGTGTTCAATGCGGTGATAAAATTCATACGTTCTGTAGATGTGCATTTATTTCTCCACCTAAAAAAGCACACTCAGCCAAATTCGCTTGCTACGTTTATTAATGAGAGCAAAGTTATATTTTGTTGGGTATTTCATGCTTTCTCCACATTTAACTTAACTCAAACGAGAATTTGAGCAAACATTTGTTCACATGGTTGTTTTTAAATTACCTTCCAAGATGTATGAGAACACTTAAAATCGTCAAATTAATGAAAAAGTAATCAAATAGACGAAACATTTAATCTACTCCGTTGATGTGTATTCAAATACTAATGCAATAACACATTCTTATGTAGTTGTGTGGTAGAGATGTTTTTTTTTTTTTTTTTTTTTTTTTGTGCGGTAAGAATTTCTCAAATGGTTCTTATCAGTTGGTGAATTTAGTTCAAAGTGTGAAGGTGGTCGCGAATGCAATGTATCCATATCGACAATGGGACTTTACTGGAAATTAGTCCCAGAGAAGGGATATGATCATTCCACAAATGTTTCAAGAATATTATGTTACTTCTTCACGAAGAACGTGGAACATTTTGTGTCCCAAAAATATTACTTTTTCGCAATTTGTCCAAAATTTCTGTTTCTATAGAAAATTTTGTCGAAATTTTATTTCTATGGAAATTTTTGTCGAAATTTTATTTTTATGGAAAATTTTGTCAAAATTTTATTTCTTTAGAAAATTTTGTCAAAATTTTATTTCTGAAGAATATTTTTATATTTCTATATAAAATTTTGTCAAAAATTTATTACTGTAGAAAATTTTGTCAAAATTTTATTTCTATTTGAAATATTTGCAAAAAATTTATTTCTATTTGAAAATTTTGTCAAAATTTTATTTCTATAGAATTTTTTTTTAAATTTTATTTCTATAGAAAATTTTGTAGTCAAAACTTTATTTCTATCGAAAAATTTTATCAAATTTTTATTTCTATGGAAAATTTAGTTAAAATTTTATTTCTATATAAATGTTGTCACAATTTTTTTCTATAGAAAATTTTGTCAAAATTTTATTTCTGTAGAAAATTTTGTCAAAATTTTATTTTTATAGAAAATTTTATCAAAATTTTATTTCTAAAGAAGATTTTTATATTTCTATATAAAATTTTGTCAAAAATTTATTACTGTAGAAAATTTTGTCAAAATTTTATTTCTATTTGAAATATTTGCAAAAAATTTATTTCTATTTGAAAATTTTGTCAAAATTTTATTTCTATAGAATTTTTTTTTAAATTTTATTTCTATAGAAAATTTTGTAGTCAAAACTTTATTTCTATCGAAAAATTTTGTCAAATTTTTATTTCTATGGAAAATTTAGTTAAAATTTTATTTCTATATAAATGTTGTCAAAAATTTTTTTCTATAGAAAATTTTGTCAAAATTTTATTTCTGTAGAAAATTTTGTCAAATTTTTATTTTTATAGAAAATTTTATCAAAATTTTATTTCTAAAGAAGATTTTTATATTTGCGTATAAAATCTTGTCAAAAATTTATTACTGTAGAAAATTTTGTAGAAAATTTTTTCTATAGAATTTTTTTTTTTAAATTTTATTTCTATAGAAAATTTTGTAGTTAAAACTTTATTTCTATCGAAAAATTTTGTAAAATTTTTATTTCTTTGGAAAATTTAGTTAAAATTTTGTTTCTATATCAATGTTGTCAAAAATTTTTTTGTAGAAAATTTTGTCAAAATTTTATTTCTATAGAAAATTTTGTCAAAATTTTATTTTTATAGACAATTTTGTCAGAATTTTATTTCTATAGAAAATTTTGTCAAAATTTTAGTTTTATAGACAATTTTGTCAAAATTTTACTTCTATAGAAAATTTTATTTCTATAGGAAATTTTGTCAAAATTTTATTTTTATAGACAATTTTGTCAGAATTTTATTTCTATAGAAAATTTTGTCAACATTTTATTACTGTAGAAAATGTTGTAAAAATTTTATTTCTATTTGAAAATTTTGTCAAAATTTTATTTGTATAGAAAATTATGTCCAAATCTTATTTTTATAGGAAATTTTGTCAAAAGTTTATTTCTATAGAAAATTTTGTTAAAATTTTATTTCTGTCGAAAATTTTGTCAATTTTCCAAATTTTTATTTCTATACAAATTTTGCCAACATTTTATTTCTATAGAAAATGTAGTCAAAACTTTATTTCTATCGAAAAATTTTGTAAAATTTTTGCTTCTGTAGAAAATTTAGTTAAAATTTTAATTCTATATAAATTTTGTCAAATATTTATTTCTATATAAATTTTTTCAGAATTTTGTTCCTATAGAAAATTTTATTACTGTAGAAAATTTTGTCAACATTTTATTTCTATAGGAAATTTTGTCAAAATTTTATTTTTATAGACAGTTTTTCAGAATTTTAATTCTACAGACAATTTTATCAAAATTTTATTTCTTTACAAAATTTTGTTCAAAATTTTATTTCTATTTAAACATTTTGTCAAAATTTTATTTCTTTAGAAAATTTTTGTCAAAATTTGATTTCTATAGAAAATTTTGTCAAAATTTTATTTTTATAGAAAATTTTGTCAAAATTTTATTTTTATAGAAAATTTTATCACAATTTTATTTCAATAGAAGATTTTTATATTTCTATATAAAATTTTATCAAAACTTTATTTCTATTTGAAATATTTGCTAAAATTTTATTTCTATTTGAAATATTTGCAAAAATTTTATTTCTATTTGAAAATTTTGTCAAAATTTTATTTCTGTAGAAAATTTTGTAGTCAAAACTTTATTTCTATCGAAAATTATTGTCAAATTTTGTCAAAATTTTATTTCTATAGCAAATTTCGTCAAAATTTTATTTCTGTAGAAAATTTTGTCAAAATTTTATTTCTATTTGAAAATTTTGTGAAAATTTTGTTAAAATTTTATTTTTATAGAAAATTTTGTCAAAATTTTATTTCTATAGAAAATTATGTCAAAATTTTATTTCTATAGAAAATTTTGTCAAAACATTATTTCTATAGAAAATTTTGTCCAAATTTTATTTCTATAGAAAATTTTGTCAAAATTTTATTTCTATAGAAAATTTTGTTGATATATTATTCTTATAGAAATTTTTGTCAACATTTTATTTCTATATTATGTCAACATTTTTTTTCTATAGAAAATTTGGTCCTATTTTTATTTCTATAGACAATTTTGTCAAAATTTTATTTCTATAGAAAATTATGTCAACAGTTTTTTCTGTAGAAAATTTTGTCATATATTTATTTCTATAGAAGATTTTGTCAAAACAAAGAAAATTTTATTAAAATTTTATTTCTATAGAAAAATTTATTTCTATAGAAGATTTTGGCAAAATTTTATTCCTTTCGAAAAGCTTTTTATTTCTATGGAAAATTTAGTTAAAATTTTATTTCTATAGACAATTTTGTTAAAATTTTATTTCTATAGAAAATTTTGTCGACATTTTATTTTTATTTGAAAATTTTGTCAAAGATTTATTTCTATGTGAAAATTGTGTCAACGTTTTATTTCTATTTGAAAATTTTGTCAAAATATTTTATTTGTATAGAAAATTTTGTCAAAGATTTATTTCTATGTGAAAATTGTGTCAACATTTTATTTATATTTGAAAATTTTGTCAACATATTTTATTTCTATGGAAAATTTTGTCAAAATTTTATTTCTATTTGAAAATTTTGTCAAAATTTTATTTCTATTAGAAAATTTTGTCAAAATTTTATTTCTATAGAAAATTTTGTTAAAATTTTATTTCTATAAAAAATATTGTCAAAAGGTTATTTCTAAAGAAATTTTTGACAAAATTTTATTTCTATAGAAAGTTTTTCGAAATTTTATTTCTAAAGAAAACTTTGTTAAAATATTATTTCTATAGAAAATTTTCCAAAATTTTATTTCTATAGAAAATTTTGTCAAAATTTGATTTCTATAGAAAATTTTGTCAGAATTTTATTTCTATTGAAAATGTTGTCAAAATTTTATTTCTATAGAAAATTTTGTTAAAGTTTTATTTCTATAGAAAATTTTGTTAAAGTTTTATTTCTGTTGGAAATTTTGTCAAAATTTGATATCTATAGAAATTTTGTCAAAAGTTTATTTCTATAGAAATTCTTGTTAAAATTTTATTTCCATAGAAAGTTTTTCCGAAATTTTATTTTTAAAGAAAATTTGGTAAAATTTTATTTCTATAGAAAATTTTTCAAAATTTTATTTCTAAAGAAAATTTGTTAAAATTTTATTTCTGTAGAAATTTTTGTCAAATTTCCAAATTTTTATTGCTTCAAAATTTTATTTCTATAGAAAATTTTGTTAAAATTTTATTTCTGTAGAAAATTTAGTCAATTTTCCAAAATTTTATCTCTATAAAAATTTTGTCAGAATTTTATTTCTCTAGAAAATTTTTGCGGAATTTTATTTCTATAGAAAATTTTGTCACAATTTTATTTCTAAAAAAATGTTGTCAAAATTTTATTCCTATAGCAATTTTTTTTTCAAAATTTTATTTTTATTGGAAATATTGCAAAAATTGTTTTTCTTAGTGTAATAGTTCCGTTGGTTTATTCAACGCGTTGACATAAAATGGTGCAAATGCACAGTAGGACATCATCAGCTTGAACGCC
This sequence comes from Haematobia irritans, assembly GCF_050003625.1. Lineage (NCBI taxonomy): Eukaryota > Metazoa > Arthropoda > Insecta > Diptera > Muscidae > Haematobia > Haematobia irritans. The sequence continues at coordinate 110,173,114 of NC_134399.1, read as the reverse complement.
ACCTTTATTGTTTGAAACGTTCATGCTGTGGGATATTTGCGATTTGAATGCGTGTTGAACAGGCAGTGACTATTCAAAGCTGTTCACTCACAATTAAACTTCAAAAGCTCATGTGTGCGCGACACAGTCTAGTTGCAAGAGCCGATTGTTGTGACTCGGCGACAAGAAAGAGAGTGTTAAAAAATGGTAGACAGTCTATGACATTTGACCAGAAGCTGTAGACAAAAAAAAAACAAAGAGCGAATTGCCTTTTAACAAATGTCTGTATTAACCATTTGTGACACTAGGGTAATTCCAGTTGGGATGAGGGACCAATTATGTTGGTGCAATTTGTAAAATGTTTTTTTTTTTACGCGATTAATTGTGCGTGTTAGTGACTAAAGTTTAAACATCATGCGCTAAAAAAAAAGATCGTGCCTACGATTGAGAAAATCGCATTAACGAGTTTATTTCTGCTCATGCAACTTCATTTGCTCTTATGTTAACTCTCAAGAGGGAACATAATGATAAAAAGAGTTTTCTCTCTATTCTACAAAATGTACCTCTTGTACAAACAATGGATAGTCTTATTAATTAGACTATCATAGGGATTGTAATAGAAGCTACAAGCCGAGAGCTGTGGTATTCTGTTACCCCAGTACTCTGGACTGTCCCCGCCCTGTTAAACCCCTGGAAGGACTTGAAGAATGATCTGTACCCCTTAACCATTAAATTGGCAATGTTGGTCTATGGTATGGTAGTTGATATAACATCCATATTGGAGCCAGATCGGACTCTGAACACAAGTACCCATTAAGTTTTGTGTCAATGTCCTCGCGAGTTCCTCGGACACAGATAACGGCTCCAAATTGGGACCCATATTACGAGAATCCAACGAAAAATTTATCAGACGAGAGAAAGGGGAATTGGGAGTTAGAGTATATCCTTAAGTTAGGTTAGGTTAGATTAAGCCAAGCCGAAACAAACCCAGGAAAAAAGCCAAAGAAGAAGACAAGCAATATCCTGGCCTATGCAGAGAACAATAAAGCATCAGAAGTTATTTTCTCCACAAGAAAAGAGAAGAAGTCTAACGGATAAAAACATCCTAACCAGAGAATGAAGCCGCCGAGTCTCGCCACCACATTCTTTGGAATAAATGGAACGCATATTGTTTTCCATAATGAAGAGAACTCATTTTCCACAGACAATAAGACTATGGTAAATTCGTTTTGGTTTTTGTAGATCTGCACACTATCCCAAGAGTAAATACAGAATTTTCTTTTTTCTTTTTTGAATTCAATGCGAAAATGTACTCAATTGAAAATTATGTAAATTCAGCTTAAGCTTTATGAACCGCTAAGTTAGATAGATAGCCATAATTGCACCCTCCTTGTCCATCGTGACTACAGAAATGGGTGGTTAAGGCATGACCAACTCAAAATGCCGACAATGTGGAGTGAATTAACATAACGAGTCAAATATGTTAATACAAAAGAAAAAAAAATTGCAATGATTTGCCATGATGGTAGCAAGCAAACAGAGATGATGATGATGATAATGATAATGTCAGAAATCATAATCCCTGCCAAAATCAACATTATGGTCATAAACCAAAAATAATTGTTGCAGTCACAATGATGATTTCATGAAAATTAACATCAGGTAGCTGATAAATGAATTATTTCCTTTGATGAAGATCTCAAAAAAATTATTAAATTAATCTAGGTTTTCTTTAAAATAAAGTAATTTTAATTACAGGAAGGTTTATAAATTTCGATTAAAAATTTTTTAATTAAATTTTGAATACTAGTTTTTGGAATTTTGAATACCACCTTTGGAATTTATCCTCGAATTAAAGACAAGTTCTTTACATATAATTACAATTCTAATACGAGCTTATTGGACATGACAAATCGGGGAATTGATTGATAATGAAGCTATTTAAAAGAAAGAAAATCACTCATATAAAGAAAATCACTCCGTAAATATATAATTTTTAAATTAGCTGAGATATCTTATATTTTATGTTTGTATTTATACTTCAAAAAAATTATACTAGGATTCAAACGTTTTTGCCTTTCCTTAAGAATTTTTGTATTTTATAATCACTGAGTGTTGCCCGATTCCATGTTTCGCTCTTTGATAAGGGACCACGTTTCCACTCGTATCAAAAAAAAAAATATACCAAAATTTTAAGAAAATTTTACAAAAAATCTACCAAATTAAAAGAAATCAAAATTTTATTTCTATAGAAATATATAGATCTTGTCTAAAGTTTATTTCTATTGAAAATTTTGTCAAAAAATTTATTTCTATAGAAAATTGTTTCAATATTTTATTTCTGTAGAAAATTTAGTCGAAATTTTATTTCTATAGAAACATTTGCCAAACTTTTATTTCTATAGAAAAGTTCGTCAAAATTTAATTTCTATAGAAAATGTTGTCAAACTTTTATTTCTATAGAAAATTTTATTTCTACAGGAAATTTTGTCAAAATTTTATTTTTATATAAAATGTTGTCAAAATTTTATTTTTATAGAAAATTTTGTCAACATTTTATTTTTATAAAAAATTTTGTCAAAATTTTATTTTTATAGAAAATGTTGTCAAAATTTTATTTCTATAGAAAATTTTGCAAAATGTTATTTCTATTGAAAATTTTGTCAAAATTTCATTTCTATAGAAAATTTTGTCAAAATTTCATTTCTATAGAAAATTTTGTCAAAATTTCATTTCTATAGAAAATTTTGTCAAAATTTTATTTCTATAGAAAAATTTGTCAAAAAAAAAATTGTTTATCGAAAATTTTGCAAAATTTTATTTCTATAAAAAATTTTTTAAAAAATTTATTTCTATAGAAAATTTTGTCAAATTTTTACCTCTATAGAAAGTTTTGTCAAGATTTTGTATCTATAGAAAATTTTGTCATATTTTAGTTGTATAGAAAATTTCTATAGACAATTTTGTGAAAATTTTATTTCTATAGAAAATTTCTTAAAATATTATTTCTGTGAAAGATGTTTTCAAAATTTTGTTTCTCTAGAAAATTTTATCAAAATTTTGTTTCATGTAAGTTTTGTTGTGTTTGTTTTTTTGACCTTTTGGTTTACTATCTAAAAATAAAATTAAACTTTCACTTCGAGAAAACATAAGGTATAAAATTTTGTTAAAAATTTAAAAGTCCGTTAAAATGTTATTCCTACAGAAAATTTTGTCAAAATGTTATTTCTATAGAAAATTTTGGCAAAGTGTTTTTTCTATAAAAAATGAATTAGTTAAAGAGGTATATTTTGCAAATTCTATCAAGAATTCTACTAATTTAAAAAACCGAAAAAAACTACCATTTTGGGTAGAATTCTACGAACTGTGGCAACCGAGTAAGGGATCCCCTTTTTATAGCCGACTCCGAACGAAGTTTCACATTACAGTGAAGTCACTTTAACATTTTCACTACCGCAATAAAAGTAACATTAAGCACTTCAAGTTTTCTTCTGCTTTTACTTATTTTTACAGCATACCGCAATTACTTCCAGAGCTTAATCTGTATTTTTTTTTTTTCTTGAATTGTGACCAAATGCCTTACGAAAATAAGCGTTATTTCACCTATAATATCTACCGATTTGTGTGAAAAAATACACCTAAAAACTATCAGCTATTGTTTTTGCATGAACGTCTATTTACTAGAGACATACAAATGAATGGTAGAAATGGAATAGAAATAGAATATTTGGTCCAAATTTTGCCAAACTTTTCTTTCTCTGGAAAATTTTGTCAAAATTTTATTTCATTAGGAAATTTTGTAAAAATTTTATTTCTATAGAAAATTTTGTCAAAATTTTATATCTATAGAAAATTTTGTAAAAATTTTATTTCTATAGAAAATTTTGTCAAAATTTTGTATCTCTAGAAAATTTTGTTAAAATTTTATTTCTATAGACAATATTCCCAAACTTTTCTTTCTCTGGAAAATTTTGTCAAAATTTTATTTCTATAGAACATTTTTTCAAAAGTTTATTTCATTAGGAAATTTTGTCAAAATTTTATTTCTATAGCAAATGTTGTCAAAATTTTATTTTGTTTGTGTTTTATGTTAATGACATTACCATATTTATTTATTATTTATTTCTATAGAAAATTTTGTCAAAATTTTATTTCTATAGAAAATTTTGTCAAAATTTTATTTCTATAGACAATTTTGTCAAAAATTTATTTGTACAGAAAATTTTGTCAAAATTTTATTTCATTAGGAAATTTTGTAACAATTTTATTTCTATAGAAAATTTTGTCAAAAATGTATTTCTATAGAAAAGTTTGTCCAAATTTTATTTCTATAGCAAATGTTGTCAAAATTTTATTTTTTGTGTTTTATGTTAATGACATTACCTATTTACTTATTATTTATTTCTATAGAAAATTTTGTCAAAATTTTATTTCTGTAGAAAAATTTGTCAAAATTTTATTTTATAGACAATTTTCTCAAAATCTTATTTCTATAGAAAATTTTGTTAAACTTTTAGTAGTATTCAAAATTTTGTCAAACTTTTATTTCTCTAGAAAATTTTCTCAAAATTTTATTTCTATAGAAAATTTGTCAAAATTTTATTTTGCTAGAAAATTTTGTCAAAATTTTATTTTATAGAAAATTTTGTTTCTATAGAAAATTTTGTCAAAATTCTACTTTTATAGAAAATTTGCCAAAATTTTGTTTTTCTAGAAAAATTTGTCAAAATTTTATTTTCTAGAAAATTTTGTCAAAAGTTTATTTCTATAGAAAATTTTGTCAAAATTTTATTTCTACAGAAAATTTTGTCAAAATTTTATTTCTATAGAAAATTTTGTCAAAATTTTATTTCAGCTTAAAACCATGCATTGACTAAAGTAGGTTAACCAACAGAGGAAAAGTACGCTTGTCAAATTTATTTGGGCAAACCCCTATAGACTGCAAGATGGTTGGATGTACAGCTGTTTCGGAATTACCACATTCCTCATCAGCACCCTCTACTTGCAGGAAAACTATCAACCAACCAAAATGTTGTCAAAATTTTATCTTTATAGAAAATTTGCCAAAAATTTAGTTTAATAGAAAATTTGCCAAAAATTTAGTTTTACAGAAAATTTGCCAAAATTTTATAGAAAATTTTTCCAAAACTCTACTTTTATAGAAAATGTTGTCAAAATTTTATTTCTATAGGAAATTTTGTCAAAATTCTATTTTTATAGAAAATTTTGTCAAAATTTTATTTTTATAGAAAATTTTGTCAACGTTTTGTTTTTATTGAAAATTTCGTCAAAATTGTATTTCTATAAAAAATTTTGTCAAAATTTAATTGCTATAGAAAATTTTGTCAATATTTTGGTCTACAGTGAATTTTGTCAAAATTTAGTTTTTATGGAAAATTTTGTCAAAATTTTATTTCTATAGGAAATTTTGTTAAAATTTAATTTTTATATAAAAATTTGTCTAATTTTTATTTCTATAGAAAATTGTGTCAAAATTTTATTTCTATAGACAATTTAGTCAACTTTGTATTTCTATAGAAATTTTTTTCAAAATTTTATTTCAATAGGAAATTTTGTCAAATTTTATTTCTATAGACAATTTTGTCAAAAATTCATTTCTATAGAAAATTTTGTCAAAATTTGATTTTATAGACAATTTTCTCAAAATTTTATTTCTATAGAAAATTTTGTTAAAATTTTATTAATATTGAAAATTTTGTCAAAATTTTATTTCTCTAGAAAATTTTGTCATATTTTATTTATTATTATTATTTATATAGAAAATTTTCTAAAATTTTGTTTCTACAGAAAATTTTGTCAATATTTTATTTATATAGAAAGTTTTGTGAAAATTTTACTTCTATAGGAAATTTCGTCTAAATTCTATTTCTATAGAAAATGTTGTCAAATTTTTATTTTTATAGAAAATGTTGTCAAATTTTTATTTTTATAGAAAATTTTGTCAAAATGTTATTCCTATAGGAAGTTTTGTCAAAATTTTATACCTATAGAAAGTTTTGTCAAAATTCTATTTTTATAGAAAATGTTGTCGAAATTTTATTTTTTAGAAAATTTGCCAAAATTTTGTTTTTATAGAAAATTTGCCAAAATTTTATTTTTATAGAAAATTTTGTCAAAATTTTATTCCAATAGAAAGTCTTGTCAAAATTTTATATCTATAGAAAATTTTGTCAATCTTTTATTTTATAGAAAATTTGGTCAAAATTTTATATCTATACGAAATTTTGTCAATATTCTACTTTTATAGAAAATGTCAAAATTTTATTTTATTTAATTTTTACCTCTATAGAAAATTTTGTCAAAATTGTAGTTCTACAGATAATTTTCGCAAAATTTTGTATCTATAGAAAATATTGTCATATTTTACTTATTATTATTAAAATATTTATATAGAAAATTTACTAAAATTTTGTTTCTGTAGAAAATGTTGTCAAAATTTTATTGCTATAGAACATTTTGTGAAAATTTTAGTTCTATAGAAAATTTTGTAAAAATTTTATTTGTATAGAAAATTTTGTCAAAATGTTATTTCTATAGAAAATTTTGTTAAAATTTTATTTCTATAGAAAATTATTGTATGTTTTAGTTGGAGGGTCATATTTCGCAAAATCTACCAAAATACCAAGAATTTTACCAGTCAGAAATCTACGATTTTGGGTAGAATTTTTCCAACCGGTTTCGAACGGAGTTTCACTTAGACAAGCTATGAATCACTCAGAAATGTCACCTACATTACTATGTGCGGATGATCCACCGCCGAAATACTGTTTGGTGTCCTGTCGAAACTGGAATTGAACCCACGACCCTTTGTATGCAGTGCGGGCATGCTATCCATTGCACGACGGTGGCTCCGTATGTTTTGCGAACAAAAAATAAATGACCACTCTGTCGGTCCAGATAATCGTACACAATAGGCTTTGAAGTCCATTGATATATTTTTTATGGGGCCTTCAGGCAACATTTTCGTTAGGTAAATGAAACCACGAATTTCAGTTTTAAAATTTTTGGGTTGTCTGTTCTTTACACAATTTCGCAATAACGGTTCCAACAATAAATCGATATAGAGTGGACACAAAAAAGTGGACACAAAAATTTTTTGGGTCCCCTAAATTTTGCCCTCATAATGTGAATGTCGGATATTTTATTTGGCAGGCGTGATAAGAATTTATACAGCAAATTTTATATTTGCTTGCCAATATAGTCTCTGTCGTCTTCCTCGTCAGGAATGTGAAAATTTTAATATAAAGCTACCAAACACCAATACTCGTTCAGCTCCCCCGCTACTATTTTGAGCCCTACCAAAAAGACGTCATTGCATATTCGCTTGCTTTACTATACGAGAAATGGGAGGCATATGGAATTTTTCATTAACCTCATAAATGTTTCAGTCGTTACTACGAAATGAATAACTGAATCTGTGTAAGGGGGGAGGGCGAATTTTAACAAGAGAAAAATATCGCATTGCATTGTTTCATAATAATTGTAATAACAATAATAACAGTAATGAACAGTACTTTTAATATTGAGAGAGAGAGAGTGAAAAACAAAAAACAACTACACGAGAAATAAAATAAAATCATTTCAAGCATTCACCAAACTCAGAATCAGAAATATTTGGCATATTTGGCGAAGAACAACCCAACATCCATCGAAAGGCCATCATTTTCATATATATTAATTTAAATACACTCACAGAGATACACTTATAAGTTCACTCACACACGCACACACACACACATAAATACACTCTTGCCTACAGTTATTCTCCAAACTCATACAAAAATATTTCACATTCATGTGAACATTTTTGCAAAATGTGAAAAATCTTAATTAACTTCATTTGTTACTACACTCATACATGTGTTCGTATGAAAACACACACAAACATACATACACGCACAGATCATAGAATGCAAATGATATTCAGTTTTTTTTTTGCACTCATTTCATTTTATTGTGATTTAATTTTGTTGTTGTATTTGCATGCTATGACGAATTGTAGGTTGCTAGAATTGTGAAAAAACACATGCAAACCTACACGCACGCACACACACACTCTCAAAAAAGAATTTTTTAATGAAAATATAACAATATTGGTACATATCAATCATCATCGTGATTTGCGGACTAATTGAAATGTAATGAAATACAATGACACAAAAATTTTATTTGATGACAGGTGCTATGAAAAAAATTCATTATTTTAATGGGGATGGGAAAATGAAAGTAAAAGTATTTTTTTTTGCATAGTCAGCCTGAATAAGGACATAAGTTGGAAATCAAATTTTCGGTTTATAGATTTTTGTAAAAAGAAGTATATACGGCCGTAAGTTCGGCCAGGCCGAATCTTATGTACCCTCCACTATGGATTGCGTAGAAACTTCTACTAAAAGCGGTCATACACAATTGAATTACCCAAAAAAAAGTTTTATTTCAAATTGGTTAAAAACAGTTTAAGAATTCCTAAAATGGTACAAATTATTAAAATTTTGTCGAAAAAAAATGCTAAATCCAATTTGAAAAAATTGTGAATTTTTGAAAATATTTGAGGTCAAACGTTTCAGACAAGCGTTAGAATCCATTAAAATTTATAAAAAATTATAAAAATTATTTATTTGACAAAATATCACCGAATTTTTTAATTTACATCCAAAACATTGAATTCCTAAAGAATTGATGCAAATTCAATGCACCGGCTGTTGAAATGAAGGACTTCCGTCCTATGACAAGCCCATGTTAAATTTTTCGCTTCTGCGTCAATTCCGGATTCAAAAAGAACATTTTCATTACTTTTTTGGCGACGCTTTTTTTGCTGGGTTACTTGGGTTGCGGCCGATGGCAAGGCATCTTAAAACTTCTTAATATCATCTACTAAATTGTAAATTAGTCCATGCGGGATATTTATTAGACAAAAGAAAGGTCGATTACATGCATATATATTCAGCTCTTGACCAATATATATAGGAAAGAAATAATTACGAACCGATATGAACTTTTGTACGGTAATTATAGAGCCAAAATTGAAATATGGGGGTCGATATATATGGGGACTATATACAATTATGAACACGAGTCTACCAAAAAAGACCGATTTTTTTACTGTTTGGTAGATTGGTAGAATTCTTGATGTTTTGGAATATTTTGCAAAATATTCCTCTCCAACTAAGAGGTGATTTATAAATATTCTATAGAAATAACATTTTGACAAAATTTTCTACAGAAATAAAATTCTGGCAAAATTTTCTATAGAAATAAAATTTTGACTAAATTTTCTATAGAAATAATATTTTGACAAAATTTTCTACAGAAATAAAATGTTGACAACATTTTCTATAGAAATGAAATTTTGACAAAATTTTCTATAGAAATGAAAGTTTGACAAAATCGTCAGTAGAAATATAAAATTTTGACAAAATTTTCTACGGCAATAAAATTTTCGTAGATTATTTTTGGCTCGAGTGGCAATCGTGATTATTCTGTGATTGGGAATCAGTTTATCTGGTGGCTATATAAAGGGTGATTCTTTTGAGGTTAGGATTTTCATGCATTAGTATTTGATAGATCACGTGGGATTTCAGACATGGTGTCAAAGAGAAAGATGCTCAGTATGCGTTGACATTTCATCATGAATAGACTTACTAACGAGCAACGCTTGCAAATCATTGAATTTTATTACCAAAATCAGTGGCAGAAAATCCGCTTTTTTATCGACAAATTTTGTTCAGCAATGAGGCTCATTTCTGGTTGAATGGCTACGTAAATAAGCAAAATTGCCGCATTTGGAGTGAAGAGCAACCAGAAGCCGTTCAAGAACTGCCCATGCATCCCGAAAAATTCACTGTTTGGTGTGGTTTGTACGCTGGTGGAATCATTGGACCGTATTTTTTCAAAGATGCTGTTGGACGCAACGTTACGGTGAATGGCGATCGCTATCGTTCGATGCTAACAAACTTTTTGTTGCCAAAAATGGAAGAACTGAACTTGGTTGACAGGTGGTTTCAACAAGATGGCGCTACATGCCACACAGCTCGCGATTCTATGGCCATTTTGAGGGAAAACTTCGGAGAACAATTCATCTCAAGAAATGGACCGGTAAGTTGGCCACCAAGATCATGCGATTTGACGCCTTTAGACTATTTTTTGTGGGGCTACGTCAAGTCTAAAGTCTACAGAAATAAGCCAGCAACTATTCCAGCTTTGGAAGACAACATTTCCGAAGAAATTCGGGCTATTCCGGCCGAAATGCTCGAAAAAGTTGCCCAAAATTGGACTTTCCGAATGGACCACCTAAGACGCAGCCGCGGTCAACATTTAAATGAAATTATCTTCAAAAAGTAAATGTCATGGACCAATCGAACGTTTCAAATAAAGAACCGATGAGATTTTGCAAATTTTATGCGTTTTTTTTTTTAAAAAAAGTTATCAAGCTCTTAACAAATCACCCTTTATAACTACAGATAGACCAATTTTGGCATGGTTGTTATCGGTCATATACTAGCGCAATGTACTAAATTTCAACCGGATTGGATGAATTTTGCACCTTCAAGAGGCTACGGAGGTCAAATCTGGGGATCGGCTATATATAACTATAAACCGATATGGACCAATTTTGGGATGATTGTTATCGGTCATATACCAGCGCAATGTACCAAACTTGAGCCGGATCGGATGAAATTTGCTTCTCTTAAAGGCTCCGCAAGCTAAATCTGGGAATCGGTTTATATGGGGGGCTATATATAATTATGGGCCGATATGGACCAATTTTTGCATGTTTGTTGGAGATCATATACTAACACCACGTACCAAATTTCAACCGGATCGGATGAATTTTGCTCTTTCAAGAGGCTCCGGACGTCAAATCTGGGGATCGGTTTATATGGGGGCTATATATAATTATGGACCGATATGGACCAATTTTTGCTTGGTTGTTAGAGACCATATGCTAACACCGTGTACCAAAATTCAACCGGATCGGATGAAAATTGCTTCTCTTTGAGGCTCCGCGCGCTAAATCTTAGGAATGGTTTATATGGGGGCTATATATATAATTATGAGCCGATATGGACCAATTTTTGCATGTTTGTTGGAGATCATATACTAACACCACGTACCAAATTTCAACCGGATCGGATGCATTTTGCTCCATATACCAACAGCATGTACCAAATTTCAGCCGTATCGGATGAAATTTGCTTCTCTTTGAGGCTCCTCAAGGTAAATCTGGGGATCGGTTTATATGGGGGCTATATATAATTATGGGCCGATATGGACCAATTTTTGCATGTTTGTTGGAGATCATATACTAACACTATGTACCAAATTTCAGCCAGATCGCATGAAATATGCTTCTCTATGAGGCTCCGCAAGCCAAATCTGGGGGGGTCGGTTTATATGGGGCTATACGTAAAAGTAGTCCAATATGGTCCATTTGCAATACTATCCGACCTACATCAATAGCAACTATTTGTGCCAAGTTTCAAGTCGATAGCTTGTTTCGTTCGGAAGTTAGCGTGACGGGCGGACGTACATGCTTAGATCGACTCAGAATTTCACCCGGACCCAGAATATATATACTCGTACTTTATGGGGTCTTACAGCAATATTTCGATGTGTTACAAACGGAATGACAAAGTTAATATACCCCCCATCCTATGGTGGAGTGTATAAAAATAAATAACAGAAGTCGACAGCACATAGTCCTTTTATTGTCATCTTCGAATTCGACTAATTATCTCTTGATTTTTATATCCTGAAACACTCTGTAGACTACACCCTTAGAAAAATCGCTTCTCTAACATACTATGTTCCAAACATATTTTGCAGGAAGCACATACATTCTTGAATATTGCCGAAAAATTATTATGTTTGTTTTATGTGAACATATTATATGTTTGGAAGCATATTTGAGCCAAAAACAGGTATATACAGCAGTAAGTTCGGTCAGGCCGAGTCTTAAATAGGCACCACCATGAATCAAATATAACAGTTACCTTTGAAACCTCTTCTTCGTAGCATGTTAGTTGATAATATATAGCGGGTTACTTGCTAATGGATAGAATGATAATATATAGAAACGATGAAATAACGTCTTGATTTGAAATCTAAAATCTATAGATTTGGAAATTTTACTTTCAGTTTCAAGCAACTTTCATGATCAGTGCACCTTCTATACCCTCAAGAAGTGAAATTGGTCTATATGTAGGCCTAACCAAATGGAGCGATAAAAACTAAATCAGTTACAATTTCAGGCAAATCGGATAAAAGCTACGTTTTATATAAGCCCAAGGAGTTAAATCAGGAAATCAGTCTATATGAATGCTATGCCAAAAATATGCACCGATACACAAACTTCAGCACACCTAGTTGTGGTTTTGAAAAACCTACAGAATTTAGAGCCAAAATAGGAGGGCGGGGATATAAGGCGGATATATCAAAATCTATTCCGATACACACTTTATTCGGAACACCTATTTATGGTCCTCAAAAGCCTTTTGATTTTAAATTTCAAGCAAATTGAATAAAAACTACGGTTTCTAGAAGCTCAAGAAGAAAAATCGGGAGATCGGGCTATACCAAAGCATGAACCGATACACCGCATTTTCGACACACCTATTTTTGGTCTCAAAATGCCCATAGATTTCTAATTTCAGGGAAATCATATTGAAAATACGGTTTCTAGAAGCCCAAGAAGAAAAATCAGGAGATCGGTCTATTTAGGGACTATAACAAAACATGGACCGAAATGCACCATTTTCGACACACCTATTTGTAGTTCTAAAATACCTTCAGATGTCGAATTTTAGGCAATTCGGATAGAAAATAAGGCTTCTAGAAGCCCAAGACCCCAAATCGTGACGTCGGTTTATATGGGGACTATACCAAAACATGGACCGATACATCTCATTTTCGACACACCTATTTCACTAGCCAACAGTCGTTTTGTGATTTGTTTCTAGCATATTTTTTCTTATTGATTTTGACCTACAAAACTCGAAAATGAGTTTTAAAAAATTTTCTGTCGATTGGTTTTAGAGATACAAGTTTTTTAATTTTTTTTTTTTTAATTTTTGGAGGTACACCTACAATTTTGAGCATATCTTTCGTTTTCTTTGACCTTTTTGATCCTAATACTACTCAAATTAAAGAAAACATTTTTACTAAAAAAAAACGCCGTTTTTTAACTATTTTAAGCCGCCAACATCCAAACTACTTACCCGATTTGAAAATTTTCTGAGAATGAGTTGTAGACGGTTCAATTTTCTTTAATTTGAGTAGCACTAGGATCAAATAGGTCAAATAAGACGAAAGATATGCTCAAAATTGTAGGTGTACCTCCAAAAATTTAAAAAAAATTAAACAAATTGTATCTCGAAAATCAATCGACAGAAAATTTTTTTAAACTCATTTTCATGTTTAGTAGGTCAAAATCAATAAGAAAAAATATGCTAGAAACAAATAACAGAGAAAATTTTGTTATTTGTTACCTAGTGTTTTTGGTCCTAAAATGCACATAGATTTCCAATTTCAGGAAAATCGGATTGAAAATACAGTTTCTAGACGCCCAAGAAGTAAAGCCGGGAGATCCGTCTATATGGGGGCTATACCGAAATATGGACCGATAGGCATCATTTTCGACACACTTATTTATGGTTTTAAAATACCTCTAGATGTCGAATTTTAGGCAAATCGTATAGAAAATAAGGTTTCTAGAAGCCCAAGACCCCAAATCTGGGGGTCGGTTTATATGGGGGCTATGCCAAAACATGGACTGATACACCTCACACACTTATTTTTGAACCACAAATACCTATGCATTTCCAATTTCAGGAAAATCGGATCGAAAATACGGTTTCTCTAACAACCAAAAATTGGTCCATGTCGGTCCATAATTCTTATAGCCCCCATATAAACCGATCCCCAGATTTGGCTTGCGGAGACTCTTGGAGGAGCAAAATTCATCCGATCCGGTTGAAATTTGGAACGTGGTGTTAGTATACGATTTCTAACAACCATGCAAAAATTGGTCCATATCGGTCTATAATTATATATAGCCCCCATATAAACCTTCCCCAGATTTGACCTCCGGAGCCTCTTGAAGAAGTAAAATTCATCCGATCCGGTTGAAATTTGGAACGTTATGTTAGTATATGGCCGCTAACAACCATCCAAGAATTGGTCCATATCGCTCCATAATTATATATAGACCCCATATAAATCGATCCCCAGATTTGTCCTCCGGAGCCTCTTGGAGGAGCAAAATTCATCCGATCCGGGTGAAATTTGGAACATGGTGTTAGAATGTGGTCTCTAACAAACACGAAAGAATTGGTCCATATCGGTTCATAATTATATTTAGCCCCCATATAAACCGATTCCCCGAATTTGAGATCCGGAGCCTCTTGGAGGAGCAAAATTCATACGATCCGGTTGAAATTTGCAACGTGGTGTTAGTATAAGGCCGCTAATAACCAGGCCAAATTTGGTCCATATCGATCTATAGTTATATATAGCCGATCCTCAATCACACAAAAATTGGTCCATATCGGTTCATAATCATGGTTGCCATTCGAGCCAAAAATAATCTACCAAAATTTTATTTTTATAGGAAACATTGTCGAAATGTTATTTTTTTAGAAAATTTTGTCAAAATCTTATTTCTATCGAAAATTTTGTCAAAATTTTATTTCTATAGAAAATTTTGTCAAAATTTTATTTTTATAGAAAATTTTGTCAAAATTTTATTTCTATAGATTTTTTTTTCCAAATTTTATTTCTATAGAAAATTTTGTCAAAATTTTATTTCTATAGAAAGTTTAAACTTAATTATATACGTATTTAATCGGCCTTTTTAGTTTAATATATACCACGTATGGACTATGTGGTATATATTACGGTGTTAGGAAGTTTTAAGATATCTTGCCATCGGCATGTGTTAGCGCAACCCAAGTAATTCGATTGTGGATGACAGTCTTCAGTAGAAGTTTCTACGCAGTCCATGGTGGAGGGTACATAAGCTTCGGCCTGGCCGAACTTACGGCCGTATATACTTGTTTTGTTTCAAGTAGGTTAAAAACAGAGTAAGAATTCATAAAATGGTACAAATCATTTAACGTTTGTCGCAAAAAATGCTAAATCCATTCTGAAAAAATTGTGAATTTTCGAAAATATTTGATGCCAAACGTGCCACACAAGTGTAAGAATGCATTAAAACTCATAAAAAAATTGTAAAAATTATTTATTTGTGAAATATCACAAAATTTCTTAATTCACATCCAAAACATTGAATTCGGATCACACCTAAAGGAGTGATGCAAATTCAGTGCAACGGCTGTTGAAATGGGGGACTTCCGTCCTATGACAAGCCCATGTTAAATTCATCGCTTCTGCGTCAATTTTGCACCACTTCCGGATCCAAAAAGAACATTTTCATTACTTTTTTGGCGACGCTTTTTTTGCTGGGTTGTTAATGATAAATATTCAAAAGTACATTATTTTTAAATACCAAACAATATAATTTTTCAACCCACACATAAATTTATTTAGGAGTGAACTCTTTTTTTTCTTGCATTTATAAACCATTTGAATTGTATTCAAAATTGATCGTATTTAGAAACACAAATAAATATGAAGTTTTACTAACAAATAATTTTGTACTTAATTTCCTTTTTACCTTTAAGGCCGGTATTCATTTGGCATTATTGCGCTAAAACAGCCATAACGGTTACTTTTCTTTAACCCTCTACCACTGTGGTATCACAATGGACTGAATAGTCTAAGTGAGCCTGATACATCGGGCTGCCACATAACCTAACCTAACCTAACCTAACCCTCTAATGCTCCAATTTTTTGGCCAGCTGATTAAATATTTAATGTTAACGACACAAAAGCTAGAAAACTAAACAAGAAAATTTTATACGGTAAAATTCAGTATATGCTGCAAAGCCTCTGGAACAGTTTCAACTAAGTTTTCTTTTTTTTACCCATAGTTGTTGTCTTAGGATGTGTTTTACTAGAAGCTTCCTTATTTAATGAAGGACGCCTAAAGGCGGGATTGGGTGTTAAAGGGTTAATAATTGATTTTAAAGAATAATTCTTTTTTTCACTTGTTATAACCTCTAAAAAGAGTAGAGTGCCCTCTCGTTATTGTTTTATTAAGATCCTGTTGTATTTTTTTTTTTTTTGTTTTTGATTTTTTCACTGTTTTTTTTTTTTTAATTTCCCATAAAATATGTACTGATCGACTCAGAATCAACAGAGTGATTCATGTTAAAAAAAAAACTCATAAAAATCACCCTTTATTATTAATAGTAAGTTTTTATTAAAATTTAATAAAACAACGGGAACCACCTTTGTAAAATTTAATTTAATGAATTTTAGTATAAATTATCAATAACAATGTATTTTCGTTTAATCGGTTTGATTCACCAAATATCTGAAAAAAAACAATTTTTTAAAATTCAATTAAATTTGGCCACCGGTTTCTGGTCACTTTTTTTGTTTTACAGAATGCTTACTCGTACAAAGGCGTTCAATATTGCACTCACATTCATCCATTTTCATTTGTACAGGAAATGATGTTACTTTATATTGTTTGTTTAAACAATGAAATGGATGGAATCAAACAAACAACACTTTCAATAACATCAACATCAACGTCTACATTCAATGGACATCATCACTTGATGGAGGCCAAACTCTTCAGAAAACCCAATATGTGTTGTCATTGGACTGTGTTGTTACCAACGTTATCCTGTAGCTATCCAATAGTCTATAACTGCATGTGATTTTGGCTGTGTGTGTGTGTGTGTCTGTGAATGTATTTTAATAGTCCTACTAGCAATGAAATAAAGCTTATTTTTAACAGCAAATATTTCATTTTAATTGAAAACTGTAGGTTTTTCACACATTTATTTTTATTGTTTTGTAGAATTAAATAACAACATGAACGAAAAACAAAACACACACACACAAACATAAAAATCCATTGTTAAAGAATGAAAAGTCATGTTGTTTAAAAGATCTATCGTATCGAAATAATAGTGGCCAAATAAAAGCAAAACTAATGGATTTTCCCATTTATATAGATACTACTCTAGAGAAGTTTAATAAAAAACTGGTTTCTCTTTTCCACACATACACATACACACACACAATTGAAATTGGTTCTTCTCCCATTGATAGATAGGAAATACGAGCGTGTACATCTCTATTTTCTTTACTCGGCCTATGTGGCGTATACGTTGTACAAAAAATGTGATTGTGCACCACACATACGCCATGTGGTCCACAAGAAGTGAATATTGCATGTATTGGATTGGCTTGTAAAGCGACACTGAAAACAACGTACCAATAAAATAATCGAATAATTAAATTACTTTAAGCGTAATTAAATGAAATAATTTTAATTTATATTAACTACATTAAATGTAATAAAGAAGAAATTTATTTATATAATTTACATTGACACAGTTGGTAGAATCCTAATAAAAATGACAGATTTTTTACTGTTTGGTAGATTGGTAGAATTCTTGATGTTTTTGGTAGGTTTTGCAAAATATATTTTCTCCAACTAAGAGGTACTATACACACTTTTAGTAGATATAAAATTTTGACAAATTTTGCTATGGAAATACAATTTTGACAAACATTTTCTATAGAAATGAAGATTTTACAAAGTTTTCTATTGAATTAAAATTTAGAAAAATTTTTCTATAAAAGTAAAATTTTTAAAATTATTTCTAAAAAAGTAAAATTTTGACAATGTTTTCTATAGAAATAAAAATTTCGACAAATTTTTCTATAGAAATACAATTTTAACATTTTTTTCTATAGAAATAAAATTTTGACAAAATTTTCTATAGAAATAAACATTTTCTATCGAACTAAGATTTCTTTAAAATTTAAATTTTTACAATATTTCTTATAGAAATAAAATTTGGACAAAATTTTCCATAGAAATAAAATTTTGACGTGGTTTTCCATAGAAATAAACTTTTGATAAAATTTTGACAAAATTTTCTATAGAAATAAAATTTTGACAAAATTTTATATAGAGATAAAATTTTAACCAAATATTCTAGAGAGGTGATCATTTAACAAAATTACCAATAGAAATCAAATCTTGACAAAATTTTTTATAGAAATAAAATTTTGACAAAATTTTTTATAGAAATAAAATTTTGACAAATTTTTTTATGGAAATAAAATTTTGACAAAATTTCCCATAGAAATAAAATTTTAACAAAATTTTCTACAGAATTAAAATTTTGACACAATTTTTTACAGAAATAAAATTTTGTCATAATTTTCTATAAAAAACAAAAACTTTTGACAAATTTTTCTATAAAAATAAAATTTTGACAAAATTTTCTATAAAACTAAAATTTTGACAAAATTTCCTTTAGAAATTAATTATTGGCACAATTTCCCTTAAAATTTAATTTTTACAATATTTCATATAGAAATACAATTTTGACGAAATTTTCTATAGTAATAAAATTTTGACAATTTTTTTTTACAAATTAAATTTTGACAAATTTTGCTAGAGAACTAAAAGTTTGACAAAATTTTCTATGGAAATAAAATTTTGAGAAAATTTCCTATAGAAATAAAATTTTGACAAAATTTTCTATGGAAATTTTTTCTATAGAAATACAATTTTAACATTTTTTTCTATAGAAATAAAATTTTGACAAAATTTTCTATAGAAATAAACATTTTCTATCGAACTAAGATTTCTTTAAAATTTAAATTTTTACAATATTTCTTATAGAAATAAAATTTGGACAAAATTTTCCATAGAAATAAAATTTTGACGTGGTTTTCCATAGAAATAAACTTTTGATAAAATTTTGACAAAATTTTCTATAGAAATAAAATTTTGACAAAATTTTCTATAGAGATAAAATTTTAATCAAATATTCTAGAGAGGTGAACATTTAACAAAATTACCAATAGAAATCAAGTCTTGACAAAATTTTTTATAGAAATAAAATTTTGACAAAATTTTTTATAGAAATAAAATTTTGACAAAATTTCCCATAGAAATAAAATTTTAACAAAATTTTCTACAGAATTAAAATTTTGACACAATTTTCTACAGAAATAAAATTTTGTCATAATTTTCTATAAAAAAAAAACTTTTGACAAATTTTTCTATAGAAATAAAATTTTGACAAAATTTTCTATAAAACTAAAATTTTGACAAAATTTCCTTTAGAAATTAATTATTGGCACAATTTCCCTTAAAATTTAATTTTTACAATATTTCATATAGAAATACAATTTTGACGAAATTTTCTATAGTAATAAAATTTTGACAATTTTTTTTACAAATTAAATTTTGACAAATTTTGCTAGAGAACTAAAAGTTTGACAAAATTTTCTATGGAAATAAAATTTTGAGAAAATTTCCTATAGAAATAAAATTTTGACAAAATTTTCTATGGAAATCAAATTGTGACAAAATTTTCTATAGAAATAAAATTTTGACAAAATTTTCTATAGAAATAACATTTTGACAAAATTTTCTATAGAAATAAAATATTGACAAAATTTCCTACAGAAATAAAATTTTGACAAAATTTTCTATGAAAATGTAATTTTGACAAAATTTTCTATGAAAATGAAATTTTGACAACTTTTCCTATAGAAATAAAATTTTGACAAAATTTTCTATATAAATAAAATTTTGACAAAATTTTCTATAGAACTAAGATTTTGACAAAATTTCCTTTAGAAATTAAGTTTTCACAAATTGTTGCTAGAGAACTAAAATTTTGACAAAATTTTCTATAGAAATAAAATTTTGACAAAAGTTTCTGTAGAAATTAAATTTGACGAAATTTCCGATATAAATAAAATGTTGACAAATTTTTATATAGAAATATTATTTTTACAAAATACCCTATAGAAATCAAGTTTTGTTTTTTTGATTTCAACCATGCATTGACTAAGCTACAAGTGTAGCTGAAAAGAATGGTTTTAAGCTGAAATCAAAAAACAACAACATGCTTAAAGAACAAAGCCAACAATAAAAAAGCAAAACGAATGAAAGAGAGGAAGCACGCTCAAAATAAACCCAGCCAACTGCACTCAAATCAAAGATTTGACGGTGGCAAAGGAAAAGAGATATGTTTGTACGAATTTATTTCGGCATAAGCCGGCTATCAATGTAAAACCTTTCTTCGGAATGTTCAAGTGTGGTTCATTGTTGTAGAGGATGCTGATGAGGAATGTGGTAATTCCGAAACGTGCGTCCATCCAACCATCTTGCAGTCTATAGGGCTTTGCCCAACTAAAATTGACAAACATTCTTTTCCTCTGTTGGTTAAGCTACACTTGTAGTTTAGTCAATGTACGGTTTTAAGCTGCAATAAAAAACAACAACAATGCTTAAAGGACAAAACCAACAATAACAAAGCAAAAAGAATGAAATAAAATTTTGACAAAATATTCTATAGAAATAAAATTTTGACAAAATTTTCTATAGAAATAAAACTTTGACAAAGCTTTGTATAGAAATAAAATTTTGACAAAACTTTCTATAGAAATAAAATTTTTCTATATAAATAAAATTTTGATAAAATTATCTATATAAAGAAAATTTTGACAAAATTTTCTATAGAAATAAAATTTTAACAAAATTTCCTATAGAAAAAAATTTTGACAAAATTTTCTATATAACTAAGGATTTTGACAAATTTTTCTGTAGAAATAAATATTTTATAAAATTTTCTATAGAAACAAAATTTTGACAAATTTTCCTATAGCTAAAAAATGTTGAAAAATTTTTGTATAGAAATGAGATTTTGACGAAATTTTCTATAGAAATAAAATTTTGACAAATTTTCCAATAGCTATAAAATGTTGACAAATTTTTCTATAGATATGAAATTTTGAAATATTTTTCTCTAGAAATGAAATTTTGATAAAAACTTTCTATAGAAATACAATTTTGATAATAATTTTTTATAGAAATAAAATTTTGAGAAAATTATCTATAGAAAAAAAATTTGACAAAATTTTCTATAGAAATAAAATTTTGACAAAATTTTCTATAGAAATAAAATTTTGACAAAATTTTCTATGGGAAAAAAATGACAAAATATTTTATAGAAATACAATCTAGACAAAATTTTCTACAAAACAAAAAATTCTATAGAAATAAAATGTTGACAAAATTTCCTATAGAAATTTATTTTCTATAGAATCTAGATTTTGACAAAATTTTCATAAGAAATTAAAGTTTGACACAATTTCCTTTAAAATTTATATTTTTACAATATGTCCTATAGAAATAAAATTTTAACAAAATTTTCTTCAGAAATGAAATTTTAAGAAAATTTCCTATAGAAATAGAATTTTAACAACATTTCCTATAGAAATGAAATTTTGACAAAATTTCCGATAGAAATTAAATTTTAACAAAATTTTCTGTGGAAATAAAATTTAATCAAACTTTTCTATAGCAATAAAATTTTTAAAATAATTTATTCAAAACAAAAATTTCTATGGAAATAAAATGTTGACAAAATTTTCTATAGAAACGAAATTTGACAAAAGTTTCCATAGAGATGAAATATTAACAAAATTTCTTCCAGAAATGAAATTTTAACAACATTTTCAATAGAAATGAAATTTTGACAAAATTTTCTACAAAACAAAAATTTCTATAGAAATAAACTGTTTACAAATTTTTCTATAGAAAAAAAATGCTATTGAACTAAGATATATTTCCTTAAGAAATTCAATTTTGATACTGTTTGGGCCAACACTTGCCTTGGTCGCACTCACCAATAGTCGAACCGGCACTCTTCGATCGATATTAGTGCTGTGCAAATGGATTTCTGCCGCCGGGATTGATCTAACAGCTCAATAAAAAAATCCAGCAGCAGTATTCGAAACACTAATATTCGTTCCGATACCAATATAAACTCAATAGTTTCAATGTTAATTCACTTTATTTACACTATAAGTTTTATACTACTGCTAGCTGAGCTATTGTTTGCTTCTATTTAAATATTAGGATTTAATTCGGCTCCTTTCACAACCACGACAATTTTTTGAATGAAAACGAGAGTAAAAAAGGAAACAAAAACACTTCACTAGAGAAGAGAGAAGGTCAATAGGTCCACACGCCGCAATCGATAATTACTTTGATCGAGCAGTAACTAGCGGTCGACGTGACGTATGGACAGATACAATTTCCTCTAAAATTTTTACAATATTTCCTTTAAAAATAAAATTTTAACAAAATTTTCTATAGAAATAAAATTTAGATATAATTTTCTGAAGAAATGAAATTTGACAAAATTTCCTATAGAAATAAAAATTTTTATAGAAATAGAATTTTCTATAGAACTAAGGTTCTGACAAAATTTCCTTAAGAAATTACATTTTGACAAAATTTCCTGTGAAATTTAAATTTTTACAATATTTTCTATAAATATAAAATTTTAACAACATTTTCTTTCAAAATAATATGACAAAATTTTCACAAAATTTCCTATAGAAATGAAATTTTGACAAAATTTCCTATAGAAATAAAATTTTCTATAGAACTAAGATTTTATCAAAATTTCCTTTGGAAATTAAATTTTGACAGAATTTCCTATAGAAATAAAATTTTCGCAAAATTTTCTTTAGAAATAAAATTTTGACGAAATTTTCTATAGAAATAAAATTTTGAAAAAATTTTCTATAGAAAAAAATTTTTATCAAAATTTTCTATAGGAATAAAATTTTGACAAAATTTTCTATTTTTTTTTTTAATAAGATTTTTTTGTTTGGTAGGTTTATGGTAAAATTTTCTCTAAATTTTGGTAGTTTATTTTTGGCTCGAGTGACAACAGTGATAGGGATACAGAAAGGGAAAATCGACTTTTCGATTTGGGGCCAAACGAGTCGACAATTCGAATTTTCGTAATCTTTAAAATCGACTAATCGTTTGTCAATCGAGTTAACTCGACTTTTGGTGTTTGGAAAAATTGATTAGTCGAACTTTAATGGAAAAATTTAATGTGAATTAAAAAGGAATATGATGTAAGTCTTTTCTCAAAAAAAAAAAGTAGAAACACTGTTGCGAATTACGAATTAAAAATATTAACCCAAAATTTTCAAACACTTCTACCACAAGTCCACCAAATTTGAAAAAATTGTTTTGATTTTTTTGATAAAATTTTATAGGTTGGATTTTGTTTCTATTTGAGTTTTTTGCTCAGAATAAGGTATTAGTTCAGGATAAAAGTTCAGTAATAATGTAACTATTAACTGAACTAAATTAAATTAATATTCCAATACTTTGAGTTGATTCCAACCATTAAGAGGACAAATCGAGCATCCTTACTCTTAAACAACATTAGAGAAATTATTTTACATTACCCATGTCGAATAACTGCCTTCCCTAATATCACTCTGCCAATTCAAATGTTCTCCTCTACGGAAAATTGCGGTCTATGAAACAATGCGAAATGTGCGTGCCTTTGTATCTTGACATGGTCAAGTTATTTCATGTTGACCATTTGGATTGTTAGCGAAATATGAATTTGAAAAATTTTGTACAGATTAAGGAATATGAACTCTTCACTTCGACATCATACACGAAGGCATGAATTCCAGCGATATAAACCTCATATGTGAAAGAAAAGGCTGAATATCTGGGCACTAGATGGTGTGTTTTGTGTGTACAAATGCATATGGCGAATAACTAGTCCATCGAAACTGAGATTGACATGGCCTGCTGTTTTTCAAATTCCATTTCATAAGCAATATGAACAAAATTTCTACATAACTTCGAAAGCAAAACGATAGAGTGCTTG
Source organism: Haematobia irritans (assembly GCF_050003625.1). Taxonomy (NCBI): domain Eukaryota; kingdom Metazoa; phylum Arthropoda; class Insecta; order Diptera; family Muscidae; genus Haematobia; species Haematobia irritans. Next base: position 110,149,295 of record NC_134399.1, on the reverse strand, counting down.
CATCTGTGCTAAAATATCTTCTACACAAATACAAAGGATGGGGTATTTAGGTGGGTCATACATACAGGGTGGCTGTTACCTTTCCATATGATATTACGACACAATATTATTGGTATTACCAGAGATAGGTGACTCCAACGATGTCTATTGATAGAAGACGCAAAGACTTTTTCAAATACCCTATACAGTGAAACCTCTCAAAAGTGGACACGCACGATCGCCCAAATTTCCACATTTGTGAGGTGCCCAGTTAAAAGAGGTTACTTGGAATATGTTAATGTCTCACGGCACTTATCCACTTTTGAGAGGTGTCCCGTTTTAAAAGTGTCCAAGTTTGAAAGGTTTCACTGTATATTATTTTAATGTCAATTTCCATTTTTTCATTGACCAACATATTTTCTAAATAATAAATTTAAACATTTTTCTGTTTGTTTTCTCTTTCCTTGCAGGTAAGTCTACATACATGATAATTAAAAACGCTTGCGAAAGTTCTTTAATGAAAAATTTCCTGAAGCCACCCCAGCAAACCATTGGTATGTAGACGATTTAAAAAACTAATTATCCAAAGATCTTGGGTCATTACCCCAGTAATACTATAATTGAATGCTTTCTATGATAGTATTGATGGTGTACTGAAGACCACTCTTCTAGCAATCCCTTCTGAACTGGGCAGAATGATTTAATTTTTATACCCTCCACCATAGGATGGGGGTATATTAACTTTGTCATTCCGTTTGTAACACATCGAAATATTGGTCTAAGACCCCATAAAGTATATATATTCTGGGTCGTGGTGAAATTCTGAGTCGATCTGAGCATGTCCGTCCGACCGTCCCTCTGTCCGTCCGTCTGTAGAAATCACGCTAACTTCCGAACGAAACAAGCTATCGACTTGAAACTTGGTACAAGTATTTGTTATTGATGTAGGTCGGATGGTATTGCAAATAGGCCATATCGGTCCACTTTTACGTATAGCCCCCATACAAACGGACCCCCAAATTTGGTTTGCAGATCCTCTAAGAGAAGTAAATTTCATCCGATCCGGCTGAAATTTGGTACATGGTGTTAGTATATGGTCTCTAACAACCATGCAAAAATTGGTCCACATCGGTCCATAATTATATATAGCTCCCATATAAACCGATCCCCCGATTTGGCTTGTGGAGCCTCTAAGACAAGCACATTTCATCCGATCTGGCTGAAATTTGGTACATGGTGTAAGTATATGGTCTCTAACAAGCATGCAAAAATTGATCCACATCGGTCCATAATTATATATAGCTCCCATATAAACCGATCCCCCGATTTGGCTTGCGGAGCCTCTAAGAGAAGCAAATTTCATCCGATCTGGCTGAAATTTGGTACATGGTGTAAGTATATGGTCTCTAACAAGCATGCAAAAATTGGTCTACATCGGTCCGTAATTATATGTAGCCCCCATACAAACCGATCACCAGATTTGACTTCCAGAACCTCTTGGAAGACCAAAATGCATCTGATTTAGTTGAAATTTGGTACGTGGTGTTAATGTATGGCCTCAAACACCCGTGCACAAATTTGTCGAAATCGGTCCATAATTATATATAGTCCCCATATAAACCGATCCCCAGATTTGACCTCCGGAGTCCCTTGGAAGAGCAAAATTCTTCCGATTCGGTTGAAATTTGGTACGTGATGTTAGTATATGGTATCCAACAACCATGCAGGAATTGGTTCATATCAGTCCATAATTATATATAGCCCCCATATAAACCGATCCCCAGATTTGACGTCCGGTGCCTTTTAGAGAAGCAAAATTCATCCGATCTGGTTGAAATTTGGTACGTATTGATAGTATTTGATATTTAACAACCATGCCAAAAGTGGTCCATATCAGTCCATAATCATATATAGGCCCCATATAAACCGATCCCGATATTTGGTTTTGGAGCCACTGGGAGGAGCAAATTTTATCCGAGTCAGTTGAAATTTGGTACATTGTGCTAGCTAGTATATGGCCGTTAACAACCATGCCTAACTAAGTCCATATCGGTCTATAGTTATATATAGCCCTCAGATAAAGCGATGCCCAATCACAAAAAATTGGTCCATATCAAGTTCATAATTGTATATAGCCCCCATATAAGCGACCCCCATATTTCAATTCTAGCTCCCTACTTACCATGCAAAAGTCCATATCGATTTGTAATTATTTGTAGACTTACCTACACATACCTTTTTTGTCTAATATATACCACGTATGGACTAACTCACAATTTAGAAAACGATGTTAAGAAGTTTTAAGATACCACAACCCAAGTAATTCAATTGTGGATGACAGTCTTTCGTAGAAGTTTCTACGCAATCTATGGTGGAGGGTACATAAGATTCGGGCTGGGCGAACTTACGGCCGTATTTATTTATTCTTATTTAAAGTGTTTTTTTTTTATCGACCAAAAGTCGATAAACTTTTCAACAAAATCGGTGTGTCCTTAGAGTTAAGTGCTCCGAATTTTATTCTAATTTGTGTTTAATAGTCTATGATACCAAAATTTTCGAACTTAATAATAAAATTCAGCTTTAATTGACTAGAACTATTTTTATATCCTTCACCACTACTGTGGTACATGGTTTAATAAGTTTGTGCATTTGTATGTAATGCCAAGAAGGAAAAGTCTGAGACCCATCGTTTAGTATACCGATCGTCTTAGAATTAAATTCTGAGTCGATTTAGCGATGTCCGTCTGTTTGTCTGTCCGTGTGGCTGTCTGTAAATGTAATTTTGTGTACAAAGTGCAGGTCGCAGTTTAAGTCCGATCGTCCTAAAATTTGGCACAGAGTTTTACTTTTGCTCAAAGGCAATTGATTTGTTGATTTTGAAAAAAAAAAATCGGTTCAGATTTAGATATATAGCTGCCATATATAGTTATCACCGTTCTGGTCATAATTGACTTATTTATCAACTTATTTTCTTAAAATTTCGTACAGCCAAATGGTTTGCGGCTCTCGTAAAGTGTGCAAAATATCAGCCATATCGGTTCAGATTTAGATATAGCTCCCGTATATATCTTTTGTCCGATTTGCACTTATATGGCCACAAAAGCCAGAGTTTTGTCGTGATTTGCTTCAAATTTTGCACAAGGAATGCGTTTAATAGTATAGTTAAGTGTGCCAAATTTGATTAAAATCAGTTCCGATTTAGATATAGCTCCCCTATATATCTTTCGTCCGATTTGGACTTATATGGCCTCAAAAGCCAGAGTTTTGTCCTGATTTGCTTCAAATTTTGCACAAGGGGTACGTTTAATAGTATCGTTAATTGTGCCAAATTTAGCTGAAATCGGTTCAGACTTAGATATAACAGGTTGGCTGATAAGTCGCCGGTCTAACAAAGAAAAACACATTTTTTTTGTCAAAATTCGTTTTTATTATTCAACATAGTTCCCTTCAAGAGCGATACAACGATTATAACGACCTTCCAATTTTTTGATACCATTTTGGTAGTACTCCTTCGGTTTTGCCTCAAAATAGGCCTCAGTTTCGGCGATCACCTCTTCATTGCAGCCAAATTTTTTCACTGCGAGCATCCTTTTCAGGTCTGAGAACAAGAAAAAGTCGCTGGGGGCCAGATCTGGAGAATACGGTGGGTGGGGAAGCAATTCGAAGCCATCGTTCTCAATGACTTGTGGCACGGTGCGTTGTCTTGGTGGAACAACACTTTTTTCTTCTTCATATGGGACCGTTTTTCCGCGATTTCGACCTTCAAACGCTCCAATAATGTCATATAATAGTCACTGTTGATGGTTTTTACCTTCTCAAGATAATCGATAAAAATTATTCCATGCGCATCGCAAAACACAGAGGCCATTACTTTGCCAGCGGACTTTTGAGTCTTTCCACTCTTCGGAGACGGTTCACCGGTCGCTGTCCACACAGCCGACTGTCGATTGGACTCAGGAGTGTAGTGATGGAGCCATGTTTCATTCATTGTCACATATCGACGGAAAAACTCGGGTGAATTACGAGTTAACAGCTGCAAACACCGCTCAGAATCATCAACACGTTGTTGCTTTTGGTCAAATGTGAGCTCGCGCGGCACCCATTTTGCACAGAGCTTCCGCATATCCAAATATTGATGAAGGATATGACCAACACGTTCCTTTGATATCTTTAAGGCCTCTGCTATCTCGATCAACTTCATTTTACGGTCATTCAAAATCATTTCGTGGATTTTTTTGATGTTTTCACCACGCTTCAATTTTGCATACCAATCAATTATGCTTGATTTCCCTGGGACAAAGTCCGGAAACTCATTATCAAGCCAAGTTTGTGCTTCCACCGTATTTTTTCCCTTCAGAAAACGGTATTTTATCAAAACACGAAATTCCTTTTTTTTCATTTTTTTCACAATAACAAAAGTTGCTTCACAAAAGACGCTCTATCTCACAAACTAATTGACTTACAGACGTCAAATTTTGACACGAATCATTTGAAGGTTGGTACTGTATAAAAATAATATGCATTTAATAATAGCGACGCCATCTATGTGTCAGACCGGGAACTTATCAGCCAACCTGTTAGCTGCCATATATATTTTTCGCCCGATATGGACTTATATGGCCCCAGACGCCAGAGTTTTAACCTAATTTGCTTGAAATGTTGTACTAGGAATACAATTAGTAGTGTAGTGTGGTAAATTTTATTAAAATCGGTTTAGATTTAGATATAGCTGCCATATATATCATTCGCCCGATTTGAACTAAAAAGTTTTACTCTGATTTACGTGAAATTTTGCAGAGGGAGTCGAATAACATAGTAACTACGCATGTGAAATTTTATTGAAATCGCTTCAGATTTCGATATAGCTTCCATATATATGTTTTTCCGATTTAGGCCAAAATGGCCAAAATACCCACATTTTCCTTAAAAAATCGCCACTGCTAAGTCGAAAACTTGTAAAAATGACTCCAATTTTCCTATTACTCTAATACACATCTATCGACCGATAAATCATAAATACGCCTTTGCTAAGTTGCCTCAAAATTGGTTAAGATTTAAATGTTTCCCATATTTATACCCTGCACCACACTGTGGAACAGGGTATCATAAGTTAGTGCATATGTTTGTAACACCCAGAAGGAGACACATCGTGTCTTTGGCAATAATGCTCAGGGTGGGTCCCTGAGTCGATATAACCATGTCCGTCTGTCCGTCTGTCTGTGAACACATTTTTGTGATCAAAGTCTAGGTCGCAATTCACATGTTCCTAATTTGGGTCAGAATAGAACCCTATTGATTTTGGAAGAAATCGGTTCAGATTTAGATATAGCTCCCATATATATCTTTCGCCCGATATGGACTTATATGGCCCCAGAAGCCAGAGTTTTACCCTAATTTGCCTAAAATTTTGCACAAGAAGAACAAGTAGTGTTATAGTCAAGTGTGCCAAATTTTATTGAAATCGGTTCAGATTTAGATATAGCTCCCATATATATCTTTCGCCCGATATGGACTAATACGGTCCCAGAAGCCAGAGTTTTACCCCAATTTGGTTGAAATTTTGCACTACGAGTACAATTAGTAGTTTAGTCAAGTGTGCCAAATTTTATTGGAATCGGTTCAGATTTAGATATATCTCTCATATAAAGGGTGATTCTTTTGAGGTTAGGATTTTCATGCATTAGTATTTGACAGATCACGTGGGATTTCAGACATGGTGTCAAAGAGAAAGATGCTCAGTATGCTTTGACATTTCATCATGAATAGACTTACGATCTGCCACAACGTCGAATTTTCAGTGAATGGGCCCTAGAAAAGTTGGCAGAAAATCCGCTTTTTTATCGACAAATTTTGTTCAGCGATGAGGCTCATTTCTGGTTGAATGGCTACGTAAATAAGCAAAATTGCCGCATTTGGAGTGAAGAGCAACCAGAAGCCGTTCAAGAACTGCCCATGCATCCCGAAAAATGCACTGTTTGGTGTGGTTTGTACGCTGGTGGAATCATTGGACCGTATTTTTTCAAAGATGCTGTTGGACGCAACGTTACGGTGAATGGCGATCGCTATCGTTCGATGCTAACAAACTTTTTGTTGCCAAAAATGGAAGAACTGAACTTGGTTGACATGTGGTTTCAACAAGATGGCGCTACATGCCACACAGCTCGCGATTCTATGGCCATTTTGAGGGAAAACTTCGGAGAACAATTCATCTCAAGAAATGGACCGGTAAGTTGGCCACCAAGATCATGCGATTTGACGCCTTTAGACTATTTTTTGTGGGGCTACGTCAAGTCTAAAGTCTACAGAAATAAGCCAGCAACTATTCCAGCTTTGGAAGACAACATTTCCGAAGAAATTCGGGCTATTCCGGCCGAAATGCTCGAAAAAGTTGCCCAAAATTGGACTTTCCGAATGGACCACCTAAGACGCAGCCGCGGTCAACATTTAAATGAAATTATCTTCAAAAAGTAAATGTCATGGACCAATCTAACGTTTCAAATAAAGAACCGATGAGATTTTGCAAATTTTATGCATTTTTTTTTTTTAAAAAAAGTTATCAAGCTCTTAACAAATCACCCTTTATATCGTTCTCCCGATTTACACTCATATGACCACAGTGGCCAATCTTTTACTCCGATTTAATTGAAATTTTGCACAGAGAGTAGAATTGGCATTGTAGCTATGCGTGCCAAATTTGGTTGAAATCGGTTCAGATTTAGATATAGCTCCCATATATAGCTTTCGTCCGATTTAAACTCATATGACCACAGAGGCTAATTTTTTGCTCCGATTTAATTGAAATTTTGCACAGAGAGTAGAATTGGCATTGTAGCTATGCGTGCCAAATTTGGTTGAAATCGGTTCAGATTTAGATATAGCTCCCATATATAGCTTTCGCCTGTTTTAAACTCATATGACCACAGTGGCTAATTTTTTGCTCCGATTTAGTCGAAATTTTGCACAGGGAGTAGAATTAGCACTGTAGCTATGCGTGCCAAATTTGGTTGCAATCGGTTCAAATTTAGATATAGCTCCCATATATAGCTTTCGTCCGATTTAAACTCATATGACCACAGAGGCTAATTTTTTGCTCCGATTTAGTTGAAATTTTGCACAGGGAGTAGAATTGGCATTGTAGCTATTCGTGCTTGATTGAAATCGGTTAAGATTTAGATATAGCTCCCATATATATGTTTTTCTGATTTCGACAAAAATACCAACATTTTCCTTGTTAAATTGCCACTGCTTAGTCGAAAAGTTGTAAAAATGACTCTAATTTTCCTAAACTTCTAATACATGTATATCGAGTGATAAATCATAAATAAACTTTTGCGAAGTTTCCTTAAAATTGCTTCAGATTTAAATGTTTCCCATATTTTGTTACTAAAATTGTGTTCCACCCTAGTGCATTAGCCAACTTAAATTTTGAGTCTATAGATTTTGTAGAAGTCTATCAAATTCTGTCCAAATCGACTGATATTTAAATGTATGTATTTGGGACAAACCTTTATATATAGCCCCCAACACATTTGACGGATGTGATATGGTATCGAAAATTTAGATCTACCAAGTGGTGCAGGGTATAATATAGTCGGCCCCGGCCGACTTTAGACTTTCCTTACTTGTTTTTTACTAACATTGTGTTCCACCCTAGTGCATTAGCCGACTTAAATTTCGAGTCTATAGATTTTGTAAAAGTCTATCAAATTCTGTCGTGATCGAGTGATATTTAAATGTATGTATTTGGGACAACCCTTCTTATATAGCCCCCAACACATTTGACGGATGTGATATGGTATCGAAAATTTTGATCTACAAAGAGGTGCAGGGTATAATATAGTCGGCCCCGCCCGACTTTAGACTTTCCTTACTTGTTTTTTTTTTTTTTTTTGTAACATTGTGCTTCATCCCAGGGCATAAGCCGAGATTTTGTGGAAGTACAAAAAATTGTCTCCAAACCGGTTAAGATATAAATATTTGTATATGGGAATATAAATCTTCGTGATGGAGTTGAGATGGTAACACAAATTTTGGTCTACAAAGTGGTGAAGGGTATAATATAGTTCTCCCCGCCCGACTTTAGACTTTACTTACTTGTTTTAAAAATATTTAAATTGAATCGAAAATGGGGTTAAATTACATGGATGATGTAAAAGAACGAATGGCCCGATTTTAGTCAAATTAAATATTTTGTGTAGGAATTTGTGGTGGTGTTTAAATTAAAACCAAAAAAAAAATTTGAGCAAAATAAAATTTTGACAATTTTCTAAATTTTTGGGATTTTTTCTACCTACAAAAGATAATTTACAAAGGACGCCAAAAAATATATATCTCTCAAGATTGTTCTCACACTATATTTTGGTTTGCTTATAGAGCATATTATTGAATATAATTGAATTAAAAAAAAAATTTTTTTGAGGATATTTCTGGTAAAAAAAAACCCTCTTTTTGTACAATGAAGTAATTTTGAATAAACGAGTTTATATTGCCTTTTACTTTGAGGGCTTGTAACAAAAAATATATCTCCGAATTTCATTTCATTTTTTGATTTCATTGTTTGATTTTGTTTTATATATTGGTTGTTAGGTTTCCATTCTAGAAATAAACTTTTGCTTACTTTGAAAAAATTAACGTTATTTTTTCAGCAGTTTGTAAATCATGAAAAAATTTCACATTTTTTCCTTTTTTTAGCCAGGGCTGTGGAGTTGGAGTCTGAAGATTTTGCTGGAGTAAAATCTTGCTCGACTCGGACTCCGGCTAAACTAAATTTTTTTAAAACACTTCACATTATTGTAACTAAACAAGTTTTTACGCAAATTAGTTTCCATTTCGTTACTTATTCATTCGATCAATGTACGGTATGACTGTAAATGAAAAGCACTTCCAATTACCGAGATCATTTTATATTTCCTAGAATGGCTTTTAATGTCCGTCCGTCCGTCCTCCGTCCGTCCGTCTGTTGAAATCACGCTAACTTCCGAAAGAAACAAGCTATCGACTTGAAACTTGGCACCAGTAGTTGTTATTGATGTAGGTCGTATAGCTCCCATATAAACGGACCCAAGATTTGACATGCGGAGCCTCTAATAGAAGCATATTTCATCCGATCTGGCTGAAATTTGGTACGTGGTGTTAACATACGGTCTCCAACAACCATGCACAAATTGTTCCATATCGGCCCATAACAATAAATAGTCCCCATATAAACCGATCCCCAGATTTGGCTTGCGGAGCCTCTAAGAGAAGTATATTTAATCCGATCCGGCTGATATTTGGTACATGGTGTTAGTATACGGTCTCTAACAACCATGCAAAAATTGGTCCCTATCGGCCCATAATTATATATGTTACCACAGTATTGGTGAAGGGTATACCAAAATGCCAAAATTTTCTATAGAAATAAAATTTCGGCAAAGTTTTCAATCGAAATAAAATTTTGGCAAAGTTTCTATAGAATTAAAGTTTTGGCAAAATTGTCTATACAATCAAAATTTTGATAAAATTGTCTATAGAAATAAAATTTTGACTAAATTTTCTCCAAAAATAAAATTTCGACAAAATTTTCTATAGAATTAAAATTTTTGCAAAATTTTCTATAAAATTAAAATTTTGATAAAAATTTTCTATAGAAATAAAATTATGGCAACATTTTCTATAGAAATAAAATTTTGACAAAATTTTCTACAAATAAAATAAAATTTTGACAACATTTTGTATAGAAATAAAATTTTGACAAAATTTTCTATAGAAATAAAATTTTAACAAAATTTTCTATAGAAATAAAATTTTGGCAAACTTTTCTATAGAGATTTTTTTTTGAAAGTTTTCCGGCCCATAATTATATATGTTACCACAGTATTGGTGAAGGGTATACCAAAATAGTTCTTTACTTTGTTGCATTACATATTGTACAGCCTTTATTGTTTATTTTTATATTTTCCATATTCTTTAATAAGAATTCAATCAATTCCACTGTGATAATCCTTCATTGGTCGATCCAATGAGAATAAATTGGCATGTATAAAAATTTCTTAGACCTAGGCATGTTCGAATATTCCCATATTTAAATGTATGCATATGGTTGTCGATATGTAGGTGTGTGTGTGGGTGTCTGTGTTAGTAACTGAGAGAGTGTGAATGAAACTATGAAGGCATATTTCATTTTCAATTTTACAAAAATTCTTTATATTTTTGGTCGGAAACATGTTTTACATGGAATTTTATTCTCATGCATACAAATGAATGAATGAACGAATGAAGAATCCATCTGCCATAGACACAACATCCTTGCATCTTTCACAATTCTCTCCATATGGAAAGGTTGGTTGGAGGGTGGTAAACATTTGTTGGGACTTTGCACAGCCATTGTGAATTTCTCATTCTGACTTTTGCCATGCCATGAGAAAATACCAAAAAATTTTACAATATGACAACGATATGGATAGCCTTTCAATGGAATGACCTCAGCCTGGACAATACAATTAACGGCAATCATGACATGTTTCTCAAGCTGGGAGAGAGGGAAAGAATTGGGGGAAAGGCAAAAACACAAAAAACGAAGAAGAGTAGTTTCATGGCCAGATGGATGGTTGAATTGTTGGATGGATAACAACATCCCAAACAATCACAATGATGGTGATGATAATGTTGTTTCATTTACCATTTTTTTATGTATTCCTCAATATGTTATAACACACCTACATACATACACATGTACACATTCTCATGTATAAATTCTTTCAATGCATGCAAGGATACTCAGGATCCTCGTAGCAAACTCTTCATATTCATCTCTATGACCATGCTTATGTTCATGTCAACCATTTTTGTCTATATGGGCAACCAACATAAGTGAATGGGGCCATTCACGGTCATCTTTATTGGGGTGTTATGTTTAAATATGACCCAAAAGAATAGTGGCGAACTGTAGAGATTCAACGGTTGGTCAGCCTTGCCTACAGAGGTTTGGGTGTTCCATCCACGGTTACCACAGTTGGTAGAATTCTAACAAAAATGGTAGATTTTTTACTGTTTGCTAGATTGGTAAAGTTTTTGATGTTTTGGTAGATTTTGCAAAATTCTAATCTCTAAAAATTTTCTATAGAAATAAAATTTTGGCAAAATTTTCTATAGAAATAAAATTTGGCAAAATTTTCTATAGAAATAAAATGTTGACAAAATTTTCTATAGAAATAACATTTTGACAAAATTTTCTATAGAAATAACATTTTGACAAAATTTTCTATAGAATTAAAATTTTGACAAAATTTTCTATAGAATTAACATTTTGACAAAACTTTCTATAGAAATAAAATTTTAACAAAATTTTCTATAGAAATAAGATTTTGACAACATTTTCTAAAAAATAAAGTTTTTACAAAATTTTCTATGGTCATGAAATTTCAAATAAAATTTTGACAAATTTTTCTATAGAAATAAAATTTTGGCAAATTTTTCTATAGAAATAAAATTTTTGAAAAATTTTCTATATAATTAAAATTTTGGCAACATTTTCTAAAAAATAAAGTTTTTGCAAAATTTTCTATGGTCATGAAATTTCGACAAATATTTCTATAAAAATAAAATTTTGGCAAATTTTTCTACAGAAATAAAATTTCGATAAAATTTTCTATACAAATAATATTATGGAAACATTTTCTAAAGAAATAAAATTTTGACAAAATTTTCTATAGAAATAAAATTTTGACAAAAATTTCTATAGATATAAAATTTTAACAAATTTTTCTATAGAAATAAAATGTTGACAACATTTTCTAAAAAAATAAATTTTTTACAAAATTCTCTATGGACATGAAATTTCGAAAAAAAATTTTTATAGAGATAAAATGTTGATAAAATTTTCTATAGAACTAAAATTTTGACAAAAGTTTCTAAAGTAGTTAGATTTTGACAAAATTTTCTATAGAAATAAAATTTTGCCAAATTTTCTATAGAAATCAAATGTTGGCAAAATTTTCTGTAGAAATAAAATCTTCTCAAAATTTTCTATAGAAATAAATTTTTGGAAAATTTTGGATAGTAATAAAAACTCACCAAATTTTCTATAGAAATATTATTTCCACAAAATATGGGATTATAAATTTGGCGACATTTTATATAAAAATAATATTTTGGCAAAATTTTCTATAGAAATAAAATTTTGTATAAAAATGTTGGCAAACTTTTCTTTAGATATACAATTATAGAAATAAAATTTTGACGACATTTTCTATACAAATAATATTTTGACAAAATTTTCTATACAAATAAAATGTTGACAAAATTTTCTATGGAAATAAAATTTTGAAAAATTTTTCCATAGATATTAAATTTTGACAAAATTTTCTATAGAAACACAATTTTGACAAAATTTTCTATACAAATAGAATTTTGACAAAAATTTCTATATATGTAAAATGTTGACCAAATTTTCTATAAAAATTTGACAATATTTTCTAAAAAAATAAAGTTTTTACAAAATTTTCTATGGACATGAAATTTTAACAAAAATTTCTACAGAAATAAAATTTTGACAAAATTTTCTATAGAAATAAAAATTTGACAATATTTTCTAAAAAAATAAAGTTATTACAAAATTTTCTATGGTCATGAAATTTTGACAAAAATTTCTATAGAAATAAAATTTTGCCAAAATTTTCTATAGAAATAAAAATTTGACAATATTTTCTAAAAAATAAAGTTTTTACAAAAATTTCTATGGTCATGAAAATTCGACAAAAACTTCTATAGAAATAAAATTTTGACAACATTTTCTATAGAAACAAAATTTTCTATAGAAATAGAATTTTGAAAACAATTTCTATAGATGTAAAATGTTGACCAAATTATCTATAAGAATTTGAGAACATTTTCTAAAAAAAAATTTTACAAAATTTTCTATATACATGATATCTCAACAAAAATTTATATAGAAATAAAATTTTGACAAATTTTTCTATAGAAATAAAATTTTGGCAAAATTTTCTATAGAATTAAAATTTTAACAAAATTTTCTATAGAAATAAGATTTTGACATTTTCTAAAAAATAAAGTTTTTCCAAAATTTTCTATGGTCATGAAATTTCGACAAAAATTTCTATAGAAATAAAATTTTGGCAAATTTTTCTATAGAAATAAAATTTTGGCAAAATTTTCTATAGAATTAAAATTTTGGCAAAATTTTCTGTACAATTAAATTTTTGAAAAAATTTTCTATAGAAATAAAATTTTGGCAAAATTTTCTGTAGAAATAAAATTTTGGCAAAATTTTCTATAGAAATAACATTTTGACAAAATTTTCTATAGAAATAAAATTTTAACAACATTTTCTATATAAATAAATTTGTGACATTTTCTAAAAAATTAATTTTTTAACAAAATTCTCTATGGACATTTAATTTCGAAAAAAATTATTGAGATAAAATTTTTATAACATTCTTTATAGAAATAAAATTTTGACAAAATTTTCTATAGACATTTTCTCTAGAATTAAAATTTAGCAAAATTAGCTATAGAATTAAAATTTTGGCAAAATTTTCTATAGAATTAAAATTTTGGCAAAATTTCCTATAGAAATAAAATTTTGGCAAAATTTTCTATAGAAATAAAATTAGAGCAAATTTTTCTATAGAAATAAAGTTTCGACAAAATCTTCTATAGAAACAAAATTTCGACAAAATTTTCTATAGAAATAAAAAGTTGACAAAATTTTCTATAGAAATAAAATTATGGCAAAATTTTCTATAGAAATAAAATTTTGATAAAATTTTCTATAGAAATAAAATTTTGACAAAATTTTCTATAAAAATAACATTTTGACAAAATTTTCTATAGAAATAAAATTTTGACAAAATTTTCTATAGAAATAAAATTTTGACAAAATTTTCTATAGAAATAAAATTTTGCAAAATTTTCATTAGAAATAAAATTTTAACAACATTTTCTATGGAAATAAAATGTTGACAACATTTTCTAATAAATATTTTTTTTACAAAATTCTCTATGAACATTAAATTTCGTAGAAAAATAGATAGAGATAAAATTTTGATAACATTTTCTAAAGAAATAAAATTTTGACAAAATTTTCTATAGAATTATAATTTTGCCAAATTTTCTATAGAAATAAAATTTCGACAAAATTTTCTATAGAAATAAAAAGTTAGCAAAATTTTCTATAGAAATAAAATTATGGCAACATCTTCTATAGAAATAAAATTTTGGCAAAATTTCCTATAGAAATAAAATTTTGACAAAATTTTTTATAGAAATAAAATTTTTACAAAAATTTCTGTACAAATAAAATTTTGACAAAAATTTCTATAGATATAAAATGTTGACCAAATTTTCTATAAAAATTTGCCAACATTTTCTAAAAAATATTTTTTTTACAAAATTTTCTATGGACATGAAATTTCGACAAAATTTTTTATAGAAATAAAATTTTGACAAAATTTTCTATAGAAGTGAAATATTAACAAAATTTGCTAAATAAACTCAATTTTCACAAAATTTTCTATACAAATACAATTTTGACAAGATTTTCTATAGAATTAAAATTTTGACAAAATTTTCTACAGAAAAAATTTCAACAGAATTTGCTATAGAAATAAAAAGTTGACAAAATTTTCTATAGAAATAAAATTATGGCAAAATTTTCTATAGAAATAAAATTTTGATAAAATTGTCTATAGAAATAAAATTTTGACAAAATTTTCTATAGAAATAAATGTTAACAACATTTTCTATAGAAATAAAATTTTGACAACATTTTCTATAGAAATAAAATTTTGCCAAATTTTCTATAGAAATAAAAAATTGACAACATTTTCTAAAAAATAAATTTTTTTCAAAAATATTTTTTTTTACAAAATTTTCTATGGACCTTAAATTTCGAGATAAAATTTTGATAACATTTTCTATAGAAATAAAATTTTGACAAAATTTTCTATAGAAATAAAATTTTGCCAAATTTTCTATAGAAATAAAAAATTGACAACATTTTCTAAAAAATAAATTTTTTACAAAAATTTCTATTCACATGAAATTTTGACAAAAATTTCTATAGAAAAAAATGTTGAGAAAATTTTCTATAGAAATAAAATTTTGACATTGATTTCTATAGAAATAAAATTTTGACAAAATTTTCTATAGAAATAAAATTTTGCCAAATTTTCTATAGAAATAACATTTTGACAAACTTTTCTATAGAAATAAAATTTTGCAAAATTTTCTACAGAAATGAAATTTTGACAAAAATTTCTATAGAAAAAAATGTTGAGAAAATTTTCTATAGAAATAAAATTTTGACATTGATTTCTATAGAAATAAAATTTTGACAATGATTTCTATAGAAATAAAATTTTGACAAAATTTTCTATGGAAGTAAAATTTTGACAAAATTTTCTAAACAATGAAATTTTGACAAAATTTTCTATAGATATAAAATTTAGCAAATTTTTTTCCACAATTAATCCAAATGTGGCAAATGCGGATTTAGGGTATCACAAAGCCGGCTTCCTTTGTTTGTTAAATTTTGTCATTTACGTATTTTGACACACCCTAATACATCAATATCTGCCATCTATGGAATTTTTGTTTACTACGGCATACCCAGATGGGTTGTTGTCTGACTGAATGACTGCCACTATGATTTCATGAATACAAGCGAGCATGCATTTATGGTTAACATGAAGGTAATGAAGCAAATATTACACAAACATTTCAGTTACGTTCAGATTTATCGTAGAATGCAATACAAAAAGGAGCAAGGAAGGATCGGCATAAAGGAAAAGGGAGCGAGTGAGAACGATTCGTAGGAATTTGACCAAACATCATACACTTGAATATTGCAATTGGCATATCATACTATACCAATCTCCAAATACCAACCCACTACCCGCCCCCGTTAGCCACCATGTCAGTTATCCTTCTCTGCACTGCACGAACATTTATGGCAAAATGACTGACGGATAAATGCTGGATAGATGAATGAATGAGTGAATGGACTGTTATGAGAAAGCAACATTTCATGATGGACCAAATATTTTGGTAACAGAATTTTTGGCTTAATATCTCCTGAGCTCATGCTCCTAACAGCCCCTTATCCATCATGCTATTGTACACCGTTGTATATCTGACCATTTATCCTGTCTGTCTGTCTCTCTGCATGTCCTGTCGACAAGTTTGGTATCAACATTGTCTCAATTTTACATTGCCGGCCGGCCGGACATACGTCATGCTCTGTATCCAGCAGCATGAAATGAAATATTTCACATATCTTTGCGAGTTATGCTCCTGTTAAAATTATGACAAAATGTATTTGTGCTTCGGTCATGAGACATCCATTGGTCCTGTGTGACATCTGTGTTATCAACAAAATAAATGTGATATCTTGAGTGAGCAAGTTGCTCTTGTTGTTGTCGTTGTTGAAAGTGGAATTCATTTTACATTGCGAAAATTTAATTATGAAATTGTTTCAATGAAACCTGAATTTGGTTGAGGCGAAGCTTCTATACCGTCCACCATCGGTTGAGTCGTAAGCACTCTGGGTTCAGGATGGTGCAACGGTTAACAACCAAAGCGTTATGGGTTCATCCAAAGTTTCGAGCAAGCCCCTAAAAAAATTCCAGCGCTGGTTTATCTCTTCACGGTAAGCATGATTAAGGATAATATTGAGAATCAAAAATCATTTTTTTTTTTAAATTTATCCAATTTCCGATTTTTTTCGACTATTCCACTTCTAAATTCGACTTTTTGACTTTATGACTATTTGGACAAAAAAACTTTTCGAAAAATGTTATTTCTATAGAAATAAAATTTTGACAACATTTTCGATTGAAATAAAATTTTGACAAAGTTTTCTATAGAAATAACATTTTGACAAAATTTTCTATAGAAATAAAATTTTGACTAAATTTTTTGCAGAAATAAAATTTTGCCAAATTTTCAATGGAAATAAAATTTTGACAAAATTTTCTATAGAAATAAAATTTTGACAAAATTTTCTATAGAAATAAAATTTTGACTAAATATTTTAAAGAAATAAAATTTTGACAAAATCTTCTATAGAAATAAAATTTTGACAAAATTTTCTATAGAAATAAAATTTTGACAAAATTTTCTATAGAAATAAAATTTTGATAAAATTTTCTATAGAAATAAAATTTGGACAAAATTTTCTATAAAATAAAATTTTGATAACATTTTCTATAGAAATAAAATTTTGATAAAATGTTCTATAGAAATAAAATGTTAACAACATTTTCTATAAAAATAAAATTTTGATAAAATTTTCTATAGAAATTAAATTTTGATAAAAATTTCTATAGAAATAAAATTTTGACAAAATTTTCTATAGAAATAAATTTTTGACAACATTTTCAATAGAAATAAAATTTTTTACAAAATTGTTTGTATAAATAAAATTTTGCAAAATCTTCTATACAAATAAAACTTTGAGAAATTTTTCTGTAGAAAAATAAGTCTTGACAAAATTTTCTATAGTAATAAAATTTTGACAAAATTTTCTATAGAAATAAAATTTTGACAAAATTTTCTATAGAAATAAAATTTTGACAAAAAAAAAAAAAAAAATAAAACTTGACAAAATTTCTTACAGAAATAAAATTTTGACAACAATTTCTATAGAAATAAAATTGTTACAAAATTGTCTATATAAATAAAATTTTGCAAAATCTGCTATACAAATAAAATGTTGAGAAAATTTTCTGTAGAAAAATAGGTCTCGACAAAATTTTCTACAGACATAAAGTTTGGATAAAATTTTCAATACAAATAAAATTTTGACAAAATTTTCTATAGAAATAAAATTTTACTTGTTGTTTTGATCTCAGCTTAAAAACCATTGCGTTGACCAAATACCAGAGTAGCTTAACCAACAGAGAAAAAGAATGTTTGTCATGGACTGCAAGATGGTTGGATGGACGCACGTTTCGAAATTACCACATTCCTCATCAGCATCCTCTACTTGCAGCAAAACTATCAACCAATTATCAGAACAAATTCTGGTAGTTCACCAAACCCAAAATGAACCACACTTGAACCTTCCGAAAAAAGGTTTATGATAGTCGGCTTATGCCGAAATAAATTCGTACAAACATTTCTCTTTTCCTTTGGCACCTTCAAATCATCGATTTGAGTGCAGTTGGCTGGGTTTATTTTGAGCGTGCTTACTCTTACTTCATTCGTTTTGTTGTTGTTGGTTTGAACTTCAATCATATTTGTTGTTTTGATATCAGCTACTACCAGAATTTGTTCTAATATTTGGTTGATAGTTTTGCTGCAATCATCTTGCAGTCTATAGGGCTTTGCCCAAATAAATTTGACAATTATTTTTTTCCTCTGTTGGTTAAGCTACTCTTGTAGTTTAGCCAACAAAATGGTTTTTAAGCTGAGACCAAAACAACAAATATGATTGAAGTACAAACCAACAATAACAAAACAAAACGAATAAAGTACAATTTTGACAAAATTTTCTATATAAATAAAATTTTTACAAAATTTTCTATGAAAATAAAATTTTGATAAAATTTTCTATGAAAGTAAATTTTTGACAAAATTTTCTATAGATATAATTTGTTAACAAAGTATTTGATAGAAATTGAATCTTGACAATATTTTCTATAGAAATAAAATTTTGACAAAATTTTCTATAGAAATGAAATTTTGACAAAATTTTGGATAGAAACAAATTTTTGCAAATTAATTCTATAGTAATAAATTTTTGACAAACTTCATAATACGGCTTTTGTAAAGTTGGTAGTATTTTGTTAAAATTTCCTTCAAATTTTGGTAGATTATTCATGGCACGGTTTGCAACCGTGAACTAAATAGGGGACTAATATTTAGAAGTTCTGTAGCTTTTGCAATAGCGAATTTCTTCGCCTGAAAAATGCTGTAGGCTTTGCCCAACATAAGGACTCACCGATTCCCATCTCTTGTAGTAAATAACACTGCCTGTGTCCTAGGCCAGTTTAGAAATGTATATTGTTCTCGCCCCATACCTTTATGCCGGGGATAATTGAGTTCAAATTACCCTCATAAACATGTTGATTGCCACATATTCTGTTCTTATATGTTGTTGTTGTGAAATTTTTCTTTCTATAGAAAATTTTGTCAAAATTTTATTTCTACAGAATATTGTGTCAAAATTTTATTTCTATAGAAAATTTTGTCAAAAATTCATTTCTATAGGAAATTTTGTCAAAATTTTATTTCTATGGGAATTTTCGTCTGTTTTCTATGAAAATTTTTGTTAAAATTTGTTTTCTATGCAAAATTTTGTTTAAACTTGTTTTCTACGAAAAATTTTGTCAAAATTTTATTTCTATTGAAATTGTGTCAATATTTTTTTCTTTCGAGAATTTTGTCAAAATTTTATTTTTATAGAAAATTTTGTCAAAATTTTATTTTTATAGAAAATTGTATTTCTATAGAAAGTTTTGTCAAAATTTTATTTCTATAGAAAATTTGCCAAAATTTTATTTCTACAGAATATTGTGTTAAAATTTTATTTCTATAGAAAATTTTGTCAAAAATTCATTTCTATAGGAAATTTTGTCAAAATTTTATTTCTATGGGAATTTTTGTCTGTTTTCTATGAAAAATTTTGTTAAAATTTGTTTTCTATGCTATATTTTGTTTAAACTTGTTTTCTATGAAAAATTTTGTCAAAATTTTATTTCTATTGAAATTATGTCAATATTTTTTTCTTTCGAGAATTTTGTCAAAATTTTATTTTTATAGAAAATTTCGTTAAACTTTTATTTCTATAGAAAATTTAGTAAAAATTTTATTTCTATAGAAAATTGTATCAAATTTTATTTCTATAGAAAATTATGTCAAATTTTATTTCTATTGAAAATTTTGTCAAAATTATATTTCTATCGAACATTTTGTCAAAATTTTATTTCCATAAAAAATTTTGTCAAAATTTTATTTCTATAGAAAATTTGGCACCATTTTATTTCTATAGAAAATTTTGTCAAAATGTTATTTCTATAGAAAATATTGTCAACATTTTATTTCTATAGAAAATTTTGTCAAAATTTGTTTCTATAGATAATTTTATAAAAATTTTATTTCAATAGAACAGTTGGTCATATTTATATTTCTATAGAAAAATTTGTCAAAATTTTATTTCTGTAGAAAATGTTGTCAAAATTTTATTTCTATATAAAATTGTGTCAAAATTTTAGTTCAATAAAACGTTTGGTCAACTTTTTATTTCTATAGAAAATTTTGTCAAAATTTTATTTCTATAGAAAATTTTGTAGAAATTTTATTTGTCAAAATTTTATTTCAATAGAGCATTTGGTCAAATTTTTATTTTATTTCTATGGGAAATTTCGTCAAAATATTATTTCTTTAGGAAATTTTTTCATAATTGTATTTCTATAAAAAAATTTATTTAAATTTGTTTTCTATGAAAAATTTTGTTAACATTTGTTTTCTATGCAAAATTTTGTTTAAATTTGTTTTCTATAGAAAATTTTGTCAAAATCATATTTCTATAGATAATTTTGTCAAAATTATATTTCCATAAAAAATTTTGTCAAAATTTTATATCAATACAACATTTGGTCAAATTTTTATTTCTATATAAAATTTTGTCAAAATTTTATTTCTATAGAAAATTTTGTCAAAATTTCTATTGAAAATTTTCTCAAAGTACCTCTTAGGTGGAAGGATATATTTTGGAAAATCTACCAAAATAACAAGAATTCTAATAATCTACTAAATAGTAAAAAATCTACCATTTTTTTGTTTTCTATAGAAAACTTTGTCAAAATTTTATTTCTATTGAAATTTTATCAAAATTTTATTTTTATAGAAAATTTCGTCAAAATTTTATTTTTATAGAAAATTTCGTCAAACTTTTTTTCTATAGAAAATTTAGTAAAAATTTTATTTCTATAGAAAATTGTGTCAAATTTTATTTCTATAGAAAATTATGTCAAATTGTATTTCTATAGAAAATTTTGTCAAAATTTTATTTCTATAGAAAATTTTGTCAAAATTTTATTTCTATAGAAAATTTTGTCAAAATTTTATTTCTATAGAAAATTTTGTCAAAATTTTATTTCTACAGAAAATTTTGTCAAAATTTTATTTCTATAGAAAATTTTGTCAAAATTTATTTCTATAGATAATTTTGTCAAAATTATATTTCTATCGAAAATTTTGTCACAATTTTACTTCCATAAAAATTTTTGTCAAAATTTTATTTCTATAGAAAATTTTAGCACAATTTTATTTCAATAGAACATTTGGTCAAATTTTGTCAAAATTTTATTTCTACAGAATATTGTATCAAAAATTCATTTCTATAGGAAATTTTATCAAAATTGTTTAGGAAGTTTTGTCAAAATTTTATTTCTATGGGAAATTTCGTCAAAATTTTATTTCTATGGGAAATTTTGTCAAAATATTATTTCTATAGGAAATTTTGTAATAATTTTATTTCTATAGAAAATTTTGTTAAAATTTGTTTTTTTATGAAAAATTTTGTTAAAATTAGTTTTCTATGCAAAATTTTGTTTAAATTTGTTTTCTATAGATATTTTTATTTCTATAGAAAATTTTGTCAAAATTTTATTTCTATAGAAAATTTTGTCAAATTTTTATTTCATTAGAAAAATTTGTCAAAATTTTATTTCTATTGAAAATTTTGTCAATATTTTTTTCTTTCGAAAAGTTTGTCAAACTTTTATTTTTATAGAAAATATTGTCAACATTTTATTTCCATAGAAAATATTGTCAACATTTTATTTCTATAGAAAATTTTGTCAAAATTTTATTTTTATAGAAAATTTTGTCAAAATTTATTTCTATAGATCATGTTGTCAAAATTTTATTTCAATAGAACATTTGGTCAAACGTATATTTCTATAGAAAATTTTGTCAAAATTTTATTTCTGTAGAAAATTTTGTCAAAATTTTATTTCTATAGATAATTTTGTCAAAATTTTATTTCTATAGAACATTTGGTCAAATTTTTATTTCTATAGAAAATTTTGTCAAAATTTTATTTCAATAGAAAATTTTGTCAAAATTTGTCAAAATTTTATTTCTATAGAAAATTTTGTCAAAAATTTTATTTCTATAGAAAATTTTGTCAAAATTTTATTTCTAAAGAAAATTTTGTCAAAGTACCTCTTAGGTGGAGGGATATGTTTTGGAAAATCTACAAAAATAACAAGGATTCTAATAATCTACTAAATAGTAAAAAATCTAGCATTTTTTGGTAGACTAGTAGCATCTGTGGCAGTCGTGGTCTATATATGTAAGCACTTTCCCTTCAAACTTGTACCTCCTAAAAGTATGCAACTGAAGTAATCATTGCAACTAGTGAAGTATTGTAGAAGTTAATATTTGTGCTAATTTAATTTAGACCTTCATAGAACCAGATAGTTCACAAATCTATATTAAAAATCTGTTAACAATGGGTTTAATTCTGCATGTATTACAATTGTGTCACTTTTTATTGCGAATGACACATTTCGTACCATTTGTCCATATATCCTCAAACCTATTCACAGTTTTTGCTTATCTTCATTGTGTTACTCTCCATATTATTTTTCTTCTATACAAAATAATTAAATATATCACATTATGACAACATAATAAACATTTCGTATTAATTATCAGTTAATTAAATGTGGTTATATTACTTTCAATTCATGTGTATTTAATTCAAAGGAAACCAACAAGAAAAAAAGTTAATATTATTTAACAATTGAAAAGTAAATTTAATATAAAAACCATAATGGCATCAACCACAAAACACATATAACAAACACATATACGCAAATACATAAATGCAAATGCATGTGGAAACATTTTAATTGAAATGTAATTCATAGCAAGTATGAATTACCTTTGAAAAATGTCGTCATAGGTTCCGGGCCCGGCTTATGCTTCTAGCTCGAAAATGTTCACCATTTAATTCCATTTGTAGGCGTGGTGAATCTGTTAAGTTGCTACAAACAATTTGTTACATTTTTAAACCCTTCTGAGTACGTATATCAGCCAAAATCGTAAAGCTTGACTACGATAAGGCTGTCAGTAGCAACACTGGAGTTGTGAAATCCCGCCAAATAAAAGGTAACTCTCGTATGATTGTTACAATTGTTTTACAATCATTTACAAGTAAAATAATTATTTTCGATGGTATTGTGATTGTAATAACCATATAATTATTATAGTGCAGAAATATTGCATTGGGAATGGCATACAGTAAATTTACAATTTTTTTTTTACTCCTTTGATATTTTTGCTCTGATACTCTTTGACGTTGAACACACTTTCATGGGTCTGCATGCTCATAATTGAAGCCAAGCAAACAAAAAAAATCACACCAAACCATATACGTATGTGCATAAATACAAAAATTGTGGAATAAACCACAATTAAATGTATTTTTATTTCGATTTGTTTTTGTTGTTTCGTTCGGTTTCTTCCTCGGTATTTAAAATAGTGCTGCATTCAGCCATATTCACTCATTCATTTATTCATTCATATAGTGAAAGAAGTTAATTAAAACAATATTTAAAGCCTACCAAATAAGTGAATGTTTTGAATATGAGAAACGAAAAAAAAATACAAGCAGGGATGGGTAAACATCTGTAGAAAATTTGGCAAAATTTTATTTCTATAGCAAATTTTGTCAGAATTTTATTTCTATAGAAAATTTTGTCAAAATTTTATTTCTATAGCAAATTTTGTCAAAATTTTAATTCTATAGCAAATTTTGTCAAAATTTTATTTCTATAGAAAATTTTGTCAAAATTTCATTTCAATAGCAAATTTTTTCAAAGTTTTATTTCTATAGAAAATTTTGTCAAAATTTTATTTCTATAGAAAAGTTTGTCAAATTTTTATTTTTGTAGAAAATTTTGTCAAAACTTTCTTTCTAAAGAAAATTTTGTCTAAATTTTATTTCTATAGAAAATTTTGTCAAAATTTTATTTCTATAGAAAAGTTTCTCAAAATTTTAGTTCTATAAAAAATTTTGTCAAAATTTTATTTCTATAGGAAATTTTGTCAATTATTTGGTTATTTTTATAGAAAATTTTGTCAAAATATTATTTCAATAGAAAATTTCTTTAAAATTTTATTTCTAAAGAAAACTTGGTCAAAATTTTCTTTCTATTGAAAATTTTTTCAAAATTTTATTTCAATAGAATTTTTTCAAAATTTTGTTTTTATAGAAAATTTTGTAAAAATTTAATTTTTGTAGAAAATGTGTCAAAATATTATATTTATAGAAAAACTTCTCAAAATTTTATTTCGATAGAAAATTTGGTTAAAATTTTATTTCTATAGAAAATTTTGTCAAAATTTTATTTCTATAGAAAATTTTGTCAAAATTTCATTTCTATAGAAAATTTTGTCAAAATTTTATTTCCATAGAAAAGCTTTATTTCTATAGAAAATTTTGACAAAATTTCATTTCTATAGAAAATTTTGTCACAATTTCATTTCTATAGAAAATTTTGTCAAAATTTTATTTCTAAAATTCTATAGTTCTATAGAAAATTTTATCAAAATTTTAGTTCTATAGAAACTTTTGTCAAAATTTTATTTCTATAGAAAATTTTGTCAAAATTTTAATTCTATAGAAAATGTGGTCAAAAATTTATTTCTATAGAAAAATTTGTCAACATTTTATTTCTATAGAAAATTTTGTCAAAATTTTATTTCAATAGAAAATTTTTTCAAAATTTTATTTCGATAGAAAATTTTATTAAATTTTATTTCCATAGAAAATTTGGTGAAAATTTTCTTTCTATAAAAAATTTGGTCAAAATTTTATTTCTATTGAAAATTTTGTCAAAATTTTATTTCTATAGAAAATTTTGTAAAAAGGTTATTGCTATTGAAAATTTTGTCAAAATGTTATTTCTATAGAAAAGTTTGTAAAATTTTTATTTTTATAGAAAAATGTGACAAAATTTTATTTCTATAGAAAATTATGTCAAAATTTTATTTCCATAGAAAATTTTATCAAAATTGTATTTCTATAGAAAATTTTGTCAAAATTTTATTTCTATAGAAAATTTTGTAGAATTTTTATTTTTGTAGAAATTTTGGTCAAAATTTTATTTCTATAAAAAATTTGGTCAAACTTTTATTTCTATAGAAAATTTGGTCAAAAATTTATTTCTATAGAAAATTTGGTCAAAATTTGATTTCTTTAGAAAATTTTGTCAAAATTTTCTTTCTATAGAAAATTTTGTCAAAATTTTATTTCTATAGAAAATTTTGTCAAAATTTTACTTCTATATAAAATTTTGTCAAAATTTTATTTCTATTGAAATATTTGTCAAAATTTTGTTGTTATAGAAAATTTTGTCAAAATTTTATTGCTATAGAAAATTTTGTCAAAATTTTAGTTCAATAGAAAATTTTGTCAAAATTTTATTTCTATAGAAAATTTTGTAAAAATTTTGTTTCTATAGAAAAGTTTGTCTAAATTTTATTTCTATAGAAAATTTTGTCAAAATTTTCTTTCTATAGAAAATTTGGTCAAAATTTTATTTCTATAGAAAATTTTGTCAAAATTTTAGTTCAATAGAAAATTTTGTTAAAATTTTATTTCTATGACAAATTTTGTCAATATTTTTTTTCTATAGAAAAGTTTTTCAAAATTTTATTTTTATAGAACATTTTGTCAAGATTTTATTTCTACAGAAAATTTAGTCAAAATTTTCTTTCTATAGAAAATTTGGTCAAAATTTTATTTCTATAGAAATTTTTGTCAAAATTTTAGTTCAATAGAAAATTTTGTTAAAATTTTATTTCTATAGAAAATTTGGTTAAAATTTGATTTCTTTAGAAAATTTTGTCAAAGTTTTCTTTCTATAGAAAATTTTGTCAAAATTTTATTTCTATAGAAAATTTTGTCAAAATTTTACTTCTATAGAAAATTTTGTCAAAATTTTATTTCTATTGAAATATTTGTCAAAATTTTGTTGTTATAGAAAATTTTGTCAAAATTTTATTGCTATAGAAAATTTTGTCAAAATTTTAGTTCAATAGAAAATTTTGTCAAAATTTTATTTCTATAGAAAATTTTGTAAAAATTTTGTTTCTATAGAAAAGTTTGTCTAAATTTTATTTCTATATAAAATTTTGTCAAAATTTTCTTTCTATAGAAAATTTGGTCAAAATTTTATTTCTATAGAAAATTTTGTCAAAATTTTAGTTCAATAGAAAATTTTGTTAAAATTTTATTTCTATGACAAATTTTGTCAATATTTTTTTCTATAGAAAAGTTTTTCAAAATTTTATTTTTATAGAACATTTTGTCAAGATTTTATTTCTACAGAAAATTTAGTCAAAATTTTCTTTCTATAGAAAATTTGGTCAAAATTTTATTTCTATAGAAATTTTTGTCAAAATTTTAGTTCAATAGAAAATTTTGTTAAAATTTTATTTCTATAGAAAATTTTGTCAAAATTTTACTACTATAGAAAATTTTGTCAAAATTTTATTTCTATTGAAATATTTGTCAAAATTTTGTTGTTATAGAAAATTTTGTCAAAATTTTATTGCTATAGAAAATTTTGTCAAAATTTTAGTTCAATAGAAAATTTTGTCAAAATTTTATTTCTATAGAAAATTTTGTAAAAATTTTGTTTCTATAGAAAAGTTTGTCTAAATTTTATTTCTATATAAAGTTTTGTCAAAATTTTCTTTCTATAGAAAATTTGGTCAAAATTTTATTTCTATAGAAAATTTTGTCAAAATTTTAGTTCAATAGAAAATTTTGTTAAAATTTTATTTCTATGACAAATTTTGTCAATATTTTTTTTCTATAGAAAAGTTTTTCAAAATTTTATTTTTATAGAACATTTGGTCAAGATTTTATTTCTACAGAAAATTTAGTCAAAATTTTCTTTCTATAGAAAATTTGGTCAAAATTTTATTTCTATAGAAATTTTTGTCAAAATTTTAGTTCAATAGAAAATTTTGTTAAAATTTTATTTCTATAGCAAATTTTGTCAAAATTTTATTTCTATAGAAAATTTTGTCAAAATTTTATTTCTATAGATAATTTTTTTAAAACTTTAATTCTATAGAAAATGTGGTCAAAATTTATTTATATAGGAAATGTTGTCAAAATTTTCTTTCTATAGAAAAGTTTGTCTAAATTTTATTTCTATGGAAAATTTTGTCAAAATTTTATTTCTATAGAAATTTTTGTCAAAATTTTATTTCTATAGAAATTTTTGTCAAAATTTTATTTCGATAGAACATTTTGTCAAAATTTTATTTCTACAGAAAATTTTGGTCAAAATTTTCTTTCTATAGAAAATTTTGTCAAAAATTTCTTTCTATAGAAAATTTTGTAAAAATTTTCTTTCTATAGAAAATTTTGTTTTTATAGAAAATTTTGTCAAAATTTTATGTCTACAGAAAATTTTGTCAAAAATTTCTTTTTATAGAAAATTTTGTCAACATTTTTTTTTATAGAAAATTTTGTCAAAATTTTATTTCTGTAGAAACGTTTGACAAAATTTTATTTCTATAGAAAATTTTGTCAAAATTTCTATTTTATAGAAAATATGGTCAAAAATTTATTTCTATAGAAAATTTTGTCAAAATTGTATTTCTATAGAAAATGTGGTCAAAATTTTTTTCTATAGAAAATTTGGTCAAAATTTTATTTCTATAGAAAATTTTTTCAAAATATTATTTCTATAGAAAATTTTGTCAAAATTTTGTTTTTGTTTGCAGAACAATTTTTTAATCTGCCATCTGCAAAATGCAAATTATCATAGCTGTGAAAAGAAATGCTTTTCCGCAAGAAACTACTGAAATAAAAAATTTCAACGAGTATTTGATGACCTTTCTCTACAGGCGGACCCCCACTTTTTCAAACCTTCTAATGTCGAAGATAGCATGTTATTCTCTGGTCAACTTGATTGAATTAAAATATTTGTTTGTACTAAATAACAATGGCTGACTGATGCTTCATTTTGTAGGTTCTCTTATGCATCAACAATCAAAAACATAAGTCGCAGCTATCTGCATTTTTTCCAATTTAAGAAGTGTCATAGTATGACAAAAACATGTCACAAAAAATGTAAAAAGTATTCCATTTAGTGGCACAAATGTGTCACTACATGGAAAAAGTGGCTAATTTGCCATAAAGTAACAACGGCAATATTCCAATATTTCAACTCAAATGACATCATGGGCACCGTGTACATTTTGAGATCTCCCCACCTCGGATCGCTTGCTCTGTTGTATTTACACTGTAATAGTAGTGCAAGTATAATTTTCAACAGCACTTTTTAAATTTGTATATGAATTGCAATTGCTATTTTAATTATGCTTAAGTTGAGTTATTAAAATACGAGTTGAATTGTTTTCCCGGCAAATGGTTTTACTTTACTCTTCAATCGCCCTCTCTTTTGGCATTTCCATGTGTAATTTGGTGTATTGTGAATGTAATTGTTTGTTTGCAGTTTGCAATTGTAATCACGTTTTTGTTTTTTGTGCTTTTTGTACAAACGAAGTATGGGTGATGGGCAGTGGGAAGGACAGACAAACTCCAAAAGTACTGCACACTCTGGGGTGTCATTAAAGTGTTCCAAGTAAATGCAAATGCTGCGGAATAACAGCAATGCTAAATGAAAGTCTGAACATTTTTGGCCAACCAAAACGGGGCAGTGCACTCTATCTTATACGGATTTCATAGACGAATTCTACAACCTAAAATAGCTATAACGAAGACCAGAGAACAAACTCAGTGGGGTGAGAGGAAAATTGCAACAAAAACAAACAAAATCTAAATCTAAACTAATAGCAAATAAAATATAGACTTGGGAACGAAACTCATAGGGGGGATGAGGGAAATTGCAATAAAAGCAAAAAAAATCTAAATCTAAACTAATAGCAAATAAAATATAGTTCACAGTCATATTTATTTCAATATTTGCTTCTTGTGGGGATTTCTGTGTTTTAGTTTTCTTTTCAACCCTTTGGGGGGCCTTGTCGATTTTATGGTTTTCATTGTTAGAAGTGAGTATATTAAATTTATTATTTCAATTGTAGCATAGTCGTATATTTAGGTTAGGTAAAAGTGGAAGCCCACTTTTTCAGACTGTTTTCTAGGGCTTACTTTTGCAATCTCTTTTATTGGTAATATTTCAGCCTGCAAAATATAATAAAAAATATTTATAAAAATAACAAGTAACGAAAGTCTAAAGTCGGGCGGGGCCAACTATATTATACCACTTTGTAGATCTAAATTTTCGATACCATATCACATTCGTCAAATGTGTTAGGTGCTATATATAAAGGTTCGTCCCAAATACATACATTTAAATATCACTCAATTTGGACAGAATTTGATAGACTTTTACGAAATCTATAGACTCAAAATTTAAGTTGGCTAATGCACTAGGGTGGAACACAATGTTAATAAAAAACAAGTATATACGGCCGTAAGTTCGGCCAGGCCGAAGCTTATGTACCCTCCATCATGGATTGCGTAGAAACTTTTTCTAAACACTGCCATCCACAATCGAATTACTTAAGTTGCGGTAACGCTTGCCGATGGCAAGGTATCTTAAAACCTCCTAACACCATCTTCTAAATTGTATGTAAGTCCATACGTGGTATATATTAAATCAAAAAAGATCGATCCAATACGTATATAATTCAGTTTGACAAAGTAGACATAAAATTTTGACAAAATTTTCTACAGAAATAAAATTTTAACAAAATTTTCTATAGAAATAAAAATTTTGACAAAATTTTCTATAGAAAGAAAATTTTGATAAAAATTTCTACAGAAATAAAATTTTAACAAAATTTTCTATAGGAATAGATTTTTGACAAAATATTCTATAGAAATAAAATCTTGGTAGATTATTTTTGGCTCGAGTGGCAACCATGATTATGAACCGAATAAAATTTGAACAAAATTTTCTATAGAAATAAAATTTTGACAATGATGAAAATTTTATTGTGAACCGAATAAAATTTTAACAAAATTTTCTCTAGAAATAAAATTTTGACAAAATTTTCTATAGAAATAAAATTTTTACAAAATTTTCTATATAAATAAAATTTTGGTAGATTAATTTTGGCTCTAGTGGCAACCATGGTTATGAACCGATATGGACCAATTTTTGAGTGATTGGACCAATTGTTGTATGGTTGTTAGCGACCATATACTAACACCACGTTCCTAATTTGAACCGGATCGGATGAATTTTGCTCCTCCAAGAGGCTCCGGAGGTCAAATCTGGAGAACGTTTTATATGGGGGCTATATATAATTATGGACCGATATGGACCAATTCTGGCACGGTTGTTAAAGATCATATACTAACACCATGTTCAAAATTACAACCGGATTGGGTGAAATTTGCTTCTCTTGGAGACTTCGCAAGCCAAATCTGGGGATCGGCTTATATGGGGCCTATATATAATTATGAACCAATGTGGACCAATTTTTGCATGGATATTAGAGACCATATAACAATACCAAGTACCAAATTTCAGCCGGATCGGATGCAATTTTCTTCTCTTTGGGGCTTCGCAAGCCAAATCTGGAGATCGGTTTATATGGGGTCCATATATAATTATGGACCGATGTGGACCAATTTTTGCATGGTTATTAGAGACCATATACCAACATCATGTACCAAATTTCAGCCGGATCGGATGAAATTTGCTTCTCTTTGAGGCTCCGCAAGCCAAATCTGGGGATCGGTTTATATGGGGGCTATATATAATTATGGACCGATGTGCACCAATTTTTGCATGATTGTTAGAGACCATCTACCAACACCATGTACCAAATTTCAGCCGGATCGGATGAAATATGCTTCTCTTAGAGGCTCCACAAGCCAAATCTGGGGATCGGTTTATATGGGGGCTATATATAATTATGGACCGATGTGGACCAATTTTTGCATGATTGTTAGAGACCATCTACCAACATCATGCACCAAATTTCAGCCGGATCGGATGAAATATGCTTCTCTTAGAGGCTCCACAAGCCAAATCTGGGGATCGGTTTATATGGGGGCTATATATAATTATGGACCGATGTGGACCAATTTTTGCATGGTTGTTAGAGACCATATACCAACACCATATACCAAATTTTAGCCGGATCGGATGAAATATGCTTCTGTTAGAGGCTCCACAAGCCAAATCTGAGGGTCCCTTTATATGGGGGCTATACGTAAAAGTGGACAGATATGGCCCATTTTCAATACCATCCGACCTACATCGATAACAACTACTTGTGCCAAGTTTCAAGTCGATAGCTTGTTTCGTTCGGAAGTTAGCGTGATTTCAACAGACGGACGGACGGACGGACGGACGGACATGCTTAGATCGACTCAGAATTTCACCACGACCCAGAATATATATACTTTATGGGGTCTTAGAGCAATATTTCGATGTGTTACAAACGGAATGACAAAGTTAATATACCCCCATCCTATGATGGAGGGTATAAAAATTGGGCTGCTGAATTTAAACGTGGTCGTACAAGCATTGAAGGTGAACCACGTAGTGGACGTCCAAAAACAGCAACAACAACAGAAATTGTAGCCAAAGTGCATGATATGGTATCAAATGATCGACGAATAAAAGTGCGTGAAATTGCTAATATCATGGGCAGCGTTGCCAGAATTATTTCAGCAAAAACCGCTAGATTTGTCCAAAAAACTAGCCAAAAAATGTTAAAAAATAGCTAGAAAAAAGCTAAATTTTTTGTATCAAAAGTCACATTTTTGATTTAAATTTAACAAACATAAAGGCTTTATATCACTTAAAATGCATATTATTTTAATTGTATTCATTTTATTTCCATTTCTGTGAGACTGTAAGAAAATCTATGTCATATTAGCTCTGTTTTGAAAAAGCTAAATGCATTTTTTCCCGCTAAACGTCTTCGAAAAAAGCCAAACCTAGCGGGAAAAAAGCTAAATTGGCAACGCTGATCATGGACATCTCAAATGATCGAGTCCATTTAATTTTGCATGAAGAATTACAGATGAAAAAGTTTTCTGCAAGATGGGTGCAGAAAACATTTCTCAAGCTTGTTTGGATAGTTTTAAGCGAAATAAAATGGATTTTAAGCGTCGTTTCCTAACTACTCCAGAGACAAAAGAACAATCCAAACAATGGACTGAAGCTGGATGAAGTGCCCCAAAAGAAGGCAAAAACAATTCAATCGGCTGGTAAGGTTATGGCAACGGTTTTTTGAAAAACTAACTATTTTCATTCATTGATAGGCTAAGAAGTTTCCGAACCGTCCTCGTACTTTCTAGCTCATATGGGTAAATCTACGATCCATCACCTATCATAGACTTGTTTCGAAGCACAGCGATTGTATTTTTGGAGCATCTTCTTCGACTAATCGACACTAGCCTTTTTATACCCTTCGACACACTGTGAAACACTATAAGTTATATATTTGTATGCAACATCCACAAGGAGACGTGATAGACACGTGTTTTGGCAGAAATGCTTATGGTGGGCCCCTGAGTACGATTGCCACAGTTGGTAGAATTCTACTAAAAATGGTAGATTTTTTTACTGTTTGCTAGATTGGTCGACCTATTTAATGTTTTGGTAGATTTTGCAAACTATTCCTCTTCAACTAAGTGCTAAATAGAAATAACATTTTGACAGAACTAAAATTTTGACGACATTTTCTACAGAAATAAAATTTTGACAACATTTTTTATACAAATAAAATTTTAGAAAACTTTTCTGTAGAAATAAAAGTTTCACAAAATTTTCTATAGAAATAAAAATTTGACAAAATTTTCTATAGAAATAAAATTAAAAAAAAAAATTCTATAGAAATAAAATTTTGCGAAATTTTTTTATAGAAGTAAAATTTTCTGTTGAAATTAAATTTATAAAAATTTTCTATAGAAATAAAATTTTGACAAAATTTATTATAGAAATACAATTTTGACAAATTATTCTATAGAAACGACATTTTCAATAGAAATAAAATTTTGACAAAATTTTCTATAGAAATAAAATTTTGACAAAATTTTCTATAGAAATAAAATTTTGACACAATTTGCTATACAAATAAAATTTTGACAAAATTTTCAATAGAAGTAAAATTTTGACAAAATTTGCTATAGAAATAAAATTTTGACAAAAAGGTTCAAGTGTAGTTCACTTTGGATTGAGTGTATTATCCGAATTTATTCTGATAATTGGTTGATAGTTTTGCTGCAAGTAGAGGATGCTGATGAGGAATGTGGTAATTCCGAAACGTGCGTCCATCCAACCATCTTGCAGTCTATAAGGCTTTGCCCAAATAAATTTGACAAACATTCTTTTCCTCTGTTGGTTAAGCTACACTTGTAGTTTAGTCAATGCATGGTTTTAAGATGAAATCAAAAACAACAATAATGAAATAAAATTTGGCAAAACTTTCTATAGAAATAAAATTTTGACAAAATTCTCTGAAGAAACAAAACTTTGACAGACTTTTCTGTAGAAATAAAATGTTGACAAAATTTTCTGTAGAAATGTAATTTTGACAAACCTTGCTGTAGAAATAAAATTTTGGCAAAATTTTCTGTGGAAATAAAATTTAGACAAAATTTTCTATACAAATAAAATTTAGACAAAATTTTCTATAGACATACAATTTTGACAAACTTTCTATAGAAATAACACTTTTGACCAAAATTTTCTATATAAATAAAATTTTCAAAAAATTGTCTATAGAAGTAAAATTTTTAAAAAATTTTCTATAGAAATGAAATTTCGACATAATTTTTTATCGAAATAAAATTTTGACATAATTTTTTATAGAAATAAAATTTTGAAAAAATTTTCTATAGAATTAAAATTTAGACAAAATTTTCTATAGAAATAAAATTTTGACAAAATTTTTATGGAAATAAAATTTCGACAAAATTTTCTATAAAAAATAAAATTTTGACAAAATTTTTATGGAAATAAAATTTCGAAAAAATTTTCTATACAAAAATAAAATTTCGACAAAATTTTTTGTAGAAATAAAATTTTGACAAAATTTTCTATAGAAATAAAATTTTGACAAAATTTTCTGTAGAAATAAAATTTTGACAAAATTTTCGGTAGAAATAAAATTTTGACAAAATTTTCGGTAGAAATAAAATTTTGACAAAATTTTCGGTAGAAATAAAATTTTGACAATATTTTGTGTAAAAATAAAATTTTGACAAAATTTTATATAGAAATAAAATTTTGACAAAATTTTGTATGGAAATAAAATTTTTACAAAATTTTCTATAGAAATAAAATTTTTACAAAATTTTCTATAGAAATAAAATTTTCAAAACATTTTCTATAGAAATAAAATTTTGGTAGATTATTTTTGGCTCGAGTGGCAACCATGATTATGAACCGATATGGACCAACTTTTGTGTGGTTGGGGATCGGCTATATATAACTATAGACCGATATGGACCAATTTTGACATGGTTATTAGCGGCCATATACTAACACCATGTTCCAAATTGCAACCGGATCGGATGAATTTTGCTTCTCCAAGAGACTCCCGAGATCAAATCTAGGGAACGGTTTATATGGGGGCCATATATAACTATGGACCGATATGGACCAATTTTTGCGCGGTTGTTAGAGACCAACCGGATGTAGTTTGCTTCTCTTATATGATCCGCAAACCAAATTTCAATCGGATGGGATGAAATTTGCTTCTCTTAGAGGATCCGCAAACCAAGTTTGGGGATCGGTGTATTTGGGGGCTAAATATAATTATGGACCGATATGGACCAATTTTTTCTATGGTTGCTAGAGACCATATACTTACACCATGTACCAAATTTCAGCCATACAAAATATGCTACTCTTAGAGGCTCCGCAAGCCAAATCTGGGGGTCCGTTTATATTGGGGCTATACGTAAAAGTGGACCGATATGGCCCATTTGCAATACCATCTGACCTACATCAATAAAAACTACTTGTGCCAAGTTTCAAGTCGATAGTTTGTTTCGTTCGGAAGTTAGCGTGATTTCAACAGACGGACGGACGGACATGCTTAGATCGACTCAGAATTTCACAACGACCCAGAATATATATTCTTTATGGGGTCTTAGAGCAATATTTCGATGTGTTACAAACGAAATGACAAAGTTAATATACCCCCATCCTATGGTGGAGGGTATAATAAAATTTTGACACAATTTTCTATAGAAATAAAAGTTTTACAAAGTTTTCTGTAGAAATAAAATTTTGACAAAATTTTCTACTTAAGTAAAATTTTGACAAAATTTTCATAAGAATACAATTTTGAAACAAAAAATCTATAGACATAAAATTTTGACGAATCTTTCTATAGAAGTACAATTTTGACAAAATTTTCTATAGAAATAAAATTTTCTATAGAAATAAAATTTTCTATAGAAATAAAAGTTTTCTCTAAAAATAAAATTTTCTACAGAAATAAAAATTGGACAAAATTTTCTATAGAAATACAATTTTGAGAAATGAGAGTCTAAAATCTCTCCAAAAGTGAAACCAAAGTGGTTGTTATACTACACAGAAAAAAATTTCACGAATAATTTTCCAATTAAAATTTTAATTGAGTTTGAAAAAATATTCCATTAAAATTTTAATTGAATCAACAAATTTTTTAATTGAAACAAAAATCAATCACAACAATTAATAGTAGCAATTAATTTTTTAATTGGATCAATTAATTTTTTAATTGACCTTCAATTAATTTTTTAATTGATACTATCATTTCTGTGATTGAAGACTTTTCAATAAAAAAAATAATTGGATCAATTAATTTCGTGATTGAATAAGAAAAAATTTTTTTTTGTGTGTACGGAGTCCGAGTTAGTTTCCATATAAAGAAACTGGATATGTTCCTTCGGGAACCGTATCATTTGAACCATCAAATCCATTTGAAATTCAATATAGAATATTGCAACCTCCCACCTCCCTGAGGGTATGATGTGATAAATTTATTTCATATTGCAGGGTAATTTAGATTTGTCCTTGTCAAAAATACACTGGGTTTTTGCTTCATGTGTAAACAGAACCTTTTCCAAAGTTTCTGATTTGGTGGTTTTGTTTTTCTTTCTTTATATTTTTTGTATTCGTTTGGCTTTTTTTTTTGTTTTGTTTCAATTTCTTG
Organism: Haematobia irritans; assembly: GCF_050003625.1. NCBI lineage: Eukaryota > Metazoa > Arthropoda > Insecta > Diptera > Muscidae > Haematobia > Haematobia irritans. The sequence goes on along the minus strand of NC_134399.1, from coordinate 110,113,139 downwards.
TATATATGTGGTACTGGCCAAGAGCCAAACATTCAAAATTATTACACACATATTCAGACATACATAAATTCGATTGTTCGAATTAGTTTCTTGATCCCTTAAGTTGTTTGAGACACAAGAGGGAGGCCAGAACATGCCTTGTCGGACTATAACATAGCCTGCCAGGCACATTTGTGGCTATTTTGTAGATTTGTGTGTGTGTGTGTGTTTTTTTTGCTATTCTTAAACCATTGAGTCGTTGCCCATGATGGCCGATATTTTTGTAAAAATATTATTCTAAAATTTTTACAATTCTAAGGTAATATTTCTTATTTCCGTTCATTTTGTTGTTGTCTTAGCGGGGGTGCTACGCTATATAACAAGAAAAACACTCTGTAGTTTTTGTGCTGTAGCCCCTCGTCAGCCAGTCAGTATGCCAAAAATTAGATTTGGCTTTCATTATGCGATTAGCAAAAAACCAAAAAAAAAAAATCATTATATGGATATGCCGGCTTTCTTGAATTTGTATTTATCAGCAGAAAGTTAAAGGAAACAAAATTAAATAACAAAAATATAGTTTTTTGCCTTCTGTATTCGACATTCAAACGAACATCATAAAATTAATGCATGTACACATTTGTTAAGATTTACATGGCAGAAATTTAATTTATTTCAAAATATACCAAATTACAAATAACACATAGTACGTAATTTTTTTATGTATTAAATCCTAGCAGTAGGAAATTCATCATAAAAACATGCAATGTAGTGATGTAAGTAAAGAATAAAATGATTTGTGTGCTTGTTTATTGGGATGTAAATGCAATATATGTTTAAGAGCAACGTTTAGTGCAATTGTACATATACACGATAGCTGATTATTTTTGAAACATTTTGAAGGCATTTGATTTTATTTTTCGAGAACTACGGTTAGTTAATAGAACAGGGTGACTGATATGCAATGCAATAAAGTAAGTTGACCATGTTTAAAAAATCTGGTCTTGAAGCTTTTGGTCAATTTGTTTGCTTATTATGAAAAAAGTTTATTCTTTCTTCTTATTTAATTTTAGAAGTTTATTTATAAATTTGAAATATTATATATTATGATCTCTCTCATATTTTGCGTGTAAAAATATCCCTTGCATTGTAAATGTGTAGAATTTGATATGTTTTAACGATTTAGCTTGCACCAGCAAGGGACAGTTACTACTTCATTAAAATGGGAGAACTTACTCACAATGAACTTTGAGGGTAGAACCCAACACGAAAATTAACATTTTCTTTGATATTGAATTTCTATAGAAAACTTTGTCAACATTTTATTTCTATAGAAAAATTTGCCAAAATTTTATTTCTATAGAAAATTTTGTCATACTTTTATTTCTATAGAAAATTTTGTAAACATTTTATTTCTATAGAAAATTTTGTGACAATGTTATTTCTATGGGAAATTTTGTCAAAATTTTATTTCTATAAAAGATTTTATATCTATAGAAAATTTTGTAAAAAATTTCTTTCTATAGAAAATTTTGTAAAAAATTTTTTTCTATAGAACATTTTGTAAAAAATTTCTTTCTATAGAAAATTTTGTCAAAATTTTATTTCTATGGATTTTAGTTTTCTATAAGATATTTTGCAAATTTAATTGCTATAGAAAATTTTGTCCAAATTTTATTTCTATAAAATTCCCTATCAAATTTTTATTTCCATAGGATATTTTGTCAAAATTTTATATCTATATAGAAAATTTTGTCAAAAATTTATTTCTATAGACAATTTAGTCAAAATCTTATTTCTATAGAAAATTTTGTCAACATTTTATTACAAAATTTTTTTTCTGTGAAAAATTTTTACAAAATTTTATTTCTGTCGAAAATTCTGTAAAAATGTTGTTTCTATAGAAAATTTTGTAAAAAAAAAAATATTTCTATAGAAAATTTTGTCAACATTTTATTTTTATGGAAAATTTTGTGAAATTTTTATTTCTATAGAAAATTTTGCAAATTTTATTTCTATAGAAAATTTTGTCAATTTCTTTAAAATGTCTTATAAAAATTTTATTTCCATAGGAAATCTTATCAAAATTGTGTCATTTCTATAGACAATTTTGTCAAAATTTTATTTTAATAGAAAATTTTGTCAAAATTTTGTATACATTTTGTTACAATTTTTTTTGTGAACAATTTTTACACAATTCTATTTCTATCGAAAATTTTGTCAAAATTTTATTTATAAAATTTTTTTTGTCAAAATTTTATGTATAATTTTTTTTGTCAAAATTGTATTTATAAATTTCTTTTTCAAAATTTTAGTTCTATAGAAAATTTTGTTAAAATTTCCTTTCTATAGAAAATGGTGTCAACATTTTATTTCTATGGAAAATTTTGTCACAATTTTATTTCTATAGAAAATTTTGTCAAATTTTTATTTCTTTAGAAAATTTTGTCAACATTTTATTTCTATTGTAATTGTTCTCACAATTTTATTTACTATAGAAAATTTTGTCAAAATTTTATTTCTATAGAAAATTTTGTCAAAATTTCATTTCTATAGAAAATTTTGTCAAAATTTCATTTCTATAGAAAATTTTGTCAAAATTTTATTTCTGTAGCAAATTTTGTCAAAATTTTATTTCTATAGAAAATTTTGTCAAAATTTTATTTCTATGGAACATTTTTCAAAATTTTATTTCTATAGAAAATTTTGTCAAAATATTATTTCTATAGAAAATTTTGTGAAAATTATATTTCTATAGAAAATTTTGTCAAAATTTTATTTCTATAGAAAATTTTGTCAAAATTTTATTTCTATAGAAAACTTTGTCAAAATTTTATTTCTATAGAAAATTTTGTCAAAATATTATTTCTATAGAATATTTTGTAAAAATATTATTTCTATAGAAAATTTTGTCAAAATATTATTTCTGTAGAAAATTTTGTCAAAATTTTATTTCTATAGAAAATTTTGTCAAAATTTTATTTCTATAGAATATTTTGTAAAAATATTATTTCTATAGAAAATTTTGTCAAAATATTATTTCTATAGAAAATTTTGTGAAAATTATATTTCTATAGAAAATTTTGTCAAAATTTTATTTCTATAGAAAATTTTGTCAAAATTTTATTTCTATAGAAAACTTTGTCAAAATTTTATTTCTATACTTTGTCAAAATTATATTTCTATTCTATAGAAAACTTTGTCAAAATTTTATTTTTTAAAATATTATTTCTATAGAATATTTTGTAAAAATATTATTTCTATAGAAAATTTTGTCAAAATATTATTTCTATAGAAAATTCCGTAAAAATTTTATTTCTATAGAAAAGTTTGTCAAAATTTTATTTCTATAGAAAATTTTCTCAAAATTTTATCTCTGTAGAAAACTTTGTAAAAATTTTATTTCTATTGAAAATGTTGTCAAAATTTTATTTCTGTAGAAAATTTTTTCAAAATTTATTTATATAGAAAATCTTTTCAAAATTTTATTTCTATAGAAAATGTTGTCAAAATTTTATTTCAATAGAAAATTTTATCAAAATTTTATTTATATAGAAAATTTTGTCAAAATTTTATTTCTATAGAAAATTTTGTCAAAATTTTATTTCTATAGAAAATTTTGTCAACATTTTATTTCTATAGAAAACTTTGTCAAAACTTTATTTCTATAGAAAATTCAAAATTCTATTTCTATAGAAAATTTTGTCAAAATTTTATTTCTACAGAAAATTTTATTTCTATAGAAAAGTGTGCTAAAAGTTTTATTTCAAAAAACAATTTTGTCAAAATTTTATTTTTATAGAAAATGTTGTCAAAATTTTATTTCTATAAAAAATTTTATACATTTTTGTTTCTACAAAACAATTTTGTTAAAATTTTATTTTTATAGAACTTGTTTTTGTCAAAAATTTGTCAAAATTTTATTTCTATAAAAAATTTTGGCAAAATTTTATTTCTATAGAAAATTCTCTCAAAATTTTATTTCTATAGAAAATTTTGACAAAATTTTATTTCTATAGAAAATTTTGACACAATTTTATTTCTATAGAAAATTCTCTCAAAATTTTATTTCTATAGAAAATTTTGTCAAAATTTTATTTCTATAGAAAATTTTGTCAAACTGAATTACACATGTATTTAATCGGCGTGTTAGTATATGGTCTCTAACAACCATACAAAAATTGGTTAACATCGGTCTATAGTTATATATAGCCCCCATATAAACCGATCCCCAGATTTGACCTCCAGAACCTCTTGGAGGAGCAAAATTCATCCGAGTCTAACTGCCATGCAAAAATTGGTCCATATCGGTCTATTGTTATATATAGCCGATGACCAATCACACAAAAATTGGTCCAAGTCGCCAAAAATAATCTACCCAAAATTTTATTTGTTCAGAAAATTTTGTCAAAATTTTATTACTATAGAAAATTTTGTCAAAATTTTATTTCTATAGAAAATTATGCCAAAATTTTATTTCTATAGAAAATCTTGTCAAAATTTTATTTCGATAGAAAATTTTCTCAAAATTTTATTTCGATAGAAAATTTTGTCAAAGATTTATTTCTATAGAAAATTTTGTCAAAATTTTATTTATATAGAAAATTTTGTCAAAATTTTATTTCTACATAAAAGTTTGTCATAACTTTATTTCTATAAAAAATTTTGTCAAAATTTTATTTCTATAGAAAATTTTGTCAAAATATTCTTTCTATAGAAAATTTTGTCAAAATTGTATTTCTATAGAAAATTTTGTCAAAATTTTATTTCTATAGAAATTTTTGTGAAAATTTTATTTCTATAGAAAATTTTGTCAAAATTTTATTTCTATAGAAAATTTTGTCAAAATTTTATTTCTATAGAAAATTTTATCCAAATTTTATTTCTATAGAAAATTTTATCCAAATTTTATTTCTATAGAAAATTTTATCCAAATTTTATTTCTATAGAAATTTTTTTCAAAATTTTATTTCTATAGAAAATTTTGTCAAAATTTTATTTCTATAGAAAATTTTGTTAAAATTTTATTGCTATAGAAAATTTTATCCAAATTTTATTTCTATAGAAAATTTTGTCAAAATTTTATTTCTATAGAAATTTTTTTCAAAATTTTATTTCTATAGAAAATTTTGACAAAATTTTATTTCTATAGAAAATTTTGTCAAAATTTTATTTCTATAGAAAATTTTATCCAAATTTTATTTCTATAGAAAATTTTGTCAAAATTTTATTTATATAGAAAATTTTGTCAAAATTTTATTTCTACATAAAAGTTTGTCATAACTTTATTTCTATAGAAAATTTTGTCAAAATTTTATTTCTATAGAAAATTTTGTCAAAATTTTATTTCTATAGAAAATTTTGTCAAAATTTTATTTCTATAGAATTTTTTTTTCAAAATTTTATTTCTATAGAAATTTTTTTTAAAATTTTATTTCTATAGAAAATTTTGTCAAAATTTTATTTCTATAGAAAATTTTGTCAAAATTTTATTTCTATAGAAAATTTTATCCAAATTTTATTTCTATAGAAAATTTTGTCAAAATTTTATTTCTATAGAAATTTTTTTCAAAATTTTATTTCTATAGAAAATTTTGTCAAAATTTTATTTCTATAGAAAATTTTGTCAAAATTTTATTTCTATAGAAAATTTTGTCAAAATTGTATTACTATAGAAAATTTTATCCAAATTTTATTTCTATAGAAAATTTTGTCAAAATTTTATTTATATAGAAAATTATGTCAAAATTTTATTGCTATAGAAAATTTTATCCAAATTTTATTTCTATAGAAAATTCCGTAAAAATTTTATTTCTAGAGAAAAATTTGTCAAAATTTTATTTCTATAGAAAATTTTGTCAAAATTTTATTTCTCTAGAAAACTTTGTCAAAATTTTATTTCTATAGAAAATTTTGTCAATATTTTATTTCTATAGAAAATTTTGTCAAAATTTTATTTCTGTAGAAGATTTTGTCAAAATATTGTTTCTATAGAAAATTTTGTCAAATTTTTATTTCTATAGAAAATTTTGTCAAAATTTTATTTCTATAGAAAATTTTGTCAAAATTTTATTTCTATAGAAAATTTTGTCAAAATTTTTTTTCTATAGAAAATTTTGTCAAAATGTTATTTCTATAGAAAATTTTGTCACAATTTTGTCAAAATTTTATTTCTATAGAAAATTTTTTCAAAACTTTATTTCTATAGAAAATTTTATCCAAATTTTATTTCTATAGAAAATTTTATCAAAATTTTATTTCTATAGAAAATTTTGTCACAATTTTATTTCTATAGAAAATTTTACCTCTTTATTGGAGAGGAACTTTTTGCTAAATCTACTAAAATATCAAGGATTCTACCAATCTATCAATCAGTAAAAATCTGTCATCTTTGGAAGAATTCTACCAACTGTGGCAACCGTGACACCAAGCCGAATACTGGCATAAGTCTTTGTCAACCTACATGAGACAGCAACCTGAAACCTCTTTTCAACCTTCATGCACAGTATGTGAGTTCGTTGCAATACATAACAGTCACCCTGTACTACGATATACAAATTTATCATGGAAAAAGGCAAAATGATCTTTGACTCCATGTAATGGATTACGGTACCCATTTAATCTCCATCGTGTTTACTGGAAATTTCAATTTTGAATCCATCATCATAAAAATACGTCAATTGTATTTTTTCTCTTCTTTTGCTTAAAGTCCTGCCTACAGACACCACTGTGGCTGTGTTGTTCACAAAAATTGATTTTGTGGGTGCGCTGTCATATAAATACCTCAAAGAAGACAACGTGTCTATGATTTCTTTGTGTGTGGCGGCACACTTTGTTTTCATTTAAGTTAGCTTTCGCCCCCGAGTTCATTTGAAGATGAAATGAAAATAAATTATTTTTTGAAAAATTTCTAAATTTTATGTTCGCTTTGATGCGATAAATGCGAAAAACGAATAAAAAAAAAACACAAAATCCAACCACAACAAAAAGAAATTTTTACTTCCTCACAACAAGAGATTTTTCTCATCATCATAATGGCGTACTTGGATATTGAATAATTGCAATACGAATAAGTACGAGAATATTTTGACAGACCTGTCGCTTTTTTCTGTATTTTTCTTTTCTTAATGAAATTTAATTAATTTTTTAATGACACCACAAAATTTGGTAGAAATTTTCTAAAAACTAATACAAAAGATATTGCCAACGGCATTAAGCATCATTTAATTTATTTATTTTTTGTTCTTAAGTCTATCTATAGATGCTCATCCTGTGCTTAGTCAAGTCAATATCATGTACGTCACATTCTCCAAATGTGTCACTGTCTCGTATATCAATCGCCAAGTGAGTCAGTGGTACAACGACTAAAGTGTCTGAGCTTTTTTCAATTCATATCATATTAAGGAATTCCATGAATTTTACTTCCAATTACTTTGACGTTTTTTTCCCTCGTCCTTCGTCCTCTGAGACTAGGAATTTGTGGATTCATAATGGAAAAATTCCCATGGTAGCTAGATCCACAAGTGGAGTGAAAATAAAAGCCTACAGAAATTTATATGAGCATTGACGTCAATAAAAAAAAATATATTCGGAATTTTTGAGAACATTTGATGGCAATAGACATTTGGCCATTATCATTAAGAGACATAATTTGGCTAAGTCCTTATGTTAATGGATATTCAAATACAAGTTTACACGGAGATAGTTATTAGAATCAAAATAGCAACTTGTCGACTTTTTATTAAAATTTTTACAAGTCGAATTTACGGTATATGCCAAATTTTTTGCAAAGTTGACTTTTAAAATTTTAGAAAGCCGAATTTCAAGGTTTGCGATTATTAAAAAGGCGACTTTTGACTAAAGGTACAAAATTCAAAAAAGGTATTTTCGACTAATCGACTTTATACAAAAAAAATTTATATTTTCAAAATCTTTTCAGCACTGAAAGAAGAAAACTTTCCCGAGTCCAATGATTTTGTGTTTAAACTAAAGATGGTATTGATTTCGAGGCAACGAAGGGGAGAATTACAGTTTTTATACCCTTCACCACTACTGTGGTACAGGGTATAATAAGTTTGTGCATTTGTATGTAACGCCAAGAAGGAGTAATCATAGACCAACCTTTTAATATACGGATCGGCTTAGAATTAAATTCTGAGTCGATTTAGCGATGTCCGTCTGTCCGTCTGTCTGTCTGTCTGTTGATGTATTTTTGTGTGCAAAGTACAGCTCGCAGTTTTAGTCCGATTGTCCTAAAATTTGGTATAGGGTCCTGTTTCGGCCCAAAGACGATCCCTATTGATTTTGGAAAAAATCGGTTCCGATTTAGATATAGCTGCCATATATATTTTTCACCGATCTGGTCATAATTGGCGTGTATATCAACCGATCTTCCTCAAATTCCGTACATCCGAATATTTTATGAGTCTCGAAGAACTTGCAACATATCAGCAAAATCGGTTCAGATTTAGCTCCCATATATAGCTTTCGCCCGATTTACATTCATTTGCCCACAGAGGCCAATTTTTTGCTCCGATTTAGTTGAAATTTTGCATAGGGAGTAGAATTAGCGCTGTAACTATGCGTGTCAAATTTGTTTGAAATCGGTTCAGATTTGGATATATCTCCCATATAAAGCTTTCACCCGATTTACACTCATATGACCACAGAGGCCAATTTTTAACTCCGATTTAGTTGAAATTTTGCACAGGGAGTAGAATTAGCATTGTAGCTATGCGTGCCAAATTTGGTTGAAATCGGTTCAGATTTAGATATAGCTCCCATATATATGGTTTTCTGATTTCGACAAAATGGTCAAAATACCAACATTTTCCTTGTTAAATTGCCACTGCTTAGTCGAAAAGTTGTAAAAATGACTCTAATTTTCCTAAACTTCTAATACATGTATATCGAGCGATAAATCATAAATAAACTTTTGCGAAGTTTCCTTAAAATTGCTTCAGATTTAAATGTTTGACATATTTTTATACCCTTCACCACTACTGTGGTACAGGGTATAATAAGTTTGTGCATTTGTATGTAACGCCAAGAAGGAGTAATCATAGACCAACCTTTTAGTATACGGATCGGCTTAGAATTAAATTCTGAGTCGATTTAGAGATGTCCGTCTGTCTGTCTGTCCGTCTGTCTGTCCGTCTGTCTGTCTGTTGATGTATTTTTGTGTGCAAAGTACAGCTCGCAGTTTTAGTCCGATTGTCCTAAAATTTGGTATAGGGTCCTGTTTCGGCTCAAAGACGATCCCTATTGATTTTGGAAAAAATCGGTTCAGATTTAGATATAGCTGCCATATATATTTTTCGGCGATCTGGTCATAATTGGCGTGTATATCAACCGATCTTCCTCAAAATCCGTACATCCGAATATTTTATGGGTCTCGAAAAACATGCAAAATACCAGCCAAATCGGTTCAGATTTAGATATAGCTCTCATATATAGCTTTCGCCCGATTTACACTCATATGACCACAGAGGCCAATTTTTAACTCCGATTTAGTTGATATTTTGCACAGGGAGTAGAATTAGCATTGAAACTATGCGTGCCAAATTTGGTTGAAATCGGTTCAGATTTGGATATATCTCCCATATATAGCTTTCGCCCGATTTACACTCATATGACCACAGAGGCTATTTTTTTGCTTCGATTTAGTTGAAATTTTGCCCAGGAAGTAGAATTAGCATTGTAGCTATGCGTGCCAAATTTGGTTGAAATCGGTTCAGATTTAGATATATCTCCCATATATAGCTTTCGCCCGATTTACACTCATATGACCACAGAGGCCAATTTTTAACTCAGATTTAGTTGAAATTTTGCACAGAGAGTAGAATTAGCATTGTTGCTATGTGTGCCAAATTTGGTTGAAATCGGTTCAGATTTAGATATAGCTCCCATATATATGTTTTTCTGATTTCGACAAAAATGGTCAAAATACCAACAATTTCCTTGTAAAATCGCCACTGCTTAGTCGCAAAGTTGTAAAAATGACTCTAATTTTCCTAAACTTCTAAGACATATATATCGAGCGATAAATCATAAATAAGCTTTTGCAAAGTTTCCTTAAAATTGCTTCAGATTTAAATGTTTCCCATATTTTTTTACTAACATTGTGTTCCACCCTAGTGCATTAGCCGACTTAAATTTTGAGTCTATAGATTTTGTAGAAGTCTATCAAATTCTTCCAGATCGAGTGATATTTAAATGTATGTATTTGGGGCAAACCTTTATATATAGCCCCAAACACATTTGACTGATGTGATATGGTATCGAAAATTTAGATCTACAAAGTGGTGCAGGGTATAATATAGTCGGCCCCGTCCGACTTTAGACTTTCCTTACTGGTTTTTTACTAACATTGTGTTCCACCTCAGCGCATTAACCGACTTAAATGTAAAATCTATAAGTATTGCAGAACTCTGTACAGATCTGCTCAGATATACAGAATATATGTGTATGGATTCATATAGCATCCAACACATTGGACGGATTTGATATGGTATTGAAAATGTGAACTTACAAAGTGGTGAAGGTTATAAAATAGTCGGCCCCGCCCGACTTTAGACTTTCCTTACTTGTTTTACTAATATTGTGTTCCACCCTAGTGCATTAGCCGACTTAAATTTTGAGTCTATAGATTTGTAGAAGTCTATCAACTTCTGTCCAGATCGAGTGATATTTAAATGTATGTATTTGGGACAAATCTTTATATATAGCCCCCAACACATTTGACGGATGTGATATGGTATCGAAAATGTAGATCTACACAGTGGTGCAGGGTATAATATAGTCGGTCCCGCCCGACTTTAGACTTTCCTTACTGGTTTAATTTGAGTTTTGCGTATTTGGTACTAGTAAACGATGTTATTCTTTATTCCTTGTGTGATATTAAAGCCGTATAAAAACGCGCTGGGGATAAGCTTCCAAATTCCTACTCGACAACAAGTAGAATTATATTATTTTTAAAGTAAAACACACCTAAATAAAGTTTTAAAAAACATTTTCAACTTTTGAATGATTTACAGACGATTTCAATAAATTTAACGAATTTTTAAGAATTATTAAAGTCAAGTTGACCTTAGGCCAACTAAATTTTCTTTCTTGTAAAGATACCCATTTTTAAGATGAATCACTTAGTTATAAGGACAAAACGTCTCCATTAAAAAGTTTATTGACTTATGAACACGGAAAAAACGTTATGTCAGAGATATGCATCTTCTATGCTTAGCAAAATTCGCATTTGTATTTTAAGAACAGGAAATACTTGACCTCACGACAACATTTTTTCAGTGTAAAAGACTTTCTATGTTGACCAAAACTGTATCTTCGACTATTTTGTATGATCGCCAGAAACATACATTATAGGTTTGCTTTGATAGTGACTACAATCTAAAGTGGTGCGATACAGAGCCCACTTTCGACTAATCGCAAAAATCGATTTTTTTTCAAAATTCTAAAAAGACGACTAATCGCTAAAGTTCGAAAAGTCGAACTTTAATAATATCACAGCTTGACTTTTAAAGATTTTAAACGAAACGTCAATTTTTTAAAATTTTGAAAAAAATAAAAAGTTTACTTTTCCAAATTTTGAAAAAAATCAACTTTTAAATAGTATTTCATATGTGGATTTACGACTATTCGATTTTGTAGTTAAAAGTCAATAATTCGCTTTTGGTCAATATTAATAGTGGATTAGTCGTTTTGATTTGATTAAAATAAAAAACAAAAACAAACAAGTCAGTTAGTCGAACTAAAAGATTTGATTTTTCAATAATTCCAATAGACGATAATCGAATTTTTCAAAATTTTCGCAAATTAAACAAGTATATACGGCCGTAAGTTCGGCCAGACCGAATCTTATGTACCCTCCACCATGGATTGCATAGAAACTTCTACTAAAGATCATCCACAATCGAATAACTTGGGTTGTGGTAACACTTGCCGATGGCAAGGTATCTTAAAACTTCTTAACACAGTCTTCTAAATTGTAAGTTAGTCTATACGGGGATATATTTAACAAAAAAAAAAAGGCCGATTAAAAACGTATATAATTCAGTATGACGAAATTTTCTATAGAAATAAAATTTTGACAAAATTTTCTATAGAAATAGAATGTTGACAAAATTTTCTATAGAAATAAAATTTTGACAAAATTTTCTATAGAAATAAAATTTTAACAAAATTTTCTATAGTAATAAAATTTTGACAAAATTTTCTATAGAAATAAAATTTTGACAAAATTTTCTATAGTAATAAAATTTTTATAAAATTTTCTATAGAAATAATATTTTGACAAAATTTTCTATAGAAATAATAGTTTGACAAAATTTTCTATAGAAATAAAATTTTGATAATTGGTTGATAGTTTTGCTGCAAGTATAGGATGTTGATGAGGAATGTGGTAATTCCGAAACGTGCTCCATCCAACCATCTGGCAGTCTAAATTTGACAAACATTCTTTTCCTCTGTTGGTTAAGCTACACTTGTAGTTTAGTCAATGCATGGTTTTAAGCTGAAATCAAAAACAACAAGAAATAACATTTTGACAAAATTTTCTATAGAAATAAAATACAATTTTGACAAAATTTTCTATAGAAATAAAATTTTGACAAAATTTTCTATGGAAACTAAATTTTGACAAAATTCTCAGTAGAAATAAAATTTTGAGAGAATTTTCTAAAGAAATAAAATTTAGGCAAAATTTTCTATAGAAATAAAATTTTGACGAAATTTTCTATAGAAATCAAATGTTGAAAAAATTTTCTATAGAAATCAAATGTTGAAAAAATTTTCTATAGAAGTAAAATGTTGACAAAATTTCCTATAAAAATAAAATTTTTACGAAAATTTCTATAGAAATAAAATTTTGACAAAATTTTCTATAGAAATAAAATTTTTACAAAATTTTCTATAGAAATAAAATTTTTACAAAATTTTCTATAGAAATAAAATTTTGAACAAATTTTCTAAAGAAATAAAATTTAGACAAAATTTTCTATAGAACTAAAATTTTGACAAAATTTTCTATAGAAATATAATGTTGACAAAATTTTCTATAGTAATAAAATTTCGACAAAATTTTCTATAGTAATAAAATTTGGCAAAATTTTCTATAGAAATAAAATTTTGAAAAAATTTTCTATAGAAATAAAATTTTGACAAAATTTTCTATAGAAATAAAATTTTAACAAAATTTTCTATAGGAATAAAATTTTGACAAAATTTTCTATAGAAATTAAATTTTGACAAAATTTTGAAAAATTTTCTAAATTTTGACAAAATTTTCTATAGAAATAAAATTTTGACAAAATTTTCTATAGAAATAAAATTTTGACAAAATTTTCTATAGAAATAAAATTTTGGCATAATTTCCTATAGAAATAAAATTTTGGCATAATTTCCTATAGAAATAAAATTTCGACAAAATTTTCTATAGAAATAAAATTTTGACAAAATTTTCTATAAAAATAAAATTTTGACAAAATTTTCTATAAAAATAAAATTTTGACAATATTTTCTATAGAAATAAAATTTTGACAAAATTTTCTATTGAAATAAAATTTTGACAAAATTTTCTATAGAACTAAAATTTTGACAAGATTTTCTATAGAAATATAATGTTGACAAAATTTTCTATAGTAATAAAATTTCGACATAATTTTCTATAGTAATAAAATTTGGCAAAATTTTCTATAGAAATAAAATTTTGAAAAAATTTTCTATAGAAATAAAATTTTGACAAAATTTTCTATAGAAAAAAATAAAATTTTGACAAAATTTTCTATAAAATTAAAATTTTAACAAAATTTTCTATAGGAATAAAATTTTGACAAAATTTTCTATAAAATTAAAATTTTAACAAAATTTTCTATAGAAATTAAATTTTGACAAAATTTTGAAAAATTTTCTAAATTTTGACAAAATTTTCTATAGAAATAAAATTTTGACAAAATTTTCTATAGAAATAAAATTTTGACAAAATTTTCTATAGAAATAAAATTTTGACAAAATTTTCTATAGAAATAAAATTTTGACAAAATTTTCTATAGAAATAAAATTTTGACAAAATTTTCTATAGAAATAAAATTTTGACAAAATTTTCTATAGAAATAAAATTTTGGCATAATTTCCTATAGAAATAAAATTTCGACAAAATTTTCTATAGAAATAAAATTTTGACAAAATTTTCTATAAAAATAAAATTTTGACAAAATTTTCTATTGAAATAAAATTTTGACAAAATTTTCTATTGAATTTTGACAAAATTTTCTATAGAAATAAAATTTTGACAAAATTTTCTATAAAATTAAAATTTTGACAAAATTTTCTATAGAAATAAAATTTTGACAAAATTTTCTATAAAATTAAAATTTTGACAACATTTTCTATAGACATAAAATTTTAACAAAATTTTCTATAGACATAAAATTTTAACAAAATTTTCTATAGACATAAAATTTTAACAAAATTTTCTATAGAAATAAAATTTTGACAAAATTTTCTATAGAAATTAAATTTTGACAAAATTTTGAAAAATTTTCTAAATTTTGACAAAATTTTCTATAGAAATAAAATTTTGACAAAATTTTCTATAGAAATAAAATTTTGACAAAATTTTCTATAGAAATAAAATTTTGGCATAATTTCCTATAGAAATAAAATTTCGACAAAATTTTCTATAGAAATAAAATTTTGACAAAATTTTCTATAAAAATAAAATTTTGACAAAATTTTCTATTGAAATAAAATTTTGACAAAATTTTCTATTGAATTTTGACAAAATTTTCTATAGAAATAAAATTTTGACAAAATTTTCTATAAAATTAAAATTTTGACAAAATTTTCTATAGAAATAAAATTTTGACAAAATTTTCTATAAAATTAAAATCTTGACAACATTTTCTATAGACATAAAATTTTAACAAAATTTTCTATAGACATAAAATTTTAACAAAATTTTCTATAGACATAAAATTTTAACAAAATTTTCTATAGAAATAAAATTTTGACAAAATTTTCTATAGAAATTAAATTTTGACAAAATTTTGAAAAATTTTCTAAATTTTGACAAAATTTTCTATAGAAATAAAATTTTGACAAAATTTTCTATAGAAATAAAATTTTGACAAAATTTTCTATAGAAATAAAATTTTGGCAAACAAATAAAATTTTGGGTAGATTATTTTTTGGCGATATGGACCACTTTTTGTGTGATTTTAGGGATCGGCTATATATAACTATAGACTGATATGGGCCAATTTGTACATAGATGTTAGAGGCCATATGCTAACACCACGTACACCCATGGAAAAAATCATGAACGGCGTGGTCATTTCGAAACGATCCGTTCATGAAAGTGAATAAACACACATGTGTTGACAAACTGAGAACAGATGGGGTCAATCTGACAACGTAAAAATTACACCATATGTTGTCAAAACAACAACCAGCGTTCATGATCTGAAAACGTAATGGTTACGAATTTATAAGCAAAATTAAAAAAAGATTTTCGCTACTGTGACTCGAACCTGTGTTGCCTGCACGATACGCGTTAGCAGTCGCCTTAGCACATTGCACCAACGGCGGAGTTGCTATAACAACGTCTAACGATTATTTTAAGACTTTTCATGGGCGAAGAAAAATTAATGCCGTTCATGTAATCGTGAACGCCCGTGGACGAAATCGTGAACATTCCGTTTTGATTTTTTGTTAACGTTTCCGTTTCATTTTGACAACGTCCGTTCACGATTGTGAAATGCAATTTTTTCTATTAGTGTACCGAATTTCAACGGGGTCTGATGAAATTTTCTCTTCCAAGAGGCTCCTGAGGTCAAATCAGGGGATCGGTTTATATGATGGTTATATATAACTATGGACCGATTTGGTCAAATTTTTGCATGGATTCTAGAGGCCATATATAAACACCACGCACCGAATTTCAACCGGATCAGATGAAATTTGCTCCTCCAAGAGGCTGTGAAGGTCAAATCTTGTGTTTGGTTTATATGGGGGCCATATATAAATATGGACCGATTTGGACCAATTTTTACATGGATGTTAGAGGCCATATTCTAACACCACGTATCGAATTTCAACCGGATCGGATGAAATTTGCTCCTCCTAGAGGCTCAGGAGGTCATATATGGGGATCGGTTTATATGGGGGATATATATAATTATGGACCGACCATATGGACCATATACTAACATCACGTACCAAATCACATATAATTTGCTCTTCCAAGAGCGTCCGCAAGCCAAATCTGGGGGTCCGTTTATATGGGAGCTATACGTAAAAGTGGTCCAATATGGCCCATTTGCCATACCATCTGACCTGCATCAATAACAACTACTTATGCCAAGTTTCAAGTCGATAGCTTGTTTCGTTCGGAAGTTGGCGTGGTTTCAACAGACGGACGGACGGACGGACATGCTTAGATCGACTCCGAATTTCACGACGGCGCAGATTATACATACTTTATGGGGTCTTAGACCAATATTTTGATGTGTTACAAACGGAATGATAAAGTTAATATACCCCCTTCCAATGGTGGAGGGTATAAAAATTGGTGATCCATCAATATGAAGGCGTTGTTAAAAATGGGATGATATAGTCATCAAATCCATAGTTATATGGGATATATTGTCCAAATCAGTAATATAGCTGATGAGGGGCAACATTTCGACCCGAGTCCTCACGAAATGATTGCACAATAGTAGAAAAATATTTTAGCTAAGCAGAGTAAAATGTAAATTAGCACTTGGGCCTCCCAACCAAATGCTGCTGTATTGGTCCAAATAAAGTGCGAATAAAGAGCAGTTTTTATTTATTAAAAGGGATTTAGCTTTTAAAGAACATAGAAAAATATATTTTAATATAAATCGTTATTCTATACCCGATTAATTATACTGAACAGATTTCGACAAATCCTCGCAAAAATCCCCAAATTTCTGGAAATCCCTTACAAAATATCCAACCCCCAAAAAAATATCCCCAATAAACACTAGACAATTTTTTTGTTTTCATATTAAAATGGTGTAAATATTTATGAACAAACAACTGATATTTAGACAATTTGTTGTAGTTCCTGTTGAGGTTATTGTGATTGTGGATTGCCTTTAGTTGCTGCTTCAAATGTTTTTTTTTTCTGTTTCTTATCTTACGATTATCCATAAAGAGTTTCTTCTGCCATGGGATGACTAGCAGCCAAACATGGCCAAAAAGTTAACTCCGTGACAATATCACCGGTGTGCTTTAAAAGTAATAAAAAGGAATGATATTTGAAAAATACATATTATTGTATGTGTGTGTGTGTGTGGATAAGAATATATTTTTGAAAAAATCTTATTTTTTTCTACGGGCTTGCCTGCTAAGTTGTCCGTCTGTCATTTTTGTTGTCGCTGCAATGTAGTCTCTTGTAGCTGTTGATGACCCATAAAGATTAGCATTTCAAGAAAGATACTTGAATGGACGGACAAATCAAAAATAATAAAAAAATACTATTCAAAGAGATATGAAAACACAAAGATACAAACGATATTAGACGACAATTTCAAATGGAGACAAGATATGTTTTCGAACAAAATAAAGCGCCGGAAGAATGGATTTGTTACAGACAACATGATTTTCTGATAAGGTGCAGTATACTGCTGCCCCAAAGTCATTGCTTTGAAATGAAGAAATCCAAATATCTATTCGAGCTAGTTCGATATCAATGCATAACAGATCTTGGCTTTTTTATGTCAGGTATTGGGAATAAATCGCGTTGATAAACAAACAGAATTTACATAATCCGTTAGATGGTGATGATGATATTGAAAGACATTTGAATTAGGATTGCATCTAAGTAAAAGTAAATCATGGTAAATCAAAGGAAACTGTATCAATGTAAATTAGCCTTCTGCAGATAATTTTTTTAAATTTTTATCTCTTACATATAGAAAATGTTGTCAAAATTTTATTTCTATAGAAAATTTTGTCAAAATTTTATTTCTATAGAAAATTTCTGACAACATTTTATTTCTATAGAAAATTTCTGACAAAATTTATTTCGTTTTGATTTGTTATTGTTGGTTTAGTCTTCAATAATTATTGTTGTTTTTGATTTCAGCTTAAAACCATGCATTGACTAAACTACAAGTGTAGCTTTACCAACAGAGGAAAAGTAGGCTTGTCAAAGAAAATTGTTGGCTAAATTTCATTTCTGAAGAAACTTTTTATAAAAATTTTATTGCTATAGAAAATGTTATCACAATTTTATTGATATAGAAAATGTTATCAAAATTTTATTTCTAGAAAACTTTGTCAAAATTTTATTTCTATTGAAAATTTTGTCAAAATTTTATTACTTTAGAAAATTTTGTCAAAATTTTATTTCTATAGAAAATTTTGTCAAAATTTTATTTTTATTGAGAATTTTGTCAAAATTTTATTTTTATAGCAATTTTATCAAAATTTTATTTCAACAGAAAATTTGTCCAAAAATGTATTTCTATAGAAAATTTTGTCAAAATTTCATTTCTATAGAAAATTTTGTCAAAATTTTATGTCCATAGAAAATTTTGTTAAAATTTCATTTTTACAGAAAATTGTGTCAAAATTCTATTTCTCTAGAAAATTTTGTCAAAATTTTATTTCTATAGAAAATTTCTGACAAAATTTTATTTCTATAGAAAATTTCATCCGATCCCGTTGAAATTCTGTGCGTGGTGTTTATATATGGCCTCCATGCATCCATAATTGAATATAGCCCCATATAAACCGATTCCCAGTTTAACCTCCGATACCTCTAAGAGAAGCAAATTGTGTCAAAATTCTATTTCTATAGAAAATTTTGTCAAAATTTTATTTCTATACAAAATTTCTGACAAAATTTAATTTCTATAGAAAATTTCATCCGATCCCGTTGAAATTCGGTGCTTGGTGTTTATATATGGCCTCTAGCATCCATGCATCCATAATTGAATATAGCCTCATATAAACCGAATCCCAGTTTAACCTCCGAAATCTCTAAGAGGAGCAAAAGTCATCCGATTCCGTTGAAATGTTGTATTTATGCTAGTATATGGTCGCTAACAACTATGCCAGGTCCATATCGGTCTATAGTTATGTAAAGCCGATCCCGAAAATCACACAAAAATTGGCCCGTATCGCCAAAAATAATCTTCCAAAAATGTTATTTGTTTAGAAAATTTTGTCAAAATTTTATTTCTATAGAAAATGTTGTCAAAATTTAATTTTTATAGAGAATTTTGTCAAGATTTTATTTCTATAGCAATTTTATCTAAAGTTTATTTCAACAGAAAATTTGGCAAAATTTTATTTCTATGGAAATTATTGTCAAAATTTTATTTCTAAAGACAATTTTGTCAAAATTTTATTATTACAGAAAATTTAGTCAACATTTTATTTCTATAGCAAATTTGGTCGAAATTCTTTTTTTATAGAGTTTTGTCAAAATTTTAATTCAACAGAAAATATGGCAAAATTTTAATTCAACAGAAAATTTGGCAAAATTTTATTTCTATAGCAAATATTGTCAAAATTTTATTTCTATGGACAATTTCTTCAAAATTTTATTTCTATAGAAAATTTAGTCAACATTTTATTTCTATAGAAAATTTTATCAAAATATTATTTCTATAGAAAATTTTGTCAAAATTTTATTTCTATAGAACATTTTGTCAAAATTTTATTTCTATAGCAATTTTATTTTAAGATTTTATTTCAACAGAAAATTTGGCAAAATTTTATTTCTATAGAAAATATTTTCAAAATTTTATTTCTACAGAACATTGTGTCAACATTTTATTTCTAAATTTTATCAAAATTTTATTTCTATAGAAAATTTTGCCAAAATTTAATTTCTAAGAAAATTTTATCAAAATTTCATTTCTATAGAAAATTTTGTCAAAATTTTATTTCTATAGAAAATTTTGTTAAATTTCTTTTTCTGTGGAAAATTTTTTCAAAATGTTATAAACAATTTTGTCAAAATTTTATTTCAACAGAAAATTTGGCGAAATTTTATTTCTATAGAAAATTTTGTCAAAATTTTATTTCTAAGAAAATTTTATCAAAATTTCATTTCCATAGAAAATTTTGTCAAAATTTTATTTCTATAGAAAATTTTGTTAAATGTCTTTTTCTGTGGAAAATTTTTTCAAAATGTTATAAACAATTTTGTCAAAATTTTATATCTAAAGAAAATTTTACCAAAATTTAAATCTATAGAAATTTAAATCAAAATTTAATTTCTATAGAAAATTTTATCAAAATTTAATTTCTATAGAAAATGTTGTCAAAATTTTACTTCTATAGAAACCTTTTTTACATAAATTTTATTTTTATAGAAAGTTTTTTCTAAGAAAATTTTATCAAAATTTCATTTCCATAGAAAATTTTGTTTAAATTTCATTTCTATAGAAAATTTTGTTAAATTTCTTTTTCTGTGGAAAATTTTGTCAAAATTTTATTTCTATAGAAAATTTTGCAAAATTTAATTCTATAGAAAATTTTGTCAAATTTTTATATCTGTGGAAAATTTTGTCAAAATTTTATTTGTAAATAAAGCTTTGTAAAAATTTTATTTCTTTATTCTATTTCTATAGAAAATTTCTTCAAAATTCTATTTCTGTAGAAGATTTTATCAAGATTTTATTCCAATAGAAAATATTCTCAAAATTTTATTTCTATAGAAATAGAGAATTCTCTTAAAATTCCATTTCTATAGAAAATTTTGTCAAAATTGTATCTCTATAGTAAATTTTACCAAAATTTTGTTTCAACAGAAAATTTGGAAAAATTTTATTTCTATAGAAAATTTGGAAAAATTTTATTTCTATAGAAAATTTACTCAACATTTTATTTCTATAGAAAATTTTATCAAAATTTCATTTCTACAGAAAATTTTGTCAAAATTTTATTTTAATAGAGAATTTTGTCAAAATTTTATTTCTAAAGCAATTTTATTTTAAAATTTTAATTCAACAGAAAATTTGCTAAATTTTATTTCTATAGAAAATTTTGTCAAAATTTTATTTCTACAGAACATTTAGTAAACTTTTTTTTCTAAATTTTATTAAAATTATATTTCTATAGAAAATTTTTTCAAAATTTTATCTCTATAGAAAATTGTGTCAAAATTTTATTTTTATAGATAATTTTGTCAAAATTTTATATCTAACGAAAATTTAACTCTAAAATTTTATTTTTATAGACAATTTTGTCAAAATTTTATTTCTATAGAAAATTTTGTCAAAATTTTATTTTTATAGAGAATTTTGTCAAAATTGTATCTCTATAGTAAATTTTACCAAAATTTTGTTTCAACAGAAAATTTGGAAAAATTTTATTTCTATAGAAAATGTACTCAACATTTTATTTCTATAGAAAATTTTATTAAAATTTCATTTCTACAGAAAATTTTGTCAAAATTTTATTTTAATAGAGAATTTTGTCAAAATTTTATTTCTAAAGCAATTTTATTTTAAAATTTTAATTCAACAGAAAATTTGCTAAATTTTATTTCTATAGAAAATTTTGTCAAAATTTTATTTCTACAGAACATTTAGTCAACTTTTTTTTCTAAATTTTATCAAAATTATATTTCTATAGAAATTTTTTTGAAAATTTTATCTCTATAGAAAATTGTGTCAAAATTTTATTTTTATAGACAATTTTGTCAAAATTTTATATCTAACGAAAATTTAACTCTAAAATTTTATTTTTATAGACAATTTTGTCAAAATTTTATTTCTATAGAAAATTTTATCAAAATTTAACTTCAACAGAAAATTTTGTCAAAATTTTATTTCTAAAGACAATTTTGTCAAAATTTTATTTTTATTGAAAATTTAGACAACATTTTATTTCTATAACAAATTTTGTGAAAATTTTATTTTTATAGAGAATTTTGTCAAAATTTAGCGACATTTTATTTATATAGACAATTTTGTCAAAAGTGTATATCTATAGAAAATGTTGTCAAAATTTTTAATCTATAGAAAATTGTGTTAAAATTTTATATCTAAGAAAAATTTTACTAAAATTTAATTCTATAGAAAATTTTGTCAAATTTTTATTTCTGTGGAAAATTTTGTAAAAATTTTATTTATAAAGAAAGTTTTGTAAAAATTTTATTTCTATAGGAAATTTCTGAAAATTTTATTTCTGTAGAAAATTTCTTCAAAATTTTATTTCTGTAGAAAATTTTGTCAAGATTTTATTCCAATAGAGAGTAAAATTGTATTTCTATTGAAATAGAGAATTCTCTTAACATTTCATTTCTATAGAAAATTTTGTTGAAATTTTATTTCAATAGAAAATTTTGTTAATATTTTAATTCAATAGAAAATTTTATAAAATATTTTTTACCATACCAGCAAAAACGAACCGTCGCCAAAAAATTAGCGAACATGTTCTGTTTGGATCCGGAAGTAGTGCAAAATTGGCGCAGAAACGATGAATTTAATATGGGCTTGTCATAGGACGGATGTCCACCATTTCAACAGCCGTTGCACTGAATTTGCATCATTTCTTAATGTGTGATGGAATGAATTCAAAAATTTTGTTATATTTACCCAATTAAATAATTTTTATAATGCTTTTATGATTTTTAATGCAGACTAACGCTTGTCTGAAATGTTTGACCTCAAATATTTTCAAAAATTCGAAAATTTTTTAGAATTGATTTAGCACTTTTTTCAACAAGATTATAATAATTTGTACCATTTTATTAAATCTTACTCTTTTTTTTAACCAATTTGAAAAAAAAGCTATTAGAATTTATACTGATAATTGGTTGATAGTTTTGACACTGAAAAAAAGCATGCCCGGTTCCAAAGATTTTGTACACCCAGAAAAAAGTGACCCCTTCTTTAAGTTAAAATGAACTCATTGTGAAGAAAGTTGAACTTCGTATAGCGCCAAAGACATTTTTATTTGTTTGAACGATGTGATTTTCGTAGAAATTAGGAATAATGCATTCCATATATTAGTTAACATTTTCCTATATTTATATACCACTATATTACAGAATGAAAAAATTTAACTAATTTGAATTCATATATGGAATGATTTTATTGAAATTTTTTCATTCATTTCGACAAATCTTACACATTTGTGGTAAAACTTTTACTTCATAATTAGAACTGCTTACCTTCGTTTTTAAATACAATTTTATTTATTTCTATAAGCAATTTTTTCTTCAATAAAATACACGTTTTATTAATATATTAAATATATTTATTAAGAATCAACAGCATCGACTGGCCTTGAAATATTAGTTTATTATTCCACTATTTCCAATTTCCATGTAATGTCATCAACTGTAAAACGCATTTTTCCTTCTTCTTGTACCTTTCACTTTTAATAAGTTGCTGCCTAACGATTTTGTCCTCCTTTTACAATTTCAATACCTACAAATATAAAAAATCATATGTTAAACCAATTTTTTCACAAATGGTTAGCGTCACTGAATGTTACCTGTTAATTGAAGATTCCAAAATGAAGACGAATGAAGGGGTTGTTATTCTGTTTTCTTTCTTTCATTCTGTTTTCATTCTTTTTTTCTCACTAATTTAAAATAACAAATATTTTATATATTTTATTTGTTATTTATTATATTATTTTACTATATTATTTTTTAACAATCCCTCCGTATACCTTAACAACGCGATTCCAACTAAAAAACGACCCACGCGCAAACATACATACATCGATTGCAGTTATCGATTACAGGTAGATAAAAGAAATATAGGAAAATTTCCTATATTCTAACAAGTGTGTTTCCTTAAGTTTTGTAAGGATTGAATACTTCTTAGTACGAATGAACTAAAATATTTTTCTATGCCAAGTGTTGTTCGTATGTTTGAAAAACTTTCTATTATAAAGGAAGTCGCAATTATCATTTTATAAGAAATTTTACTAATTTTGAGGAAACTTGGTTTTAGTTCGGTTTTTGTTTATTTTTACGAATGCTTTGTTATCGGTGAATAAAATTTTCTTTTTCAGTAGTAAATTCTTATACCCAGCGAAGAAAATAGTATGAGTAAAATTCCATGCCTTATTCTAGTTAATGAACTATTCCTAACTGCTTACAGTTTAGGATTTTTTTACTGAAACGAGTAAATTTTATTATTTTTCACAAAAATTTACCTTAATGGAAATAAAATGGATAAACTATATTGATGAAAATTTTTTCCTTTAGTTTCGAAGGCACTTTTTTTGTATCTACATTAAAAATGTTGCTATTGATTCCGAGCCAAAGAAGAATACAAGTAAGGATACTTTTAAGACACAATTCTCCTCTAAATTTGGGTTTTGTGTACTTGACTCTAGGAAGCAAATTTAAAATTTTCGATTTTTCAGCTTTTTTTCTTCATATGTTATCAAAGTCCTTTAAAAACGATTTAACGACAACTTTATTTTCCAAATTAAGACTCGACTACCAGTAGAAATTATGTTATGCTTCAAGTAAAAAACGTCTTTAAAAGAAAGTCTTGAAAAACATTTCCTATATTTGAACGATTTTTTGCTTTGTAGTCAAGATGCAAAAAGACAACAAATTTAAAGACAATTTCATTAAATTTAAAGAATTTTTCTGAATTATTAAGGTCAAGTTGACCTTAGCCTAAACATTTTTTCTTACATGTTATGATACCCATTTTTAAGTGAAATCACTTAATTATAAGGACAATACGACTTCATTGAAAAGTTTATCGGCTTTTGGACAAGAAAAAAAAACTTTATATTAGAGAAATGCTCAAAATTTGCATTCGTATTTTAAAGACATGAAATCTTTGACCTCACGACAATATTTTTTTCAGTGGATGCAAGTAGGGGATGCTGATTGAGAATGTGGTAATTCCGAAACGTGCGTCAATCCAACCCTCTTGCCTATCTATAGGGCTTTGCCCAAATAAATTTGACAAACATACTTTTCCTCTGTTGGTTAAGCTACACTTGTAGTTTAGTTAATGCATGGTTTTAAGCTGAAATCAAAAACAACAACAATGATTAAACAATAAACCAACAATAATAAAACACAACGAAATTTTATTTCTATAGAAAATTTTCTCAAAAATTTATTTATATAAAATATGTTCTCAAAATTTTATTTCTATGAAAAATTTTGTCAAAATTTTACTTCTATAGAAAATTACTGCTTTTTAAAGTAAATTAAATTAAACTGATTTCAATTAAATTATTGTGAAAATGTTAACAACTTATTTGTCCCTTGTAGTTTTATTCCAATATACCTTAAACAATTTCCTTTTTTTTTCTGGTTAATACAATTTTTCATTTTAATTTAATCTAACATTAAACTAACGTTCCTTCAATATTGAATGTTTTTTTTTGTTTTTTATCTTTTACTATATCTTATGAGTCCATATATAAAGTAAATAAATAAAGTTAATGCAACTGCTATCTTAAGATGACGACGGCGACGAACACGTCACCGACAAATGCATCACTCAGATTCAGAGACACAGAAGGTTTCAACTCATGTTGACTAAAATTCAAATAAGACTTTTTTCCCCTGTTTATTTTTCTTTTACCGCCTTTTTGTTGCTTTTGACTGTCGGGTGATAGAAAGAAAAATAGTCAACGACCAAATGCATGCTTAACCATAGAGAGAGAGAGAGAAAACAAACCCCATGTAAACTGGTTTCCAGAATCTAGGAACTATAAACAAACAAAGTTAACTAAATTAACAACATTAGTGTTTGTCAAAAGAGCACACTTGCACATTTCCACATTTCGATTAAAAACTGTGGTCTCGTTTTAGGCACTAATATTGGGAGTGCAAATTAAAAATGAGATATTTCATTACATTTTTAATACTAGATAATTGTAACTGAAGATTAATGAATTGATCTTATTAAGTTATTGAAAAGAAAATATCAGATAACATATACATCGTTGGCGAGTGCCAAATTTCCATAGTCTTTAATCCTCTTATGGATATTTCATGCGAGAATTATTGTCCTCCAAAATTAAACAATTTTTCACCACCACTGTACATTAACTTCTCACATAACTAAAGGGTGGTTAAATTGTAAGGACCGATGTTGAATGTGAACCACACCTAAACGCCAAGTTTTTTCCGAATTTTATTTGACATTTGTCTATTTCAGACTTACTCAATTTGAACCATGGAGAGATACACAATCCAACAACGTGTTAAATGGTTCCAAGAAATGGCAACAGTGGATGATCAATTTTCGAAGAAAATCATCTCCAGTGATGAGGCACATTTTCACCTCAGTGGATTCGTCAATAAACAGAATTGCCGCATTTGGGCGAATAGTGATTGTCGAAAAACCAATGCACCCACAAAGAGTGACTGTTTGGTGCGGTTTATGGGCTGGCGGCATCATCGCGCCGTATTTTTTCCAAAATGAGGCCGGCCAGGCAGTTACTGTGAATGGCGTTCGCTATCGTGAGTGATAACGAACTTTTTATGGCCCGAATTGGAAGATATGGATGTGGGCGGTATGTGGTTTCAGCAGGACGGTGCCACTTGCCACACAGCTAACGAAACAATGGCTCTTTTGCGCAACAAATTCAATGGCCGTGTTATCCCATGTAATGGCGATGTCAATTGGCCGCCAAGATCATGTGATTTGACACCGTTGGACTTTTTTCTTTGGGGTTATTTGAAAGAAAAGGTGTACTTCGATAAGCCAGCAACAATTCAAGAGCTAAAGGATGAGATAATTCGGCACATTAACGGCATAGAACCTCCATTATGCCTCAGCGTCATCGAAAATTTGGACCATCGGATGAAGGTGTGCCACCGAGGTCGCGTCGCCCATTTGGCCGATATTTTGTTCCATACATAATTGAGTAATACCAGTATATCATAATAAAATAAAACTACAACAATTTCCTAAATAGTTTGTGTTTTATTCAAAATTAACATCGGCCCTTGAAACTTAACCACCCTTTACAATCGCTTAACATTATTTTTTGCTCCATGACAGGACGGCTGATATGTAATGCAACAAAGTAAAGTTCTATATGTTTTTATACGCTGCGCCACCATGTGGAATATGGTATTATAATATTATAATGCTCGACTGTCTATGAACAAAATTTTATTTCTATCGAAAATTTTCTCAAAATTTTATTTCTATAGAAAACTTTGTCAAAATTTTATTTCTATAAAAATTTTGTCAAAATTTATTTCTATCGGAAATATCGACAAAATTACATTGTTTGTCCAAATTTTATTTCTATAGAAAATTTTGCCAAAATTTTATTTCTATAGAAATTTTTGTCAACATCTTTTTCTATAAAAAATTTTGTCAACATGTTATTTGTATAGAAAGGTTAGGTTAGGTTAGGTTAGGTGGCAGCCCGATGTATCAGGCTCACTTAGACTATTCAGTCCATTGTGATACCACATTGGTGAACTTCTCTCTTATCACTGAGTGCTGCCCGATTCCATGTTAAGCTCAATGACAAGGGACCTCCTTTTTATAGCCGAGTCCGAACGGCGTTCCACATTGCAGTGAAACCACTTAGAGAAGCTTTGAAACCCTCAGAAATGTCACCAGCATTACTGTGGTGGGATAATCCACCGCTGAAAAACTTTTTGGTGTTCGGTCGAAGCAGGAATCGAACCCACGACCATGTGTATGCAAAGCGGGCATGCTAACTATTGCACCACGGTGGCTCTTTGTATAGAAAATTATGTCCAAATTTTTTTCCTATAGAAAATTGTGTCAAAATTTTTTTTAGAAACTTTTGTCTAAATTTTATTTCTATAGAAAATTTTGTCAAAATTTTATGACTATAGAAAATTTTGTTAAAATTGTATTTCTACAAAAATTTTGTAAAACTTTTATTTGTATCGAAAATCTTGTCAAAATTTTATTTCCATAGAAAATTCTGTCAATCATTTATTTCTCAAGAAAATTTGGTCAAAAATTCATTTCTCAAGAAAATCTTGTCAAAATTCTATTTCTATAGAAAATTTTGTCAAAATTTTATTTCTATGGAAATTATTTCTATAAAAAAAATTTTGTTAACATTTGATTTCTATAGAAAATTTGCAAATTTTTTTTTTTACAAAAATTTTTTTCTATAGACAATTTTGTAAAATTTTATTTCTATAGAATATTTTTTCAAAATATTATTACCAAAGAAAATTTTGTCAAAATTATATTTGTATAGAAAAGTTTGTCAAAATTTTATTTCTTAAAAATGTTGCCAAAATTCCTATAGAAAAATTTTTCAACATTTTATTTCTATAGAAAATTTTGTCAAAACTTTATGTCTATAGAAAATTTTGTCAAAACTTTATGTCTATAGAAAATTTTGTAAAAATTTTATTTCTACAAAAATTTTGTAAAAATTTTATTTCTACAAAAATTTTGTAACAATTTCATTTGTATAGAAAATTTTGTCAAAATTTTATTTCCATAGATAATTTTTATCAAACATTTATTTCTCAAGAAAATTTTGTGAAAATTCTATTTCTATAGAAAATTTTGTTAATATTTTATTTCAATTGAAAATTTTGTAAATTTTTGTTTTATAAAAAATTTTGTGAAAAAATTTTTTCCTATAGAAAATTTTGTAAAATTTATTTCTATACAAAATTATGTCAAATATTATGTCAAAATTTTATTTCTATAGAAAATTTTGTTTCTTTGGAAAATGTAACAATTCTATTTCAATTGAAAACTTTATCAAATTTTATTTCTATAGACTATTTTGAGAATTTTTTTTTTGCTATAGAAAACTTTGTCAAAATTTTATTTCTATAAAAACGTTTCTCACAATTTTATTTCTATAGAAAATTTTGTTAAAATTTTATTTCTATAGCATATTTTGTTAAAATTTTATTTCTATAGAAAATTTTTTCATTTTTTTTTCTATAAAAATTTTTTTCAACATTTTATTTGTATAGAAAACTATGTCCAATTTTTTTTTCATATAGAAAATTGTGCCAAGATTTTTTCCTATAGAAAGTTTTGTCTAAATTTTATTTTTTTATTTCTATAAAAAATTTTGTCAAAATGTTATTTCTATAGAAATTTTTATAAAAATGTTATTTCTATAGAAAATTATGCCATTTTTTTTTAAATTTTATTTCTATAGAAAATTTTGTAAAAAATTTATTTCTATAGAAAATTTTGACAAAACTTTATGTGTATAGAAAATTTTGTTAAAGTTTTATTTCTACAAAAATTTTGTAAAAATTTTATTTGTATAGAAAATTTTGTCAAAATGTTATTTCCATAGCAAATTTTGTCAACATTTCATTTCTATAGAAAATTTCGTAAAAATTTTATTTCTATAGAAAATTTTGTCACAACTTTATGTCTATAGAAAATTTTGTTAAAGTTTTATTTCTACAAAAATTTTGTCAAAATTTTATTTCTATAGAAAATGTTGTCAAAATGTTATTTATTACAAAAATTTTGTCAAGATTCCTATAGAAAATTTTGTCAACATTTCATTTTTATAGAAAATTTTGTCAAAATTTAATTTCTATAGAAAATTTTGTCAAAACTTTATTTCTCAAGAAAATTTTGTCAAAATTCTATTTCTATAGAAAATTTTGTCAAAATTCTGTTTCTATAGACAATTTTGTCAAAATTTTATTTCTATGGAAATTATTTCTATAAAAAATTTTGTTAACATTTTATTTCAATAGAAAATTTTGCAATTTTTTTTTTTTATAAAAAATTTTGGGACAAAAAATTTTTCTATACAAAATTTTTTCAAAATATTATTACCAAAGAAAATTTTGTTAAAATATATTTGTATAGAAAAGTTTGTCAAAATTTTATTTCTATAGAAAATTTTGTCAAAATTTTGTTTCTTTAGAAAATGTAAAAATTTTATTTCTATAGAAAATTTTGTAAAAAATTTATTTCTATAGAAAATTTTGTCAAAATTTTATTTCTATAGAAAATTTTGTCAAATTTTTATTTCTATAGAAAATTTTTGTCAAATTTTTATTTCTATAGAAAATTTTGTCAAAATTTTATTTCTATAAAAAAATTTGTCAAAATTTTATTTCTAAAGGAAATGTTTTCCAAATTTTATTTCTATAGAAAGTTTTATCAAAATTTTATTTCTTTTTTTTTTTTTTTTTTTTTTTTTTTTTTATTTCAGCTTAAAACCATATATTGACTAAACTACAAGAGTAGCTTAACCAACAGAGGAAAAGAATGTTTGTCAAATTTATTTGGGCAAAGCCCTATAGACTGCAAGATGGTTGGATGGACGCACGTTTCGGAATTACCACATTCCTCATCAGCATCCTCTACTTGCAGCAAAACTATCAACCAATTATCAGAATAAATTCAGGCAGTTTATTAAACCCAACAAAAACCACACTTGAACCCTCCGAAAAAAGGTTTTACATTGATAGCTGGCTTATGCCGAAATAAATTCGAAACAAACATATCTCTTTTCCTATGCCACTGTCAAATCATCGATTTGAATTCACATGGCTGGGTTTATTTTGAGCGTGCCTCCTCTTCAACAAATGGAAAAAGAAGAGGAGGCACGCTCAAAATAAACCCAGCCATGTGAATTCAAATCGATGATTTGACAGTGGCATAGGAAAAGAGATATGTTTGTTTCGAATTTATTTCGGCATAAGCCAGCTATCAATGTAAAACCTTTTTTCGGAGGGTTCAAGTGTGGTTTTTGTTGGGTTTAATAAACTGCCTGAATTTATTCTGATAATTGGTTGATAGTTTTGCTGCAAGTAGAGGATGCTGATGAGGAATGTGGTAATTCCGAAACGTGCGTCCATCCAACCATCTTGCAGTCTATAGGGCTTTGCCCAAATAAATTTGACAAACATTCTTTTCCTCTGTTGGTTAAGCTACTCTTGTAGTTTAGTCAATATATGGTTTTAAGCTGAAATAAAAAAAAAAAAAAAAAAAAAAATAACAACAATGCTTAAAGAACAAAACCAACAATAACAAAACAAAACAAATGAAAATTTTATTTCTATAGAAAATTTTTTCAAAATTTTATTTCTATAGAAAATTTTGTCAAAATTTTATTTCTATAGAAAATTTTGTCAAATTTTTATTTCTATAGAAAATTTTGTCAAATTTTTATTTCTATAGAAAATTTTGTCAAAATTTTATTTCTAAAGGAAATGTTTGTCATTGTATGCCATCGTACTATTTTAACAGACAGACGGACAGCATTGTATCGTCTTTGATTTTCTCCCTGATGAAGAACATACACTGAAAAAATATTTACCTGATATTAAAGATTACGCAACCTAAATTTTAGGATACGCCATTTACAGAATATTAAGGATAATGTTTTTTAAAATAATGAAATTTTAATAAAATTAAGTTTACAATCTTTGCTTCAAAAACGAAAAAAAAAATTTTAACACAAATTTTGGAAATTTTCATCCCTCCGTTAATGTCATTGTCTTCCACTGTGCTGAAATCAAGCAATCAAATCATTGCATGGCCACAAATGTTTAGTTATTTATTTACCACTGGTGGCTTGTCTTTTTATTAAAATTTCATATTATTTATGAATTATTGATTTTAACTGGGGAAGTAAAAATGTTATCTACTTCTTCAGTTATTCAAAAAGAAACATGTCTTTCTACCCACTGCACAATTGGTAATTCTTTGGCAAAAAAACAAAACTAATTAACTTTGTTATGTCTAGAAATTTTAGTGACTCATTTGACAAAATGCAAATTATTACTTAAGAGAACAAGACAGAAATCAGTAAAGAAAAAAGTCAGCGATCTAAAATCTCATGATTGATATTCATGACTATTGGAAACAGGTTGTAGTTTAGCTCATTTATCTTTGCGATTCGTTTGCTAACGTCTATCTATATGGGATTTCATCTCCGCTAACGCTTCTCGCTCTCACGTTTAACATGTATGAATAATTTATTAGAGAGAATTTATTATTATTATGATTTTTTTTATTGCTTTAAATTAAAATATTCTAAAAAAGTCATATGTGCGTAGGTTTTCAACACCAATCAAACGTTATTAATTTCGAGTTGAGCCAAAGCAAACAGAACGAAAAAAACGATCTATTGCTTCGAAAGAGTCGGATACAAAATTCAATATTTACACATATTACATATAATAAAAGAAAAACAAATATAAATACAGTAAGACCTGGCTATGTTATAAAAATAAATTAATTAAAAAATTAAATAAATTAAAAAATTAAAAATTTGTTAATTCTTTAGTTTTTCTGTACTTTATTTCAAAGCTATCCATATATGGACCAAGGGGGCTTAATTGATTAAGTAACTGTTTGAATTGAATTGAAGTTATGCATACTGATCAAAACAAAATTCGTTACGTTTCGAAATATACTATTTCAATTAAATCGACTAACGTTCTTTTAAATCAAACAATTCGCAGTTTTAGAAAATTTTCATTGAATTAATAAACATATTAATTATTTTGATGCAATTTTTATTGGTTCCATTTTGATGAATTTTTTGGGTGTACAAATTTCTTTTAGAGAGTAAAAAATGAAAATCCACAAGTCGGTATTTCCTTTCAATTTGAAAAGGTCAACTTTTGACTAATCGACTTTCCTTTGGAAAAATCGACTTGTTAAAATTTTTAAAAAGTCGACTTTATGGTTAATTTTTAGCGTTAAGAGAGCTACATCCCAGCAAAAAAAGCGTTGCCAAAAAAGTAATAAAAATGTTCTTTTTGGATCCAGAAGTGGTGGAAAATTGACGTGGCAGTGATGAATTTAACATGGGCTTGTCATAGGATGGAAGTCCCCTATTTCAACAGCCGTTGCACTGAATTTGCATCACTTCTTTAGGTGCGATCCGAATTCAATGTTTTGGATGTAAATAAAAAAAAATATGTGATATTTTTTCAAATAAATATTTTTTATAATTTTTAATGGATTCTAACGTTCGTCCTCAAATAGTTTCAAAAACTCACATTTTTTTAGCATTTTTTTCGACAAAATTTAAATAATTTGTACCATTTTATTAATTCTTACTCTGCTTTTGACCTATTTGAAAGAAAAAAGTTAAAATTCCTTATTAAAAGTATGAAAAAATCAAGTTATAAAAAAATTTAATTAAAATAACTTCCCGGGTAGTTTAAATAAGGAACATCATTGGAAGTGCATCTTCTGGAAGTGCTTTTAAAGTTGTGCCTTTGGAAGAACTTCCAAATATTTATAATCTCCTTTCAATTTCGAATTTCTGACTTCCACGTTCAATTTTGGTTAATTGAGTTTGGTTACTATAAAAAGTCGATTGATCGATTATAGAGAATTATCGTTTTTGGTATAGTCGAAAAGTCGATTTTCGATATACAATCGACAAAGATTTAATTTTTGAAAACTAGATAAAAGATGTGAGATTTGCTTGAAATTTTCAAGAATGGTTAGGAGTGGCGTCTAGACAAAGATCCTCCGCTTTTTATACCCTTCACCATAGGATGGGGGGTTATATTAACTTTATCAGTCCGTTTGTAACACATCGAAATATTGCTCTAAGACTCCATAAAGTACACATAACATATACTGCGACGTGGGTAAGTTCTGAGTCGATCTAGCGATGTTCGTCCGTCCGTCTGTTGAAATCACGCTAACTTCTCAACGAAACAAGCAATCGACTTGAAACTGGGCACAAATGGTAAATGAGCCATATCGGCCCACTTTTACGAATAGCACCCATATAAACCGACCCCCAGATTTGGCTTGCGGAGCCACTAAGAGTAGCATATTTCATCCGATCTGGCTGAAATTTGGTACATGGTGTAAGTATATGGTCTCTAGCAACCATGCGAAAATAGGTCCATATGGGTTCATACGTCTATGTAGCCCCATATAAACCGATCCCCAGATTTGACTTCCGGAGCCCCTTGAAAGAGCAAAAATCACCCGCTTCGGTTGAAATCCAGCCCATCCTCAAAAATAATCTACAAAATGTTATTACTACACAGAAAAAATATTTCACCAAAATATACCCAATTAAAAAGTTGATTGAAGTTGAAAACTTTTTCAATTAAAAAATTAATTGATACTATTAATCTTAAAAAAAAAAAACAGAAATATTATATCAATTAAAAAATTATCTTGACAATTAACTTTTTAATCAAACTCAGAAGAATAAGACAGTTAACAAATTATGGATATATTTGTTAGGTTCTTAATTAAAATCGTTTTGAAACTATAATTTTTTTAATCAAACTAAAAAGGATTAAAAATAGATATATAGAAAGTGATTGAAATATAGTATAGCGATGACAAATAGTTTCGTTTTTAATTAAAAAATTAATTGAATTTTCCATTCAACATCAATTAAAAATTTAATTGAATCATCATAAATCAATTACTTCTTTGATGCTCAATTAAAACTGTGATTGATACTAACATTTTCGTGATTGAAGACATTTCAATTAAAAAATTAATTGGATTAATTAATTTTGTGATTGATTCATAAAAAGTTTATTATTATAAAAAATTTTGTTAAAATTGTCGTACTAAACAAAATTTTGTAAAAATTTTATTTCTATAGAAAATTTTGTCAAAATTTTATTTCTATAGAAAATTTTGTCAAAATTTAATTTCTATAGAAAATTTTGTCAAAATTTTATTTCTATAGAAAATTTTGTCAAAATTTTATTTCTATAGAAAATTTTGTCAAAATATTATTACTATAAAAAATTTTGTCAAAATTTTATTACTATAAAAAATTTTGTCAAAATTTTATTACTATAAAAAATTTTGTTAAAATTGTAGTACTATACAAAATTTTGTCAAAATTTTATTTCTATAGAAAATTTTGTCAAACTTATAGAAAATTTGCTCAAAATTTTGTCACAATTTTATTACTATAAAAGTTTTTGCCAAAATTTTATTACTATAAAAAATTTTGTTAAAATTGTAGTACTATACAAAATTTTATTTCTATAGAAAATTTTCTCAAAATTTTATTTCTATAGAAAATTTCGTCAAAATTTTATTTCTACAGAAAATTTTCTCAAACTTTTATGGCTATAGAAAATTTTGTCAACATTTTATTACTATAAAAAATTTTGTCAAAATTGTATTACTATAAAAAGTTTTGTCAAAATTTTATTACTGTAATTTTTTTTTAAAATTACATATATATACAAAATTTTGTCAAAATTTCATTTCTATAGAACATTTTATCGAAATTTTATTGCTATAGAAAATTTTATCAAAATTTAGAAAATTTTCTCAAAATTTTGTCACAATTTTATTACTATAAAAAATGTTGTCAAAATTTTATTACTATAAAAAATGTTGTTAAAATTGTAGTACTATACAAAATTTTGTAAAAATTTCATTCCTAAAGAAAATTTTGTCAAAATTTTATTTCTATAGAAAATTTTGTCAAAATTTTATTTCTATAGAAAATTTTGTCAAAATTTTATTGCTATAGAAAATTTTGTCAAAATTATAGAAAATTTTCTCAAAAATTTATTGCTATAGAAATTTTTGTCAAAATTGTATTACTATAAAAAAATTTGTTAAAATTGTAGTACTATACAAAATTTTGTCAAAATTTTATTTCTATAGAAAATTTTGTCAAAATTTTATTACTATAAAAAAATTTGTTAAAATTGTAGTACTATACAAAATTTTGTACATGGTGTAAGTATATGGTCTCTAGCAACCATGCGAAAATAGGTCCATATGGGTTCATACGTCTATGTAGCCCCATATAAACCGATCCCCAGATTTGACTTCCGGAGCCCCTTGAAAGAGCAAAAATCACCCGCTTCGGTTGAAATCCAGCCCATCCTCAAAAATAATCTACAAAATGTTATTACTACACAGAAAAAATATTTCACCAAAATATACCCAATTAAAAAGTTGATTGAAGTTGAAAACTTTTTCAATTAAAAAATTAATTGATACTATTAATCTTAAAAAAAAAAAAAAAAACAGAAATATTAAATCAATTAAAAAATTATCTTGACAATTAACTTTTTAATCAAACTCAGAAGAATAAGACAGTTAACAAATTATGGATATATTTGTTAGGTTCTTAATTAAAATCGTTTTGAAACTATAATTTTTTTAATCAAACTAAAAAGGATTAAAAATAGATATATAGAAAGTGATTGAAATATAGTATAGCGATGACAAATAGTTTCGTTTTTAATTAAAAAATTAATTGAATTTTCCATTCAACATCAATTAAAAATTTAATTGAATCATCATAAATCAATTACTTCTTTGATGCTCAATTAAAACTGTGATTGATACTAACATTTTCGTGATTGAAGACATTTCAATTAAAAAATTAATTGGATTAATTAATTTTGTGATTGATTCATAAAAAGTTTATTATTATAAAAAATTTTGTTAAAATTGTCGTACTAAACAAAATTTTGTAAAAATTTTATTTCTATAGAAAATTTTGACAAAATTTTATTTCTATAGAAAATTTTGTCAAAATTTAATTTCTATAGAAAATTTTGTCAAAATTTTATTTCTATAGAAAATTTTGTCAAAATTTTATTTCTATAGAAAATTTTGTCAAAATATTATTACTATAAAAAATTTTGTCAAAATTTTATTACTATAAAAAATTTTGTCAAAATTTTATTACTATAAAAAATTTTGTTAAAATTGTAGTACTATACAAAATTTTGTCAAAATTTTATTTCTATAGAAAATTTTGACAAACTTATAGAAAATTTGCTCAAAATTTTGTCACAATTTTATTACTATAAAAGTTTTTGCCAAAATTTTATTACTATAAAAAATTTTGTTAAAATTGTAGTACTATACAAAATTTTATTTCTATAGAAAATTTTCTCAAAATTTTATTTCTATAGAAAATTTCGTCAAAATTTTATTTCTACAGAAAATTTTCTCAAACTTTTATGGCTATAGAAAATTTTGTCAACATTTTATTACTATAAAAAATTTTGTCAAAATTGTATTACTATAAAAAGTTTTGTCAAAATTTTATTACTGTAATTTTTTTTTAAAATTACATATATATACAAAATTTTGTCAAAATTTCATTTCTATAGAACATTTTATCGAAATTTTATTGCTATAGAAAATTTTGTCAAAATTTAGAAAATTTTCTCAAAATTTTGTCACAATTTTATTACTATAAAAAATGTTGTCAAAATTTTATTACTATAAAAAATGTTGTTAAAATTGTAGTACTATACAAAATTTTGTAAAAATTTCATTCCTAAAGAAAATTTTGTCAAAATTTTATTTCTATAGAAAATTTTGTCAAAATTTTATTTCTATAGAAAATTTTGTCAAAATTTTATTGCTATAGAAAATTTTGTCAAAATTATAGAAAATTTTCTCAAAAATTTATTGCTATAGAAATTTTTGTCAAAATTTTATTACTATAAAAAAATTTGTTAAAATTGTAGTACTATACAAAATTTTGTCAAAATTTTATTTCTATAGAAAATTTTGTCAAAATTTTATTACTATAAAAAAATTTGTTAAAATTGTAGTACTATACAAAATTTTGTACATGGTGTAAGTATATGGTCTCTAGCAACCATGCGAAAATAGGTCCATATGGGTTCATACGTCTATGTAGCCCCATATAAACCGATCCCCAGATTTGACTTCCGGAGCCCCTTGAAAGAGCAAAAATCACCCGCTTCGGTTGAAATCCAGCCCATCCTCAAAAATAATCTACAAAATGTTATTACTACACAGAAAAAATATTTCACCAAAATATACCCAATTAAAAAGTTGATTGAAGTTGAAAACTTTTTCAATTAAAAAATTAATTGATACTATTAATCTTAAAAAAAAAAAAAAAAAACAGAAATATTAAATCAATTAAAAAATTATCTTGACAATTAACTTTTTAATCAAACTCAGAAGAATGAGACAGTTAACAAATTATGGATATATTTGTTAGGTTCTTAATTAAAATCGTTTTGAAACTATAATTTTTTTAATCAAACTAAAAAGGATTAAAAATAGATATATAGAAAGTGATTGAAATATAGTATAGCGATGACAAATAGTTTCGTTTTTAATTAAAAAATTAATTGAATTTTCCATTCAACATCAATTAAAAATTTAATTGAATCATCATAAATCAATTACTTCTTTGATGCTCAATTAAAACTGTGATTGATACTAACATTTTCGTGATTGAAGACATTTCAATTAAAAAATTAATTGGATTAATTAATTTTGTGATTGATTCATAAAAAGTTTATTATTATAAAAAATTTTGTTAAAATTGTCGTACTAAACAAAATTTTGTAAAAATTTTATTTCTATAGAAAATTTTGTCAAAATTTTATTTCTATAGAAAATTTTGTCAAAATTTAATTTCTATAGAAAATTTTGTCAAAATTTTATTTCTATAGAAAATTTTGTCAAAATTTTATTTCTATAGAAAATTTTGTCAAAATATTATTACTATAAAAAATTTTGTCAAAATTTTATTACTATAAAAAATTTTGTCAAAATTTTATTACTATAAAAAATTTTGTTAAAATTGTAGTACTATACAAAATTTTGTCAAAATTTTATTTCTATAGAAAATTTTGTCAAACTTATAGAAAATATGCTCAAAATTTTGTCACAATTTTATTACTATAAAAGTTTTTGCCAAAATTTTATTACTATAAAAAATTTTGTTAAAATTGTAGTACTATACAAAATTTTATTTCTATAGAAAATTTTCTCAAAATTTTATTTCTATAGAAAATTTCGTCAAAATTTTATTTCTACAGAAAATTTTCTCAAACTTTTATGGCTATAGAAAATTTTGTCAACATTTTATTACTATAAAAAATTTTGTCAAAATTTTATTACTATAAAAAGTTTTGTCAAAATTTTATTACTGTAATTTTTTTTTTAAATTACATATATATACAAAATTTTGTCAAAATTTCATTTCTATAGAACATTTTATCGAAATTTTATTGCTATAGAAAATTTTGTCAAAATTTAGAAAATTTTCTCAAAATTTTGTCACAATTTTATTACTATAAAAAATGTTGTCAAAATTTTATTACTATAAAAAATGTTGTTAAAATTGTAGTACTATACAAAATTTTGTAAAAATTTCATTCCTAAAGAAAATTTTGTCAAAATTTTATTTCTATAGAAAATTTTGTCAAAATTTTATTTCTATAGAAAATTTTGTCAAAATTTTATTGCTATAGAAAATTTTGTCAAAATTATAGAAAATTTTCTCAAAAATTTATTGCTATAGAAATTTTTGTCAAAATTTTATTACTATAAAAAAATTTGTTAAAATTGTAGTACTATACAAAATTTTGTCAAAATTTTATTTCTATAGAAAATTTTGTCAAAATTTTATTACTATAAAAAAATTTGTTAAAATTGTAGTACTATACAAAATTTTGTACATGGTGTAAGTATATGGTCTCTAGCAACCATGCGAAAATAGGTCCATATGGGTTCATACGTCTATGTAGCCCCATATAAACCGATCCCCAGATTTGACTTCCGGAGCCCCTTGAAAGAGCAAAAATCACCCGCTTCGGTTGAAATCCAGCCCATCCTCAAAAATAATCTACAAAATGTTATTACTACACAGGAAAAATATTTCACCAAAATATACCCAATTAAAAAGTTGATTGAAGTTGAAAACTTTTTCAATTAAAAAATTAATTGATACTATTAATCTTAAAAAAAAAACAGAAATATTAAGTCAATTAAAAAATTATCTTGACAATTAACTTTTTAATCAAACTCAGAAGTATAAGACAGTTAAAATTTTGTCAAAATTTTATTGCTATAGAAAATTTTGTCAAAATTATAGAAAATTTTCTCAAAAATTTATTGCTATAGAAATTTTTGTCAAAATTTTATTACTATAAAAAAATTTGTTAAAATTGTAGTACTATACAAAATTTTGTCAAAATTTTATTTCTATAGAAAATTTTGTCAAAATTTTATTTCTATCGAAAATTTTGTCAAAATTTTATTTCTATAGAAAACTATGTCAAAATTTTATTTTTATAGAAAATTTTGTCAAAATTTTATTGCTATAAAAAATTTTGTCAAAATTTTATTACTATAAAAATTTTTGTTAAAATTGTAGTACTATACAAAATTTTGTCAAAATTTTATTGATTTTTAATTAAATTAATTAAAAATTAATTTTATTCGTTTCAATTAAAAAATTAATTGAATTTTACATTCAACATCAATTAAAAATTTAATTGAATCAATTAAAAATGTAATTGAAATTTGCTAATGAAATCAATTAATTTTTTGATGCTCAATTAAAACTGTGATTGATACTATCATTTTCGTGATTGAAGACATTTCAATTAAAAAATTAATTGGATTAATTAATTTTGTGATTGAATCAGAAAAAAATTTTTTGTGTGTATAGAAAATTTTGTCAAAATTTTATTACTATAGAAAATGTTGTCAAAATTTTATTACTATAGAAAATTTTGTCAAAATTTTATTACTATAAAAAATTTTGTCAAAATTTTATTACTATAAAAAATTTTGTCAAAATTTTATTACTATAAAAAATTTTGTCAAAATTTTATTACTATAAAAAATTTTGTCAAAATTTTATTGCTATAAAAAAATTTTGTCAAAATTTTATTACTATAAAAAATTTTGTCAAAATTTTATTTCTATAGAAAATTTTGTCAAAATTTTATTTCTATAGAAAATGTTGTCAAAATTATAGAAAATTTTCTCAAAAATTTATTGCTATAGAAAATTTTGTCAAAATTATAGAAAATTTTCTCAAAAATTTATTGCTATAGAAAATTTTTTTCAAAATTTGATTACTATAGAAATTTTGTCAAAATTTTATTACTATAAAAAAATTTTTAAAATTGTAGTACTATACAAAATTTTGTCAAAATTTTATTTCTATAGAAAATTTTCTCAAAAATTTATTTCTATAGAAAATTTTGTCAAAATTTTATTTCTATAGAAAATGTTGCCAAAATTTTAGAAAATTTTCTCAAAATTTTACTGTATAGAAAATTTTGTCCAAATTTTATTTCTATAGAAAATGTTGTCAAAATTTTAAAAAATTTTCTCAAAATTTTACTGTTATAGAAAATTTTGTCAAAATTTTATTTCAATAGAAAATTTTGTCAAAAATAGAAAATTTTGTCAAACTGAATTATATACGTATTTAATCGGCCTTTTTTATTCAATATATATACCGCGTATGGACTAACTTACAATTGAGAAAACGTTATTTAGAAGTTTTAAGATACCTTGCCATCGGCAAGTGTTACCGCAACACAAGTATTTCGATTGTGGATGACATTCTTTAGTACAAGTTTCTATGCAATCCGTGTTTAGGTTAGGATAGGTGGCAACCCGGTGTATCAGGCTCACTTAGACAATTCAGTCCATTGTGATACCACATTGGTGAACTTCTCTCTTATCACTGAGTGCTGCCCCATTCCATGTTAAGCTCAATGATAAGGGACTTCCTTTTTATAGCCGAGACCGAACGGCGTTCCACATTGCAGTTAAACCACTTATAGAAGCTTTGAAACCCTCAGAAATGTCACCAGCATTACTGAGGTGGGATAATCCACCGCTGAAAAACTTTTTGGTGTTCGGTCGAAGCAGGAATCGAACCCACGACCTTGTGTATGCAAGGTGGGCATGCTAACCATTGAACCACGGTGTCTCCCATGCAATCCATGGTGGAGAGTACTGGAGAGGCCTGGCCGAACTTAACGCTGTTTATACTTGTTTTTAATTGAAAAGAGAGAAAAATGTTGGTGATATGTTATTTCTGTGCAAATTCATTGTCATTAGCCCAATGAAGTTATTTACCAAAATTGTGGAATATCAGTGCTGGTTTTCACACCAGCACTGATATTCTACTGTATAAAATGATGCCCAGATTATATTTCTTATTCATCTTGAAGTCGCAAATTTGTACTGTGTTTTTGATTAACTACAAATTTTGTGTTATATTTTTGTAATTGTTAATTAATTTTAAAATAATAATATTAGCTAATAATCTGTTTAATTCTTTTTCTCTTGCAGGTACGTATTCTTGGTACTTAATTCATTATCCGGTATTTATATAATTCTTTCTACCCTTGACTATTGCTTATTCTTCTTGTAAACATTTCAAGACTATTAATCTTTTGAAGTAAATAAAAAATATCATCGCATTAGTAGTGCATATGTTTCACAAACTTGTTTGAAATGATATCGGCAAAAACGAAACATTAAACTTGAAACTTTTGATATTTAAACTGAACTTAACATTAATATTGAAGACGTGAAAACGTAATCGCAAAAGATTTATAACTGGTTTCCAGATCATGATATTCCCTAGATATCTATTGCAATTTGCAGAAAATACAGTTTAGATATTTTTATGCATTTTTCTTAACCCTTGTCGGACCAAATTATACGAAAGGATAAGGTGTGAATTTAATGATGATATTAAATAAATTTCTTAGAAACTTTATATGAGATGTTAATAATGTTTTATCTCTATTAAATCATTTACCTTAAGTTAGCTATCCATACAACCATAATATTGTTTGTATTGACATACAAAACTGGAAGATGTTTACAGATTTGCCTTAAAATTATTTACCAAAACAAACAACAAAAACAAATTTTCGTGTTTAGCTCTCATTTAACCACAAAGGCTAAATTTGCAGAATATTTAAATATTCATTAGACCTTTAATAATTCGTATTTAGCCTTTATTTTGTGAATCACACTAACCCGAGTCTCATTAAAAATGTAAATTTTCTTTTGTTTATTTTTAAAAGATGGCATTATTTTGCATGAGTGGGATTTTCGTTCTCAATTTAATCTAAATCACCCTTTAACATCTCTAATCCAATAAAAAACAATATCATAAATTTTAGATTCGTTAACGTAACCATTGATTATTTTTAGAAAATAGATAGATAAATTTAGAGAAACCAAGATATTGTTGATATTGGTACCCTGGTCTTGTAAAGGAGAAAATTCAACCGAACATTAAATAAAAATATTTATACCTAGATTATTAACAACAAGTGAGGAGGGTCTAAAGACAGGCAACCAAAATAACTAAATGGCCAGGAGTACTAATTAGGGATTGTAGCCACCGTGGTAGAATGGTTAACATGCCCGTCTTGTATACACAAGGTCGTCGGTTTGATTCCTGCTTCGACCGAACACCAAAAAGTTTTTCAGCCGTGAATTATCCCACCTCAGTAATGCTGGTGACATTTCTGAGGGTTTTAAAG
This sequence comes from Haematobia irritans, assembly GCF_050003625.1. Taxonomy (NCBI): domain Eukaryota; kingdom Metazoa; phylum Arthropoda; class Insecta; order Diptera; family Muscidae; genus Haematobia; species Haematobia irritans. The sequence goes on along the minus strand of NC_134399.1, from coordinate 110,069,935 downwards.
CTTCTCTAAGTGGTTTCACTGTAATGTGGAACGCCGTTCGGACTCGGCTATAAAAAGGAGGTCCCTTGTCATTGAGCTTAACATGGAATCGGGCAGCACTCAGTGATAAGAGAGAAGTTCACCAATGTGGTATCACAATGGACTGAATAGTCTAAGTGAGCCTGATACATCGGGCTGCCACCTAACCTAACTTAACTAGGTCCAATCGGTCTATAGTTATATATAGTTATCTATAGAAATACAATTTTGACAAACTTTTCTTTAGAAATTTAATTTTGACAAAATTCTCTAAAGAAATAAAATTTTGACAAAATGTTCTATAGAAATAGAAATTCCCTATAGAAATAAAATGTTAACAAAATTTTCTATAGAAATTAAATTGTGAAAGATTTTCTATAGACATAAAATTTTGACAAAATTTTCTATAAAAAACAAGCAAGGAAAGTTTAAAGTCGGGCGGGGCCGAATATATTATACCCTTCACCACGTAGTAGGTCTAAATTTTCGATACCATATCACATTCGTCAAACGTGTTGGGGGCTATATATAAAGGTTTGTCCCAAATACATACATTTAAATATCACTCGATCTGGGCAGAATTTGATAGACTTCTACAAAATCTATAGACTCAAAATTTAAGTCGGCTAATGCACTAGGGTGGAACACAATGTTAGTAAAAAAAATATGGGAAACATTTAAATGTGAAGCAATTTTAAGGAAACTTCGCAAAAGTTTATTTATGATTTATCGCTCGATATATATGTATTAGAAGTTAGGGAAAATTAGAGTCATTTTTACAACATTTCGTCTAAGCAGTGGCGATTTAACAAGGAAAATGTTGGTATTTTGGCCATTTTTGTCGAAATCAGAAAAACATATATATGGGAGCTATATCTAAATCTATACCGATTTCAATCAAATTTGGCACGCATAGCAACAATGCTAATTCTACTCCCTGTGCAAACTTTCAACTAAATCGGAGTTAAAAATTGGCCTCTGTGGTCATATGAGTGTAAATCGGGCGAAAGCTATATATGGGAGATATATCTAAATCTGAACCAATTTCAACCAAATTTGGCACGCATAGCAACAATGCTAATTCTACTCCCTGTGCAAACTTTCAACTAAATCGGAGTTAAAAATTGGCCTCTGTGGTCATATGAGTGTAAATCGGCCGAAAGCTATATATTGGAGCTATATCTAAATCTGAACCGATTTCAACCAAATTTGGCACGCATAGCTACAACGCTAATTCTACTCCCTGTGCAAAATTTCAACTAAATCGGAGCAAAAAATTGGCCTCTGTGCTCATATGAGTGTAAATCGGGCGAAAGCTATATATGGGAGCTATATCTAAATCTGAACCGATTTCAACCAAATTTGGCACGCATAGCAGCAATGCTTATTCTACTCCCTGTGCAAAATTTCAACTAAATCGGAGTTAAAAATTGGCCTCTGTGGCCATATGAGTGTAAATCGGCCGAAAGCTATATATGGGAGATATATCCAAATCTGAACCGATTTCAACCAAATTTGGCACGCATAGTTACAATGCTAATTCTACTCCCTGTGCAAAATTTCAAATAAATCGAAGCAAAAAATTGGCCTCTGTGTGCAAATGAGTGTAAATCGGGCGAAAGCTATATATGGGAGCTATATCTAAATCTGAACCGATTTCAACCAAATTTGGCACGCATAACAACAATGCTAATTCTACTACCTGTGCAAAATTTCAACCAAATTGGGGTAAAACTCTGGCTTCTGGGACAGTATTAGTCCATATCGGCCGAAAGATATATATGGGAGCTATATCTATATCTGAACCGATTTCAATAAAATTTGGTACACTTGACTTGACTATAGAAAATGTTGTCAAAATTTTATTTCTATAGAAAATTTTATCAAAATTTTATTTCTATAGATAATTTTGTCAAACTGAATTATATACGTATTTAATCGGTCTTTTTTGTTTAATATATATACCGTATGGACTAACTTACAATTTAGAAGACGATGTTAAGAAGTTTTAAGATACTTTGTCATCGGCAAGTGTTACCGCAACCCAAGTAATTCGATGGTGGATGACAGTCTTTAGTAGAAGTTTCTACGCAATCCATGGTGGAGGGTACATAAGATTCGGCCTGGCGGAACTTACGTCTGTATATACTTGTTTTTTTTTTTCACGTCCGATGCAATCCTTTGGAACAAGTCTTAGAAGGTACGGAATCAGGCCGTTTTAATTGAAAATTTAAGTTTTGGACAAGTAAATTTCGCAAAAAAGAATAAAATAATAATAATAAAACAAGTAAGGAAAGTCTAAAGTCGGGCGGTGCCGACTATATTATACCCTGCACCACTTTGTAGATCTAAATTTTCGAGACCATATCACATCCGTCAAATGTGTGGGGGGGCTATATATAAAGGTTTGTCCCAAATACATACATTTAAATATCACTCGATCTGGAAGAATTTGATAGACTTCAACAAAATCTATAGACTCAAAATTTAAGTCGGCTAATGCACTAGGGTGGAACACAATGTTAGTAAAAAAATATGGGAAACGTTTAAATCTGAAGCAATTTTAAGGAATCTTCGAAAAAGTTTATTTATGATTTATCGCTCGATATATGTGTATTAGAAGTTTAGGAAAATTAGAGTCATTTTTACAACTTTTCGACTAAGCAGTGGCGATTTTACAAGCAAAATGTTGGTATCTTGACCATTTTTGTCGAAATCAGAAAAACATATATATGGGAGCTATATCTAAATCTGAACCGATTTCAACCAAATTTTGCACGCATAGCTACAATGCTAATTCTACTCCCTGTGCAAAATTTCAACTAAATCGGAGTTAAAAATTAGCCTCTGTGGTCATATGAGTGTAAATCGGGCGAAATCTATATATGGGAGCTATATCTAAATCTGAACCAATTTCAACGAAATTTGGCACGCATAGCAACAATGCTAATTCTACTCCCTGTGCAAAATTTCAACTAAATCGAAGCAAAAAATTGGCATCCGTGGTCATATGAGTGTAAATCGGGCGAAAGCTATATATGGGAGCTATATCTAAATCTAAACCGATTTCAATCAAATTTGGCACGCATAGCTACAATGCTAATTCTACTCCCTGTGCAAAATTTCAACTAAATCGAAGCAAAAAATTGGCCTCTGTGGTCATATGAGTGTAAATCGGGCGAAAGCTATATATGGGAGATATATCTAAATCTGAACCGATTTCAACCAAATTTGGCCCGCATAGCTACAATGCTAATTCTACTCCCTGTGCAAAATTTCAACTAAATCGAAGCAACAAATTGGCCTCCGTGGTCATATGAGTGTAAATCGGGCGAAAGATATATATGGGAGCTATATCTAAATCTGAACCGATTTTAATAAAATTTGGCACACTTGACTATTGTACTAATTGTTCTTCTTGTGCAAAGTTTTAAGAAAATTAGGGTAAAACTCTGGCTTCTGGGACCGTATTAGTCCATATCGGGCGAAAGATATATATGTGAGCTATATCTAAATCGGAATCGATTTCTTCCAAAATTAATAGGGTTCTATTTTGAGCCAAAACACATACTTGTGCCTATTTTGAAGTCGATTGGACAAAACTGCGACCTAGACTTTGATTACAAAAATGTGTTCACGGACAGACGGACATGCCTATATCGACTCAGAAGCCCACCCTGAGCGTGTTTGCCAAAGACACCATGTGTCTATCTCATCTCCTTCTGGGTGTTGCAAACATATGTACTAACTTATAATACCCTGTTCCACAGTGTGCGCAGGGTATAAAGATGTGCCGAAAATGGTGAGTATCGGTCCATGTTTTTGTATAGCCCCCACATAGACCGATCTGCCGATTTTACTTCTTAGGCTTCTAGAAACCGTAGTTTTCATCCAATTTGTCTGAAATTTGAAATCTAAAATTATTTTAGAACCACAAATACGTGTGCCGCAAATGGCGTATATTGGTCAATGTTTTGGTATATCCCTCATACAGACCGATCTCATGATTTTATTTGAAATGGGAAATCTAAAGCTATTTTAGAGTCATACAGAGAAGCGCCGAAAATGGTGAGTATCGGTCAAGGTTTTAGTATAATTATTTACATTTGGAAAATCTGGAGGTTTTTTAGGACCATAAAGAGGTGTGCGGAAAACGGTGAATATCAATCCATGTTTTAGTATAGCCCCCATAAGACTGATCTCCCGATTTAACTTCTTGGGTTTCTAGAAACCGTAGTTTTTATCCGATTTGTCTGAAATTTTAGACTCACAAAAACGTGTATAGGATTTAGTTTTTAGCGGTCCAATTGGTAAGGCCTTCATATAGACAAATTTCACTTCTTGAGGGTATAGAAGGTGCACTGATCATGAAAATTTCTTGAAACTAAATGTAAAATTTCCAGATTTTACTTCTCGAAATCATTTAAATAATCGGGGTGACAACCTACAGATTTTAGATTTAAAATCAAGGCGATATTTCATCATTTTCTTGGACTCTTACAAGTGATGTTAATGATTCCTCTATAACTCAAACAAAAATGGTTCTTATAAATTCAGAAGCTGATTAGTCTTTATAGGTAAAATCATTAAAGTTATCTTTGGAAAGTGTTCGGGTTGAACTGCTCTGCTTGGGAAAATATCTGACATCAAACCCCCTGAAATATCCACAGGAAACTATAATATTTGATTCATGGTGGTAAGTATTTAAGATTCGGCCCGGCCGAACTTACTGTTGTATTATATTATTATAAAAGCTTTAAGACAAAAAGGGGAAAGGAAAATTGCATTAGCCTGTGTAAAATTACCAAAAACAAAATAAATAAGTATGTAAGGCCGTAAGTTCGGCCAGGCCGAAGCTTATGTACCCTCAATCATGGATTGCGTAGAAACTTCTACCGAAGACTGTCATCCACAATCGAATTACTTGGGTTGCGGTAACGCTTGCCGATGGCCTCTTCACACCGTCTTCTAAATTGTAAGTAAGTCCATACGTGGTATATATTAAATTAAAACAAGTATATACGGCCGTAAGTTCGGCCAGGCCGAAGCTTATGTACCCTCCATCATGGATTGCGTAGAAACTTCTTCTAAACACTGTCATCCACAATCGAATTACTTAAGTTGCGGTAACGCTTGCCGATGCCAAGGTATCTTAAAACCTCCTAACACCACCTTCTAAATTGTATGTAAGTCCATACGTGGTATATATTAAATCAAAAAATATCGATCCAATACGTATAAAATTCAGTTTGACAAAGTAGACATAACATTTTGACAAAATTTTCTACAGAAATAAAATTTTAACAAAATTTTCTATAGAAATAAAATTTTCACAAAATTTTCTACAGGAATAAAAATTTTGACAAAATTTTCTATAAAAATAAATTTTGAAAAAAAATATTGTATAGAAATAAAATCTTGGTAGATTATTTTTGGCTCGAGTGGCAACCATGATTATGAACCGAATAAAATTTGAACAAAATTTTCTATAGATATAAAATTTTGAAAATCTTTCTCAAAATTTTGACAAAATTTTCTATAGAAATAAAATTTGGGTTGATTATTTTTGGCTCTAGTGGCAACCATGATTATGAACCGATATGGACCAATTTTTGTGTGATTGTAACCATATTTTGGTATGGTTATTAGCGACCATATACTAACACCACGTTCCTAATTTGAACCGGATCGGATGAATTTTGCTCCTCCAAGAGGCTCCGGAGGTCAAATCTGGAGAACGTTTTATATGGGGTCTATATATAATTAAGGACCGATATGGACCAATTCTGGCACGGTTGTTAAAGATCATATACTAACACCATGTTCAAAATTACAACCGGATTGGATGAAATTTGCTTCTCTTGGAGACTTCGCAAGCCAAATCTGGGTATCGGCTTATATGGGGGCTATATATAATTATGAACCGATGTGGACCAATTTTTGCATGGTTGTTAGAGACCATATAACAATATCATGTACCAAATTTCAGGCGGATCGGATGCAATTTGCTTCTCTTTGAAGCTCCGCAACCCAAATCTGGGGATCGGTTTATATGGGGGCTATATATAATTTACGACCGATGTGGACCAATTTTTGAATGATTGTTAGAGACCATATACCAACACCATGTACCAAATTTCAGCCAGATCGGATGAAATTTGCTTCTCTTTGAGGCTCCGCAAGCCAAATCTGGGGATCGGTTTATATGGGGGCTATATATAATTATGGACCGATGTGGACCAATTTTTGCATAATTATTAGAGACCACATACCAACACCATGTACCAAATTTCAGCCGGATCGGATGAAAGATGCTTCTCTTAGAGGCTCCACAAGCCAAATCTGAGGGTCCCTTTATATGGGGGCTATACGTAAAAGTGGACCGATATGGCCAATTTTCAATACCATCCGACCTACATCGATAACAACTACTTGTGCCAAGTTTCAAGTCGATAGCTTGTTTCGTTCGGAAGTTAGCGTGATTTCAACAGACGGACGGACGGACGGACGGACGGACGGACGGACGGACGGACGGACATGCTTAGATCGACTCAGAATTTCACCACGACCCAGAATATATATACTTTATGGGGTATTAGAGCAATATTTCGATGTGTTACAAACGGAATGACAAAGTTAATATACCCCCATCCTATGATGGAGGGTATAAAAAAGACCGATTAAATACGTACAGAATTCAGTTTGACAAAATTTTCTATAGAAATAACATTTTGACAAATTTTTTTATAGAAATAAAATTTTTACAAAATTTTCTATAAAAATAAAACTTTGAAAAAATTTTCTATAGAAATAAAATTTTGACAACATTTTCTATAGAAATAAAAACTTGACAAAATTTTCTATAGAAATAAAATTTTGATAGATTATTTTTGGCTCGAGTCGCAACCATGATTATGAACCGATATGGACCAATTTTTGTGTGATTGGGGATGGGCTATATATAACAATGGACTGAATAGTCTAAGTGAGTTTGAAACTTAATAGGGCTGCCACTTTAACCTAACCTAACTATAGACCGATATGGACCAATTTTGGTATGGTTGTTAGCGGCCATATACTAACACCACGTTCCAAATTTGAATCGGATCGGATGAATTTTGCTCCTCCAAGAGCCTCCGGAGGTCAAATCTGGAGAACGGTTTATATGGGGGCTATATATAATTATGGACCGATATGGACCAATTCTGACATGGTTGTCAGAGACCATATACTAACACCATGTTCCACACCGAATCGGATGAAACTTGCTTCTCTTTGAGGCTCCGCAAGCCAAATCTGGGGATCGGTTTATATGGGGGCTATATATAATTATGGACCGATGTGTGGATTTTTGCATGGTTATTGGAGACCATATACTTACACCATGTACCAAATTTAAGCCGGATCGGATGAAATTTGCTTCTTTTTGTGGCTCCGCAAGCCAAATTTGGGGACTCCGTTTATATGGGCGCTATACGTAAAAGTGGACCGATATGGCCCATTTGCAATACCATCCGACCTACATTAATTACAACTACTTGTGCCAAGTTTCAAGTCGATAGCTTGTTTCGTTCGGAAGTTAGCGTGATTTCAACAGACGGACGGACGGACATGCTTAGATCGACTCAGAATTTCACCACGACCCAGAATATATATGCTTTATGGGGTCTTAGAGCAATATTTCGATGTGTTACAAACGGAATGACAAAGTTAATATACCCCCCACCCTATGGTGGAGGGTAAAAAAACTTTAACTAAAACCAAAACCAAAAAAAAAATCCAACAAAAATAAAATACATTTACCATCAGTTTAACGATAGACATTGAGTTTCTATGCTGCTATATATTAAACTTCTACTAAAGATTCTCGTGGCCCTTAAGGGGTTATGAATATAGATTTTAATTTTTCCATTAAACCCACAAACATGTTTACTCTTTTTTTTTTCAAAGCTTGCAATTAACTGTCTTTAAAACAAAACAACAAACGGACATATTTATCAAAACCAATAATTAAAAATAGTTTTACGTATAACCAAATGATTCATTGAAAATCATTCTCGTATGCATATGAAAAAGTTCACATGTCATTCTCATGCCATTTGATTTTATTTTATTTTTTGTACCGAATACCTGTACACGGTTGCCATATTATTGGAGAGGAGAATGTCTTAAGCTGTCGTTAGACGATTTGATACATGACTTTTGTTTGGAATTAAAAACGTGTCTACAACTATTAAATGATGGTAAGGGGAGGTATGATCGCTATTTTCAAAACGTACACTGAAAAAATGCACTTACGTGATATTAAAGATTACACAACCTAAATTTTAGGACGCGAAATTTATAAACTGTTAAGGAGAAATTTCTTTAAAATAATGAAATTTTAATTAAAATAAAATAAGTAATTAAATTTAGGACTCAAATTTTGGAATTTTTCGTACCTCCGTTAAAGGAGTATGTATTTGAACTAAGGCAAATTTTCTTTACAGTAAAGAAACACATTTTTGATTTAAAGAAATTGTCCTTAAATTAACAGAAATATTCAAACTTTTGATTCGAAATAAAAATGCTTCCAATATAGGCTAGGGAGCCACCGTGGTGCAATGGTTAGCATGCCCGCCTTGCATACAAGGTCGTGGGTTCGATTCCTGCTTCGACCGAACACCAAAAAGTTTTTCAGCGGTGGATTATCCCACCTCAGTAATGCTGGTGACATTTCGGAGGGTTTCAAAGCTTCTCTAAGTGGTTTCACTGGAATGTGGAACGCCGTTCGGACTCGGCCATAAAAAGGAGGTCCCTTGTCATTGAGCTTAACATGGAATCGGGCAGCACTCAGTGATAGGTTAGGTTAGGTTAGGTTATGTGGCAGCCCGATGTATCAGGCTCACTTAGACTATTCAGTCCATTGTGATACCACATTGGTGAACTTCTCTCTTATCACTGAGTGCTGCCCGATTCCATGTTAAGCTCAATGATAAGGGACCTCCTTTTTATAGCCGAGTCCGAACGGCGTTCCACATTGCAGTGAAACCACTTAGAGAAGCTTTGAAACCCTCAGAAATGTCACCAGCATTACTGAGGTGGGATAATCCACCGCTGAAAAACTTTTTGGTGTTCGGTCGTAGCAGGAATCGATCCCACGACCTTGTGTATGCAAGGCGGGCATGCTAACCATTGCACCACGGTGGCTCCCACTCAGTGATAAGAGAGAAGTTCACCAATGTGGTATCACAATGGACTGAATAGTCTAAGTGCGCCTGAAACATCGGGCTGCCACCTAACCTAACCTAGGCTAAGATTTATTTTGAGGATTTTCCATCTTTGGTTTAAAGTTTTTTTTTTGGAATTAAGGAAACATTTTTTGCTTCAAAGTATCTGCTATAATTTTGGGCTTTTAAATTAACATTTACTTGCACATTAATACATTTGTTGATATGTCGCAAAAAAGGAATGAAAATGCGATAAATGAGATCTGTATTCTAATTTTGATTTCACAGAAAAAAAGTCTGTTGTAACACTGATGCTAAACTGAACTAATATTTATTGCAAAAATTTTATTTTGTTGTAGTTTATTTTTAAAATTGTATAAGAAATTTTCCCAGCCCAACGACTCTTTCTTTATTCCAACCAAGTATGTCTCAAAAATTTTATGAACTAAATGGCAGTAAAATATTAATGTCATACAAATTAGTTCAATTCTAACTAAAACAGAACAAGTTTTTCATACTCTTGTCAAAAATAGCAAGAATGAACTCCAGCGTGGTTAAAATGGGAATGCTCTGGCGCCTAAGATTTTTTCCTTATTATACCCTGCGCCACACTGTGAAACAGGGTATTATAAGTTAGTGCATATGTTTGCAACACACAGAAGGAGAAGATATAGACACATGGTGTCGTTGGCAAAAATGCTCAGGGTGGGCTCCTGAGTCGATATAACCATGTCCGTATGTCCATGAACACATTTTTGTAATCAAAGTCTACGTCGCAGTTTTAGTCCAATCGACTTGGCACAAGTATGTGTTTTGGCTCAGAATAGAACCCTATTGATTTTGGAAGAAATCGGTTCAGATTTAGATATAGCTCCCATATATATATATTTCGCCCGATATGGGCTTATATGGCCCCAGAAGCCAGAGTATTACCCTAATTTGCTTAATATTTTGCACAAGAAGAACAATTAGTACTATAGTCAAGTGTGCCAAATTTTATTGAAATCGGTTCAGATTTAGATATAACTCGCATATATATCTTTCGTCCGATTTAAACTCATATGACCACAGTGGCCAATTTTTTACTCCAATTTAATTGAAATTTTGCAAAGGGAGTAGAATTATCATTGTAGCTATGCGCGCCAAATTTGGTTGAAATCGGTTCAGATTTAGATATAGCTCCCATATATAACTTTCGCCCGATTTACAATCATATGACCACAGATGCCAATTTTAACTCCGATTTAGTTGAAATTTTGCATAGGGAGTACAATTAGCATTATAGCTATGCGTGGCAAAATTTGGTTGAAATCGGTTCAGATTTAGATATAGCTCGCCCGATTTACACTCATATGACCACAGTGACCAATTTTTTACTCCAATTTAATTGAAATTTTGCACAGGGAGTATAATTGGCATTATAGCTGTGCGTGCCAAATTTGGATGAAATCGGTTCAGATTTAGAAATAGCTCCCATATATAGCTTTTGCCCGATTTAAACTCATATGACCACAGAGGCCAATTTTTTGCTCCGATTTAGTTGAAATTTTGCACATGGAGTAGAATTAGCATTGTAGCTATGCGTGCCAAATTTGGTTGAAATGTGTTCAGATTTAGATATATCTCCCATATATAGCTTTCGCCCGATTTAAACTCATATGACCACAGAGGCCAAGTTTTAACTCCGATTTATTTGAAATTTTGCACAGGGAGTAGAATTAGCATTGTAACTATGCGTGCCAAATTTGGTTGAAATCGGTTTAGATTTAGATATAGCTCCCATATATATGTTTTTCTGATTTCGACAAAAATGGTCAAAATACCAAAATTTTCCTTGTAAAATCGCAACTGCTTAGTCTAAAAGTTGTAAAATGACTCTAATTTTCCTATACTTCTAATACATATATGCGAGCTATAAATCATAAATAAACTTTTGCGAAGTTTCCTTAAAATTGCTTCAGATTTAAATGTTTCCCACATTTTTACTAACTAGTGCATTAGCCGACTTAAATTTTGAGTATATAGATTTTATAGAAGTCTATCAAATTCTGTCCAGATCGAGTGATATTTAAATGTATGTATTTGGGACAAACCTTTATATATAGCCCCCAACACATTTGACGGATGTGATATGGTATCGAAAATGTGGATTTACAAAGTGGTTCAGGGTATAATATAGTCGGCCCCGCCCGACTTTAGACTTTCCTTACTTGTTTTTAGTTCATTTTTTCTTTTCGAGAAAGATGAATGTCGTAAATGGTAATTAAAAAATCGAAGAATGTCGGAAAATGTTCGTTAATTTAATGGATCTCAAAATTTGGAATACAATTTAGTTCAATTTTCGCACGAGATAGTTCATTTTTCCCATAATGTAGTTTACTTTTTTTCTGTGTTTATTGATCCTAGATTTAAAGCCAGTTAGCTCGCTAAAAAATATTTTTTTTTTAAGAAATCGCATCTTTGGCTCGGAATCAATACCAAAATCCTTAAGGCAAGGTCACAATCTTTGGATACAATTAAACTTTTTTTTGAGTGTACCATAATTCAATTGGTTTAATTACCAGATTTGTTGCAATGGTGTTTAAATGCTGTCACGATCATATATAAGAATTAATATATTTTTAAAATCTTTTTGCTGTTGTGTATATTGAACTAAATGAAAATTTTCAAAATCTATCAAAACGAAAACACAAGCTTCTATTTTATTAAATTAAATGTAAATAAAGAAAATAGTTTGGATTAATTTAAATTAATATAAATTATAAAACATTATAAAGAAAAATTCCAGGGAATTCCCGCATTTACTTCCCTGGAAATCGAGAGAAAAAATATGGTAAAATCCCGGAAATTCCCCAGATCCCTTTCCTGGCAAAATAAGCCCTGGCTTTGAACAATTTAAAAAATTACCTTTCCGCTAACTCCAAGATAATGCATTTTGTTCTAATGTCACAATACATTTCCCAGGACTTTTCTTTCTCATATAAACCAAATTTAATTGAAATGCTTGATAAAATTTATTACATTGCTTTCATGTCTGAAGTCACTCCACATAAACTCACATATATTTATTAGCAATCAATATCTTTCAAAAAGCCTGGGGGTCATGTTTACGGTTACTCAGGCTATACGATCATAGCGACCACATAGCCATAACTTATGGCCATTTTGACCGGTAAACATTAGACTTGGCCAAGTGAATGTGAATGCCCATCAAAAAGTAAAAGAAGCTTACCGAAAACCAAAAAAAAACTCTTTAGCAATAAACTATGGTAAATCTATTTGCTGAAAACCACAGAAACAGAAAACAGCAAAACTTTGGACAAAAACAACAATTGGCAATAACATATTCATATGTGCAGCATTTCTAAATTGTCCAAAGTCATAGACTAGGATGATGGTATACAGGGAAAACAAAGCCATGGTCTCTTGACTAGAATTGAATGGTGGTTGTACATTTTGACTTTTACACAAAGGTTAATATCAACAACCAGAGCGAAAACCAGTAACCAACCATGATAATAATAATAAGCATTAATACTGGCTAAAGGTTCCTTTCTCTTGTTAGAGACATGACTTGTACTAAAAAAAAAAAACAAAACAAAAGAAAAAGGAAAATAAATTAATTCTCAAGGGATAGGAAAATCGCCATAAAGAATTGCATATAGAAGAGAGAAGAAAAGCACGAATGATGAAAAAGAATAGGGTCAATTTTAATTGATTTCCAATGAATATGTTTTTCCTTTTCATCATTGATCGATCTGTAATTTCTCTTGAATTAGTTTCCTGTCTTCACAATCTCATTTCATATCTGTTTGGGGTCTACATGGGCTCTACTAAGGTTGTTTGTGTCTTAAGTCTATACCTACTACATGCTTGTGTCTTAAGTCTTTACCTACTCCATGTTCGTGCCTTAAGTCTTTTGTTTAGTTCACAGTTTGAAGCGCACCCCAATGGGATATAGAAGTGTTGCGAATCCCAGTGATTTGCTAAAGTTTATTTTCTGCGTTTATTCTGTTATTTAGTTTTAAACAATTTGTTATATTTTATTTCAAACTGTTTCGATTTTCCATCGTTTGATCTGCCATATGTGAGTTTCATGTTACTACCATGGTGGGTCTTATCCACAGGAGGCTTTTGCATGTTTTGCCAGTTATTTTGAATTTGCACAAATCCAGCCTACAATATAAGGAAAACAAACTGAAGTGTAACTAAATGTCAGTCTTTATGCATGCAATGCACGTATTGAACATTTACACCTGGCCTTTTTATAGGTTATGTTCCTGGGGGAAAACTCGGATTCCCAGTTGGCAATATACAAGAAGATAGTATAATTGCTCAATTTCAAAGAAAAATTAGATTATGCTTGTCATATGAATTAAATATAATCTATCAAAAGTTTAAGAAAATTTTACCACAAAATTTACCAAATTAAAAAAAAAGTAAGGCAAGTCTAAATCTGATGGAACAGTCTATATTGGCCCTGCGCCGATTCGTTCAAATTCGTTGAGAGTTAATATATATCTATAGGAAGGCTGATATCAAATCCAACAAACAAATTGTGCAAAAGCAAAAAATATTTCGAAAATAACATCAAAATTTAGATTCAGTCTAGATTTATTCGAATTGGCTACCGTAGACACAAACTATGGCTGATAAAACCATACAAATTTGCCTGAAGGTATCTTTGCGGTACTATGACCCATTCCCGGAGAAGAGATGATCAACAATTCAATATTTTTTAGTGCCAACTCACTTATTCTCCAAAATGCCCCAGACACAAAAGTGCAACTAATTGAGATCTGGAGATGTTGGTGGTTAGTCGAATTGAATGCGCTTGCAATTTTAGACTTCTGTAAAGAGGTCTCAGAACGTCCACTTGTCCATCTTCCATAAAAGAAATCTTAAAACAACCAAGCAAAAGCCCTGATGAAGGAAAGCCACACTGCCGCAGATCCGCGAGAGCCTGAAAGAAAAAAGGAGCCCAGTATCTTGTTTATTCTAAAGGATAACGCTGGACACTAACATAGGAAGTGATACGAGTCCTCCGTGTTAGTCCCGGGTCCAGACACTATCTACATATTTCATCATCTTTAAGGCCTATTCTTACCAAATGTTTCCCAAGTGTGTTATGTTCTGTTATAATGCCAAGCAAATGCCACATTTCCTCTCTGCTCATTGACATCAAAATTTCGCAGTTTCTTCGTTTCATTTCATCCCATACAACATGGTTTGCTCGTAATGTTGCTAAGAGACCCAACATCTTTGCCATAGTTCATCACATTTGACCTCTATCCTGTAAAAATAAGAAGATAGATAGATGGGAAAAACGTCCGCTAGGATATTATTCGTCTAACGAGCGCCCTTCTTAGACAGCACAGTTGCTTACTCATTCCCCATTATTCCACAGTGCACAGGTACCCAGTACAGAGTTATTTTATGCTATTCCTGAGAACCGTGAGTTCTGTACGACAGCGACCTTATGCAGCGCTGCATAAGGCTGCTTGACTGTCGATGGAGAAGCTGAAATCATCAACTGCGACTCAGTAGCTTTTATAATCGCAGGCATCTCCGCCTGAAAAATACTGCAATCAATATCCAGCGTGTAAGACTCTCGTATTTCTAGTACAGTGCAATAAATGCCGCTCCGTATGTATGCATATTCAGAGTTCCGAAAAGTATCCTCCCGTCTCCCCAATCCTCCATAGGTGGTATAATGTGGTGTCGGCTTGTGATGTTTATCACATGCTCAGTGGCCATATGGTCCTTCTCTCTATAATGCTCGGCAAGAATTTCAGTATACCGGCAGATAGTATCCAAGCTCTTAAGTTTCATGAGTGTCAACTGCGCTGTTTTTGTTACGTGTAAATCAAGTGGTCAAACTCCCTCAGTGCCTGTCGATGAAGAAGCTGTTATTCTGAACGGCCTCATCAACAGTGACCCAGCACCTTTAGTGATCGTAGACATCTCCGCCTAAAAAATACTGCAATCAATATCCTGCGTGTAAGACTCTCGTATTTTTAGTTCAGTGAAATAAATTCCGCAACCAGTTCTTTCATCCATCTTTGATCTGTCCGTAGAGTTCCGAAAGGTATCCTCATGTTTCCCCAATCCTCCATACTTGGTATAATATGTGTCGGCGTGTGATAGTAAACATGCTTAGCCATATGGTTCGTCTTTCTATAATGCTTGCCAACGATTTCAGTATGCCTGCAGGTAGTACTCTCCAACTTGTCCAATCTCTTAAGTCTCATGAGTGTCAACTGCGCTATTTTCCTTACGGTTAAATCAAGTGGTCACACTCCTTCAGTACTTCCAAAGCGGCAGTGGCTGTGGTCCTCATAGCGTCTGTCATATAAATAAGTCCAGTTCTATTTATCTTATTTATTCTCGGCGTATAATTTTGATGACTCACGATTGTCCATCAAACACGACAATCATATGTGGCCATAGGTTTTACAACCGTGGTATAAAGCCAACTAAAAAGGAAAGGCCTCATTCCCCATCTTTCTTCGACCAATTTCTGACAAGAGTACAATGGCGCATAGGTTCTTTTTATGCGGTATGCAGTATTCTCCATCCAATTCAGTTTGAAGTTCAAGAGAACTCCCAAGTACCTTGCTTGTTTCGAAAGACTCAACTTCGTCCCTTGCAATTCAGGAGCCTTGTATCCGATAACCTTTCTTTTCCTGGTGAGAATTACTAGCTCTGTTTTCCCAGGGTTCACTCCTAATCAAAATTTTCGAGTCACTACGAAAGATATTGTAAAGACTCACTCAGCACATCCCAAATCGTATCCAGGAATTTTCCCGATATCAATATCAGGTCTTACAACTGCGGTATAAAGCCAACTAAAAACGGAAGGCCTCATTCCCCATCTTTCCCCAACAAATTTCTGACAGCAGTACAATGCCACATATGCCCTTTTTATGCGGTCTACAGTATTCTCGACCCAGTTTGGTTTGGAGTTCAAGAGAACTCCCAAGTAATTTGCTGATTTCGAGAGGCTCAACTTTGTCCCTTGGAATTCAGGAGCCTTGTATTCGATAACTTTTCTTCTACTTGTGAAAATTACTAGCTCTGTTTTCCCAGGGTTCACCCCTAATCCAAATCTTCGAGTTCACTCCGAAAGATACTGTAAAGACTCACTCAATACATCACTCCCAATTTTCCCGATGCCAATATCACAATGTCATTCGCGTATGCCAGTACCTTGATGGCCTTGCTCCTCAGCCCAATCAAAAGTTTGTTCACCACCAATAGCCACAGCTATGGTGAAATTAGGATCCAGCTTGGTGCAATGGTTAGCGTGCCCTCCTTGCATACGTAGGATCGTGGGTTCGATTCCTGCTTCGACCGAACACCAAAAAGTATTTCAGCGGTGGATTATTCCACCTCAGTAATGCTGGTGACATTTCTGAGTTTTTCAAAGCTTCTCTAACATAAGTGGATATCTTCCTGTGATCCTAGTCGTCCTTGTGCAGTTCGCCAACTCAACCACGATGTCCCTATTTAGCAACATCAACTCGATCCACTTTATAACGAATTCCTCGACACCTTTCTCCTCTAATGTCTATAAATGTTCGTATAATTAAAGGCATCTTCAATATCAAGAAACGCCGCCAATGTTTAGTGATCATATGTCATACACTTCTCTATGTGATGCACCACAGTGCAGGACAAATTCCACAGATCTCCCCTTAAGGTAAGCATGCTGGCATATCGATAGTTTCATACTTAGCTGATTTCTTATATGGTCATCCAATGTCCTTTCTATAGTATTTAAGTTTTTTTTATGCGGTCTGCAGTATTCTCCACTCAGTTTAGTTTGAAGTCCAAGATAACTCCCAAGTACTTTGCTGATTTCGGGAGGCTCAACTTCGTGTCTTGGAATTCAGGAGTCTTGTATCCGATAACCTTTCTTCTACTTGTGAAAATTACTAGCTCTGTTTTCCCAGGGTTCACCCCTAAACCAAATCTTCGAGTTCACTCCGAAAGATACTGTAAATACTCACTCAATACATCACTCCCAATTTTCCCGATGCCAATATCACAATGTCATCCGCGTATGCCAGTACCTTGATGGCCTTGCTGCTCAGCCCAATCAAAACTTCATTCACCACCAATAGCCACAGCAAGGGTGATATTACACCTCCCTGTATCAATCCTCTTGTGATCCTAGTCGTCCTTGTGGAGTTCGCCAACTCAACCACTATGTCCCTATTTAGCAATATTAACTTGATCCACTTTCTAACGAATTCCTCGACACCATTATTCTTTAATGCCAGTACTACCCTATCAATTTTCGTATAATTAAAGGCATCTTCAATGTCCAGAAACGCTGCCAATGCTTAGTCACCATATGTCATAGACTTCTCTACTTGATGAACCACTGAGTGCAGGTCAGATTTCACTGGTCTCCTCTATAGGTAAGCATGCTGGCAGATCGATAGTTTCATGATTAGCTGATTTCTTATATGGTTATCCAATGTCCTTTCTAACAGGCTGGCTGATAAGTCCCCGGTCTAACAAAGAAAAACACATTTTTTGTCAAAATTCGTTTTTATTATTCAGCATAGTTCCCTTCAAGAGCGATACAACGATTATAACGACCTTCCAAATTATTTGATACCATTTTGGTAGCACTCCTTCGGTTTTGCGTCAAAATAGGCCTCAGTTTCGGCGATCACCTCTTCATTGCAGCCAAATTTTTTCCCTGCGGCCATCCTTTTGAGGTCTGAGAACAAGAAAAAGTCGCTGGGGGCCAGATCTGGAGAATACGGTGGGTGGGGAATAAATTCGAAGCCCAATTCATGAATTTTTGCCATTGCTCTCAATGACTTGTGGCACGGTGCGT
This sequence comes from Haematobia irritans, assembly GCF_050003625.1. NCBI lineage: Eukaryota > Metazoa > Arthropoda > Insecta > Diptera > Muscidae > Haematobia > Haematobia irritans. The sequence continues at coordinate 110,051,854 of NC_134399.1, read as the reverse complement.
TGTCTCGGGGGAACAACACTTTTTTCTTCTTCATATGGGATCGTTCTGCCGCGATTTCCACCTTCAAACGCTCCAATAACGCCATATAATAGTCACTGTTGATGGTTTTTCCCTTCTGAAGATAATCGATAAAAATTATTCCATGCGCATCCCAAAAAACAGAGGCCATTACTTTGCCAGCGGACTTTTGAGTTTTTCCACGCTTTGGAGACGGTTCACCGGTCGCTGTCCACTCAGCCGACTGTCGATTGGACTCAGGAGTGTAGTGATGGAGCCATGTTTCATCCATTGTCACATATCGACGGAAAAACTCGGGTGTATTACGAGTTAACAGCTGCAAACACCGCTCAGAATCATCAACACGTTGTTGTTTTTGGTCAAACTCGCGCGGCACCCATTTTGCACAGAGCTTCCGCATATCCAAATATTGATGAATGATATGACCAACACGTTCCTTTGATATCTTTAAGGCCTCTGCTATCTCGATCAACTTCATTTTAGAGTCATTCAAAATCATTTTGTGGATTTTTTTGATGTTTTCGTCGGTAACCACCTCTTTCGGGCGTCCACTGCGTTCACCGTCCTCCGTGCTCATTTCACCACGCTTGAATTTTGCATACCAATCAATTATTGTTGATTTCCCTGGGGCAGAGTCCGGAAACTGATTATCAATCCAAGTTTTTGCTTCCACCGTATTTTTCCCTTCAGAAAACAGTATTTTATCAAAACACGAAATTCCTTTTTTTCCTTTTTTTTATTCACAATAACAAACGTTGCTTCACAAAAGACGCTCTGTCTCACAAACTAATTGACTTACAGACATCAAATTTTGACAAGAATCATTTGAAGGTTGGTACTATATAAAAATAATATGCATTTATTACTAGCGACGCCATCTATGTGTTAGGTTAGGTTATGTGGCAGCCCGATGTATCAGGCTCACTTAGACTATTCAGTCCATTGTGATACCACAGTGGTGAACTTCTCTCTTATCACTGAGTGCTGCCCGATTCCATGTTAAGCTCAATGACAAGGGACCTCCTTTTTATAGCCGAGTCCGAACGGCGTTCCACATTCCAGTGAAACCACTATGTGTTAGATCGGGGACTTATCAGCCAACCAGTTAAAGTCTTTAGGTCCTTTTTATGCGGTCTGCAGTATTCTCCATCCAATTCAGGTTGAAGTTCAAGAGAACTCCCAAGTATCCCGCTAATTTCTAGAGGCTAAACTTCGTCCCTTGAAATTCAGGAGCCTTGCATCAGATAACCTTTCTTCTCCTGGCTCCTCTAAAAGGCATCTTGTGGTCCTACCACAACCACCATGTCCCTATTTAGCAACATCAACTCGATCCACTTTATAACGAATTCCTCGATACCATTCTTCTCTAATGTCAGGATTACCATATAAATTTCCATATAATTAAAGGCATCTTCAATGACCAGAAATGCCGCCAATGTTTAGACACCATATGTCATAGACTTCTCTGAGTGCAGGACAGATTCCACAGATCTCCCCCTAAGGTAAGCATGCTGGCAGATCGATAGTTTCATGATTAGCTCCTTTCTTATATGGTCATCAATGTCCTTTCTATAGACTTTAGGTTCTTTTTTTGCGGTCTGCAGTATTCTCCATCCAATTCAGTTTGGAGTCCAAGATAATTCCCAAATACCTTGCTGTACCTTGTCTCTTGCATCCGAAAACCTTTGTTTCTCCTGGTGAAAAGTACTAGCTCTGTTTTCCCCGGGTTCATCCCTAATCCTCATCTTTGAGTCCACTCCGAAAGATACTGAAAAACTCACTCAGCTCATCCGAAATTGTATCCAGGAATTTTCCCGATACCAATATCACAATGTGATTCGCGTATGCCAGTACCTTAATGGTCTTGTTGCTCAGCCCAATCAAAACTTCGTTCACCACCAATAGCCATAGCTAGGCTGATATTACACCTCCCTGTGGCAATCCTCTTGTGGTCCTAGTCCTCCTTGTGCAGTTCGCCAACTCAACCACCAGTCCCTATTTAAAAACATCAACTCGATCCACTTTATAACGAATTCCTCTACATCACTCTGCTCTAATACCAGTACTAACCAATCAATTTAATTAGAGGCACCTTCAATGTCCAGAAACGCTGTCAATGTTTAGTCACCATATGTCATAAACTTCTCTATATGATGCATCACTGAGTGCAGGGCCGATTCCACAGATCTCTTCTTAAGGTAAGCATGTTGACAGATCAATAGTTTCATACTTACCTGATTTCTTATATGGTCATCCAAATTCCTTTCTATAGTCTTTAGCAAGAAGGATAATAAGCTTACGGGTCTAAAATCATTCGCCGTTCCATGCGATATCTTCCACGCTTTCAGAATGAAGATATTACAGGCTCACTTAGACTATTCAGTCCACTGTGATACCACAATGATGAACTTCTCTCTTATCACTGAGTGCTGCCCGATATTCCATGTTATCCTCAATGACAAGGGTCCTCCTTCTAGACAAGTCCGCACGATGTTCCACATTGCTGTGAAACCACTTAGAGAAACTTTGAAACAGTCAGAAATGTCACCAGCATTACTGAGGTGACAGGCCCTTGGTATATTCCCAAGACGCAATGAGGCCCTAAACTTCCTCTAAAATTAAAAAAAAAAAATTTCCTATATATCTGGAACCTGATGTCTGTAGCCACTTTAAATTTAACTAGCGCAAGGGTACCATGTGAACCGATCTGCTTGGAGGAGTAGCTGTCATCAACTTTGAAATTTTGTATATTTGCAAACATCCCACTACGACGAAGAGTTTTCCAATGAAACTATTACATTTGATTCATGGTGGTGGGTATTTAAGACTCTGCCCGACCGAATTTTAGGCGGAATGTACTTGTTTATATTAAATTGTTAACAATTACTTTTAATAACAAAAATTTTACATGGACTCTATAAGATTAATAACTATCGATTAATTTTGTATATTTTTTTGTGATGGTTTACAGTAGCCAATCACTATAAGTAAATGGGAATAGCAGCGAATGCTAATACCATCACTAATCAAGGCAACGCCCCTCTATTGTGGCAAGAACATCGAAAAATGCCCACAAGGTTCATGGAGACGGCTACCACCGAATCCATCGCTGTTAAGCATACTAACTTTAACCGACTTGTTTAGGTAGACCGCCTTCACCCTCTCCTAAAGCTCTTTCTCTACACTGGCGTTAATAAATGTTAACAACACAAGTAGCCATTTGCGGCCGCTTTGATTCTTCGTAAACATTAGTCGATTGTTTTTTTTTTCTATTCTTTTGTTTTTATTTGGCCCATAATTTACCGGGTGTTCTATGGTGAGGGCTCTCGATAGAGGGCGGGGAGGGGGTCCAGTTCAAAGTAATAGCTGCAGTAGCAAAATTACTGTAATTTAATAATATTTTGTTATTACTTACGTTCAATAATAGTTGGTGATGGTCATAGCTTCTTTGGACTATGGAAGATTAGGTATGAAGTGAATAATGGGTTTCCTAGGAAACAAAAAATGAAAGGAGTGGAATCGTCCAATATGAACTTATAGAAAGGCAAGTTGATATTATTGGCAAATTTTCTTGTTGTCATCAGCTTTAGTAAATCATTGGGTTTTGGCTATGGATCATAAATATTCCTGTTAAGAACACAGTTATAAATAATTGGTAATAATTTAGGTAATTGACTTGCTTTATATTTTGATGAACATCCATAATAATTTTCCACATTGGATTACTATAAAAAATCAGGGTTTCAAATAAATGATAATCAAATGGCTAAAGATTTTACAATATCCCATCCCAGGTTAGGTGGAGTATTGTGGCATCCAATTATTTCAGACTCACTTAGACTATTCAGTCCATTGTGATTCCACACGTGGTGAACTTCTCTCTTACCAGTGAGTGCTGACCGATTCTATATTTAACTCAATGGCAAGATACCATTCTTTTTATAGCCGAATCCTAACGCCGTTTCCCATTACGAAGGAACCACTTACAGAAGTTTTCAAACTCTCAGAAATTTTGCCAGCATTACTGAGAGGGGATAATCCACATTTGAAAAATGTTGGTGTTTGCTTGAAACTGGGATTGAACCCAAGACCCTTTGTATGTATGCCATTGCACCACGGTGACTACAATAATCCCGTGCAAATGTTCGACATTGATATTGGGTGCGGAAATTATTTTCTATATTTTCTATAGAAATAAAATTTTGACAAAAATTTTTATAGAAATAAAATTTGACAAAATTTTCTATGGAAATAAAATTTTGACAAAACTTTCTATAGAAATAAAATTTTGACAAAATTTTCTATAGAAATAAAATTTAACAAAATTTTCTATGGAAATAAAATTGTGACAAAATTTTCTATAGAAATAAAATTTTGAAAAAATTTTCTATAGAAATAAAATTTTGACAAAATTTTCTATAGATATAAAATTTATTTTTTTTCTTTTTATTTCTATAGAAATAAAATTTTGACAAAATTTTTTATAGAAATAAAATTTTGACAGAATTTTCTATGGAAATAAAATCTTGACAAAATTTTCTATAGAAATAAAATCTTAACAAAATTTTCTATAGAAATAAACTTTTGATAAATTTTCTATAGAAATAAAATTTTGAGAAAATTTTCTATAAAAATAAAAGTTTGGCAAAATTTTCTATAGAAATAAAATTTTTACAAAATGTTGTATAGAAATAAAATTTTAAGAAAATTTTCTATAGAAATAAAATTTTGACAAAATTTTCTATAGAAATAACATTTTGACAAAATTTTCTATAGAAATAAAATTTTGAGAAAATTTTCTATAGAAATAAAATTTTGAGAAAATTTTCTATAGAAATAAAATCTTAACAAAATTTTCTATAGAAATAAACTTTTGATAAATTTTCTATAGAAATAAAATTTTGAAAAAATTTTCTATAGAAATAAAATTTTGACAAAATTTTCTATAGAAATAAAATTTAACAAAATTTTCTATGGAAATAAAATTGTGACAAAATTTTCTATAGAAAAAAAATTTTGAAAAAATTTTCTATAGATATAAAATTTATTTTTTTTTCTTTTTATTTCTATAGAAATAAAATTTTGACAAAATTTTTTATAGAAATAAAATTATGACAAAATTTTCTATGGAAATAAAATCTTGACAAAATTTTCTATAGAAATAAAATCTTAACAAAATTTTCTATAGAAATAAACTTTTGATAAATTTTCTATAGAAATAAAATTTTGAGAAAATTTTCTATAAAAATAAAAGTTTGGCAAAATTTTCTATAGAAATAAAATTTTTACAAAATGTTGTATAGAAATAAAATTTTAAGAAAATTTTCTATAGAAATAAAATTTTGAGAAAATTTTCTATAAAAATAAAAGTTTGGCAAAATTTGCTATAGAAATAAAATTTTTACAAAATTTTGTATAGAAATAAAATTTTGAGAAAATTTACTATAGAAATAAAATTTTGAGAAAATTTTCTATAGAAATAAAATTTTGAGAAAATTTTCTATAGAAATAAAATTTTGACAAAATTTTCTATGGAAATAAAATTTTGACAAAATTTTCTATAGAAATAAAATTTTGAGAAAATGTTCTATAGAAACAAAATTTTGAGAAAATTTTCTATATAAATAAAATTTTGACAAAATTGTTTATAGAAATAAAATTTTGAGAAAATTTTCTATAGAAATAAAATTTTGACAAAATTTTCTATAGAAATAAAATTTTGACAAAATTTTCTATAGAAATAAAATTTTGAGAAAATTTTCTATAGAAATAAAATGTTGAAAAAATTTTCTATAGAAATAAAATTTTGACAAAATTTTCTATAGAAATAAAATTTTGACAAAATGATCTATAGAAATAAAAGTTTGACAAAATTTTCTATAGAAATAAAATTTTGACAAAAATTTTCTATACAAATAAAATTTGACAAAATTTTCTGTAGAAATAAAATTGTGACAAAATTTTCTATAGAAATACAATTTTGACAAGATTTTCTATAGAAATAAAATTTTGTGAAAATTTTCTACAGAAATAAAAATTTGAGAAAATTTTCAATAGAAATAAAATGTTGAGAAAATGTTCTATAGAAATAAAATTTTGAGAAAATTTTCTATAGAAATAAAATTTTTAGAAAATTGTCTATAGAAATAAAAATTTGAGAAAATTTGCAATAAAAATAAAATGTTCAGAAAATTTTCTATAGAAATAAAATTTTGACAAAATTTTCTATAGAAATACAATTTTGACAAACTTTTCTATAGAAATAAATTTTTGAGAACCTTTTCTATGGAAATAAAATGTTGAGAAAATTTTCTATTTCTAATACAATTGTTTATAGAAACAAAATTTTCAGAATTTTTTTATAGAAATAAAATTTTCTATAGAAATAAAAGTTTGACAAAATCTTCTATACAAATAAAATTTTGACAATATTTTGAAATAAAATTGTTCATAGAAATAAAATTTTGAGAACATTTTCTACAAAACAAAACTTTCTATAGAAATATAAGTTTTCCATTTTGATAAAATTTTCTGTAGAAATAAAATTTTGACAAAATTTTCTATAGAAATAAAGTTTTGACAACAATTTCTATAGAAATAGATATTTTAAATTTGGTGGATTTTTGGTAAAATTTTCTTAAAATTTTTTTAGATTATTTTTGGCACGAGTGGCAACTCCACTCAAAAAAAAGTTTACTTGGCTCCAAAGATTTTGACCTTCCTTTAAGGATTTTGGTATTCCGAGCCAAAGATGCGGGTTCTTTAAAATAAGGAAATTTTTTTTACGACCTATCTGGCTTTAAAATCTAGGATCTATAAAATTAAAATTTTTTCCGGTACATTAATAAAGCTATTCACGTACAAACAAATGCCAGGTTAAAAATCCAAATTATGACGGATTCTTCGAAGTAAAAAATATTTTCTTAATTCCAAAAAACTTTAGACCAAAGATGCTAAATCCTCAAAATAAGTCTCAGCCTATATTTGATGCGTTTTTATCTTAAATCTAAAGATTCAACATTTCAGTTAATTTAAGGTGTTTCTTTACTTTAAGGAAAATTTGCCTTAGTTTAAAGACATGCGACTTTAACGAAGGGACGCAAATTTTCAAAATGTGTGTCCTAAATTTAGTGAAAAACATTTTTGAAGCAAAGATTATAAACTTTCTTTTAATTAAAATATCATTACTTTAAAGAAACTTGTCCTTAATAGTGTATAAATTACGCATCCTAAAATTTTGGTTGCGTAATCTTTAATATCACGTAAATATTTTTTTCAGTGTGTGTGCATTTATTTGGAAAGACTTAAATATAGAAATAAAGTTTTGAAAAAAATTTTGTATAGAAATAAAGGTTTGAGAACATTTTCTACAGAATACAATTTTCTATATACATAAAAGTTTGACAAATATTTCCATAGAAATAACGTTTTGACAAAATTTTCTGTAGAAATAAAATTTTGAGAAAATTTGGTATAAATCTGCCAAAATTGTAGATTTGTATGGTAGATTGGTAGAATTCTTGATGTTTTGGTAAATTTTGCGTCCCCAACTAAGAGGTATTTTAATTTTCATATTTTTAGAAAATTTTCTTTAGAAATAAAATTTTGAGAAATTTTTCTATAGAAATAAAATTTGGCAAAATTTTCTATAGAAATAAAATTTTGTCAAAATTTTCTATAAAAATAACATTTTGTCAAAATTTTCTATAGAAATAACATTTTGACAAAATTTTCTATAGAAATAAAATGTTGAGAATAATTATTATAGAAATAAAATTTTGAGAAAATTTTCTACAGAATAAAATTTTCTATGGAAATAAAAAGTTTAACAAAATTTTTCATAGAAATAACATTCGTTTTGTTTTGTTATTGTTGGTTTATTCTTCAATCATTTTGTTGTTTTTGATTTCAGCTTAAAACCAAACTACAAGTGTAGCTTAACCAATATTTTAATAAAAAATTCTATAGAAATAAAATTTTGACAATTTAGACCGTTATTTTTTTTTTAATAAAATGGCAAAAATTTGACAAAATTTTGCATGTTTAATTTGCGTAAGTATTTGTTTTCTGAGATACAAGATTTATTTGCTTGAAAGAAACGACTCTAGGAATAAAACAAAACTTCGTTGGTCTGAAATTTTGTTTCTGTTTAAAAAAATATTATTTTTGCTGTATATGCTGCCAAAAGATCTCCCGTTTTGACTCCTTGGACCATTAAAAACAGCAATCTTCACCTGACATGCCCGACATTTATTTTGTTGTTATGTTGTCTAAAGACCCTGAACAGTCCAGTACAGAAAAACTTCTAATACTCTACATTCGATCCGACCAAACTTTCAAAGTTTATTACTTCTTCATTACTGTACTAAGGTCATTGATCTCTCCATAGAAAGTGAGACGGAACACATCCTTTATTGATTTTTTTTAACCTACTGCCTATGTCATACATGCGTCTCCAGCTTGCAATATCCCCAGGTTTGTAATGACCATTAATTTTCTAGTCAAGTTCTATAACAGCTTGTTTTCTCAATATTCTTCCTGCCTTCCAGACTTGCTTTGTGTTGTTGATACTATCGACAAGGGGTAAAAGAACAAAAACACAAAACACAACCAACTTACAGGCAACAGCTGCAATATTGACAATTACTTCTTACTTGAGTTCAGCCTCTTCGGCCAGAAAGTCATAGACCAATATCAGAAGCTGTAAAAAGTATTTGAGTTACAAACAACACCAATAACTTTGTAGAATTTTACATTTAACACTTAAACTTTGTTGATGCCAATACAAAGATGTTCGTAGTTCAAAAAGTAAATGGTAACGAGAAATGTGACATACAGTGGTGGATTTTCAAAGAGCAGTAACGAGTCGAGAGTAAATGAAGGATTAGAGGAAAAATTTCTGATTCAATTTCTATAAAAAATCTTATTTCCAAAATTTGTCAAAATATTATTTCTATTGAAAATTTTGTCAAAATTTTATTTCAATAGAAAATTTTGTCAAAATTTTATTTCAACAAAATTTTGTGCAAATTTTATTTCTATAGAAAATTTTGTCTAAACTTTATTCCTAGAGAAAATTTTGTCAGAAGTTTATTTATATAGAAAATTTTGTCAACATTTTATTTCTAAGGAAAATTTTGTCAAAATTTTATTTCTAAGGAAAATTTTGTCAAAATTTTATTTCTATAGAAAATTTTGTCAAGATTTCTTTTTCTATAGAAAATTTTGTCAAAATTTTATTTCTGTAGAAAATTTTGTCAAAATTTTATTTCTTTACAAAATTTTCTTACAAGTTTATTCCTAGAGAAAATTTTGTCAAAATTTTATTTCTATAGCAAATTTTGTAAGATGTTTATATCGATAGAAAATTTTGTCAAAATTGTATTTCTATAGAAAATTTTGTCAGAAGTTTATTTTTATAGAAAATTTTGTCAATACTTTATTTCTATCGAACATATCGTAAAAATTTTATTTTTTATAGCAAAATTACTTACATTTATATTCCTAGAGAAAAATTTGTCAAAATTTTATTTCTATGGAAAATTTTGTCATAATTTTATTTCTATTGAAAATTTTATCCGAAGTTTATTTCTATAGAAAATTTTGTCAACATTTTATTTCTATAGAAAATTTTGTCAAAATTTTATTTCTATAGAAAATGTTGCCAAAATTTTATTTCTGTAGAAAATGTTGCCAAATTTTATTTCTATTGAAAATCTTGTCAAAATTTGATTTCTATGGAAAATTTTGTCAACATTTTATTTCTTTAGAACATTTTGTCAAAATTTGAGTTTTATAGAAAATTTTGTCAAAATTTTATTTCCATAGAAAATTTTGTCAAAATTTTTTTTCTATAGAAAATCTTGTCAAAATTTTATTTCTATAGAAAATCTTGTCAAAATTTAATTTCTATGGAAAATTTTGTCAACATTTTATTTCTTTAAAAAATTTTGTCAAAATGTTACGAGTATTTCTATAGAAAATTTTTATCAAAATTTTATTTCTATAGAAAATTTTGTAAACATTTTATTTCTATAGAAAACTTTGTCAAAATTTTATTTCTACAGAAATTTTTTATCAATATTTTATTTCTATAGAGAATTTTGTCAAAATTTCATTTCTATAGAAAATTTTTATCAAAATTTTATTTCTATAGAAAATATTTATCAAAATTTTATTTCTATAGAAAATTTGGTCAAAATTTTATTTCTATACAAAATTTTGTGAAAATTTAATTTCTATAGGAAACTGTTTTTGCAGAAAATTTTGTCAAAATTTTATTTCTTTAGAAAATTTTGTCAAAATTTTATTTCTAAAGAAAATTTTGTCAAAATTTTATTTCTATAGAAAGTTTTGTCAAAATTTTATTTCTGTAGAAAATTTTGTCAATATTTTATTGCTATATAAAATTTTGCCAAATTATATTTCTATAGAACATTTGGTCAAAATTTTATTTTATATAGAAAATGTTGTCAAAATTTTATTTCTATGGAAAATTTTGTCAACATTTTATTTCTTTAGAATATTTTGTCAAAATTTTATTTCTATAGAAAATTTCGTCAAAATTTTATTTCTGTAGAAAATTTTGTCAACATTTTATTGCCATAGAAAATGTTGTCAAAATTTTATTTCCATAGAAAATTTTGTCAAAAGTTTGTTTCTTTAGAAATTTTTATTTCTATAGAAAATTTTCTTACACTTTCATTGCTAGAGAAAATTTTGTCAAAATTTTGTTTCTATTGAAAATTTTGTCAGAAGTTTATTTCTATAGAAAATTTTGTCAAAATTTTATTTCTATAGAAAATTTTGTCAAAATTTTATTGCTATAGAAAATTTTGTCAAAATTATATTTTCATAGAACATTTGGTCAAAATTTTATTTCTATAGAAAATTTTGTAAAAATTGTATTTCTGTAGAAAGATTTGTCAAGATTTTATTTCTATAGAAAATTTTGTCAAAATTTTATTTCTATAGAAATTTTTTTTTAAATTTTATTTCTATAGAAAATTTTGTTAAAATTTTATTTCTATAGAAAATTTTGTCAAAATTTTATTTCTATAGAAAATCTTGTCAAAATTTTATTTCTATAGAAAATCTTGTCAAAATTTGATTTCTATAGAAAATCTTGTCAAAATTTGATTTCTAAAGGAAGTTTTGTGAAAATTTTATTTCTATAAAAAATTTTGTCAAAATTATATTTCTATAGAACATTTGGTCAAAATTTTATTCTTACAAAATTTTATTCAAAATTATATTCTTATTCTTATAGAAAAATTTTATTTCCATAGAAAATGTTGTCAAAATTTTATTCCTATCGAATATTTTCTTACACTTTAATTTCAATAGAAAATTTTGTCAACATTTTATTTCTTTAAAAAATTTGGTCAACATTTTATTTCTATAGAAAATTTCGTCAAAATTTTATTTCTGTAGAAAATTTGTTCAAAATTTTATTTCTATGGAAAATTTTGTCAAAATTTTATTTCTGTAGAAGATTTTGTCAAAATTTTATTTGCATAGAAAATTTTGTAAAAATGTTATTTCTGTAGGAAACTGTTTTTTACAGCAAATTTTGTCAACATTTTATTTCTATAAAAATTGTGTCAAAATTTTATTTCTGTAGAAAATTTTGTCAAAATTTTATTTCTAAAGAAAATTTTGTCAAAACTTTATTTCTATAGAAAATTTTGTCAACATTTTATTTCTATAGAAAATTTTGTCAAAATTTTATTTCTATAGAACATTTTGTCACAATTTGATTTTTATAGAAAATTTTGTCAAAAATTTATTTCTTTAGAAAATTTTGTCATAATTTTATTTCTATGGAAAATTTTGTCAAAATTTTATTTCTATAGAACATTTTGTCAAAATTTGATTTTTGTAGAAAATTTTGTCAAAATTTTATTTCTTTAGAAAATTTTGTCAAAATTTTATTTCTGTAGATAATTTTGCCAAAATTTTATTTCTATAGAAAGTTTTGTCAAAATTTTATTTCTGTAGAAAATTTTGTCAATATTTTATTGCTATATAAAATTTTGTCAAAATTATATTTCTATAGAACATTTGGTCAAAATTTTATTTTATATAGAAAATGTTGTCAAAATTTTATTTCTATGGAAAATTTTGTCAACATTTTATTTCTTTAGAATATTTTGTCAAAATTTTATTTCTATAGAAAATTTCGTCAAAATTTTATTTCTGTAGAAAATTTTGTCAACATTTTATTGCCATAGAAAATGTTGTCAAAATTTTATTTCCATAGAAAATTTTGTCAAAAGTTTGTTTCTTTAGAAATTTTTATTTCTATAGAAAATTTTCTTACACTTTCATTGCTAGAGAAAATTTTGTCAAAATTTTGTTTCTATTGAAAATTTTGTCAGAAGTTTATTTCTATAGAAAATTTTGTCAAAATTTTATTTCTATAGAAAATTTTGTCAAAATTTTATTGCTATAGAAAATTTTGTCAAAATTATATTTTCATAGAACATTTGGTCAAAATTTTATTTCTATAGAAAATTTTGTAAAAATTGTATTTCTGTAGAAAGATTTGTCAAGATTTTATTTCTATAGAAAATTTTGTCAAAATTTTATTTCTATAGAAATTTTTTTTTAAATTTTATTTCTATAGAAAATTTTGTTAAAATTTTATTTCTATAGAAAATTTTGTCAAAATTTTATTTCTATAGAAAATCTTGTCAAAATTTTATTTCTATAGAAAATCTTGTCAAAATTTGATTTCTATAGAAAATCTTGTCAAAATTTGATTTCTAAAGGAAGTTTTGTGAAAATTTTATTTCTATAAAAAATTTTGTCAAAATTATATTTCTATAGAACATTTGGTCAAAATTTTATTCTTACAAAATTTTATTCAAAATTATATTCTTATTCTTATAGAAAAATTTTATTTCCATAGAAAATGTTGTCAAAATTTTATTCCTATCGAATATTTTCTTACACTTTAATTTCAATAGAAAATTTTGTCAACATTTTATTTCTTTAAAAAATTTGGTCAACATTTTATTTCTATAGAAAATTTCGTCAAAATTTTATTTCTGTAGAAAATTTGTTCAAAATTTTATTTCTATGGAAAATTTTGTCAAAATTTTATTTCTGTAGAAGATTTTGTCAAAATTTTATTTGCATAGAAAATTTTGTAAAAATGTTATTTCTGTAGGAAACTGTTTTTTACAGCAAATTTTGTCAACATTTTATTTCTATAAAAATTGTGTCAAAATTTTATTTCTGTAGAAAATTTTGTCAAAATTTTATTTCTAAAGAAAATTTTGTCAAAACTTTATTTCTATAGAAAATTTTGTCAACATTTTATTTCTATAGAAAATTTTGTCAAAATTTTATTTCTATAGAACATTTTGTCACAATTTGATTTTTATAGAAAATTTTGTCAAAAATTTATTTCTATAGAAAATTTTGTCATAATTTTATTTCTATGGAAAATTTTGTCAAAATTTTATTTCTATAGAACATTTTGTCAAAATTTGATTTTTGTAGAAAATTTTGTCAAAATTTTATTTCTATAGAAAATTTTGTCAAAATTTTATTTCTGTAGATAATTTTGCCAAAATTTTATTTCTATGGGATATTTTGTCAAAATTTTATTTCTATAGAAAATTTTGTCATAATTTTATTTCTATGGAAAATTTTGTCAAAATTTTATTTCTATAGAACATTTTGTCAAAATTTGATTTTTGTAGAAAATTTTGTCAAAATTTTATTTCTATAGAAAATTTTGTCAAAATTTTATTTCTGTAGATAATTTTGCCAAAATTTTATTTCTATGGGATATTTTGTCAAAATTTTATTTCTATAGAAAATTTTATTTCTATAGTTTTGTTTCTATAGAAAATTTTGTCAAAATTGTATTTCTATAGAAAATTTTATTTCTATAGAAAATTGTATTTCTATAGAAAATTTTGTCAAAATTTTATTTCTATAGAAAATTTTGCCAGAATTTAATTTCTATAGAAAATTTTATCAAAATTTTATTTCCATAGAAAATTTTGTCAAAATTTTCTTTCTATAGAAAATTTTGTTCAGATTTTATTTCTATAGAAAATTTTGTTCAAATTTTATTTCTATAGAAAAATTTGTCAAAATTTTATTTCTATAAAAAATAAAAATTTATGTCAAGAAAATTTTGTCAAAACTTTATTTCTATAGAAAATTTTGTCAAAATTTTATTTCTATAGAAAATGTTGTCAAAATTTTATTTCTTTAGAAAATTTTGTAAAAATTTTATTTCTATTGAAAATTTTGTCAAAATTTTATTTCTATAGAAAATTTTATTTCTACAGAAAATTTTCTTACACTTTTATTCCTAGAGAAAATTTTGTCAAAATTTTATTTCTATAAAAAATTTTGTCAGAAGTTTATTTCTATAGAAAATTTTGTCAAAATTTTATTTCCATAGAAAATTTTCTTGCACTTTTATTCCCAGAGAAAATTTTGTCAAAATTTTATTCCCATAGAAAATTTTGTCAAAATTTTATTTCTATAGAAAATTTTCTTACACTATCATTCCTTGAGAAGATTTTTCAAATTTTTATTTCTATAGAAAATTTTGTCAAAAGTTTATTTCTTGAGAAAATTTTGTCAAAATTTTATTTCTATAGAAAATTTTCTTAAACTTTTATTCCTAAAGAAAATGTTATCAAAATTTTATTTCTATAGAAAATTTTGTCAAAATTTTTTTATTTTACCTTTTTTACGGTGTACTATAATGCTATTTCTTACTGTCTTTTACTAACACCTAGTGCAAATACTTTAGCCTACCTACTTGAACCTTTTCCTTGTTTGTCCTTTTAACTGTAGGTCTGATCTTAACATAAGAGGATCCTCTATTGCTTCAGGGAGTTAGCTCTGCAGCTGAACTCAGTTAAGCCATATTTCCATATGGACATTTACATCAGTCTTTAGGAATATCTCAATGGTTCGATGCCATTCCGGCTTTGCGTTTTTTCTGTTTTACATCTTCGTTTCCATGCATGTCGAAATCATGGCATATCTATCAATGAAGTTAACATTGCAATGACTTTGATTTGCTGTGCCGGTTGCGCTTAGGACCGTTTTTAATAATTCCCTTTCGGTCGTTTTCCCATGCCTTCGATTTTCGTTTGTTTTGCAATTTCAAATTCATTTGTTCGTAGTTTGTTCTTTTTTTGTGTTTTTGCTCGACTAGGGGAGTTGCTGGTGCCGGTTAGAATGTAGTCTAGATTTTCGTATTTAACATGTTCATTGGTTTTGCTTGATCGCTTTATTTGATTTTATGGGATTTCTTTTAAATTGTTTGTCGTTTTTTAGTTTTTTTTGGTTGGTTTCGTTTTTTGTTTTGTCTCTCTTTGGCCATTATTGCAATTAAAGTGAAGTTTAAATTATGGTCAGCAGTGATGGCTAACAAAAATCGATTACCAATAGAGAAGAGAATGGGTCGTATGGCTCGTAACCCCTCCCTACGTAGCCTAAGTCGTTAATTGCCGATTTATTTCGAGACTCTGTTTTAATAGCTAGTCATGTGAAAATGTCGGAAAAACTATTGGCGATTAACACAATTATGCGTAGTACATTATAGAATACTTTAGGCGTGTAAAACGACTTAGTTATACCTGCAACCCAATAGCCTCTAATTTTTTAATGTATTTTTATTGATTTTTTTTAATTTAAGTCATTTATTTAATTTACACTTTTATTATAAAAAATTTAAGTAATAATATATAAATGGTAGAAATGGGAGCTTCAAATTATCCACGAATTCTTTCCCATTACCCGCATTGTTTTCAAGTCTACATAACTGATCACGATATTGTGAAAATCGGACCATTGAAAAAGGGTTCAATTGGGGCGTTTAATTTCACGAATAAGTTCGATTGTGCTTAAACTTAAGACCCATCCGGCCATAAACCAAATATTATACATCAGGAAAACAGCGGAGGTGATACCTTAATGTTACACTTCCCAAAAGTAAAATGATTTTAGAAAAACAATATATAAAAAAAATATTGACAAAATTTTCTATAGAAATAAAATTTTGACAAAATTTTCTATAGAAATACAATTTTGACAAAATTTTCTATAGAAATAAAATTTTGACAAAATTTTCTATAGAAATAAAATTTTGACAAAATTTTCTATAGAAATAAAATTTTGATAAAAATTTTCTATAGAAATAAAATTTTGACAAAATTTTCTATAAAAATAAAATTTTGACAAAAATTTCTATAAAAATAAAATTTTGACAAAAATTTCTATAAAAATAAAATGTTGCCAAATTTTCTACAGAAATAAAATTTTGACAAAATTTCGTATAGAATTTTGACAAATTTCCTATTGATACCTTAATGTTACACTTCCCAAAAGCAAAATGATTTTAGAAAAAAATATATTAAAATAAAATTTTGACAAAATTTTCTATAGAAATAAAATTTTGACAAAATTTTCTATAGAAATTAAATTTTGACAAAATTTTCTATAGAAGTAAAATTTTGATGAAAATTTTCTAAAGAAATAAAATTTTGATAAAAATTTTCTATAGAAATAAAATTTTGACAAAATTTTCTATAGAAATAAAATTTTGACAAAATTTTCTATAGAAATAAGATTTTGACAAAATTTTCTATAGAAATAAAATTTTGGAAAAATTCTCTATAGAAATAAAATTTTGACAAAAATATCTATAGAAATAAAAATTTTGACAAAGTTTTCTATAGAAATAAAATTTTGATAAAAATTTTCTATAGAAATAAAATTTTGAAAAAATTTTCTAGATAAATAAAATTTTGACAAAATTTTGTATAGAAATAAACTTCTGACAATATTTTCTATAAAAATAAAATTTTGACAAAATGTCTATAGAAATAAAATTTTGACGAAATTTTCTATAGAAATAAAATTTTGACAAAATTTTCTATAGAAATAAAATTTTGATAAAAATTTTCTATAGAAACAAAATTTTGATAAAAATTTTCTATAGAAATAAAATTTTGACAAAATTTCCTATAGAAAGAATATTTTTTTTATCAAATGAAATTTTCTATGGAAATAAAATTTTGACGAAATTTTCTATAGAAATAAAATTTTGGAAAAATTCTCTATAGAAATAAAATTTTGACAAAAATATCTATAGAAATAAAAATTTTGACAAAGTTTTCTATAGAAATAAAATTTTCATAAAAATTTTCTATAGAAATAAAATTTTGAAAAAATTTTCTAGATAAATAAAATTTTGACAAAATTTTGTATAGAAATAAACTTCTGACAATATTTTCTATAAAAATAAAATTTTGACAAAATGTCTATAGAAATAAAATTTTGACAAAATTTTCTATAAAAATAAAATTTTGACAAAATTTTCTATAGAAATAAAATTTTGACAAAATTTTAAATAGAAATAAAATTTTGACAAAATTTTCTATAAAAATAAAATTTTGACAAAATTTTCTATAGAAATAAAATTTTGATAAAAATTTTCTATAGAAATAAAATTTTGACAAAGTTTTCTATAGAAATAAAATTTTGACAAAATTTTCTATAGAAATAAAATTTTGACAAAATTTTCTATAGAAATAAAATTTTGACAAAATTTTCTATAGAAATTTTGATAAAAATTTTCTATAGAAATAAAATTTTGATAAAAATTTCCTATAGAAATAAAATTTGGATAAAAATGTTCTATAGAAATAAAATTTTGATAAAAATTTTCTATAGAAATAAAATTTTCTATTGAAATAAAATTTTGACAAAATTTTCTATAGAAATAAAATTTTGACAAAATTTTCTATAGAAATAAAATTTTGACAAAATTTTCTATAGAAATAAAATTTTGACAAAATTTTCTATAGAAATAAAATTTTGATAAAAATTTTCTATAGAAATAAAATTTTGCCAAATTTTCTACAGAAATAAACTTCTGACAAAAATTTCTATAGAAATAAAATTTTTACAAAATTTTCTATAGAAATAAAATTTTTACAAAATTTTCTATAGAAATAAAATTTTTACAAAATTTTCTATAGAAATAAAATTTAGACAAAATTCTCTATAGAAATAAAAATTTTGACAAAATTCTTCATAGAAATAAAAATTTTGACAAAATATTCTATAGAAATAAAATTTTGATAAAAATTTCCTTTAAAACTAATATTTTGCAAAAATTTCCTTTAAAACTAATATTTTAAAAAAATTTTCTATAGAAATAAAATTTTAAAAAAATTTTCTATAGAAATAAAATTTTTACAAAATTTTCTATAGAAATAAACTTTTGACAAAATTTTCTATAGAAATAAAATTTTGAAAAAATTTTCGATAGAAATAAAATTTTGACAAAATTTTCTATGGAAATAAAATTTTGACAAAATTTTCTATAGAAATAAATTTTTTTTATAGAAATAAAATTATGATAAAAATTTTCTATAGAAATAAATGACAAAATTTTCCATAGAACTAAAATTTTGACAAAATTTTCTATAGAAATTAAATTTTAACAAAATTTCCTATCGACATAATATTTTGACAAAATTCTCGGTGGAAATAAAAATTTTGACAAAATTTTCTATAGAAATAAAATTTTGATAAAAATTTCCTATAGAAATAATATTTTGAAAAAATTTTCTATAGAAAAAAAAATTTTGACAAAATTTTCTATAGAAATAAAATTTTGAAAAAATTTTCTATAGAAATAAAATTTTGACAAAATTCTCTAGATAAATAAAATTGTGACAAAATTTTGTATAAAAATAAAATTTTGCCAAAATTTTCTATAGAAATGAAATTTTGACAAAATTTTCTATAGAAATAAAATTTTGCCAAAATTTTCTATAAAAACAAAAATTTTGACAAAATTTTCTATAGAAATAAAATTTTGACAAAATTCTCTATAAAAACAAAAATTTTGACAAAATTTTCTATAGAAAGCAGGTCCGGCATGTAAATTATCACCATATTCTCATCAACGAAAGTTTTTCAACTCTTGTTCGCATTTACGCACTCTCAAAAGTAAACTTCAACCGTAACTTAATGGTGAGTCACTATGAGGCGATTTTTCGTGAATCACCAGAGTGAGTGTGATAAGGTTTCCTTGCGTGAGCACGAATTTTCTTTTCGTGAGTGTGCTTGAGTCCCAACAAAAATTTCGTTCGTTAGTAAAATATTACTCATACGTATGCACACCTCTACTGTCATTTTTTTGTAATCAAAGTCTATACCGCAGTTTTAGTCCAATCGACTTCAAATTTTGCACAGATATGCATTTTTGGTCAGAATATAAGCCTCTTGATTTTGTATGAAATCCGTTCAGATTTAGATATAGTTCCCATATATTATCAGCCCGATTTACACTCATATGACCACAGAGAAATCGGTTCAGATTTAGAAATTTTCTACGGATAATTCATATGCACATAAGTCGTTTAAAATAACCATATAAAACTCCACCTTCAGTTAGATATAAGAGTTACATACTCCCTTCCCTATTCTAAATTGCCGCCTTTTCGATAAGTAGTTCACTTAACAAATCAAAAAAAAAAAAAAACAACAACAACAACCGAACAACGTCAGTTACCAAAGCAAGTGCCGAGAAAAACCTTTTGAGCTTGATTGGGTTTTTAGAATGGCCATGTGGTGTTTTTTTCTTCGTTCTTTGCTTGTTAGTTCTATTGCTTCAGAATGTTCTTTTGTTTTTGTTGCTTTCAAAGCAATTGAAAACAACATAAGATGTTTTTGTTATTGTAGTCTAGTGTTGTTGTAGTTTCCTTCCTTTGAGAACATGTTCTACAGCGTACTCTGATTACAACTGGTACACTTTTATCGCCTTCTATATTTCTTCGACCGCTACGAATGGCAAACGGCAATGCTGTTTACATTTGCTGCTCTCCACTCTCGACCATTTTGATGTTGCCATTGCTCATCCACAATGCAAGCATACACAACAGCAACGACATCACAGCAGTTGTGATGTTGAATATCAAACTCATTCATGAGGAGAGGGGGCACCATTACAATAAACGATTAAAATGCAATAGCTTAGGCCCAGCCAGAACTACCACCATGAAGATTCAGATGCAAAAATTCGAAAACCAACAACAGCAAATCGCAACAAAATTATTTTCTTGTCTCAAGTAAGTTTTCAGACAGCTACTGGTTTTGAATTTTCTACATTTAGTACAAGTAGACATATGTTACCATTCAAGAGAACGAGCGATGCAGGTATGATAAGTCTGGTTTCGTAGATGTTTATGGAATAATTTTGTTTTTACAAAAAAATTTTCAAAATTTTATTTCTGCAAAAATTTTCAAAATTTTATTTCTGCAAAAATTTTGGCAAAATTTTATTTCTATAGAAAATTTTGTCAAAAGTTTATTTCTATAGAATATTCTGTCAAAATTTTATTTCCACAGAAAATTTTGTCAAAATTTTATATCTATAGAAAAAAATTTTGCAAAAATTGTTTTCTATAGAAAATTTTTCCCAAAAAAATTTTTTTTATAGAAAATTTTGTCAAAATTTTATTTCTATAGAAAATATCTACAAAAATTAATTTCCGTAGAAAATTTTGTCAAAATTTTATTTCTACAGAAAATTTTTGGAAAATTTTATTTCTATAGAAAATTTTATCAAAATTTTATTTCCACAAAAAAAAAATACGAAAATTTAATATCCATAGAAATTTTTGTCAAAATTTTATTTCTATACAAAATATACAAATTGTTGTATTTCTATACAACATTTTTTTGTAGAAAATTTTTGTAAAATTTTATTTCTTTCGAAAATTTTGTCAATATTTTATTTTTATAGAAAATTTTGTCAAAATTTTAATTCTATAGAAATTTTTGTCAACATTTTATTTCCAAAAAAAAAATTTGTCAAAATTTTATTTCTATAGAAAATTTTTGCAAAATTTTATCCGTATAGGATATTTTTTTTTCAAAATTTTATTTGTATCGAAAAATTTGTCGAAGATTTATTTCGTATAGAAATTTTTTTCAAAATTTTATTTGTATCGAAAATTTTGTTAAAATTTTATTTATCATAAATTTGTCATAATTTTATGTTATTGCTATAGAAAATTTTGTCAAATTTTTTTTATAGAAAAATTTTGTCAATTTTTTTTGGCAAAATGTAATTTCTGTATAAAATTTTTCTAAAATGTTCTTTCTATAGAAAATTTTGCCAAAATTTTATTTCTAAGGGAAATTTTGTCAAAATTTTATTTTTAAGGGAAATTTTTGTAAACATTTTATTTTAATATTTTAGCAAAAAAAAATTGACAAAATTTTTCTATAAAACAAATTTAACAAAATTTTCTATAGCAATAAAATTTTGACAAATTTACGAAAAATAAAATTTTAACAAAATTTTCGATACAAATAAAATTAAAAAAAATCTTTAGAATAAAATTTTGCAAACATTTTCTATAGAAAAAAAAATTGACAGAATATTCTATAGCAATTTTCTATGGAAATAAAATATTACAAAAATTTTCTATAGAAATGAAATTTTGCAAAAATTTGTATAAAACAAAAATTTTATATAGCAGTAAAATTTTGCAAACATTTTCAAAGACATAAAATTTTGCAAAAAATTCTATTATATCTTAGAAAATTTTTGCAAAATTTTACTGCTAGATAAAATTTTGTCAAAATTTTTGTTTTATACAAATTTTTGCAAAATTTTATTTCTACAGAAAATTTTTGACATATTTTATTTCTCCAATTAATGAATTGTTGATTGAAACGAGCTCGAGGTCTGTATTTTTTAATTTATTTTTGAGTAGAACCTAACGACACAGCGTCTGTTGTCACGCTGTGTCGTTAGGTTCTACTCAATAGTGGGTGTAATATTTTTGTTGTTTTCAATAATTTTCCCGATGAAGTCTTTCAATGAAAAGACGAAATATTGAATAAAAAAATAAATTAAAAAATACAGACCTCGAGCTCGTTTCAATCAACAATTCATTAATTGGAAAAATCAAACACAGGTCGAATACAATAAAAACAAGTTTATATCATATTTTATTTCCATAGAAAATTTCTATAGAATATTCTGTCAAAATTTTTTTCTATAGAAAATTTTTGCAAAATTTTATTCTATAGATTTTTTTCTTAATTTTATTTGTATCGAAAATTTTATTTATAGTAAATTTGTCATAATTTTATTGCTACAGAAAATTTTGTCAATTTTTTTTTTATAGAAAAATTTTGTCAATTTTTTTTGCTAAAATATTATTTCTATAGAAAATTTTGTCAAAATCTTAATTCTATAGAAAATTTTTTAAACATTTTATTTCTATAGAAAATCTCAGCAAATTTTTATTTCTGTAGAAAAATTTGTGAAATTTTATTTATATAGAAAAATTTGGTACAATTTCATTTCTATACAAAATTTTGTCAATTGTTTGTTTCTGTGAAAATTTTGCCAAATTTTATTATTATAGGAAATTTTGTCAAAACTTTATTTATATAGAAAAATTTTCAAAATTTTATTTTATAAATTTTATTTCTGTAGAAAATTTTGTCAAAATTTTATTTCTATACAAAATATACAAATTGTTGTATTTCTATACAACATTTTTTTTTTGTAGAAAATTTATTGTAAAATTTTATTTCTATACAAAACATAGTCATAATTTTATTTCTGTAGAACAATTTTCTTTCTATCGAAAATTTGTCATAATTTTATTTCTGTAGACAATTTTTGCACAATTTGATTTCTTTGGAAAACTTTTGCAAAATTGTATTCTTTAAAATATTATGTAAAAATTTTATTTCTATGGAAAATTTTATACCTAAAGAAAATTTTACGTCTGTAAACAATTGTGTCAAAATTGTAATTCTATAGAAATTTTTCGCAAAATTTAATTGCTTTTGTCGAAATTTTATTTCGTATAGATTTTTTTTTTCAAAATTTTATTTGTATCGAAAATTTTGTTAAAATTGTATTTATAGTAAATCTGACATATCTTGTTGCTATAGAAAATTTTGTGAACATTTTTTTCTATGGAAAAATTTAGTCAATTTTTTTTTATCAAAATGTAATTTCTGTATAAAATTTTGCTAAAATGTTATTTCTATAGAAAATTTTGTCAAAATTTTATTTCTAAGGGAAATTTTGTCAAAATTTTATTTTTTAGAAAATTTTGTAAAAATTTTATTTTAATAGCATTTTTTGCAAAATTTTATATCGTAGAAAAATTTTGCAAAATTTTACTGCTATATAAAATTTTGTCAACATTTTTGTTTTATACAAATTTTTGCAAAATTGTATTTCTATAGAAAATATTTGTAATATTTTATTTTCATAGAAAATTTTGTAAATCGTTGATTTCTATAGAAACTTTTTTGTAAAATTTTTTTCTGTCGAAAATTTTGTCAAAATTTTAAATCCATAGAAAATTTTGCCAAAATTGTATTTCCATAGAAAATTTTGTCAAAATTTTATTTCTATGCAAAATTTGGCAATTTCCTTGCTGGAGAAATTTTTGTCAAAATGTCATTTCTATAGAAAGTTTTAGTTAAAATTTTATTTTCTGTGGCAAATTTTGTAAAAATTTTATTTCTATAGAAAAATTTGCCAAAATTTTATTTCTATAGAAAATCTTGTCAAGATTTTGTTTCAACAGAAAATTTCATCAAAATTTTATTTCTATAGAAATTTTTGTTAACATTTTATTTCAACAGAAAATTTTGTCAAAATTTTATTTTTATACAAAATGTTGTCATTTTTTTCTGTAGAAAATTTTCCAAGTTATATTTCTATAGAAAATTTTGTGAAAATTGTATCTCTATAGAAATTTTTATTTCTATAGAATACTTTTGCAAAACTTTATTTCTATAGAAAAGTGTGGCAAAACTTTTAGCAAAATTTTATTTCTATAGAAAATTTTTGCAAAATTTTATATCTATAGAAAATTTTTGCAAAATTTTATTTCTAAAGAAAATTTCTGCACAATTTTATTTCTAATGAAAATTTCTGAAAAATTTAATCTCTGCTGAATTTTTTTTTTGCAAAATTTTATTTCTATACAAAAAATTCTGCAAAATTTTATTTCTATTGAAACTTTGTCACAATTTTATTTCTGTTGAAAATTTTATCAAAATTTTATTCCCACAGAAAATTTTGTCAAAGTTCTATTCCTACAGAAAAGTTTGTCAAAAATTTAGTTCCATTGAAAATTTTATTTGTATACAAAATATTGTGAATTTTGTTTTCTGTAGAAAAAATTGCCAAATTTTATTTCTATAGAAAAATTTGCAAAAATTTTATTTCTATAGAAAATTTAGTCAAGATTTTGTTTCCACAGAAAATTTCATCAAAATTTTAATTCTATAGAAATGTTTGCCAACATTTTATTTCAATAAAAAAATTTGTCAAAATTTTATTTCTGTTGAAATTTTTGTCAAAAATTTTTTTTCTTTGATTTTCTTCGACCTTTTTTATGTTATAATAATAAATTAATGATTTTTCAAGCTCGAGGTCTTCTTTTGAATATTTTATTTATTTTCCCAATATTTCGCGATTGTCATATTGAATCGCATCTTCAGGGGATCTACAATAGATTTTAAGAAATTACATTTCATAAATATCACAGTATTAAAAAAATTATAAAATTTTAAATAAGTCTATAAATTATTTTCTTTTAGTCAATAATTGTCATTGTCAATTTATAAGACTTATGACAATTATTGACTAAAAGAAAATAATTTATAGACTTATTTAAAATTTTATAATTTTTTTAATACTGTGATATTTATGAAATGTAATTTCTTAAAATCTATTGTAGATCCCCTGAAGAAGCGAATCAATATGACAATCGCGAAATATTGGGGAAATAAATAAAATATTCAAAAGAAGACCTTGAGCTTGAAAAATCATTAATTTATTATTACAAAATTTTATTTCTGTAGAAATTTTTGTCAAAATTTTATTTGTATAGGAATTTTTGTCAAAATTTTATTTCTATTGAAAAATTTTTCAAATTTTTTTTCTATAGAAGAATTTGTCAAAATTTTATTTTTAAAGAAGCATTTTCCAACATTTTATTTCTATAGAAACTTGATAAAAATTTTGTCAAAATTTTATATCTATGCAAAATTTGGCAATTTGCTTGCTGAAGAAATTTTTGTCAAAATTTCATTTCTATAGAAAATTTTAGTCAAAATTTTATTTTTTATAGCAAAATTTTATAAAAATTTCATTTCTATATAAATTTTTGTCAACATTTTTATTTTCTGTAGAAAATTTTCTAAAATATTTATTTCTATAAAAAAATTTGCCAAAATTTTATTTCTATAGAAAATTTAGTCAAGATTTTGTTTCCACAGAAAATTTCATCAAAATTTTATTTCTATAGAAATTTTTGTCAAAATTTTTTTCTATTGAAAATTTTTTCAAAATTTTATTTTTATAGAAACTTTTGTCAAGATTTTGTTTCAACAGAAAATTTCATCCAAATTTTATTTCTATAGAAATTTTTGTTAACATTTTATTTCAACAGAATATTTTCTCAAAATTTTATTTCTGTAGAAATTTCTGCAAAATTTTATTTCTATTGAAAATATTGTCAACATTTTATTTCTACAAAAAATTTTGTCAAAATTTTATTTCTATTGAAACTTTGTCACAATTTTATTTCTGTTGAAAATTTTGTTAAAATTTTATTCACACAGAAAATTTTTCTGCAAAATTTTATTTCTGCTGAAAATTTTATCAAAATTTAATTTCTGCTGAAATTTTTTTCAAAATTTTATTTCTATAAAAAAATTCGACAAAATTTTTTTTTCTATTGTAACTTTGTCACAATTTTATTTCTGTTGAAAATTTTGTCAACATTTTATTCCTACAGAAAATTTTGTCAAAGTTTTATTCCTACAGAAAAGTTTGTCAAAAATTTAGTTCCATTGAAAATTTTATTTGTATACAAAATATTGTGAATTTTTTTCTGTAGAAAATTTTGCCAAATTTTATTTCCATTGAAAAATTTGCCAAATATTTATTTCTATAGAAAATTTAGTCAAGATTTTGTTGCCTTGGAAAATTTCATCAAAATTTTATTTCTATAGAAATATTTGTCAATATTTTATTTCAATAGAAAATTTTGTCAAAATTTTGTTTCTGTAGAAATTTTTGTCAAAATTTTATTTCTATAGAAATATTTGTCAAAATTTTATTTCTATTGAAAATTTTTTCAAAATTTTATTTCTATAGAAAAATTTGTCAAAATTTTATTTATATAGAAAAATTTTCCAATATTTTAGTTCTGCAGAAACTTGATAAGAATTTTGTCAAAATTTTATTCCTGTACAAAATTTGGCAATTTCTTTGCTGGAGAAATTTTTGTCAAAATTTCATTTCTATAGAAAATTTTAGTCAAAATTTTGTAAACAATTTATTTCTATATAAATTTTTATTTTCTGTAGAAAATTTTATAAAACTTTTATTTCTATAGAAAAATTTGTTAAAATTTTATTTCTATAGAAAATTTTGTCAAGATTTTGTTTCAACAAAAAATATTTTAGCGAAATTTTATTTTGATCAAAATTTTGTCAAAATTTTATTTCTATAGAAAACTTTTGCAAGATTTTTGTTTGATAAAAATTTTGCTTAAAATTTATTTCTATCGACAATTTCTTTGAAGTTTTACGTAAAACAAATATTGGATTTTTTTCTATTTCTCATTTCTTTATTCTTCATACCCATGCAATACTCAAGTTCATTTAAGAGTTTCATATTTAGTGGAACATGAATAAGCCAATAATCATTACAATTCAATGAATTTTATATTCATTTTTTTGAAATTTGTATTGAAATTGTTTTATTGATGATTATGGCTTTTATGATCGTCTACCATTCAGCCAAGAATGAGTTTCTCCATAGGCTGCTTTTCGAAGCTATCTTACAAAGAAAAAAAAAAAAACAAAAACACAGCAAACACGAAACGTTTTATTGCATTTAGATTTTTATTGTAAATGATATTTTGACCATTTTTGGTTTCATACTCGTGTCTGACCATGTGAAAACTATGGTAAAAGACTGTCGAACGTCTCCTAAAATGCTTTGACAAAACAATTCGAAACGCGTGTCTCTGATTTGTTTATGTTTGTTTTGGGGGATATGTAATAATTTTTTATTCTTCTACTGCATATGGTTATACATGTCATTTGAATTTTAGTTCATAATTTTGTAAAGTGATTTCGTATCATATATGGTTGATCTCTAAAGTAGTTCTTACCAATTTGGGAATTATTAACGATTGGTCTACGTTGAGTAATTAATAGTCATGGAATTTTGGTTTGAAATATACAAAACAAAAAACTGCTATAAACTTGAATTTTAATTTTTATAAAAAAATTTTAAAGAAAAATAATCATGCTTAAACAAGTTCCTTATTTGGTCTTTAATAAGAATATTTGAATCTTTTTTCTCTTTAATTTGAAATTAATAACAGTTATCGCTGTAATGATTAACGAAGATTTGATTATTTTTAAGTGACTATTAATTCCAAAGACGTGGGCTTTAAACTCAAGGTTAAAGTTTTGCTTTTCTTAACTTTCAGTTTTCCTAGAAGATGGCACATGTCTACAACATACACAGAAATAAGGCGTTAAAGACTACCATAAATTTCTTATACAAAAATTCTGAAAATCAAGCGAAATTTCATCCGTTCGTTTGTTTGAACTTCTGTTCTATATTTATAGAATTTTTTGTTTATAGAAAAAATTTCCAAAATTTTACTTCTATAGAAAATTTTCACATAAGGGGACCTGATTTTTTGATATTTGGACGGTGAGTAAGGGAAATTAGGTTTAAGTTTTCCGGTTTCTTTGAAATTTTCAGAGAATTTTGGGATCGCCTCTAGATAAAGACCCCCCACTTTATTCTTCGATATTCGGTCAGGGAGCACAGTAGAATTCCACCAAAGCTGAGCTCAAGCCCTTTTCAATGAACCTAGTCTCTGCACCGCACGCGGCTTAGTTTTGGCACAGTGGGCTCCGTTGTAAAAATTGTTGAAAAAGTATTTGCGCTTTTCACAAGTACTTTTCTAATGAAAAGTTTTGCGATTATGAAAGCTGAGCTCGAGCCTTTCCAATCAAACTAGTCTTCAAGCCGCACGCGGCTTAGTTTTAGCACAGTGGGCCGTTGTAAAAATTTATTGAAAATTGTATTTGCAAATTTGCGCTTTTCACAAATAATTTTCTAACGAGGAGTTTTGTGATTATGAAAGCTGAGCTCAAGCCCTATCCAATGAACCTAGACTCTATACAGCACGCTGTATATTCACACACATACTTTTGTATAAACATATTTTTTCCATTAGAAATCAACAAAAATTTAAAAATGGTCGTAATTTGCAAAACCTTCTCAAAAGAACTACCATGGGAGTGAAAAAGTCAAACGGCACAGGTTCAAATCCCAGCGGGGATGAATTTTTTGTATTTATACCCTGCGCCACACTGTGGAACAAGGTATTATAAGTTAGTGCATATGTTTGTAACACCCAGAAAGAGACGAGATAGACACATGGTGTCTTTGGCAATAATGCTCAGGGCGGGTCCCTGAGTCGATATAACCATGTCCGTCTGTCCGTCCGTCCGTCCGTCTGTATGTGAACACATTTTTGTGATCAAAGTCTAGGTCGTAATTTAAGTCCAATCGCCTTCAAATTTGGCACATGTTCCTAATTTGGGTCAGAATAGAACCCTATTGATTTTGGAAGAAATCGGTTCAGATTTAGATATAGCTCCCATATATATCTTTCGCCCGATATGCACTAATATGAACCCAGCAGCCACAGTCTTATACCGATTTGCTTGAAATTTCGATTGAAATCGGTTCAGATTTAGATATAGCTCCCATATATATCTTTCGCCCGATATGGACTAATATGGTCCTAAAAGCCAGAGTTTTGGCCCAATTTGGTTGAAATTTTGCACAGGGAGTAGATTTAGCATTGTAGCTATGCGCGCCAAATTTGGTTGAAATCGATTCAGATTTAGATATAGCTCCCATATATATCTTTCGCCCGATATGCACTTATATGGACCCAGAAGCCAGAGTTTTATCCCGATTAGCTTGAAATTTTGCAAAAGGAGTACAATTGGTAGTTTAGTCATGTGTGCCAAATTTGATTGAAATCGGTTCAGAGTTCGATATAGCTTTCATATATATTTTTCGCCCGATATGGACTTATATGGCCCCAGAAGCCAGAGTTTTGGCCCAATTTGGTTGAAATTTTGCACTAGGAGTACAATTAGTAATATAGTCATGTGTGCCACATTTGATTGAAATAGGTTCAGATTTAGATATAGCTCCCATATATATGTTTTTCTGATTTCGACAACCAAATACCAACATTTTCCTTGTTTTTTTTTTATTTTTTTACTTTTTATACCCTTCACCACTACTGTGGTACAGGGTATAATAAGTTTGTGCATTTGTATGTAACGCCAAGAAGGAGTAATCATAGACCAACCTTTTAGTATACGGATCGGTTTAGAATTGAGTCGATTTAGCGATGTCCGTCTGTCTGTCTGTCTGTTGATGTATTTTTGTGTGCAAAGTACAGCCCGCAGTTTTAGTCCGATTGTCCTAAAATTTAGTATAGGGTCCTGTTTCGGCTCAAAGACGATCCGTATTGATTTTGGAAAAAATCGGTTCAGATTTAGATATAGCTGCCATATATATTTTTCACCGATCTAGTCATAATTGGCGTGTATATCAACCGATCTTCCTCAAATTCCGTAAATCCGAATATTTTATGGGTCTCGAAAAACTTGCAAAATATCAGCCAAATCGGTTCCGATTTAGATATAGCTCCCAAATATAGCTTTCGCCCGATTTACACTCATTTGCACACAGAGGCCAATTTTTTGCTTCGATTTAGTTGAAATTTTGCATAGGGAGTAGAATTAGCATTGTAACTATGCGTGCCAAATTTGGTTGAAATCGGTTCAGATTTGGATATATCTCCCATATATAGCTTTCGCCCGATTTACACTCATATGACCACAGAGGCCAATTTTTTGCTCCGATTTATTTGAAATTTTGCACAGGGAGTAGAATTAGCATTGTAACTATGCGTGCCAAATTTGGTTGAAATCGGTTCAGATTTGGATATATCTCCCATATATAGCTTTCGGCCGATTTACACTCATATGGCCACAGAGGCCAATTTTTAACTCCGATTTAGTTGAAATTTTGCACAGGGAGTAGAATAAGCATTGCTGCTATGCGTGCCAAATTTGGTTGAAATCGGTTCAGATTTAGATATAGCTCCCATATATATGTTTTTCTGATTTCGACAAAAATGGTCAAGATACCAACATTTTGCTTGTAAAATCGCCACTGCTTAGTCGAAAAGTTGTAAAAATGACTCTAATTTTCCTAAACTTCTAATACACATATATCGAGCGATAAATCATAAATAAACTTTTTCGAAGATTCCTTAAAATTGCTTCAGATTTAAACGTTTCCCATATTTTTTTACTAACATTGTGTTCCACCCTAGTGCATTAGCCGACTTAAATTTTGAGTCTATAGATTTTGTTGAAGTCTATCAAATTCTTCCAGATCGAGTGATATTTAAATGTATGTATTTGGGACAAACCTTTATATATAGCCCCCCCACACATTTGACGGATGTGATATGGTCTCGAAAATTTAGATCTACAAAGTGGTGCAGGGTATAATATAGTCGGCACCGCCCGACTTTAGACTTTCCTTACTTGTTTTATTATTATTATTTTATTCTTTTTTGCGAAATTTACTTGTCCAAAACTTAAATTTTCAATTAAAACGGCCTGATTCCGTACCTTCTAAGACTTGTTCCAAAGGATTGCATCGGACGTGAAAAAAAAAAACAAGTATATACAGACGTAAGTTCGGCCAGGCCGAATCTTATGTACCCTCCACCATGGATTGCGTAGAAACTTCTACTAAAGACTGTCATCCACCATCGAATTACTTGGGTTGCGGTAACACTTGCCGATGACAAAGTATCTTAAAACTTCTTAACATCGTCTTCTAAATTGTAAGTTAGTCCATACGGTATATATATTAAACAAAAAAGACCGATTAAATACGTATATAATTCAGTTTGACAAAATTATCTATAGAAATAAAATTTTGATAAAATTTTCTATAGAAATAAAATTTTGACAACATTTTCTATAGAAATAAAATTTTGACAAAATTTTCTATAGAAATAAACTTTTGACAAAATTTTCTATGAAATAAACTTTTGACAAAATTTTCTATAGAAATAAAATTTTGACAAAATAAAAATTTTCTTTAGAAATAAAATTTTGACAAAATTTTCTATAGAAATAAAATTTTGACAAAATTTTCTATAGAAATAAAATTTTGACAAAATTTTCTATAGAAATAAAATTTTGACAAAATTTTCTATAGAAATAAAATGTTGACAAAATTTTCTATAGAAATAAAATTTTGACACAACTTTCTACAGTAATAAAATTTTGACAACATTTTCTATAGAAGATTATTTTTGGCGATTTGGACCAATTTTTGTGTGATTGGCCATCGGCTATATATAACTATGGACCAATTTTTGCATGGCTGTTAAAGGCACAATGTACCAAATTTCCACTTAATCGGATGAAATTTCAGCCGGATCGGATGAAATTTGCTTCTCTTTGAGGCTCCACAAGCCAAATCTGGGGATCGGTTTATATGGGGGCTATATACAATTATAGACCGATGTGAACCAATTTTTGCATGGTTTTTAGAGACCATATACCATCATCATGTACCAAATTTCAGCAACATCGGATGAAATTTGCTTCTCTTTGAGGTCCGGAAGCCAAATCTTAGGGTCCGTTTATATGGGGGCTATACGTAAAAGTGGACCGATGTGGACCAATTTTTGCATGGTTGTTAGAAACCATATATCAACTCCATGTACCAAATTTCAGCTCGGATGAAATATGATTCTCTTAGAGGCTCAGCAAGCCAAATCTGAGGGTCCGTTTATATGAGGGCTATCCATAAAAGTTGTTCGATATGGCTAATTTTCAATACCATCCCACCTACAGCAATAACAACTACTTGTGCCACGTTGATAGCTTGTTTCGTTCGGAAGTTAGCGTGATTTCAACAGACGGACGGACGGACATGCTTAGATCGACTCAGAATTTCACCACGACCCAGAATATATATACTTTATGGGGTCTTAGAGCGATATTTCGATGTGTTACAAACGGAATGGCAAAGTTAATGTGGTGGAGGGTACAACAATCCTATGGTGGAGGGTATAACAATCAATAGGCGATCCCGATATACGCTTTAAAAGAAATGTTTATGGAACTACTTCCATTTTTTTTGCTGGGGGTAATAATTTTTTTTTTGTTTCAAATAGGTTGAAAAGAGAGCAAGAAAGAGAGAGAGAAAATGTGCCATTTTATTAAAATTTTGTCGATAAAAATAATAAATCCAATCTAGAAAATTTGCAAATTGTTGAAAGTATTTGTGGTCAAACGTTTCAGACAAGAGTTAGAATGCATAAAAAAAGAATCATAAAAATTATCTAATTGGCAAAATATCACACCTTAAGAAGTGATGCAAATTCAGTGCGACGGCTGTTAAAATGGTGGATATCCATTCTATGACAAGCCAATGTTAAATTCATCGCATTTTGCGCCAATTTTTCACCACTTCCGAATTCAAAACAAGTAAGGAAAGTCTAAAGTCGGACGGGGCCGACTATATTATACCCTGCACCACTTTGTAGATCTAAATTTTCGATACAATATCACATCCGTCTAATGTGTTGGGGGCTATATATAAAGGTTTGTCCCAATACATTTAAATATCACTCGATGTGGACAGAATTTGATAGACTTCTACAAAATCTATAGACCCAACATTTAAGTCGGCTAATGCACTAGGGTAGAACAAAATGTTAGTAAAAACAAGTAAGGAAAGTCTAAAGTCGGGCGGGCCGACTATATTATACCCTGCACCACTTTGTAGATATAAATTTTCGATACCATATCACATCCGTCAAATGTGTTGGGGGCTATATATAAAGGTTTGTCTCAAATACATACATTTAAATATCACTCGATGTGGACAGAATTTGATAGACTTCTACAAAATCTATAGACTCAAAATTTAAGTCGGCTAATGCACTAGGGTGGAACACAATGTTAGTAAAAAAATATGGGAAACATTTAAATCTGAAGCTATTTTAAGGAAACTTCGCAAAAGTTTATTTATGATTTATCGCTCGATATATATGCATTAGAAGTTTAGGAAAATTAGAACCATTTTTACAATTTTTCGACTAAGCAGTGGCGATTTAAAAAGGAAATTGTTGGTATTTTGACCATTTTTATCGAAATCAGAAAAAAATATATATGGGAGCTATATCTAAATCTGAACCGATTTCAATCAAATTTGGCACTCATGCCTTTATTACTAATTGTACTCCTAGTGCAAAATTTCAAGCAAATTGGGCCAATACTCTGGCTTCTGGGGCCATATAAGTCCATATCGGGCGAAAAATGTATACTGAAGCTATATCAACATCTGAACCGATTTCAATCAAATTTGGCACACATGGCTATATTACCAATTGTACTCCTTGTGCAAAATTTCAAGCTAATCGGGATAAAACTCTGGCTTCTGGGTCCATATAAGTGCATATCGGGCGAAAGATATATATGGGAGCTATATTTAAATCTGAATCGATTTCAACCAAATTTGGCACACATAGCTACAATGCTAAATCTACTACCTGTACAAAATTTCAACCAAATTGGGCCAAAACTCTGGCTTGTAGGACCATATTAGTCCATATCGGGCGAAAGATATATATGGGAGCTATATCTAAATCTGAACCGATTTCAATCCAATATCGCGCACATGACTATACTACTAATTGTACTCCTAGTGCAAAATTTCAACTAAATTCGGCCAAAAATCTGGCTTCTGGGGCCATATAAGTCCATATCGGGCGAAATATATATATGGGAGCTATATCTAAATCTGAACCGATTTCAATCAAATTTTGCACACTTGACTATACGACTAAGTGTTATGTTTGTACAAAATTTCAAGCACATCGGTATAAAACTCTGGCTGCTGGGTCCACATTAGTGCATATCGGGCGAAAGATATATATGGGAGCTATATCTAAATCTGAATCGATTTCTTCCAAAATCAATAGGGTTCTATTCTGACCCAAATTAGGAACATGTGCCAAATTTGAAGGCGATTGGACTTAAATTGCGACCTAGACTTTGATCACAAAAATGTGTTCACAGACAGACGGTCGGACGGACAGACGGACAGACAGACATGGTTATATCGACTCAGGAACCCACCCTGAGCATTATTGCCAAAGACACCATGTGTCTATCTCGTCTCCTTCTGGGTGTTACAAACATATGCACTAACTTATAATACCCTGTTCCACAGTGTGGCGCAGGGTATAAACATATGGATGAAAAAAAGTGAAATTGGTTGAAAAAAAATGTTTTTTTTTTCTTCGCTTTTTAAATTTTTTCATTCAAATTAACTTCCAGGGCACAACTTCTAAAGCAATGCAAAGGATCCAAAAAGCGAGTATTTCCGTCCTATGACAAGCCCATGTAAAATTCATTGAAGATGATCCAAGTTTGCACTACCTCCGGATCACAGATTGGGGATCCAAACTACTTTTTTGGAAGCTTTTTTTTTGCTGGGATATGAGTGTTTTAGCTTCTTTGCTTTACCTCTAACAAAAATTATAAATTTATATCGGTATTTATGTGAATTTCGAAAATAAATTTAAATCCTTTGGAATTTTTTCAGAGGGATTACATTATCCTTGGAAATATTCTGTGAATGCTGACGAAAAATGTAATATTTTTTAACAAATAGTCTCTCAGTAAAAAAAAATCACGAAGGTGCAGCCAAACGAACCGGGTTTGGCTAGTAACATAATATATTGCTCTTAAATTTAATATCACATATCAATTGTATGTGTTTCTTATCGAAAATATATCTCGTCTAAATTCTTATTAACCAAACTAATGGTAATTTCAAAGTTTAGAATACCCATTGTTCTCAGCCATAAAATATTTTAATAGGTGTCTTCTTCAGTTGACCACACACTTATACTAACTATCTCCCTATTATGGACTAAGCTCTTCATTATTATGTGGAGTAAAAAAAAGGAGTTTTGTAGATCCCTTAATTATCTGTAATTATTTGTAATAAAAATCGATTAACAATTCAATGGTAAATAATCATAAAATAAGGTTGAAATAAAACCACACGAAAAAAAGTCAATAAAAAAAGCAGTAAATGTTCTATGATGCTCCCCCTACTGCTTCGACTATGTGGCTTTGGCGCCAATGATGCTGCAATACAATGAGTTGCCTGATAACAGCAGCAACTCACACACAGAGAAACCCCCTCCCCAAATTACCACTACAATTGATGGTGGTTTTATTTTGTGGATGCTGTATGTTATGCTATCATTGATGAATGCTACTCGTGGCAGCTGGTGCTAATGCTGCAACACCTCAATGTTAATGATGATTACTCAATCATCTTAAAATTCATCATCGTCATGGATTTATTGAACGTTTTTTTTTGTTTGGTTGTTTATTTTTTGTCGATTTTTTTTTATTAATCCACAAATTTCTCAATAAAAACCAACATGTACCAAAACCGCTACAGTCCATGACTATCCATGATGATGATGATTTTTGTGGAAATCAATGAATGACCAGCAAGTACGAGTACTCACTTTAGCGCATTGTAATGTTTGATTTTTATGATGTTTTTTGAAATGAAGGGCAATTTTCCGCAAAATGAATGAAATGTAATTGTTCACAATCGAAGGTTCGATTATTGATTAATAAAATGAATTGCATTCTATAGGAGGAGCATTTTATGATGATTTAGGATGATGTTTGGTATTAGGTAGCGGAGCGAATGTGAAAATATTCCTTATATTCCATTGAACCAAACGAACGAAATTTGAGACCAATGAAATCCCCATTTTAATGTAAAGTCTTTTCTATATAAAATGTATTCTACGGCTGGCAAGAGTTGCCACCGATTTTGTGCACGCCGTAGACTTTCCTCTGAAAAATAACATCCTTGACATGAAATTCACCTTTGTTTTCTAGTATTTTCTTCAAAAGCAATTTGGTTAGCACTCGAAGAAAAATGTCCAAGGCTATAAAACTTCCAATATCTAAAAGTTCATTTCACAAAAAACGAGAAACTTTAGCCTAACCTTAAGTAATAATACAAATTATTAAAATTTGTTGCGAGCGTATTGGACAAAAAGATTAAGGGAATTGATACCATTAAGTTATGGAAAAGAAAATGCCAAATATGAAACTACACAAGCCTGACTATCCACATGTTTCATCTCTGCCTAATTCGAATTTCCATACCCTTTAGTGTAGATCTGGCGGTGGAATATGATTCATTTTGGGACTTATGCCCATGTTCGTAAATCCACTTCCAGGTGAATGTGAACCAATTCCACGATTTTGGTGTCCTACAATCCACTTTCACCGGAATTTTCGTGAAATCAATTCACTTGCAAAAGTATTGGTGAAAGTTGAATTATGTCCAAGATGGATGTATTCCCGGTTAAAAAAAGTACTAGCGTAAAAAATTTGAAATCCTTTAATATATAATACATGAGTTTTAGTAAACCTGAGTCATTATACCCTGCGCCACACTGTGGAACAGGGTATTATATTAAGTTAGTGCATATGTTTGCAACACCCACAAGGAGACAAGATAGACACATTGTGTCTTTGGCAAAAATGTCATGGTGGGCTCCTGAGTCGATATAGCCATGTCCGTCTGTCCGTGAACACATTTTTCTAATAAAAGTCTAGGTCGCAGTTTTAGTCCAATCGACTTCAAATTTGGCACAAGTATGTGTTTTGGCTCAGAATAGAACTCTATTGATTTTGGAAGAAATCGGTTCAGATTTAGATATATCTCCCATATAAATATTTCGCCCGATATGGACTTATATGGCCCCAGAAGCCAGAGTTTTACCCTAATATGCTTAAAATTTTGCACAAGAAGAACAATTAGTACTATAGTCAAGTGTGCTAAATTTTATTGAAATCGGTTCAGATTTAGATATAGCTCCCATATATATGTTTCGCCCGATATGGAGTAATACGGTCCCATAAGCCAGAGTTTTACCCCAATTTGGTTGAAATTTTGCATTGGGAGTACAATTAGTAGTGTAGTCAAGTGTGCCAAATTTTATGGAAATCGGTTCAGATTTAGATATAGCTCCCATATATATCGTTCGCCCGATTTACACTCATATGACCACAGAGGCCAATTTTTTGCTCCGATTTAGTTGAAATTTTGCACAGGGAGTAGAATTAGCAATGTAGCTATGCGTGCCAAATTTGGTTGAAATCGGTTCAGATGTAGATATAGCTCCCATATATAGCTTTCGCCCGATTTACACTCATATGACCACAGAGGCCAATTTTTTGCTCCGATTTAGTTGAAATCTTGCACAGAGAGTAGAATTAGCATTGTAGCTATGCGTGCCAAATTTGTTTTTCTGATTTATATAGAAATAAAATTTTGACAAAATTTTCTACAGAAATAAAATTTTGACAAAATTTTCTATAAAACTAAAATTTTGACAAAATCTTCTATAGAACTAAAATTTTGACAAAATTGTATATAGAAATAAAATTTGACAAAATTTCCTATAGAAATAAAATTTGGACAACATTTTCTATAGAAATGTAATTTTGACAACATTTTCTATAAAACTAAAATTTTGACAAAATCTTTATAGAAATTAAAATTTGGCAACTTTTTCTGAAAAAATAAAAGTTTCTATCAATTCAATATAAAACATTTATTTCGAATAAAACAATTTTTTATATACTAACCACAAAAATATGATCAACAACTTAAAAATATTTTTTTTTATTTGGTAGATTTTTGGTAAAATTTTCTTCAAATTTTGGTGGAGTATTTTTGGCACGAGTGGCAACCTAGGTGTAAAATGAGGAAATGATGAATTCTCTAGCAAAAACTCGCAATTTCTCAATCTGGAAACTATCAAATGTATTCTCTCTTTTGCTGGCTCTAAGCGTGTAAACGCACAGCTTCTAGTCAAAATATAATGTTCATAAACTAGCATAACATGTTTGGGACATATATGTTAATATGTTAGAACATATTATGTTTGGGACATAAAATGTTTGTAAATATAATATGCTTGGATGCAAACATATATTAATTTAGAAATAGCCTATAAACATATATGTGTTTAGTAGCTTGGAGCGCTATTTAACAGGGAGCGATATTGAATTAAGTTGGTGGTTGTTGCTTGTTATTACAAAATTAACATTTTATTTTTCCTTGGGCAGTTGATCAGCTACTTCTTTGATCCTTACAAACTGTGTGGTCCGCTGTTCGAATCACCGTCCGGCAAAAGGTAAAATTAAAATAAAAAAATTTGAATAATTTCTTCTAACAATGTTTGTATTACAGAACTAAGAACTAAAACATGTCGTGGAAGTGAGAAAGATGTGGGGGAATATACAATTAGGCAGAAACAAAATTTTGAGCATTCAGGTCGAAAACCTATGTTGTTAGCACCTATATTACCTGTTTATTTTCATAATTCATTATGATTGTAAATATATAAATAAATAAATAAAATTTTGAGCACAATATTGTTTGGGAGAATTTTTCTTTAAGCATATAATATTTTTGGGTGTAAAATGCTTCCAAACATATTATATGTTCACATAATAACATATTGTTTTTTGGAAGACAACATTATTGAATTTGGATGCAAAAATACAAAATGTTTCGAACTTAGACTACCCAAACATATATTGTTTAGACCAATATGCTTTCAAACATATTATATATTGGAAGAGATCAAACATATAAATGTTTGGGCAATACCCAAAAATGTATATGCTTGAAGCAAAATATGTTTGGGAGTATATGTTACAGAAGCGATTTTTTGTGAGCGTGTACTTAATGGGATCTTAGAGCAATATTTCGATGTGTTACAAACGGAATGACAAAGTTAATATACCCCCCATGCTATGGTGGAGGGTATAAAAATAATAAATTAAAATAAGTCAATTGATTCCACTTATTGGATGTCCGCCTTAAGGTGGGTAGTAAGTTCGAGTTTAGCCGCTAAAGTCGTCATTTTTTCACGATTACTTTTCTTTAATAATCCATTTTAAGAAATGCGAACTTTGTGAAAATTTGCTTTGGGCTATTCACCATCAAGTTATAATAAATTTTGCAACAAATATGTATAATTTTATGCCTTTTTTACTGAATTAGTTTCTACTTTAGCGGCTAAACTCGAACTTAATACTCACCTTTAGTGATTTTTGCAACCCTGATGGTTACAGAAAAGTTCAAAAAAGAGCGTGAAATTTAGAACACCAAATTTTCAAGTTCGTGGATTTGACGTGAATAGTGAAAGTGGAATTGAAGTGGATATCCGAACATGGGTGTTATTTGCTAATTTCTTATTGAAATTACTTAAGAGACTTATTGAACCATATTTCACCACCACTGTGCATCATCTTTTCATATAACTCCAATCCCTTAATCTTTTTTCTTGGATTTCGGTTTGTTACTACACTGAAAAAACAGTGAACCCACCAGGAAAGATAACTTTCGATTAATTTTAGAAAATTTGGAACTTTTTTAGAAAATTTTAACTAAACGGTATTACAAGCGCTGGCATCACTCCGATATGGCAAAAATAAGTAAATATTTTTCGACAAATTCAAGAAAATTTATTAGACATAACTAAATTTTTTCAGTAGTTGAAGAAAATTTTGTAGTTTTAAGAGAAATCTTGGAGTTCAAAATTGCAAGAATGTCTTTAGTGACATACGAAGTTCATGATGGACACATTTTTGGTAAAATTTACAAATTTAAAGAAATAATGAACTATTTTGTAAGAAATACGAAATTAGGAAATCTTTATGCTTTATTTGTGTATAACTTTTTCCCGTTTTTTAGTTCATTTAACTAACATACGCAAAAAAATATATGACTAAAATAAACTTTTTCCAAACATAATGATTCTATGAACTAATATAAAGTTAATATGGCTTTAGTGAAATAGAGAGTTCACTTTTTTTTGAGTGTATACTAACGCAACAACAAATCGAAATATATATTTTTACAGACATTGCTGAATTCACCAGATTGGTAAATATAATAATGGTATTCTCTTTTTCTTTTTAGGTAAGTTTCCAGTACCTGTAATTTAGATCAAGGCCAATTGTAAGTGTCCATACTTATGTGAACTCAAATGCAAGATTTGTAGTGGTTTCGTCTACTAACGATTATTTCTGAGACTAAATTATGGTAACATACAGTAAACCAGTACCAGTTATCATCCAAACGTATCGAACAGACACAGACTCATTTCAAAGTCAAGTCCTGGGGCAATTTAGTAGGACGGCTCCATAGACATGTTCTTATGAACCAGTCTGGGACAAACTCTATGAAATCTGTTTCATGTTGAGCATCCCAATTGCACCACAAAGAAAAAAATTTTAATATTTCATTAAACGTGTAGATCCAATAAAATTTTAATATAATTAGACTATATACGAGTAAATGAATAAATTATATGAAAATATAAACAATAACGACAGACCGGACTGGATAGATCCGTCAGTGGCAACTACCACAAATTCTCGGAACTCAGTATTTGATTAAGCAGTACCGTTTTATGATGAGAACTGGGAAATCTGATTTCTCAACTTACTACATTGCCTACAATTAGACTTTGGAACTTTTCTCCAACTGTAATGGGTCTCCTGCTATATGAGTTAGATCTCTTTCTAACAGAGTATGTACTCTGTTTTGAACGAAGTTAAGAAACCTTTCGAATTGAGTTGGGATTCAATATATAGTGAGTTTGGGCTTAATCTTGGCTGGACTGTACCAAACTAAGGCTCTTTCCCAATTGAATGTAGATTACTTCCCAAACTATATTAAATACTTTTCCGACTGATTGACATTCGTCCTCAATTGAAGTAAAATTTTCGGTAATCTCTTAATATTAACTCTCTTCCAAAGTCTTGGCAAACGGAGTTTGAGCTCCTCTATTCCATAATTGGTAGGTATCCGCAATTTAGATGGCTCATCTAGAATAAAATTTGCCATTTGTATCAGAAGCTATTTAACTACTGGGTTGGAATCAATTATCGGGAACCTGATAAACTTGATACTCTTTTCCCATCTTAGTTGAAACTCTTTCACAACTCTTTCCCAACTGAATGTGTACTCTTACCAGCTGAATTACGAATCTATCCCATTTATATTAGGATTCCGTCCGTTTTTAGTCTTTCCAAATTGATATAGGATCCTTTCCCAACTGAGTAAGGGAGCCACCGTGGTACAATGGTTAGCATGCCCGCCTTGCATACAAAAGGTCGTGGGTTCGATTCCTGCTTCGACCGAACACCAAAAAGTTTTTCAGCGGTGGATTATCCCACCTCAGTAATGCTGGTGACATTTCTGAGGGTTTCAAAGCTTCTCTAAGTGGTTTCGCTGCAATGTGGAACGCCGTTCGGACTCGGTTATAAAAAAGGAGGTCCCTTGTCATTGAGCTTAACTTGGAATCGGGCAGCACTCAGTGCGATGAAGAGAGAAGTTCACCAATGTGGTATCACAATGGACTGAATAGTCTAAGTGAGCCTGATACATCGTTCTGCCACCTAACCTAGGGCTCTTTTCAAACTGAGTTCGAACTCTCTCCCAACTGAGCTGAGACTCTTTCCCAAAACAGTTGGTTCCTTTTCAGATGAATTCGGTCTCCATCGTAACTGTATTGGGACTCTTCACAAGTGACTTGGGACTTCAACTGAGTTGGGTCTATTTACCAATTGAGTTTGGACTCTTTACCAACTGATATGTGACTCTTCTTTCAACTGAGTTAGGACTCTATCCCAAGTCATCTCAATTGAGTTCAGATTCTTTCCCAACTTAGTTGGAAAAATTTCCCATAAGTTGCGACTCATTTCTAACTCGATTGGAAGTAGAGCTATTGTATCCTAAATGTTTAAGACTCCCAGCCATCTGAGTTTGAACTCTGGCCCAACTGCGTCGAACCCTTTCTCAACTCAGTTGGGACTCTTCTGAAATTATGTAGGGCTAAAATTAGTTGTTATTATTTCCTAATTCAGTTTGAAATATTTCCCAACTGAGTTGGGTCTCTATCCCAACTGAGTTGGGTCTCTATCCCAACTGAGTTGGGTCTCTATCCCAACTGCTTTGGGATTCCTTCCTAACTTATTTGGGATTCTTTCACAATTGAGTTGCGACTCCTTCGCAACTGAGATGTGACACCTTTTTCAACTGAGTTGGGACTCTGTCCCAAATGAGTTGCTACTCTTGCGACTCTATCTCAACCGAGATGAGATTCTTTTCCAACTTAGTTGAAACACCTTCCCATAAGTTTCTACTCATTTCTAACTCGATTTTATTGAATAGTAAGAGCTAATCTATCCCAAATGTTTCAGTATTACTATCCAACTGAGTTGAGACTCTTTCGAGAACCTTTGCCAACTGAAATTTGACTCTTTCCCAATTATGGTTGGACTCTTCTGAACTTATGTAGGACTCAAATTAGTTGTTATTATTTGCTAATTGAGTTGCGTTTCTATCCCAATTGAGTCGGGACTCCTTCGAAACTGATAGACTTCTTTTTCAACTGAGTTGGGACTCTGTCCCAAATGAATTGCGACTCTTTCCCAATTTAGTTGATACACGTTCCCATAAGTTGCCACTCCTTTCTAACTCGATTTTATTGGATAATAAGAACAATTCTATCCAAACTGTTTCGACACTCCTATCCAACTGAGTAGGGACCAAATGGAGCAATATCGCATATTTAATATAGCTTGGACTCTGTTGAATTTGTTTCCTTCAAAAGTTCGATTTCTTGTCGATTCTTTACAACTGTGTTGTAAATCCCTTTCAATTGAATCTGAATCTTTGCCAACTGAGTAGCGAAATATAATTCCTTCTCCAATAGGTTAGGTTATGTGGCAGCCCGATGTATCAGGCTCATTAAACTATTCAGTCCATTGTGATACCACAGTGGTGAACTTCTCTCTTATCACTGAGTGCTGCCCGATTCCATGTTAACCTCAATGACAAGGGACCTCCTTTTTATAGCCCAGTCCGAACGGCGTTCCACATTGCAGTGAAACCACTTAGAGAAGCTTTGAAACCCTCAGAAATGTCACCAGCATTACTGAGGTGGGATAATCCACCACTGAAAAATTTTTTGGTGTTCGGTCGTAGCAGGAATCGAACCCACGACCTTGTGTATGCAAGGCGGGCATGCTAACCATTGCACCACGGTGGCTCCCCGTTCTCCAATAAGTTGCGACTAAATCAATTCTGAATTGAAATTTATGATTGACTCTTCTACATTCGATTGGAGCAACTATAATGAAACCTTATCCGCAATCTAGTTGGACTTCTTTATCAATAGAAATAACCAATAATAATTGGAACTATTTCTTAGCGGATTTGTTTCCCTTTTCCTATTGAATTGATGCACCTCTCATCTGAGTTTACAGACTTTGCCGGTTGTAATTGTCATCTTTCTCAAATGAGTTGAAAAACTCCCTCTACCGAGGTTGAACCTTCGCCAGCCATGTAGTATATAATCACCAAGGCTGAAAGCGGCTTCCAGATGAGTTGAAACTATTTTCCTTCGAGTACGGAGTATTCCCCTGATTAAATTCAGTTTTTTATTTCGAATATTCGTTGATATTTGGGACAATTAAAATATTTGATCCATTTACCCTCAGTTATACTCAATTAATACAATAAGAAAAGCTTACATAGGCTTTATGGTGATACTCTTTCATATTCGTTGGTCATAATGATGACAAAGACAAAAACCACATTCGTACCAGACAACGGAACACTGGCAATGTAATCATTTGTTTTGTATCTCCTGTTTTGCTTTTGTGGTTCCAACAGACTTCAGCCTAAGCCACGATGCAAACCAAGAGTTGTGGTGGGGCTATTGCCGTTGCTTTGACTTTGTTCCTCTTACGCGCCCATCCATGATGCCTGGATTGCATCTTGCACATTTCTCATTTTGTGGTTAGGACCATGGCAAACTAGGCATGTTTCACAATTGTTATAGTCGCCATCCGACATTTTGGTTTTATTGTGTTGTACAAGGGATACACCCTCCCGGAAGCTGTGATGCGGTGATGACGAGTTTGTTCTTGGATTTCTTTACCATTTGATAAAAATTTGCTGCATCATTCGTCAACTATGCCAACATCATGCGGTAATTACAGTTTGTTCTACAATTTCTTTGACAATCGGCATGGTGCTACTACTGTTGTTGTTACAACAAAGCTAAGTTCGTGTTGAAGAAAATATTGGCAAACATCAGAAACTTACATTGAACATTTAATTAGTAATTGCATGTTCACCTGTTTCATGGCGGCCTTTTTCCTATGCAATGAAACAGTTTTGTAGTTTAAGATTTTTCATATCCTGAAAAGCTTGCAAAAGATCTTCCGCTCATATAAATAACATACCCTACCTTGTTGACAAAT
The DNA here is from genome assembly GCF_050003625.1 of Haematobia irritans. NCBI lineage: Eukaryota > Metazoa > Arthropoda > Insecta > Diptera > Muscidae > Haematobia > Haematobia irritans. The sequence goes on along the minus strand of NC_134399.1, from coordinate 110,007,220 downwards.
ATTTCTCATAGGATTTGGTCCCTTTTCGATTGTAGTCACCAAAACTTCTCAACTGAAGCGAGACACATTCCAAACCCGTGAACAAATTTCTCTTTAATTGGGTCCTTTCTTAAAATAGTTGATAACTTTTCCAAAGTTTTTTTTTTTTCTTTTTCCTAAAACGATCAGGATGTTCCCGAAATAAAGTGAGAACACCTGTAAACTTGGGGACGAATACATTTCTATCGCAGATGATTGTTTTAATATCCGAAAAAAACTAAATTGCTTTTGAATTCCTTACTGTCTTACTAAATTTAGTCTCTTTCGAGTGGATCAAATTTCTGACGTGGTTTATCATCTTTCCATCAATGTTAGCATTCTTTCTCATTCTCACCCATCGATGTTTTGAAAATACGTAAGGCCTTTCCAAAAAACATGAGTGTCAAAATTTATACATTTTGGTATATTCTTCAACCGTATAGAACTCAAAAGATAATTATCAAAAATGAGAGAAAGAGTTTCGAAGTTCCACTATTTCGGGACATTTCGATGGTAATTTGGTTCCATTCCAAACTTTTTAACACTCTCCGAAATGTGACTCTATCCTAATGGACATGGGAGTCTTAAACAAATGAGATTGGACTCTTTCCGAAAAGGGTGGGGACTCCATCTCAAACAAGTTTGAGACTCTATCACAACTGTGTTGGAACCATATCCTAACACAGTTGGGACTCCCAACTAAGATTTGGCACTATCACAACTGAGTTAACTCTCCATCCCAACTGAATTAGGAATTCACCCCCCCCTATAACCCGATCCTAACTGAGTTGGGCTTCCATTTCACCTCAGTTGGGACTCTATACCAATTGAGTTGGGATTCTAGGCCAACTGTGTTTGGTCTCCATTCTAATTGAGTTGGGATTCTATGCCAACTGAGGTGGGATTCTATGCCAACTGAGATGGGATCCTATGCCAACTGTGTTAGCCCTCCATCCCAATTGAGTTAGGCCTCCATCCCAACTGTGTTGGGACTCTTTCCCAACTGAGTTGGGAGTTTTTCCCAACTGATTTGGGACTCTATCCCAACTGAGTTGGCACTCTATCACAACTGAGTTGGGACTATATCCCAACTGAGTTGGGACTCTATCCCAACTGAGTTGAGATTCAATGCCTACTGTTGTAGGCCTCCATCCCAACTGAGTTGGGACTCTATATCTAGTGAGTTGGGACTCTAACTGAATTGGGATTCTATGCCAATTAAGATGGGATTATCCGCAAACTGTGTTAGACCTCCACCCCAACTGGATTGGGACCTCAACACTACAAACTCAATCCCAACTGAGTTAGGCCTCCATCCCAATTGATTTAGGCCCCTTTCCCAACTGATTTGGGACTCTAACCCAACTGAGCTGGGACTCTATTCCAAATGAGTTGGGACTCTATCCCAACTGAGTTAGGACTCTATCGTAACTGCGTTGGGACTCTATCCGAACAGAGTTGATACCCCAATCCCACGTGAGTTGCATCTCTGTACCAACTGAGTTGGGACTCTAACCCAACTGAGTTTCGAGAGTATCCCAACTGGATTGGGACCCTATACCAACTGAGTTCGGACTCTATTCCCACTGTATTCGGACTCTTTCACAACTGATTTGCGAATATACGCCAACTTAGGTAGGCCTCTATCCCAACTGAGTTGGGTCTCTATACCAACTTAGTTGGGACTCTACCCCAAGTGAGTGGGGACTCTATCCCAACCGAGGAAACTTCATCCAAATTGAGTTAGGATTCTATTCCAATTGATGTGGGACTCTATGGCAAGTGAGTGAGGAATCTATCCCTACTCTACACCAGACTCCCAACAGATTTGGAACTCTTTCTCAACTGAGTTGGGACTCTATTCCACCTTAGTTGGGACTCTATTCCACCTTAGTTGGGACTCTATCCCAACTGAGTTGGGATTCTATCTCAACTGAATTGACACCCCATGCCAAGTGAGTTGCGTCTCTGTACCAACTGAGTTGGGACTCTAACCCAACTGAGTTTCGTGTCTATCCCAACTGGATTGGGACCCTATACCAACTGAGTTCGGACTCTATACCAACTTAGTTGGGACTCTACCTCAAGTGATTGGACTCGATACCAACCGAGTAAACTTCATCCAAATTGAGTTAGGATTCTATTCCAATTGAGGAGGGACTTTATGCCAAGTGAGTTGGGAATCTATCACTACTGACATGGGACTCTATAGCAACTGGCTTGTAACTCTATCCCAACGAGTGGGAAATGAACCACAACTAAGTTGGGACTCTATCCCAATTGAATTCGTACTCTATAGCAACCGGCATATTTCTAAAATTCAGCTCAAAATTTAGAATGGAAATGGGACTCAGTTACCTTTTGTTACTTTTGAATTAGAAAACTGTTTCTATTGGCGAATGAGCTATTACCGTTGATCCGCCAAAAACCACAAATTTGGTGACACCTTTTTCAAGAGTGTTTTTGCGACCCAAATCTGAATTGCAACGGACTCCTTCCGAGGATGGTTTGAATATCAGGATCTCCTGTTTAAAAAAATTATATAGGTCCATTCCATGTTAGTTTATGATTTTAAAAATCTAACTTCCCAATGATCGCCAAAAGCAAAGGTCATAGCCCTGGTCAATCACGGACTTAAAATATCGACAAGCACATATTATTTTAAATGAGTTCCCCATATATATCTCTCCCCACCCATTTAGCTTTATTTTCAATCAATACTAGGTGTATTTCTCTATATAAACACAAGTGAAAAGTACTTAGCTTGAAGATAGGGTGGCAATGAATGACCCGAAGTCTTCAACGCTCTTTCTCTGCTAGTAATTTCAGTTGCTGTTAAGTGAGGTAGTGGCAATAGTTTCATGTGTTTGTTTTTGTTTCCAATCGTGTTCTTCAACCATGTTCTTTTGCTGTTGCGGCTGCTGTTGCAAACGTTGTTGTTGCGGTTAAATAAACCGCCAATATCTTGTTGCTGTCTACCACATAACTCCGTAGATGCTCTTTACCATCATTCCATTGCCCTATTACTTTGTTATAGCTAGGAGTGCTACTCTATGTATAAGAGACGAATCCTCTTTCTATGGCTAAAAGACCATGCCTGTTATTTTTGGTCATGTACAATTGTTTTTCACGGCTTTTGGGTTGTTTGTATTGCTGACATCATTGATGTTGCTGATGCTGCTGTATGCACTGCTACCACAACGGCAACATTCGAAAGATTGCAAGGCTTTGGTTTTCCTTAACGGTAATTTTGATTTTATTACCGCACCTTTTTCCATTTTGTTAGCATGGCTTGGTGGTTACTGCAAACTCAGCCTATTTTTTGGAGATGTCAAAGTAAGAGAGCTTCTGTTCGAGGGTCAACAAAAACAGTGAATATGTGAAGAGCTATCACAGATCGATAGACGTACTGCCCTATAGGCTCCTATTCTTCGTCAGTATTTCTGTAGTACTTTTCTTCTTTAGGTGAGCTGCTTTTCGTCAGATATTCACCCGTTGCTCATTCGAGGACTCATAGATAACTTGACCGTTTAATGATCACTTCGTTTTGCACCCTTGCCCATAGAGGGATTGTGCTGTTGTCCACCAGCCGGAATAAAATCTAGATGTCTGGGTCTCCTCTCTTCAAATCTTCAATCCATCGGTGCAACGGTCATTTTCCTCAGAAATCTATTCTGGACTCCCTAAATGCCTTACAATTGACATTAAGACCACTGTGCATGACTTAGATTGTATTCTCCAAATCTACCACTCCTTTTTGCAGTCTTGTAAAAGCAAAAGACCAAGAACATTGATTCCAACACTATTACCACAGAGGCGATAATCATTGGCAACATTGTTTCTGGTCGATGGTTTTATGTACGAGTATTGATCCTTTGCCAAATTGATATCACGTTTCTTGGCATTACAACAGTGTATAGCATGGATGGGTATAAATGGATTATTGTGTAACAGAAGCAATGGCCTGATTCAAAGGACTCACTATTTATTAAAGCTACTGCATGTCAAACATACATAAAGTTTCTTCATTGGACTATCAAAAACAATTCTGTGGCGATTCTATTGATACACGAGTAAATGCAGTCGAAGGCTCAATTAATCTTAAGTGTATTTCCCAAGGAAAAGTATCTGGTATTTCACTTGGGAGAGGGTCACTGAGGGAATACCTTTTAAAGCTTACTTTAAAAAAGACATAAAAATTTGGCAAAATTTTTTATGGAAATACATTTTTGAAAAAAATTTTGGGGAAAACAAAATAAGATATTGACAAAATTTTGTATGGAAATAAATTTTAACAAAACCTTCTATACCAATAAAATTTTCTATTGAACTAAAATTTTAATAATTGAACTAAAATCTTAACGAAAATTTCTATAGAAATAAAATTTTGACAAAATTAGAAATAAAATTTTGACAAAATTTGCTATGTAAAAAAAATTTTGACAAACTTTTTTCTTTTGTCAAAATTATATTTCCATAAAAAAATTTGTCAGAATTTTATTTCTATAGAAAAATTTGTCGAAATTTTTTTTGTAGCAAAAGTTTTTCAAATTTTTGAAATAAAATTTAATAAAATTTTCTATAGAAGTCAAATGATGACCATATTTTCTATAGAAATAAAATTTTGACAAAATTTTCTATAGAAATAAAATTTGGACAAAATATTCTATAGAAATAAAATTTTGATAAAGTTTTCTATAGAAATAATACTTGGCAAAAATTTTCTATAGAAATAAAATGTTGACAAAATTTTCTATAGAAATAAAATTTGAACAAAATTTTCTAAAGAAATAAAATGTTGACAAAATTTTCTAAGGAAATAAAATTTTGACAAAATTTTCTATCGATATAAAATTTATTAAGGAAATAAAATTTTGACAACATTTTCCATAGAAGTAAAATTTTGACAAAATGTTCAATAAATTTTTTTTAAAGGACTAAAATTTTGTAAAAATGTTCTATAGAAATATTTTTTTTTTATTATTATTATTATTAGTTTATTTAAAATCATAATAAATTATGAAAATAAATACAAAAAATGAAGGTACTAATTTTCTATAAATATATATATTTTTTAAATTTTCTATAGAAAAAAATTATTACAAAAATTTTCCATAAATGTTTTTTTTTTCAAATATTTAGAATCTTGAAAATTTCCTATAAAAATAAAATTTTGACAAAATTTATGAGAAAAGTTAAAAAAAAATCTATAAAAATAAATTTTAAAAAATTTTTTTAGAAATAAACTTTTGACAACATTTTCTATAGAAATAAAATTTTGCAAAAAATGTCTATACAAATACCATTTATATAAAAATTTCTGTTGAAATAAAATTTTGATAAAAGTTATTAAGAAAATAAAATTTTGACAAAGCTTCTACAGAAATAAAATCTTGACAAAATTTTCTATAGAAATAAAATCTTGACAATATTTTGTATAGAAATAAAATTTTGACAAAATTTTCTATAGAACTAAAATTTTGACAAAGTTTTCTATAGAGTTAAAACTTTGCAAAAATTTTATATAGAACCAAAATTTTCTATATATATAAAATTTTGACAAAATTTTCTATAGATATAAAATTTTGACAACATTTTCTATAGAAGTTAAATTTTGACAAAATTTTCTATAGAAGTAAAACTTTGACAAAATTTTCTACAGAAATAAAATGTTGGTAAAATTTTCCATAGAAATAAAATTTTGGTAAAATTTTCTATAGAAATAAAATTTTGCAAAAATTTTCTATAAAAATAAAAATTTTACAAAATTTTCTATAAAAGTAAAATTTTGATAAAATTTTCTATAGAAATAAAATTTTGATAAAATTTTCTATAAAACTAAAATTTTGACAACATTTTCTATAAAACTCAAATTTTGACAACATTTTCTATAGAAATAAAATGTTGAAAAAATTTTCTATAAAACTAAAATTTTGACAAATTTTTCTATAGAAATAAAATTTTGGTACAATTTTCCATAGAAGTAAAATTTTGCAAAAATTTTCTATAGAAATAGAATTTTGCAAAAATTTTCTATCGAAATAAAATTTAGCAAAAATTTTCTATAGAAATATAAATTTTACAAAATTTTCTATAGAATAGAAATTTTACAAAATTTTCTATAGAATAGAAATTTTACAAAATTTTCTATAGAATAGAAATTTTACAAAATTTTCTATAGAACTAAAATTTTGACAAAACTTTCTATAGAAATAAAATTTTGACAAAATTTTCTGTAGAAATAAAATTTTGACAAAATTTTCTGTAGAAATAAAATTTTGACAAAATTTTCTGTAGAAAAAAATGTTGACAAAATTTTCTATAGAAATAAAATTTTAACAAAATTTTCTATAGAAATAAAATTTTTTTTATTTTTTACAAAATTTTCTTTAGAAATAAAATTTTGACAAAATTTTCTATAGAAATGAAATGTTGACAAAATTTTCTAAAAAAAAAAATTGACAAAATTTTCTAAGAAATAAAATTTTGACACAAATTTCTATAGAAATAAAATTTTGACAAAATTTTCTTCAGAAATAAAATTTTGATATAAATCTCTATAGAAATAATATTTTGACAAAATTTTCTATAGAAATAAAATTAAAAAAAACTCTATAGAAATAAAATTTTGAAAAATGTTATATAGAAATAAAATTTTGACAAAATTTTGTATAGGAATAAAAGTTTGCAAAAATTTTCTATAGAAATACAATTTTGCACACATTTTCTACAGAAACATAATTTTGCAAAAATTTAAAAAAAATCTATAGAAAAAAATTTTAACAAAATTTTCTTTAGAAATCAAATTTTGCAAAAAAAAACTATACAAATACAATATGTATAAAAAACATTTTCTGTTGAAATAAAAATTTCGATAAAAGTTATTATGAAAATAAGCTTTCTACAGAACTAAAATTTTGAAAAAAAAGTTCTATAGAAATAAAACCTTGAAAAAATTTTCTATAGAAATAAAATATAGACAAAATTTTCTACAGAAGATTTTTTTCTTCTATAAAAAAAATAATTTTGACAAAATTTTCTATAGAAATAAAATTTTGCAAAAGAAATAAAATTTTGAAAAATCTTCTATAGAAATAAAATTTTGGCAAAAATTTTCTATAGAAATAAAATTTTTCAAAAATTTTCTATTGAAATAAAATCTGTATGAAATTTTCCATCGAAATAAAAGTTTGGTAAACTTTTCTATGTAAATAATTTTTTTTGTTATTTTTTTGTTTTTTTTTTTTTTGTTCTTGGTTTGTTCTTCAATCATATTTGTTGTTTTGATTTCAGCTTAAAACCATTGCGTTGAAAAAACTACAAGAGTAGCTTAACCATCAGAGGAAAGGTATATTTGTCAAATTTATCCAACCATTTTGTAGCCTATAGGGCTTTGCCCAAATAAATTTGACAAATATACATTTCCTCTGTTGGTTAAGCTACTCTTGTAGTTTAGTCAACGCAATGGTTTTAAGCTGAAATCAAAACAACAAATATGATTGAAGAACAAACCAGCAATAAAAATAATAAAAAAATATTGACAAAATTCTTTTTAGAAATAAAGTTTTGACACGATTTTCTATAGAAGTAAAATTTGACAAAAATTTTCTATATAAATAAAATGTTGAACAAAAATTTTCTATAGAAATAAAATGTTGACAAAATTTTCTATAGAAATAAAATTTTGACGAAATGTTCTATAAAAATAAAATTTAAAAAAAATTCTATTGATATAAAATTTTGGCAAAAATTTTTATCGACATAAAAATTTGACAAAATTTTGGCAAAATTTTCTATAGAAATAAGATTTTCCAAAAAATTTTCTATAGAATTCAAATTTTGCTAAAATTTTTTATAGAATTAAAATTTTGCTAAAATTTTTTAATAAAATAAAATTTTGAATAAATTTTCGATAGAAATGAAGTTTTGACAAATTTTTTATGGAAATAAAAGTTTGCACAAATTTGCTATAGAAATAAAATTTTGCAAAAATTATTTGTAGAAATAAAATTGTGACAACATTTATTATGGAAATAAAATGTAAAACTTTCTATTGAACTAAAATTTTGACAAAATTATATAGGAATAAAAGTTTGCAAAAATTTTCTATAGAAATACAATTTTGCACACATTTTCTACAAAAACATAATTTTGCAAAAATTTTCTTTAGAAATACAATTTTGACAAAATTTTCTATAGAAATAAAATTTGACAAAAAAAAATAAAATTTTGAATAAATTTTCGATAGAAATGAAGTTTTGACAATTTTTTATGGAAATAAAAGTTTGCACAAATTTTCTATAGAAATAAAATTTTGCAAAAATTATTTGTAGAAATAAAATTGTGACAACATTTATTATGGAAATAAAATGTAAAACTTTCTCTTGAACTAAAATTTTGACAAAATTATATAGGAATAAAAGTTTGCAAAAATTTTCTATAGAAATACAATTTTGCACACATTTTCTACAAAAACATAATTTTGCAAAAATTTTCTTTAGAAATACAATTTTGACAAAATTTTCTATAGAAATAAATTTTGACAAAACTTTCTATAGAAATAACATTTTGACAAAAATTTCTTAGAAATAATATTTTGACAAAATTTTCTATAGAAATAATATTTTGACAAAATTTTCTATAGAAATAAAATTTTGAAAAATTTTCTATAGAAATAAAATTTTGGAAAAAATTTCTATAGAAATTTTGACAAACTTTTGTATAGGAATAAAAGTTTGCAAAAATATTCTATAAAAATACAATTTTGCACACATTTTCTACAGAAACATAATTTTGCAAAAATTTTCTCTAGAAATAAAATTTTGAAAAAATTTTCTATAGAAGTAAAATATTGACAAAATTGTCTATAGAAATAAAATCTTGACGAAATTTTCTATAGTACTAAAAATTTGACAAATGTTTCTATAGAAAAAAAAAAATTTGACAAAAACATCATTATTTTAAAATTATTAATAGATAAATTAATTTGAATTTGCATATTGGAGAAACCGGGGGAAATCCTGGGAAATTTAATAAGTAACTGATTACCTAGTAATCTGGATTGTCTAGAAATAAAATTCTGACAAAATTTTCTATAGAAATAAATTTTTGACAAAATTTTCTATAAAACTAAAATTTTGACAAAATTTTCTGCAGAAATAAAATTTTGACAAAATTTTCTATAGAAATAAAATTTTGACAAAAATTTCTATAGAACTAAAATTGTTGACAAAATTTTCTTCAGAAATAAAATTTTGACATAAATTTCTGTAGAAATAATATTTTGACAAAATTTTCTATAGAAATAAAATTTTTACAAAAATTTCTATAGAGATAAAATTTTGGAAAAATTTTTTTGACAAAATTTTCTATAGAAAAAAAATTTTGACAAAATTTTCTATAGAAATAAAATTTTGACAAAAATTTCTATAGAGATAAAATTTTGGAAAAATTTTTTTTGACAAAATTTTCTATAGAAAAAAAATTTTGACAAAATTTTCTATAGAAATAAAATTTTGACAAAAATTTCTATAGAAATAAAATTTTTATAAAAACTTCTATAGAGATAAAATTTTGGAAAAATTTTCTATAAAAATAAAATGTTGGAAAAATTTTCTATAGAAATACAATTTTGCACACATTTTCTACAGAAACATAATTTTGCAAAAATTTTCTATAGAAATAAAATTTTGCAAAAATTTTCTATAGAAGTAAAATATTGACAAAATTGTCTATAGAAACAAAATCTTGACGAAATTTTCTATAGTAATAAAAATTTGACGAAATTTTCTATAGAAATAAACATTTGACAAAAACATCATTATTTTATTATTATTAATAGATAAATTAATTTGAATTTGCATTTTGGAGAAACCGGGCAAATCCTGGGAAATTTAATAGGTAACTGATGACCTAGTAATTTGGATTGTCAAAGAGGATAGAATAGAAAAAATTTAATAAAATTTCTTTTAATTTGGCGAACAAACATCTCGACACTTGTGATATTTTTTCCTCTTCTTCTTGGCTATATATGGAAGCAGGTCAGAGACATTCACCATACCTGGTTATGTGATGTTCTCAATTTTGTTTCAACAATGGTGTCTGTCCGTCCGGCTGTCGTTCAGTATAATAACGAACTTTGTTACTTTGTTTATCCGAGACCCTGTCGAAAATAAAACCAACATGAAAATAATTGCAATTTTATTACTTTAACCTGTTTTTTTCGGTTAGTCTCCGTGAAGCTTTGTGAAGCCAATGTGTGTGTTTTTTGTTTGTTTTTGGTTTTTGGCGTTTGTGGTAAATTTTGTGCAGAACATGCATCATGACTCGGTGGTAATCTTTGCATTTGCTGATGACTTTTACTGCTGCCAGTGCCGTTGCTGCTGCACTCAAGTCAGGGACCATTTTTGTGTGTTTCACAGAGCCGTGTATGTCGGCTTTGAACTGCTGATGTTCATTGGGGCTGTTAACAATTTCCATGTAAAAATTGCCATTTCATTAGGGTCACGGTCTTATTATAATGAACGTTTGTTTGTGTTTGGTCTTTAGTATATATGTGTGCGTGAGTATGTGTGTAACTATCTGTCTACTTTGCCTTGCCTTGTTGCCACTAAACATTGCTCCTCTTCAGCTTATTGCAAAGTTAATGCCTGCTTGTTACAATGGGGACCCGACCGTTTATAAACGTTCGGGATTTTTGAAGATTTTACCATTGCCGCTGCAAAGTGAGGCAAATTAAGAATCGAAATAACGACATTTCGGGAAAGCCTGCACACAAACAAAAATTTTCTGATTCAATCACGAATTTTAGTTGAAATGCCTTCAGCCACGAAAATGATAGTATCAATCACAATTTTAATTTTAATTGGATAAAAAAAAATAATTGATTAAAAAAATGAATTGATTTCATTAACAAATGTCAATTAATTTTTTAATTGATTCAATTAAAAAATTAATTGATGTTAATTTTTTCATTAAAAACTTAACTATATTCAATTACTTTCTTAACTGACTTACCACCATTTTCATAAAGCTCCGTTAGTGTTCCCTTAACTAACCAACTTTTAAACCGTATTATGGACGAAGCTGTCATCTTGCCTTTATATTCCATAGGCCAGTTAGGAACTTAACTGACGAAAATTTTTCAGTTAAAGTTAACCGGAGAGAAGATAATTGCAATTTACTTTCTGTTACCTGGCAGTTAAAGCCTAACGGAACTACATGAAAATGGCCGTTAGTGATAAAAAAATTAATTGTTGAAATAAATTTTTAATTAAAAATTTTTAAAAAATTCCATCACTTTTTTTTAACCGGGTTAGTCTTCCGAGTTTGATTAAAAAGTTAATTGTGACAATTAATTTTTTAATTAAAAATTTTTAAATTTTCTATCATTGACTTAATTAACTTAATTTTTCTATCTTGATTAAAAAGAATCAATTAATTTATTAATTTAAAAATTAATTTATTAATTTAAAAATTAATTTATTAATTTAAAAATAAATTTATTAATTTAAAAAATTTTAAACTTCAATCAACGTTTTAAATGGAAATATTTGGGTCATATTTTTTTCTGTGTGTGTCTGATAGGAATTGAGGAATTGAGACAGGAATCAAATCAACTTCAGTTCAATTTTTTAAAAATTTAAAAAAAATTTAGAAATTTCGATTTTTGTACTTATTATCAGAAAATATCGGCTTTCGACTTTCCCAAAATAATAAGACTGCTATACCGTTTGGTTGATATGATCTGTGGTTTATAATGACAATGAGAACATTTTGTTTAAAATGTGAAAATGCTGACTTCGGATTGTTCGACTTTTGGAAAAGACCACATATCAATTTTTTAAAATTTTGAAAAATTGGACTCTCAACTTTTTCAAAATGTAAAAGGATCGATTTTTGACTCGCCGGCAACCTCAAACTTTGCAAAAGTCGGTTTTGATTTTTGCAAACTTTGACTTTACGGAAAATCCAATTTTTCGAATAGTACCAGCTTTGTTTTTTAAAGTTTGAAAATAAAAATTAAATGTGTGATTTTTTATGTATGAGAAAAGATGACTTTTAGATGCTTCAAAATTTCAAATTTGGAAAAGTCTATTTTTAAACTTATTGCAAACTTATTAAAAAATAGTCGATTGTGGTCACTACTATAAGAAATCCCAAATTCTATTTGTGAATTTTCGAAAAAATCGAAATATCGATTTTTTTTAAATCGAAAAAAGTCAATTTTTACATTTTCTCAAAACTTCCAAAAAGTCGACTTTTCCACTTTTTCCAAATTGGGAAAAGTCGAACTTTTCAAAAATCGATTAGACTAAAAGTTGATTTTTGATTTATGTATTACGACATAGGGATTGTAGTGAGAATCAAAAAGTTTCGAATTTTTATACCCTCCACCATAGGATGGGATATATAAACTTTGTCATTCCGTTTGTAGCTCATTGAAATATTGATATTAAATATTAATATTATATATTAAGACCCCATAAAGTATATATATTCTGCGTCGTGGTGAAATTCTGAGTCGATCTGAGCATGTCCGTCCGTCTGTTGAAATCACGCTAACTTCCGAACGAAACAAGCTATCAATGAAACTTCGCACATGTAGTTGTTAGGACCCCCAAATTTGGCTTGCCGAGAGAAGCAAATTTCATCCGATCCGTCTAAAATTTTGTACATGGTGTTAGTATATGGTCTTTAACAACCATGCAAAAATTGGTCCACATCGGTCCATAATTATATATAGCCCCCATATAAACCGATTCCCCGATTTGGCTAGCGGAGCCTCTAAGAGAAGCAAATTTCATCCGATCCGTCTGAAATTTGATGCATGGCGTTGGTATATGGTATCTCACAACCATGCAACAATTGGTCCACATCGGTCTATAATTATATATAGCCCCCATATAATATATTATATATAGCCTCCAGATTTGGCTTGCGGAGCCTCTATGTACATGATGTTAGTATATATGGTCCAACAACCATGCAGGAATTGGTTCATATCAGTCCATAAATATATATAGCCCCCATATAAACCGATCCCCCGATTTGGCTAGCGGAGCCTCTAAGAGAAGCAAATTTCATTCGATCCGGCTGAAATTTGGTACATGGTATCAGCAGACGATCTCTAACAACCATGCAAAAATTGGTCCACATCGGTTCATAATTATATATAGCCCCCATATAAACCGATCCCCCGATTTGGCTTGCGGAGCCTCTAAGAGAAGCAAATTTCATCCGATCCGGCTGAAATTTGATAAATGGTGTAAGTATATGGTCTCAAACAACTATGCAAAAATTGGTCCACATCGGGCAATAATTATATATAGCCCCATATAATCCGATCCCCCGATTTAGCCTGCGGAGCCTCTAAGAGAAGCAAATTTCATCCGATCCGGCTGAAATTTGGTACATGTTGTTAGTATATGGTCTCTAATGACCGTGCAAAAATTGGTCCACATCGGTCCATAATTATATATAGTCCCCATATAAACCGATCACCAGATTTGACCTCCGGAGCCTCTTGGAAGACCAAAATTCATCTGATTCAGTTGAAATTTGGAACCAATCCCCAGAGTTGACCTCCGGAGCCCCTTGGAAGATCAACATTCATCCGATTCGGTTGAAATTTGGTACGTGATGTTAGTATATGGTATCCACCAACCATGCAGGAATTGGTTCATATCAGTCCATAATATAGCCCCCATATAAACCGATCACCAGATTTGACCTCCGGAGCCTCTAGGAGAAGCAAAATTCATCCGATCTGGTTGAAATTTGGTACGTGGTGGTAGTATATGATATTTAACAACCATGCCAAAAGTGGCCCATATCAGTCCATAATCATATATAGCCCCCATTTAAACCGTTTCCGAGATTTAGTTTTGGAGCCTCTTGGAGGATCAAATTTCATCCGAGTCAGTTGAAATTTTGTATATTGTGCTAGTATATGGCCGGGAGCCACCGATGTGCAATGGTTAGCATGCCCGCCTTGCATACACAAGATCGAGGGTTCGATTCCTGCTTCGACCGAATACCAAAAAGTTTTTCAGCGGTGGATTATCCCACCTCAGTAATGCTGGTGACATTTCTGAGGGTTTCAATGCTTCTCTAAGTGGTTTCACTGCAATGTGGAACGTCGTTCGGACTCGGCTATAAAAAGGAGGTCCCTTGTCATTGAGCTTAACATGGAATCGGGCAGCACTCAGTGATAAGAGAGAAGTTCACCAATGTGGTATCACAATGGACTGAATAGTCTAAGTGAGCCTGATACATCGGGCTGCCACCTAACTTAACCTAGTATATGACCGTTAACAACTACGCCTTACTAGGTCCATATTGGTCTATATTTATATATAGCCCTCAGATAAATCGATCCCCAATCACACAAAAATTTGTCCATATCAAGTTCATAATTGTATGTAGCCCCCATATAAGCGACCTCATTTTCCAATTCTGGCTCTCTACGTATTGTCTAATATATACTTCATATGGACTAACTCACAATTTAGAAAACGGTGTTAAGAAGTTTTAAGATATCACAACGCAAGTAATTCGATTGTCGATGACAGTCTTTCGTAGAAGTTTCTACGCAATCCATGGTGGAGGGTACATAAGATTCGGCCTGGCCGAACGTACGGCCGTATATACTTGTTTTGTTGATTTTTAATTTGAATAAATTGACTTTCATTTTCTCGACTTTTCTAAATTTACCAAAAAAAATGAAAAAATCGACTATATCTACTTTTGTTCAGCAAATTCGATATTCGACTTTTGTATCACGAAATAGGGTTATATTAGGAATCAAAAAGTTTCGACTTTTTTAAAATTTGGAAAAATGTACTTATCGACTTTACGACTATCTTCGATGATAGGTAAGGTGGCAGCCCGATGTATCAGATTCACTTTGACTATTCAGTCCATTGTGATACCACAGTGGTGAACTTCGAACGGCGTTCCACATTGCAGTGAAACCACTTAGAGTAGCTTTGAAACACTCAGAAATGTCACCAGCATTACTGAGGTGGGATAATCCACCGCTGAAAAACTTTTTGGTGTTCGGTCGAAACAAGAATCGAACCCACGACCTAGTGTATGCAAGGCGATCATGCTAACCATTGCACCACGGTGGCATCTTCGATGGTAGAAATTTGCAAACATTGATTTTCAATTTTTTATACCCTCCATCATAGGATGGGGGTATATTAACTTTGTCATTCCGTTTGTAACACATCGAAATATTGCTCTAAGACCCCATAAAGTATATATATTCTGGGTCGTGGTGAAATTCTGAGTCTATTCTGATCTAAGCATGTCCGTCCGTCCGTCCGTCCGTCTGTTGAAATCACGCTAACTTCCGAACGAAACAAGCTATCGACTTGAAACTTGGCACAAGTAGTTGTTATCGATGTAGGTCGGACGGTATTGAAAATGGGCCATATCGATCCACTTTTACGTATAGCCCCCATATAAACCGATCCCCAGATTTGGCTTGCGAAGCCTCAAAGAGAAGCAAATTTCATCCGATCCGGCTGAAATTTGTTACATGGTGTTCGTATATGGTCTCTAACAACCATGCAAAAATTGGTCCACATCGGTCCATAATTATATATAGCCCCCATATAAACCGATCCCCAGATTTGGCTTGCGGAGCCTCAAAGAGAAGAAAATTTCATCCGATCCGGCTGAAATTCGGTACATGATATTGGTATATGGTCTCTAACAACCATGCTAAAATTGGTCCACATCGGTTCATAATTATATATAGCCCCCATATAAACCGATCCCCAGATTTGGCTTGCGAAGTCTCCAAGAGAAGCAAATTTCATCCAATCCGGCTGTAATTTGGAACATGGTGTTAGTATATGATCTTTAACAAGCGTGCCAGAATTGGTCCATATCGGTCCATAATTATATATAGCCCCCATATAAAACGTTCTCCAGATTTGACCTCCGGAGCCTCTTGGAGGAGCAAAATTCATCCGATCCGGTTCAAATTAGGAACGTGGTGTTAGTATATGGTCGCTAACAACCATACCAAAATTGGTCCAATCACACAAAAATTGGTCTATATCGGTTCATAATCATGGTTGCCACTAGAGCCAAAAATAGTCTACCAAAATTTTATTTCTATAGAAAATTTTGTCAAAATTTATTTCTAGAGAAAATTTTGTTAACATTTTATTCGGTTCATAATAAAATTTTCATCATTGTCAAAATTTTATTTCTATAGAAAATTTTGTTCAAATTTTATTCGGTTCATAATCATGGTTTCCACTCGAGCCAAAAATAATCTACCAAGATTTTATTTCTATAGAAAATGTTGTCAAAAGTTTATTTCTATAGAAAATTTTGTGAAAATTTATAGAAAATTTTGTTAAAATTTTATTTCTGTAGAAAACTGAATTATATACATATTGGATCGATCTTTTTTGATTTAATATATACCACGTATGGACTTACATACAATTTAGAAGATGGTGTTAGGAGGTTTTAAGATACCTTGCCATCGGCAAGCGTTACCGCAACTTAAGTAATTCGATTGTGGATGGCAGTGTTTAGAAGAAGTTTCTACGCAATCCATGATGGAGGGTACATAAGCTTCGGCCTGGCCGAACTTACGGCCGTATATACTTGTTTTTTTTTTTATTTGGACTTTTCAAAATTTTGAAAAGTCGATGATTCTACTTTTAGGATTTTTAAAAATTTGAAAAAGTACACATTAAAAAAAATTCACGAAAATTTTTTCAATTAAAGTTTTAATTGAGTTTTAAAAAATATTTTTTAAAAATTTGAAAAAGTACACAGAAAAAAAATTCACGAAAATTTTTTTAATTAAAATTTTAATTGAGTTTTAAAAACTATTCAATTAAAAATTTAATTGATTCAACAAATTTTTTATTTGAAACAAAAATCAATCACAAACATTAATAGTATCAATTAATTTTTTAATTGATACTATCATTTATGTAATTGAAGACATTTCAATTAAAAAATAAATTGCATCAATTAATTTCGTGATTGAATCAGAAAATTTTTTTTGTGTGTAGGAAAGTACTAACAAGTCGACTTCGACTTCCATCGACAAAAAGTCTATTAGTCGAAAAATCGATTTCATCTTTGTACCTCTACGAAAATAATTTCTTTTGATTTTCTGTCTTACTTTTTGGAAGATCTTTGTCGTTTTTCCAACTTTTACACCAATGTGCTAAAATGCATTACCACCACCACCACCACTACTATCATCACCTTTTGTCGCACTGCCGCAATGTACTTTGGATGACATATGAGTTCTTGCAAATTGCATTTTAAAATCATTGTCGCCAAAAGTTACTGCAGTCAGTTGCCTTGCTCAATTCTAGCTCCTCTTCACCGCCTAGCTTGATTTTTTTGTCTTTTGTTTTTTTTTCACATCAACGGAGATTTGGGCTAACAAAATCTCTTCTTGGGCTTCAATGCATCTCATGCGACATTATTCGGATTTATTAAAGTTTCAAGTATGAATTTAAGTTGATGACATAGGATTTATTTTTTTGTTTGTTTATTCATCTGTTTTACTTGGAAGTTTACTTGACAAATTGTAAGTTAAAGGACATGATTTGTTTAATTCGTGGTTTACAAAAATCAGTTCCTTTTTGTTTTTGGTGGTGAAGATTGAATTTTCTTTTGTGGCACTTTATTGGCCTCACTGGATAAAAATGTCGCATAACTATATGTATTGGATTTCGTTTAGCTTGCTTGGGTTGTTTTTCCGAAGTTTACTAAATTTTAGTAAAAGGATTTTTCCCGAGACCTCCAAATTTTTTATATCTTTAACATTCGCCGATATCTTCCTCTCCTTAGATACCGATTCCTCCAAAAACAATTTTACGTACTTGTCAGAGTCTGGAATTGTACCCATGATGGGCCTGCATACAATATGCAGGCATACACAATCGTTCATCTGACAGCTGATAGATTTATTTTAGTGGCAGTACATTTTATTGTTTACAATCTTACAAAAGTATTTTGATCTATTGTATTCAGAAATAGAGTTCTTCGTGCAGGAGTTTAAGCGTGATAGTGTGTTTGGTTAGTATTTGGTTAAAAAACTACAAGTGACTATCTTTAGATCCCTTCAAAATTTAAGTGTGTATAAAAATTTTGTTTTACGTGTCATTGCTCAAACCATTATTGTGATACTGGCAGTGTTGTCTCGTGTTCAAAAAGCTGACTATAACAACACCAGAAAGGGCTCGAAAAGTGAAGACCAGATTTAATGAAAATACTCGCCGTAATATTTAGGTTAGTTCAGGTGTAGTAACATCCCGCTACACAGAAAAA